>NC_092129.1:66561620-67179954 GCF_043159975.1 Macaca nemestrina | reverse complement strand
CAAGCTCTGTGAAGGGAGGGGCTATGGAGTCTCACTCACTGCTAATACTCCAGTGACTAGCATCAGCTTGGCCCATAGTAGAGATTCATGTATTATGTATTTGATAAAGGAAATCACCAATGGAGACAAAACAGAGCAGTGACTATCAAATGAGGGTGCACATTAGAATCACTGTGACACTTTAAAAAAGTACAGGTGTCCAGGCCCTAGCTAGAATTATATCAGAATCATTGGAGATAGGGCTCAGGTATGTTTATTTTTTATTTTTTGAAAGAGCCACCATTGGCCAGGCATGGGGCTCATGCCTGTAATCTCAGCACTTTGGGAGGCCGAGGTGGGCAGATTACTTGAAGTCAGGAGCTCGAGACCAGCCTGGCCAATGCGGTGAAACCTGCCTCTACTAAAAATACAAAAATTAGCCTGGAATGGTGGCATATGCCTGTAATCCCAGCGACCTGAGAGGCTAAGGCAGGAGAATCACGTAAACCCGGGAGGCAGAGGTTGCAGTGAGCTGAGATCTTGGGTGACAGAGCTAGACCCCTGTCTCAAAACAAAAGGAAGAAAGAAAAGGAAAGAAGAAAGAAAGAAAGAAGGAAAGAAAGAAAGAAGAAAGAAAGAAAGAAAGAAAGAAAGAAAGAAAGAAAGAAAGAAAGGGAAAGGGAAAGAAGAAAGAAAGGGAAAGGGAAAGAAAGAAAGAAAGAAAGAAAGAAAGAAAGAAAGAAAGAAAGAAAGAAAGAAAGAAAGAAAGAAAGAAAGAAAGAGAAAGAAAGAGAAGAGAACAGTTGATCTGGATGGGTGGTCAGGGATGAAATCCATCTGTGTAAGTGAGAATGAAAAACTGTGAAAGGCAAAAATGGGGAACATCAGATTCAAGAGAATGAAGAAAAATGACACAATGTTTGAGAGAGAGTGGTTCTAAAAGTAGGAGGAGAATTATCATGGCATGATGTCAAGGGAGGTGAGAATGACAGCAAGGAGTAAGGGATCCACAGTGTCCAAAGCAACAGAAGAGTCACAGCAGCAAGAAATGTCAGCTGAGCTTGCATTTTGGAGTAACTGTACTGAGCCTCTGCAATTTCAGGGTCAGGGGAAGGAGTAGAAACTGGATTGCAGCAGACTGAAGGATGACTGGGAGAAAAATAGGTAAACAAATGTGAAGAAGTTTGAAGAAGATGGTTAAGAATGTGAAAGAGTTGAGCAAATTTATAAATTAAGCCGAAAAGAACTAAGTAGAGAAGGAGAGATGGAAGATTTCTTTTTTTTGAGACTGAGTCTCGCTCTGTTGCCCAGGCTGGAGTGCAGTGGTACTATCTCAGCTCACTGTAATCTCCTCCTCCCGAGTTCAAGTGATTCACATGCCCTCAGCCTCCTGAGTAGCTGGGATTACAGGTGCCTGCCACCATGACTGGCTAATTGTTATATTTTCAGTAGAGACGAGGTTTCACCATGTTGGCCAGGTTGGTTTCGAACTCCTGACCTCAAATGATCCACCTGACTCGGCCTCCCAAAGTGCTAGGATTACAGGCATGGGCCCGGCTGAGAGAAGGAAGGTTTAAGAGATGCTACTGTTAGACCAGGATCCCAGAGGAGATGAAGATGGTAATATTATTATCTTTTTTTTTTTTTTTGAGGCGGAGTCTCGCTCTGTCGCCCAGGCTGGAGTGCAGTGGCCGGATCTTGGCTCACTGCAAGCTCCGCCTCCCGGATTTACGTCATTCTCCTGCCTCAGCCTCCTGAGTAGCTGGGACTACAGGCGCCCGCCACCTCGCCCGGCTAGTTTTTTTTTTTGTATTTTTTAGTAGAGACGGGGTTTCACTGTGTTAGCCAGGATGGTCTCGATCTCCTGACCTCGTGATCCGCCCGTCTCGGCCTCCCAAAGTGCTGGGATTACAGGCTTGAGCCACCGCGCCCAGCCGGTAATATTATTATCACCACCATTTGTACATATATTTTAATAAATTTATATGTATACCATTTATATATGAAAGTTAAAAATTTACACGTATAAGAAATTATCACTGTAGGACTTTTCTCTTTTAGAAGTCAAACAGACTTCTCCTTTCCTATTAACACATTTTTCTTACCCAATCATAACAAGAGAATTGATCAGATTTAATTATTCTAAGTAAGGAGGCAAGGACTGCATTCTAATTACATTTCCCTTATGCTATGCCCAGACCATCTTCAATGGATTTCAGTTCAACAAATATTTACTAAGCGTCTATTTTGTACTAAGCATTGGGAATGTGAAAATAAATTGTAAATCCTGATTTTGATGAGCTTAGTCTAGTGAGGGAGACAGCGCATAAGTAGGTTGGTGTAAATGTAATCACAGTTTTTACCATTACTTTCAAAGACTGCAGTCAGCCAGGTGCCATGTTTGATCCCCATTATATTCCTGAAGGCAGAAATGACAGTATTTTTAAGCACAGCAATCTCAGGCGTTCCTCTATTTCAGTAGATCATAGGACAAAGAGCTTCATTTTGATCTTTCATGCGCATATACTCATTTGCCATTACCTTTTTTTTTTTTTTTTTTTTTTAAAGAAGGAGTTTCACTCTTGTAACCTAGGCTGGAGTGCAATGGCGCAATCTTAGCTCACTGCAACCTTTGTCTCTGGGTTCAAGTGATTCTCATGCCTCAGCTTCCCAAGTAGCTAGGATTACAGGCATGTGCCACCACGCCCAGCTCACTTTTTGTATTTAGTAGAGATGGTGTTTCATCACATTGGCCAGGCTGGTCTTGAACTCCTGACCTCAAGTGATCTGCCCGCCTTGGCCTCCCAAAGTTTTGGGATTACAGGCGTGAGCCACCGCGCCTGGTCTGCCATTACTTTCTTTTTTTTTTTTTTTTTTTTTTGAGACGGAGTCTCGCTCTGTCGCCAAGGCTGGAGTGCAGTGGCCGGATCTCGGCTCACTGCAAGCTCCACCTCCCGGGTTCCAGCCATTCTCCTGCCTCAGCCTCCCGAGTAGCTGGGACTACAGGCGCCCGCCACCTCGCCCGGCTAGTTTTTTTTTTGTATTTTTTAGTAGAGACGGGGTTTCACCGTGTTAGCCAGGATGGTCTCGATCTCCTGACCTCGTGATCCGCCCGTCTCGGCCTCCCAAAGTGCTGGGATTACAGGCTTGAGCCACCGCGCCCGGCCGTCTGCCATTACTTTCAATGGCCAAAACCGTGATTACGTTTGCACCAACCTAATACTATCAATCCTGTGTGATAAAGGAATGCACAAGGTACTTTATGAACAAAGAGACTGGACAGTTAATGCAGACTCGAGGCATCATGGAAGACTTCTTTCGAGAGGCTTCATCTGAGTTAAGAAGTACTGAAGGAAGAATCAAAATTACCCAGCCATGTGGTGGCTAAACTGGACTCAGACTATGAGAACAACAGGAGCAAAGGCACAAAAACAAAAATGACATTATGTGTCACTTTCAACCGAGCTCTCTCTTTTAAAAAACACAAGTGAAGGCTGGGTATGGTGGCTTATGCCTGTAATACCAACACTTCCGGAGGCTGGAGGAGGAGAATCCCTTGAACCCAGGAGTTCCAGACCAATACAAGTGGGAGAATGGCTGAACCCAAAGCTCAGGGCAGGTGGATGGTCAAACACTTTGCACCTTGTAGGTTGTGAGCAAAGGAGGTTGTTCTTAAAAGACCTGAAAGGGCCCACCCTTTGTCTTTTGGTGCTTCCTAATTTCCTTTCTGGGGTGGTAATCTTCACTTTATTTTGAAGAGCACCATGTACCAGGGACAGTCCCTTGGTTGAGTAGATGATTCCAAAGCCTGCTGTGACAGAATACACACATGAGGGAGAAAGGGAGTAAAATTTGGAACACTTTACTAATGTGCAGGTCACACCTGCCCAAAGGCCAGCCAGAAGTGGTGCTGCTATCAAGGGGCAGCCCATACACCAATAATGTACCTTGATATTTTCTAGCAGCGGCGCCAATCAGCTTTTTTCAGAGGGTCTCGTCCAGATCTTTCCACTGGCTCTGTGATCTGAAGTAAAGTATTCTCTCTTTATCCTTAGGGGATAGATTCTCAGACCCCCAGTGAATTCCTGAAACCATGGATAGTACTGAACCCTATAGATACTGTTTTTTCTCATACATACAGTTTAATTTATAACATAGGTACAGTAATAAATTAACAACTAATGATAAAATAGAACAATTATAACCATATGCCAGCATCACTGCTCTTGTTCATTGGGGCCATTATGAGGCAAAATAAAGGTGACCTCAACAGCAATACGGTGATAGTTAACCTGATAACTGAGTCACCTACTAAGCAACTACTGTGTAGACCACATGGGTACAATGGACAGAGGAAGGATTCACATCCTGGGACGGATGTTGCTGGACAGCACAAAATTTCATTATGTTCCTCAGAATGGCATACAATTTAAAACTTATACGTCGGGTCAGGTGCGGTGGCTCATGCCTGTAATCCCAGCACTTTGGGAGGCCCAGACGGGTGGATCACCTGAGGTCGGGAATTGGAGACCAGCCTGACCAACGTGGGGAAACCCTGTCTCTATCAAAAATACAAAATCAGCCGGGCGTGGTGGCACATGTCTGTAATCCCAGCTATTCGGGAGGCTGAGGCTGGGAACTGCTTGAACCCGGGAGGCAGAGGTTGCAGTGAGCTGAGATCATGCCATTGCACTCCAGCCTGGGCAACAAGAGCAAAACTGCATCTCAAAAACAAACAAACAAAAAACGTACACATTGTTTATTTATTGATTTTTCCATTTAATATTTTAGGACCGAGGTTGACTGTGGGTAACGAAAATTGAGGAAGAAACCATGAATAAGGGGGGACTACAGTAATTCACCATCTCCCAGGTTCCTTAACTCCAAATTGAAGGGGGTAAAAAAAGATATCTGGGGCTTTTCCCATATTCCATAATAGAAGAATGGTCAAATAAATGATGATATGATATCTTGAAGAAATAATATCTATGTATCAAATTGTTAATACTGTGTAAAATATATAACAGCATGGGAAAATATTCTCTGTGTGAAAAACTTTAAGAAATTAGCAGTATATATGCCCATAAAGGTGAGAAAAGAAGCTGCCAATGTTCTATGGCTGTGTTTGCAGTACAGTAAGGACCTCAGTAAATATTTTTTGAACAAATAAATAAATGAATGTCAAATGAAAGCTGTTGATGCATTCGGGTGGTAAGATTTTGAATAAACTATCTGAAAATTTTTCTATACTGTTACTATGCTGTTTAATGATAAGCATAATGTTAATAATAAACATTGATTATTTACTGTGTACAGGCACTGCCCTGTATATTAAATATTTTGTAATGCTACCTATTCATTGCCTGGCAAAACATGTCTCCTGTTTGTCTATTTCCAGACTCAGGCATTCATGGAGACAAATTCATTGCCAGCCAGACATAGAAGTGCCCTAAAAATTGGACTGGTGAATAAATGAATGAATGAATGCCTCCATGAATGACAGTGGCAGAAACTGAGGGCCATGACACTAGTGCCTTAGACCAAAAGGTCTCGGTGTGATGCATGGGGATGCATTCTCAGTCTAAGTTCTGGGCTTCTAGATTATCTATGTAAATAATTGCTAGTATTAGAATTACTGAGTTGCTGAAGCTGAGAGACAAAGGGTTCTTTTCTAAACAGTTTCAGAAAGCACAACATTTTACATAACTTATGATAGTTCCTGAATGCCTCACTGTTAAATAATGGAATGCATTGCTAAAGGTTGCCATAGTATAGCATTTCCAAAAAGGCAGGAATGCACTATGGCAAATATTTCATGAATGGAACCTGAATGAATCCAGTATCCAACAAAAGGAAGCAGATGTTGTGAGTCCCATTAAAATTTTTTTTTTCCCTCAATATTTTCTCAAACCTCCTAAATAATAACAAATATTCAGGAACCACTTCTTTTGATCCACCTGTAGTGTTTAACTTTCCTGGTTTTCCAGGTTTCGTGATAAACATGGTGTCACAGATGAACAAGAGCTCTTTATTGGACCAAATTTTATCACTGGCTTATGCATGCAAGGGTTCTGTAGAGACCACTGGAATTTCTTGTCTTCATCCAAGAGAAGTATTTAGCCTTTGGTCAGTAATACAAGCAATTTCACCCTTGATTTTTCTTGCATACACAGTCTACCTTCTTTGCTATTCATCTCCAGATTTTCCAATGAAAGCCACTATTTTTGAAGTTGCTCTGTGCCGTTGGCTGTTTCTCCTGATTCCTTCCCTTTCCAGCTAACTCAGAATGGAGTGCAAAGTCAGCCAGGTGCCATGTCTGATCACCATTATATTCCTCAAGGCAGAAGTGGCAGTATTTTTAAGCACAGTAACCTCAGAGATTCTTCCATTTCAGTAGCTCATGTGACAAAGAACTTCATTTTGATCTTTCATGAACATTTATACCCAAGATACACACCTCTTCTCATAATTCTATATCCCCTGACATACTAGAGCTGAGGCACCTCTGTAAAGCAATCATAAATACTGCCTGCATCATCTCAACATATGGTGACTGATTTCTCTCAAAAAACGTTTAATATCTACGATGAAAAAACAGCAAAACATTTCATAATCCAATGGTGTCAAACACCACTCCTCTCTTGGTGTATAAAACAAAATGTCTAATTTTCAGGGCCTAGGAGGAGAAAAATGGAGACTCCAAATAATGCGCTGCCCAGTATTTCCTGAGAGCTTTCTTCTAATCATAGATGCATTCTGGGCAAGCCAATTAATCTGGGCATGATGCCCCGAAGTGGGCCGTGTGCTGTTTGAAGTCAATAACAGTGTGACATATATCTATGCTCTGTACCCACTTAATTTGTCCCTGGCTGGAATACATGAACTTTTATTTGTGCTATTATCATCATATCCTGTCTAGACAGAAAACAGCTTCAGAGTGGCTCCCTTCATATTCAGTGCATTACAAATAAAGAGGCCAATCTGCCCCACGCTGCCTACGCTTGGGACTCTGGTGGGTTCCCTCTCAGCCTCTCTCACTGAAAACAGCAGAAACAGAGGGAAGACCATTGAAGCTGCTGCCAACTGGAAACACCTAGATAAGGGTAAAACTTGACAAGACATTGTAAACATTGCACTCTGACTCCAGTAATATTATATTCTCAGTAAATCATTTGGAAAAATAATAAAAGATTTTATATCAAGCTGGGCAGAAGTAATGTTTGGACTATATTTTGATTCTAATTTAAAAACACTGGTGCTCCAGGAAATCAATGAACAAAAGGAGGACTGTATCCTCAAGGCTGTGAGGGGAAGAATCTATTGGTCACAGCACAGGGATTTAGGAAGGTTGAAATGCCCATGGGTGTGGCAGGCTAGTCTTAGTTTTGAGGTTTTTATTTTTTCCTTGAGACAGGGTCTTGATCTATTGCCCAGGCTGGAGTGTAGTGGCACAATCATGGCTCACTGAAGGCTTGACCTTCCAGGCTCAAGTGATCCTTCTACCTCAGCCTCCTGAATAGCTGGGACTACAGGCACGCACCACCACACCCACCTAATTTTTAATTTTTCTGTAGAGATGGGGTCTCACTATGTCGCCCAGGCAGGTCTTGAATTCCTGGGCTCAAGCAATCCTCTCACCTTGGCCTCCCAAAGTACTGAGATTACAGGCATGAGCCACTGTGCCTGGCTTAGTTTTGAGATTTTGACAGGGCAAGAAAGCTCCCATAATTAAAGTGAGGAAATCTCTTAAATTTAAAAAAGTTTGAATTTATATAAAACTGATCAACTAACGGCATTACCTGCATCATAAAAAAGTACTGTCTTTTAAACATTCATCAGGGAATCTAAGGTAGTAGTTGAACAGATGGGCTTTGGCTTCAGACAAACTTCAACTTCCAGCAAGTTACTCTCTCAGGTTCACTTTCTCAGTTATTAAATGGGGTCAATAACAGTGCCTATGACATAGTGTTGATAAGACAAATACAAAAGTTAGTTTGCAAAACACTGAACACCATGAGTGCCACATAGCAAATGATCAATAAAAACTTATTAGATACTTTAAAAATTATTATGTGGAAAAGCACTTACTATCATTTCTACCTGGCATAAAGGAAGCTGTCACAGTCAATATATGATCATAGTGGTTATTACATTTTTCATTTAAATTCTATTTAATAACAGTAATAAATAGTAGCTCATTTGATCCCTTAAATGCTTGCAGATCATTAACTGCTTTAAAAATCATTTATACTGGGTGGAACGCAGTGGTTCATGCCTGTAATCCCAGCACTTTGGGAGGCCGAGGTGGGCGGATCACCTGAGGTCAGGAGTTCGAGACCAGCCTGACCAACATGGTGAAACACCAGCTCTACTAAAAATACACAGAATTAGCCGGGCATGATGGCAGGCGCCTGTAATCCCAGCTATTCAGGAGGCTAAGACAGGAGAATCGCTTGAACCCAGGAGGCAGAGGTTGCAGTGAACCGAGATCGTGCCACTGCACTACAGCCTGGGCTCGACAGAGCGAGACTCCGTCTCAAAAAAAAAAAAAAAAAAAAAAAAAAAAGTCATTTATACCATTTTTCATTAACAGACCTGAAACTTAGGAGAGCAAAAGGAATTCTAAACCCACCCTCTCTTTCTTATCCCTCCTCTTGAACTAAAGACAGTGATGATGTTGGGGTGGAAAAGCAAGAAAGAAAATAGAAAGAATGCCTATTTCCAAACTTTTGTTTGAGGACCTAAAATGAAAACGTATGCTGTAGAATAAAGGGAAATGACTGTGAATGTCTTAGAAATAACTCCTAGATTCAGGCACAACATAATACATTCAGCGGGCTCAGTAAATTCCTCATTACCATATAAATTGTGTTCAAGTCTGATCTAATAGGATATGATTAATAATTGGAATTTGTTTTCTTCAAGAAGTTGAATGATTGAAGGGAATCTGATACAGTTTAAAGGACCATTTCTAAATTGATCAAGTACTTTTTGTTTTGTATAAACAAAAGTATTCTGATTAGAATTAGAATGAGCTCCTTGTGGATACTGAGTGGGGAAGTGTGTAGCTGTGGCCTTGGAGGTGCATGAGTTCACCACAGGAAGTGGGGCTGCATCCACTCACCATATGGCTTTTAAAATGAGAATTACAGAAATTATGGCTGCTCCGGGACAGGACTTCTGATTCCATGTTGTTTATTCTCTGATTAGAATACCTGGTAAGGCTTCCAGTGTCGCTTGGGCTACATCCCACTCCTTTTCGTTTTCTCTCTAGACCATTTCTGAGACGCAAAAGCTTGTTTCTGGTGTAAACTGAATGCAACCTGAGTTGCTTATGGAAATCTGGACAGGAAAACACTGAGCTTATGCTAAAGGTGATTTTCAGAGGAACAAGGTTTCCTTGTTGAAGTTGTCCAAAATTCAGAGCTATGCAAGGCGGAGGGAAGGATTAGCAAGTTAAGGGAAATAAAACCAGCAAAATAAGTCCTTTGATGAGGAATTAAGGCAATGTGTTCAAGCCAGTTGACACAATTACAGCTCCCAGTTCTCTGCCAGAAGGAGCAGGTAGCAGTATCTAATTCCATTCCCCACCCTACACTCGGCATGCAGCCGCACGTGCCACAGCCACCAAGGCCCCTGTCAATTAGAAACAGCATTAAAATGACATGCCATCTGCTCTACAAATGTCATCGAGCTCGTGCCACCTGTTGAGGGGTTGTGGGGGCAGTGGAAGGGTAAAAAGTCTCAACATAGGTTTGTGTATTTATACAAACAAAGAGCCGTTTGATTCAATGTTCTCCCTCTTCCACCACCCTCTCCTACCCTTCTTTGCCAGAAATCTTTTTGAATAGTTTTGCAGCAGTATTTTCTGCCCAGAAGAGCATTTAAATACCATGCCCCGGGAATCACAGGACATTGAAAAATATGTGATATACCCCAATTAGTAGGGAAAGTAATAGCTTGAAGCCATTCTTGAGCCATCCCCCACTTGCATTCACAAATAAACACGAAGGAAAAGTGCAGCCAAGAGGATTTGCGCTGAATGAATTTTCTCCGGGTGAATACTAAGACACCGGAATGGGTATACAGGAGATTATGGAAGCTCTTTTCCAAAGATCTGGACATTAGGAATAGTATGTCCGAATCAGGATATCATGTCAGTTTCCGTAAGCTTCCCTCCTAGTCTCTGCTAATGTAGTTTCCCCGCTTCTACAATATCTGTGCCCAAGTTTGAGGTTTGGTTCAGTTGATCTCTCCTCTCTCTGCCACTAACTCCTAAGACTTCGTTTTTTTTGTTGTTGGGAAGGGATGTTGTTTTGTTTTGCTGGTGTCATTTAGTGAATCTTCCTCCTCAATCCCTCCACATCCCACTGAATCTCTGTTGACACTTCTACCTGTCCTTCAAGACACAACACGATGCCACCTCCCCAGGAAGCTTTTCTTGACTGTCTCTTCTCATCCAAAAAGAGCCACAGCCTCCTTCTTCTTCTTCTCCTCCTCCTCCTCCTCCTCCTCCTCCTCCTCCTCCTCTTATCCCTGTAGGATAATAGAACCTATCTCCTAAGGTTAGAATTAACTTATATAATGAATATAAAGGCACATCTAAAGCCTAGCATAAATGGTCAATAAACTTTAGCTAATTTTACTTTATGCATTAGTTAGTTTAATTCTCAGAGCATATTTTTATTCAGTGCTACTACTAATTTTGTATTCAGTTTAGAGATGAGGAAATGGGTATTTCTAAAGGTTAAGAAGCTTGCCTATGGTCATTCACTCAGCTTTAAGTGCCAGAGCACAATTTTTAAAATATTGCCTTCATGCTTTTTGGTTGTTGTTGCTGTCATTGTTATTAATAGACAGGATCTCACTCTGTCACCCAGGCTGGAGTACAGTGACATGATTTATAGCTCACTGCAGCCTCAAACTCCTAGGTTCAAGCAATCCTCCCACCTCAGCCTTCCAAAGCGCTGAGATTACAGGCATGAGCCACCATGCCTGACCACCTTCATGGTTTTTGATGACTAAGTACTATCTAGAGTATTGCTTCTTTTTTCTTCCTGATCAGGCTTATGGAAGTATAATTAACACACTAAAAATCATGCTTTTTATTGCACAACACTATGAGTATTACAGTCATGTAACCAGCATAACAGTCAAGATATAGACAGTTCCATCACCCCATAGACTACCCTCATGCTATTTAACAGTCAACTTGTCCCCCGACCACCAAACTCCAGAAAACACTGATCTGATTTCTATCCTTACTGTTTTGACTTTTTCTAAAAATGTCATACACATGGAGTCATATAGTATGCAGCTTTTTGAGTCTAGATCCTTTCACTTAGCAAGAAGCAAGCATTTGAGACGCATCCAGGTGACTCAGTGTATGAGAAGTTTCTTGCTTTTTATTGCTGAGCCGTATTCCACTGTGTGGATGTACCAGAGTTTACCCATTTACCAGTTGAAGCAGGTTTGAAAATTGTTTAGTTTTTCTTGATTGTGAACAAAGCCATGATAAACATTCAAGGAAAGGTTTTCTTTTCTTTTCTTTTTTTTTTTTTTTTGCTTTTTTGAGACAGGGTCTTGCCCTGTCGCCCAGGCTGGAGTGCAGTGGCATGGTGCCATCTTGGCTCACTGCAACCTCCCTGTCCCAGGCTCAGGTGATCCTCCTACCTCAGCCTCCCGAGTAGCTGCAACTACAGGTGCCTGCTGCCACATTCAGCTAATTTTTCTATTTTCAGTAGAGATGGGGTTTCACCATATTGGCCAGGCCGGTCTCAAACTCTGGGCTCAGCAATCTTCCTGCCTCGGCCTCCCAAAGTGTTGGGATTACAGGGTTAGCCACCGCATCTGGCTGACAGGTTTTATTTGAAAATAGGTTTTCATTTCACTTTTTAATACCTAGAAATGGGATTGGTAGGTCATAGGGAAAGTTTGCATGTATGTTTAATTTTATTAGAAATTTAGGTGTGGTGGCGGGCACAGTGGCTCATGTCTGTAATCCCAGCACTTTGGGAGGCCAAGGCAGGTGAATCACGAGGTCAGGAGTTTGAGACCAGCCTGGCCAACATGGTGAAACCCTGTCTCTACTAAAAAATAAAAAAATGAGCTGGGCATGGTGGCAGGCGCTTATAATCCCAGCTACTCGGGAGGCTTAGGCAGAAGAATCGCTTGAACCTGGGAGGCAGAAGTTGCAGTGAGCCGAGATCGCGCCACTGCACTCCAGCCTGGGCGACAGAGTGATACTCCGTCTCAAAAAAAAAAAAATTAAAAAAGAAAAGAAAATTTATTTTATTTTTATTTATTTATTTTTTTTGAGACGGAGTCTCGCTCTGTTGCCCAGGCTGGAGTGCAGTGGCCAGATCTCAGCTCACTGCAAGCTCCACCCCCGGGTTCACGCCATTCTCCTGGCTCAGCCTCCCGAGTAGCTGGGACTACAGGCGCCCGCCACCTCGCCCGGCTAGTTTTTTGTATTTTTTAGTAGAGACGGGGTTTCACCGTGTTAGCCAGGATGGTCTCGATCTCCTGACCTCGTGATCCGCCTGTCTCGGCCTCCCAAAGGGCTGGGATTACAGGCTTGAGCCACCGCGCCCGGCCAAGAAAAGAAAATTTAAAAAGAAGCTTAGGTGTGGTGGTGCATGCCCGTAATTCCAGCTATTCAGGAGGCTGAGGCCGGAGGATCATTTGAGCCCAGGAGTTTGAGACCAGCCTGAGCAACATAATGAGATCCTAGCTCAAAAAGCAAACAAAACAAAACAAAACAAAACAAAACAAAACAAACAAACACCTGTCAGACTGATTTTCTACACCAATAGGCAATGCTTGAGAGTTTCCTTTGCTCTGCATCTTTGCCAGCATTTGCCATTACCAGCCTTCTTTTTTTTTTTAAAGTCATTCTAACAGTTATTTTGTTGTTTTTTAAATTTGCATTTTCCTGATGACTAATTATGTTGACTATCTTTTCATGTGTTCTGTTAAATCTTTTGCCCATTTTAAAAATTATGCTATTTTCTTATTATTGAGTTTTGAGATAACTGAATATATATTCTGGATACAAGTCCTTTATTCAAACACATACTTTGCAAATATTTTCTCTCAGTGTGTGATTGCCTTTTCATTTTATAGCATCTTTCAAGGAGAATTTTAAACTTTGACTAAGTCCAATTTATCCATGTTTTCTTTTATGAATCATATCTTGTTTTAGTGACAAAATCTTATTTACCAAAGTCACAGCAATTTTACATTGAGGTCTACGATCTATTTTTTTTTTTTTCACATATGGATGTCCCATTGTTCCAGCACCAGTTGTTAAATAGATAGAGCAGATATTTGAACTCAAGCTTTTCTGATTCTAGAGGTTAAGTTTGTTTTGTTTTGTTTTGTTTGTTTTGTTTTGAGACAACGTTTCACTCTTGTCGCCGACTGGAGTGCAGTGTCACAAACTTGGCTCACTGCAACCTCCGTCTCCTGGGTTCAAGAGATTCTCCTGCCTCAGCCTCCCAAGTAGGTGGGACTACAGGCATGCACCACCACGTCTGGCTAATTTTTGTATTTTTAGTAGAAACAGGGTTTTACCATGTTGGGCAGGCTGGTCTTAAACTCCTGATCTCGTTTAAGAGGTGATTCACCCTCCTTGGCCTCCCAAAGCGCTGGGATTACAGGCGTGAGCTACCGTGCCCAGCCTAGAGGCTAAGTTTTACCATGTACTTCTTGTACTATGCTCGTTTATATTTTTAATTTTCTATTGGATTCTAAATTCTGCCAGACTTCCCTACAATCCCCTAGCATGGTGCCTTGACCATATATGTCCTCACTGAACACTCCTAGGTTGACTTTTAAATGGAAGATGGAATATTAATTACTCAAAACTGTCCAGTTTTTGTTCTCCTTTGCCTAAGAAATGAATGATACCTTTGTACATGGTGTGTATGTGTTTAGAGCTCTGACCCAACCAACATGCTGGCAAAGGTCACCTGTCTAATGTTTATAATTGACCTTCATACCTTAAGTCTTTTAATACAAGGAGAGACGAACTAGCCTTTTTTTTCTTTTTTCTTTTTTTTTTAAAGCAACATGAGAAGGTAACATGAGCCTCCATCTACTAACGATATGAGGACAATTGCCTTTCTTCTGATCACATTCCTGCCTGTTGCACAAGCCGGGGCTGTCTGAAGGAATGATCATTTGCCAATCTGTTCTGACCAGTGGGCAGGGCCAGCTCAGAGACAATCTGGGGCCAGAACTAGTGGGTGGATATGGGTGGAGGTGGGAAATATGCCACACTAGTGTAACTGAGATTAACTGAGGTCTTGATTCTGATCCTAGAGTAAATAAGCTAGTGCAGGCAAGCCCTTCGTGTGACCTTCAGCTTCGTGAATTTATAAGCAAAGGCCTTTCTATAACTCACAGAGGGCAAGGCCAGCAAACCATTGCTTAGCCTTTACCACTGAAAAGGCAGAAAGGCTTGCACAGTCTATTTGAAAAGATGTTGTCTTTATACTCCATCACTCTTTTTGGATTATAATAACCTTCAGTTCTCACTGAATATTCCATATTCTTTTTTCCCCCCAGGAAGCATAACTACAAGCACCAAGCCATTCCTGATGGGATCACTTAGAGAAAGATAATCTGTTTTTGTTTTTTTTTTTTTTTGACAGAGTCTTGCTCTGTCGCCTAGGTTGGAGTGCAGTGGTGTAATCTCGGCTCACTGCAACCTTCACCTCCTGAGTTCAAGCAAGTCTCCTGCCTCAGTCTCCTGAGTAGCTGGGATTACAGGCGTGTGCCACCAACGCCTGGTTAATTTTTGTATTCTTAGTAGACATGGGATTTCGCCATGTTGGTCAGGCTGGTCTCGAACTCCTGACCTCATGATCCACCTGCCTCGGCCTCCCAAAGTGCTAGGATTATAGGCCTGAGCCACTGCATCTGGTAGAGGAAGAAAATCTCATGCACTGACAAGGAACAATTCTATTTTCTAGATATAAGAAACTACATCACAAGACAGTAAAGCAGAAAATACTTTAAAAAGCTCCTAAGTTGCTGGGTGCAGTGGCTCACGCGTGTAATCCCAGCACTTTTGAAGGCTGAGGCGGGTGGATCATCTGAGGTCAGGAGTTCGAGACCAGCCTGACCAACATGGTGAAACCCTGTCTCTACTAAAAACACAAAAATTAGCCGGGCGTGGTGGCGCATGCCTGTAATCCTAGCCACTTGGGAGGCTGAGGCAGGAGAATCGCTTGAACCTGGGAGGCAGAGGTTGCAGTGAGCCGAGATCGCGCCATTGCATTCCAGCCTGGGTAACAAGAGTGAAACTCCATCTCAAAAAAAAAGAAAAAAAAGCTCCTAAGTTTTTGATGAACAACTGATATGATACCTGAAAGGTTCTTTGCCCGGAGCAAGTTCTTTAAAATGCCATATTGTTACCCCTTATTATACATTTTGGGGGGAGCGGTATTTACCATCTTTTTTTTTTTTTTTTTTTTTGAGACGGAGTCTCGCTCTGTCGCCCAGGCTGGAGTGCAGTGGCGCGATCTCGGCTCACTGCAAGCTCCGCCTCCCGGGTTCAAGCCATTCTCCTGCCTCAGCCTCCCGAGTAGCTGGGACTACAGGCGCCCACAACCGCGCCCGGCTAATTTTTTGTATTTTTAGTAGAGACGGGGTTTCACCGTGGTCTCGATCTCCTGACCTTGTGATCCGCCCGCCTCGGCCTCCCAAAGTGCTGGGATTACAGGCGTGAGCCACCGCGCCCGGCCTTTACCATCTTTTTAACTGTGGCAAAATACCATTATTAAATTTTGCCCAAGGTGCAATATGTATATACACTTACATGTGTGTATGCATACACACACGTACACAAACACATGCGAGACACCATAGAAGAAGTGAAACAGAGGGGCATGGAGGTTAGGAATCCAGAGAAAAAGATGGATCCAGAGATATCCAAGAAAGAGATCAAAGATAGTGAGGACACTGTGGCTGGTTATACTTCTTGCTTATCTCATGGTACATCTGTGAGTGTTCAGGCTGTCTCTCTTCCGTGTTTTCTGCTCTCATATCACCACAGATCTCCTGCTAGGATCATAGCACCTCTTCGGTGCTTTGCACATCTTGAACATTATGAGTCAGCTGAGTTATTTCAGAAAAAAATTAAATTAAATATATTTGTTGTGCAAATATTACTGGAAAAGTCATCAAACCCTGAGCCAAGTGACCAATTAAGCAAAATTCTACTAAGGGATTTGCTTTCCACCAAAATAAAGCCAAGTTAAGTTGACTAAGAGGCTGAGCAGACATTTTAATAACCTAATTCAACAAGCAGCTGCCTAATTCAACAAGCAGCAGGAGGGAGATGACAGGTCATTCTGGTAGGGCTGGATTCTTAGGATCAGTCATACATCAACCTTTGAAGCCTGGGATCAGCAAGGGGTGGAATAACAGTAAATACAATCAGATGCATGGAGCCTTGGGGCAGCCACGGAACCTGGTTCATAAATACCTTGTTCCAGGAGGATGCTATTATTTAATGGGCTTGGCAGCTCCTTATACTGTAAGCTCTTTTAGGGTAGGGCTTCCAGCTTCCTCTCCAGTTGCCTATAAAGGTTGTCCTGGCCAGGCACAGTGGTTCACACCTGTAATCCCAGCACTTTGGGAGGCCGAGGCAGGCAGATCACAAGGTCACGGGTTTGAGACCAGCCTGACCAACATAGTGAAATCTGTCTCTACTAAAAATACAAAAATTAACCAGGCATGGTGGCACACGCCTGTAATCCCAGCTACTCAGGAGGCTGAGACAGGAGAATCGCTTGAATCCGGGAGGCAGAGGTTGCAGTGAGCCAAGATCGAGCTACTGCACTCTAGCCTGGGTGACAGAGCGAAACTCTGTCTCAAAAAATAAGAAAGAGAGAAAGAAAGAAAGAGAGAGAGAGAGAGAAAGAAAGAAAAAGAAAGATGGACAGAAAGAAAGAAAGAAAGAAGAAGAGAAGAAGAAAAGAATAAAGAGAGAGAGAGAGAGAAAGAAAGAAAGGTAGGCTATGCTGAGGATGTGGCAAGCAGCCAGTTCTCTGGGTCACTCAAGGATGACTAAGAGGAGCTGTCACCCTATATGTTTACAAATACCAAGGCCTGGTCATCTGACCCACCTCTGCTTGAGCACATTGCACAAAGTGAGTTCCTAGAGGTACATTCCCATTCCTGTGGCCAGGATGAACCTCTCCCAATTCTTTTTTTTTTTTTTTTTTTTTTTTTTTTTTTTGAGACGGAGTCTTGCTCTGTCACCCAGGCTGGAGTGCAGTGGCCGGATCTCAGCTCACTGCAAGCTCCACCTCCCGGGTTCACGCCATTCTCCTGCCTCAGCCTCCCAAGTAGCTGGGACTACAGACGCCCGCCACCTCGCCCGTCTAGTTTTTTTGTATTTTTAGTAGAGACGGGGTTTCACCGTGTTAGCCAGGATGGTCTCGATCTCCTGACCTCGTGATCCGCCCGTCTCGGCCTCCCAAAGTGCTGGGATTACAGGCTTGAGCCACCGCGCCCGGCGAACCTCTCCCAATTCTTGAGTGCAGCTGGTTTCTGAGACACAGTGGTTCTGCACAGGCTGTTGGGCGATGTGTTCTACAGCCTCTTTCTCAGGGGGAAAGGAGGGATGAAGAAGAAAACCTGACCCTGTCTCGGCTCGGGAGAATCTGTCTGTGTTTCTAGGGAAAGGAGACTGTAAGAATAGGTGGGAAAGACTGCTTCAATAAAACAAAAGAGAGGCCGTAAGTAGGAGTGTGGACGGATGCCTCCCCTACTGCAGCAAGATTGAAGACTCCCTGGAGAAACTTAGTGTGGGTTGAAGTAGCAGCTGCTTTTGAGAACACAAAACATTGGAAGCAGAAAGCAACCTCAGCAACAGAGGAAGTGGCAGTGGGTGAAGAGTCTTGCCAATCAAGAAGAGTTTTCCTGGGACCCAGCTGAGGCCTGGAACCTTGGGGCTCAGAAGCCTGTGGCCCTGGCTGGAGGACTTGTGCTGGTTCATTTCCATTTTCCCCTCAGATCCATCTCTGCTTTTTCTGACATCTGTCCCCTTAGAGGTGGACATCTATACATGGCGTCCTGACTTCCTGGTTCTCTGGTTTCTTTTGGGTTGGGTCAATAGCAGAGAACAAGCGAGTGGAAAAAGAATTAGGTAGGGTATTTATGTCTGTTCTTATCTGTGCCCCACACCTGCCAAGGTTTTAGCAGTTGCTACATTCCTCTAAGGCCAGGGATCAGTAGAGGTAACTCCTTCTTCCTTTTTTTTTTTTTAATTGTTTTAATTTTGAATGTTTTTTTTTTTTTTTTTTTTTTTTTTTTGAGACGGAGTCTCGCTGTGTCTCCCAGGCTGGAGTGCAGTGGCGTGATCTCGGCTCACTGCAAGCTCCGCCTCCCGGGTTCACGCCATTCTCCCGCCTCAGCCTCCCAAGTAGCTGAGACTACAGGCGCCCGCCACCACGCCCAGCTAGTTTTTTGTATTTTTAGTAGAGACGGGGTTTCACCATGTTAGCCAGGATAGTCTCGATCTCCTGATGACCTCGTGATCCACCCGCCTCGGCCTCCCAAAGTGCCGGGATTACAGGCTTGAGCCACCGCGCCCGGCCTTAATTTTGAATTTTTATGGATACATAGTAGGTGTATATATTTTGGGGGCACATGAGACATTTTGATACAAGCATACAATGTGTAATAACCACCCCAGGATAAATGGGGCTCATCATCCCAAGCACTCATCATTTCTTCATGCCATGGACATTCCCATTGTACTCCCTGAGTTATTCTAAAACATAAACGTTCTAGTACCTGATTTAACAAGTGTTTCCTCGAATTTCCCCTTCAGACTTAAGCATAGGAAAAGCTTTCGGATGTTGCTAGTTTCTAGTGCATCACCGTCTTTGGCTGTTCTTTAATCCTGCCCACAGCTCTGTTAAATAGTGCCCTTATTTGACTCTTGTCAAACTCATTGGGTCTGCCAGCTGTTTTATGCTGAATCCTGACTGAAAGAGAGATTTCTTTTCTCTTTTCTTTTCTTTCTTGCCTTTTTTTTTTTTTTTTTTTTTTTGAGTCAGAGTCTAGTTCTGTCGCCCAGGCTGGAGTGCAATGGCACGATTTTCAGCTCACTGCAATCTCTGCTTCCCGGGTTCAAGCAATTCTCCTGCCTCAGCCTCTCGAGTAGCTGGGATTACAGGCACATACCACCATGCCTGGCTAATTTTTGTATTTTTGGTAGAGATGGGGTTTCACCATATCGACCAGGCTGGTCTCTTGGCCAGGGTGGTCTCGAACTCCTGACCTTGTGATCCACCCGCCTCGGCATCCCAAAGTGCTGGGATTACAGGTGTGAGCCACCATGCCTAGCCAGGAGATCAGTTTCAAGGTTTCCACAGAGCAAGAGCTTTGGTGAGCTTCTGATTGTAAACTCGGGAACAAATAGAACCTTTAACTTTCCTCAGGAACCCATGCAGCAGGATAAAAGAGGCAAAGAACTTGAGAAAATAAGCCTCAGCTCAGGAATGTTAATGAGAAAGAAACTCTGGAACAGTGACCAAAAGTGTATAAATAGGGGATAAACTGCTGAATACATTCTAAAGAAATGTGTATTCAGGAACTGAGTAGTATAGAATGTAGAAGTTATTTATTTATTTATTTGAGACTGAGTCTCATTTTATTGCCCAGGCTAGAGCGCAGTGGCACAATCTCGGCTCACTGCAACCTCCACCTCCCGGGTTCAAGCGATTCTGGTGCCTCAGTCTCCCAAGTGGCTGGGATTACAGGCACCCGCCATCACCATGTCCAGCTAATTTTTGTAATTTTAGTAGAGACGGGATTTTACCATGTTGGCCAGGCTGGTCTCGAACTCCTGACCTCAAGTGATCCGCCCGCCTCGGCCTCCCAAAGTGTTGGGATTACAGGCGTGAGCCACGGCACCTGGCCAGAATGTAGAAGTTATTTTATTAAGCTTTTCTAGAAGTTGTGAAATTTTAATGCTAGGTCTTTAAAAAGTTCTTTTTCTTCTCTTTTTTTAAGGTGGAAGATTTGGTTATTTTTTATTTTTTTTTATTTTTTTTTGAGACGGAGTCTCACTCTGTTGCCCATGCTGGAGTGCAGTGGCGTGATCTCGGCTCACTGCAACCTCTGCCTCCCGGGTTCAAGCAATTCTCTGCCTCAGCTTCCCGAGTAGCTAGGATTATAGGCACCCACCACCATGCCCAACTAATTTTTTTGTATTTTTAGTAGAGACAGGGTTTCACCATCTTGGCCAGGCTGGTCTTGAACTCCCAACCTCGTGATCCACCCACCTCAGCCTCCTAAAGTGTTGGGATTATAGGCGTGAGCCACCACGCCTGGCTGCCGATTTGGTTATTAATTTGAGATCTTTCTTCCTTTTAAATATAGGCATTTATAGCCATACATTGCCCTCTGAGCATTGTTTTAGCTGCATCTTACAAGTTTTGGTGTACTGCATTTTTCCATCTTAAAGCATTTTCTAATTTTCCTTGTTATTTCTTCTCTGATCCACTGATTATTTAGGAGTTATTTTTGTTTTGTTTTGTTTTTTGTTTGTTTGTATTTTGTTGAGACAGAGTCTTGCTCTGTCACCCAGGTTGGAGTGCAGTGGCACAATCTTGGCTCACTGGAACCTCCACCTCCCGAGTTCAAGGTATTCTCCTGCCTCAGCCTCCCGAGTAGCTGGAATTATGGGTGCTCGCTACCACCCAGCTAATTTTTGTATTTTTAGTAGAGATGGGGTTTCACCATATTGGCCAGGCTGGTCTCGAACTCCTGAACTCAAGTGATCTGCCTGCCTCAGCCTCCAAAAGTGCTGGGATTATAGGCGTGAGCCACTGCACCTAGCCTAGGAGTAAGTTTTACATATTTGTGAATTTCTCAAATTTTCTTCTGTTATTGATTTCTAATTTAATTCCATTATAGTTAGAAAGCATACTCTATGATTTTGATTCCTTTATCTTGAGTCTTATTTTATAGCTTAGCGTATGGTCTATCCTGAAGAATGTTCCATTTGTGCTTGAGATGAATATGTACTTGGCTGCTGTTGGGATATTTTAAAATCAATTTTAGGCCAGGCGTGGTGGCTTACACCTGTAATTGTAGCACTTTGGGAGGTTGAGGTGGGTGGATCACCTTAGGTCAGGAGTTTGAGACTAGCCTGACCAACATGGCGAAACCCCATTTCTACTAAAAATACAAAAAATACAAAAATACAAAATTAGCCTGGCACGGTGGTGTGTACCTGTAATCCCAGCTATTCGAGAGGCTGAGGCAGGAGAATCGCTTGAATCTGGGAGGCAGAGGTTGCAGTGAGCTGAGATCGTGCCATTGCACTCCAGCTTGGGCAACAAGAAAAAACTCTGCCTCAAAAATAAACAAACAAACAAATAAACAAATTTTAAAGTACAGAGGTGCCTGGAATCAAACACATTCTCATCTCCCTCACCTTATCCATTGTTGAATTGGAAGAAGAACCGTTGCCATCATCTCTTTCTTTCCCTCAGTGTGTGTGTATATATATATGAGTATATATTATGTGTGTGTATGTGTATATATATGTGTGTATGTATACATACCATGTGTATATATATATACATACACACAGAAATAGATAAACAAATAGAAATAGATAAACACGGAAATTTTATATATATATACAGTGTGTGTATATATATATACACACACACCTCTTTGTATGTGTGTGTATATATATACACACACACATCTAATATACCCTATATATATATGATTTCTGTGTGTGCATGTGTATGTGCATGTATGTATAATTTCTGCAGCATGGAGATATTTTACGTGAGTTTGAGAATAAAGCAGCATGAAGTAACAGAAACAGCAGAGATTTAAAATTTCCAGTTCTAACTCTTTAACACAAGTATCATGGCAAATCCTAGAAAATCAGAAGAGTGGTTTTGGATTCCAAAGTTCCCTTCTAATGTTAAAATGGTAGGTAATTACTTACCTTCTCCACCTCTCACTTAGTCTCTATTAACCAAGGTCATGATATTACCAGCTTCTTAAGCGTCTTGTAAATTATGAATTTTTTGATCAAATAAGAAATAACATGAAAATTATTTAGCACAATGTTTGGTACATAATGATCATTTAGTGAATGTCAGTTGTTTTTAATATAGAACTACAGGTCGGGCGTGGTGGCTCATGCCTGTAATCTTAGCACCTTGGGAGGCCGAGGTGGGAGGATTTCTTGAGCCCACGAGTTCAGCCTGAGCAACATGGCAACATAGCAAGACCCCATCTCTACAAAAAATGCAAAAAAAAAAAAAAAAAAAACCAAACACCCAGGTGGGGTGGTGTGTTTCTGTAGTCCCAGCTACTTGGGGGAGGGAGGTGAAAAGAATGCTTCAGCCCGGGAGATTGAGGGTGTAGCGAGCCATGATCACAACACTGCACTCCAGCCTGGGCCACAGAGCAAGATCCTGTCCCCCACAAAAGAAAAAAGAAAAGAAAAGAAAAGAAAAGAAAAGAAAAGAAAAGAAAAAACCCCAGGTTGGGCACAGGGGCTCACGCCTGTAATCCCAGCACTTTGGGAGGCCAAGGCAGGTGAATCACCTGAGGTCAGGAGTTCGAGACCAGCCAGGCCAACATAGCGAAACCCTGTCTCTACCAAAAATACAAAAATTAGCCAGACATGGTGGTGGGTATCTGTAATCCCAGCTACTCGGGAAGCTGAGGCAGGAGAATTGCTTGAACCCAGGAGGTGGAGTTTTTTTTTTTTTTTGAGATGGAGTTTCACTCTTGTTGCCCAGACTGGAGTGCAATGGCATGATCTCGGCTCACTGCAACCTCCGCCTCCCAGGTTCAAGTGATTCTCCTGCCTCTGCCTCCTGAGTAGCTTGGATTACAGGCATGCACTACCACGCCCAGGTAATTTTGTATTTTTAGTAGAGACGGGGTTTCTCCATGTTGGTCAGACTGGTCTGGAACTCCCGACTGCAGGTGATCCACTGGCCTTGGCCTCCCAAAGTGCTAGGATTACAGGCATGAGCCACCGCGCCCGGCCGAGGCGGAGGTTTCAGTGAGCTGAGATCGTGCCACTGCACTCCAGCCTGGATGACAGAGCAAGACTCTGTCACAACAACAACAACAACAACAAACCCAAAAAACAAACAAAAACAAAGATATAGAACGGCAATTACCAGTCCTTTTCTTCTCTACGGTAAAAGAAATAGGGAATTCTTTTTCACAGTGCTGTAGGGTTTTTGAAACTGTGCCTTCATGTTGCTTCCTTGATCTAAATGAAAGGAACAGAGTGTCTTAATTCTGGCTGGGTGCAGTGGCTCACATTTGCAATCCCAGCATTTTGGGAGGCCAAGGCGGGGGGTATCACCTGAGGTCAGGAGTTCGAGACTAGCCCTGCCAATGTGGCAGATCACCTGAGGTCAGGAGTTTGAGACCAGCCTAGCCAACGTGGTGAAACCCCATCTCTACTAAAAATACAAAAAATTAGCCCGTAAAAATATAAATATAAAATTATAAAAAGTTAGCCAGGATTACTCGTTCCTGTAATCCCAACTACTGGGGAGGCTGAGGTGAGAGAATCATTGGAACCCGGGAGGCAGAGGCTGCAGTGAGCTCGCTACCACACTCCCGCCTGGGTGACACAGCAAGACCCCATCTCAAAAAAAAAACAAAAAACAAAAAAAAACCCATATCTTATTTCTGAGAGGTAAAGTTGTTGTTTGTTTGTTTGACCAGGCCCCTAAAGCTTATTCTAGTGCACCTAAAAAGATTGGACCACCTGGTGAGGATATTATGGAGGGGAAAGAGCATCTGATGGGCACAGGAAGGTCAGAGTCGATAACCTTTAACATCCTTCCAACCCTGAGATTACCAAGGCGGACAATAGAGGCTATGAAAATTAGTATTAGCATAAAATCATCTTGTGACTCTGATCATACTAATGAAAGGACACATTAATCAATTTATTTCTTGGTACTATACTCAGGTTTTTAGCCTGCCATATTCCGTTTACTAAATCACTTCTGACAGCATGTTATGGTAATGTAGTCATAGAAAAGAGTTAATTCATTTCTACCCAAAAGCAATTTACTGCCTCTCAAGTGTAGAATAGGAGCTGCAGTGTGTTGCTAAACTGATACCCAGGCATCAGTGGAAACAGGCCCTAGGCATTGAAGGTTTCTTTCCTCCCTAACATCTTGACAACATTATCTGCTCCTAAAAATCTCCACCAAATTATTTGTTGGTGGGGCAGGATGGGGGTGGCTAGTGCTCACAGGCACCCTGTAAATTTATTCTGATTTAAAAGTTGAGACCTTTTGACCCAAGATAGCATCCTGAATTAATGTTTGCTTCTCAGGCCCTCCTAATACAGGTTGACCTGATACTCAAAGGCTTCTTACGTTTGTATCATTTTCAGCCATAAAACCCCAGAGAACCCGGAAAGGCCTTTTTTTTTTTTTTTTTTGAGAAGGAGTCTCGCTCCTATCTTGCAGGCTGGATTGCAGTGGTGTGATCTTGGCTCACCGCAACCACCACCTCCCAGTTCAAGAGATTTTCCTTCCTCAGCCTCCCAAGTAGCTGGGATTACAGGCATACGCCACCATGCCCGGCTAATTTTTATATTTTTTAGTAGAGATGGGGTTTCACCATGTTGGCCAGGCTGGTCTCAAACTCCTGACCACAAGTGATCCACCCACCTCAACCTCCCAAAGTGCTGGGACTACAGGTGTGACCACCACACCGATGAAAGGCTTTTAATGATATCAGGATATCTACTTCTTGTAGCACCAATAAATGCTAAAAAAAAAAAAAAAAAAAAAAAAAAAAAATTCTCTAAAATAATTACAAAAAAAAATCTTTGTAATGTTAGAGTGTCCCCTCCCCTATTTTATTACATCTCCTGCAACTGGTTATAGTTTAAACTTCACCTTTCTCTATATTATAAGGTCTAACAGGACAGAGAAGTTCATTTTGTTCCCGCTGTTTCCCAAACACCTTTAACAGTGCTGGGCATAGAGTGAGTGCTCAGTAGGTATTTATTGAATGAATTCCCTCCTTTAACTCAGAAACATTTATACGAAGTTTAAAGTATTTTTAAATGCTTGCAAAACTGTCTGCATGCTTTTATTTGTGAATTACTTAATGATATTTTAACTCAAGAGAAAACATAACCTAATGGCTCTCTGCTAACAAACTTACAGACTCATTTAAAATGAGTATTTCTGTCCTTTCCCTTCCTTCCTTTCTTCCTTCCTTCCTTCCCTTCCCTTAACCCCCTCCTTCTCTCTCTTCTTTCTTTTCTTTCTTCTCTTCTCTTTCTTCTCTTCTCTCCTTCCTTCCTTCCTTCCTTCCTTCCTTCCTTCCTTCCTTCCTTCCTTCCTTCCTTCCTTCCTTCCTTCCTTCCTTCCTTCCTTCCTTCCTCGTTCTTTCTCTCCCTCTCCCCTCCCCTCCTCTCCCCTCCTCTCCTCTTTCATCCCTCTGGCTCTGTTCAGGCTGGAATGCAGTGGCATGATCATAGCTCACTGTAGCCTCTACCTCCCAGGCTCAAGTGATCCTCCCACCTTAGACTCCTGGGTAGCTGGGACCACAGATGCATGCTACCATGTCAGGCCACACTAATTTTTTTTTTTTTTTTTTGAGACGGAGTCTCACGCTGTTGCCCAGGCTGGAGTGCAGTGGCGCGATCTCGGCTCACTGCAAGCTCCGCCTCCCGGGTTCCCGCCATTCTCCTGCCTCAGCCTCCTGAGTAGCTGGGACTACAGGCGCCCGCCACCGCGCCCGGCTAATTTTTTGTATTTTTTTTTAGTAGAGACGGGGTTTCACTGTGGTCTCGATTTCCTGACCTTGTGATCCGCCCGCCTCGGCCTCCCAAAGTGCTGGGATTACAGGCTTGAGCCACCGCGCCCGGCCAGGCCACACTAATTTTTAAAAAACATTTTTTTTGTAGAGATAGGGTCTCGCCATGTTGCTCAGGCTGGTCTCCAACTCCTAGGCTCAAGCAATCCTCCTGCCTCAGCCTCCCAAAGTGCTGGTATTACGGGTGTGAGCTACTGTACCAAATTAAAGTGAGAAATTGCCATGCGATAAATTATAATAAGGCCAGGCACAGTAGCTCATGCCTATAATCCCAGAACTTTGGGAGACTGTGGTGGGCAGATCACCCAAGGTCAGGAGTTCAAGACCAGCCTGGCCACCATGGTGACACCCCATCTCCACTGAGAAAAAAAATACAAAAATTAGCTGGGCATAATGGTGGGTGCCTGTAATTCCAGCTACTAGGGAGGCTGAGGCAGGAGAATTGCTTGAACCCAGGAGGTAGAGGTTGCAGTGAGCCAAGATCACACCACTGGACTCCAGCCTGGGTAATAGAGCTAGACTCCATCTCAAAAAAAAAAAAATTATAATAAAATTAGTTGCAAATCAATAATTCATTCTATTCTATTTTAATGAATGCTATTTCCCTTAAAACTTGCAAATTATAGCCATGTACTAATTTTTACCAAGAGTGGTGGTATTTTGTTAACATCAATGCTTCGATAGGGTCCACCAGATAAAATATTAATATTTTTTTTTTTTTTTTAAGAGATGGAGTCTCGCTCTGTCACCCAGGCTGCAGTGCAGTGGCACGATCTCGGCTCACTGCAACCTCTGCCTCCCAGGTTCAAGCAATTCTCCTGCCTCAGCCTCCTGAGTAGCTGGGACCACAGGCGCACGCTGTTACACCGGGCTAATTTCTTTTGTATTTTAGTGGAGAGGGTGTTTCATCGTGTTGCCAGGCTGGTCTCGAACTCCTGAGCTCAGGCAATCCACCCGCCTTGGCTTCCCAAAGTGCTACAGGCGTGAGCCACCGCACCCTGCCAATAATTTTTTAGCATACATATATATCCCAAATATTGCATAGGATGTATGTATGTTAAAAATATTCATTATTTACATAAAACCAAATTTAACTAGATGTCCTATGTATTTTTCTTACAATCCTACCTAGCTTCAAAGTTAGTATCATTGTTCTCATCTTAAAGTGTTGCCACAGTCAAATAAAGGTTGCTTAATACATAAACCTGTCAATGTCTTTATATACAATGTCTTTAGTCTAAGCTATTTTACCATCCTCTTCCTTCAGGAAAATAAACAAACGAAAGAGGAAAATGACTTCCCCAGTGATGGCCCCGGTGTGAGCCTCTCCACAGGCCTCTGCTTTGTAGCTCTGGAAGGTCGGCTGCTCCCCGCGACAGCGTGCACCATGCCCAGAGTCCTGCTCTCTGCGCTGAATGAACCATAGTTCACATGACAGACTCTCTTCAGGGTGCTCTTCCAGAAGTTTTCTTCCCACTCCTGGAAGAGCAGCAGCCCTGTCCATATGGAAATACTAGAAATTTTAAGAATGCAACAGTAAAGAGATTCTCTTCCCCGAAGCCCTTTCTTTCCTTAGGTTAACCCCATGCCGAGGTAAAGCATCCACAGCTGCAGCCCTTTGTTCTTGGCCTTTGCTTTCACAAGCATGAAAATGTGTGCTTTCGATATTTTGCTAAATTCCCCAAATCCTTTAAACAAGGAGCAACAGTCAGGGCAGAGTAGTAAACTACATCGGACTTGTGTATCCTCCATGCCAGCTCCTTCTCGTTAAATGCTCTAGGAGGAGAAACCCTTGTCCTTGACCCCTTTCTCCAAACTGCCACACCAAAGGGATTTTGAACATGTGCCCACATATGTGTAACACTCTAGATAAACAAGTTTAGGGAGACTGCAGGTCCCAGCATGCTGCCTTTTGAGTCTGACACAGCAGCATTTAGAGCCAAGTGTTCTTGGGTCAATCACTCAATCCTATTGAGCCTCAGTCTTCTCATCTATAAAATGGAGCTATGAATACAATGAATCCCATAAAGTTACATGAGATATTGTTGTAATTATCTCCAGGAACATAGTAACTGCTAAGTGCTACTACTTTAAACATAAAAAATAAAATATATACTTAATAATAATACACAAGGGCCTGGTGCGGTGGCTCATGCCTGTAATCCCAGCACTTTGGGAGGTTGAGGCAGGTGAATCACTTGAGGTCAGGAGTTTGAGACCAGCCTGGCCAACACTGTGAAACCCCATCTCTACTAAAAATACAAAAATTAGCTGGGTGTGGTGGCATGCTCCTGTAATCCCAGCTGCTTGGGAGGCTGAGGCAAGAGAATCGCTTGAACCTGGGAGGGGGAGGTTGCAGTGAGCTGAGATAGCGCCATTGCACTGCAACCTGGGTGACAGAGTTAAACTCTGTCTCAAAACAATAACAACAAAAACAACAAAAACCAAAAACCACAAATATCCCATAGAAATTTACTTTTTAACAAGTATTCCCTCCTTTAAAATAACAATGATTTCCAACAGGTTTTGATGGTAACTAACAAAAGGCGTAATAAAAGTCAATACATATAAGAAGTGGTATTAGAATAATATGTAACTTTGCTTCATTGTTTGGAAAATGCTAACTCTCTATTGGACTAGTGCAAAGGATAGAATACAGACTATCAGAATATTGAAAATTAACAATTTCACTAAGGCGCAAGGTGTGGGCAATACAGCGGTTGTCCCCACCCACCAGGTGAAGTGCTGGATCCTGTCAACACACAGCCCTTCTTTGTGCTGGGGTCTGAAGGAGAGAGGCATGGCAGGAACAATTTTGCACTGTTCTTCAGCCCAACTGCACTTCCTCAGACAGGGGACAGTGCTTTTCTGCTGGAGCTGTGCTGCCATACGCCGCCGTCAGTTTAAACTGAATGTAACTCTGCCCTGTCGGATTGTCACCCGGTTGATCAGTAATCAAAAGAGAGCTGGAAGAGTTCTTATTAGTAATATCACTTGTTTCTGTTTTTCTCCATTACTCCCTCTCTCCAAGGGAGAAGAAGCTGAGTTAAGAACAGAAATCAGAATCTGGATTCTGCTCACCCAAAGAATAATGCATCCATTCTGTTCAGAAAATGCCTTGATTGTTGATTTGTTTACTTCAGCTCCTTCTCTGAAGGAGAGTATCAGAATTTTGGGGACAAAGCAAAAATTGGAAGAGAGAGAGATAAAGTATGCACGTGTGTGTGCAAACAGAGAACCCCTTTCTCTAAGTGTTGAAAATGCCTCTGTAATGAGCCTGCCCACCCAACTGTGGCATCAAGACTAGGGTTATTTTTCCCCCAAAGCTACATTTAAACCACCTAAAAGTGGGTAGCCAGGAATGCCGGTACTCATTTACTTCATTATCAGGGCCTCAGTTTACTCATCTATAAAATGAGGACATTGTATTAGACAGGTGTGTGTATGGGTGTGTGTGTGTGTGTGTGAGTGAGAGAGAAAGAGAGAGAGAGACAGAGAGAGAGAAAGAAAATAAGTCTTTTTTTTTTTTTTTCTGAGATGGAGTCTTGCTCTGTTGCCCAGGCTGGAGTGCAGTGGCGTGATCTCGGCTCACTGCATGCTCTGCCTCCCGGGTTCACGCCATTCTCTTGCCTCAGCCTCCCAAGTAGGCAGGACTACAGGCGCCCGCTACCACGCCTGACTAATTTTTTGTATTTTTAGTAGAGACAGGGTTTCACCATGTTAGCCAGGATGGTCTCGATCTCCTGACCTCGTGATCCACCCGCCTCGGCCTCCCAAAGTGCTGGGATTACAGGCATGAGCCACCGTGCCCAGCTGAATAAGTCTTACTAGTACAAAAGACTTACTAGGCATCCATTAATTTTTCTTTGCCTATTTCAAAAGTGGGAACTAGATTCGATTCTGTGCATTTTCACGAAATGGCTGTGCCAGTGGTTTTTAACTCCCATTCTTTGGAAAAGGCAGATGTCAATATAGAGCACAGGGAGTGCAGACTCGAATACCCTACTGAGCCGTTGAACCCCTTTAGAAAGAAACTCAGCACTTTTTCCAAGTTCTTTTTTCCATCCAATAAGATATAAGGGCAACTCAAAATTTTAAGACATTTTTGCTCCCCTCTCCTTTCTCCTTATGATTAAGACCTTGGGATCTGATCCACAGGTTGAGGGTCACAACCTCACACTGCCATTTATCAGGTGTTATTTAAAATGTGGGGCATTAGCAATTCCAGGCCTCACACAGGCTTTTCTGTGTAGGAAAAATAATAAATAGAACAGTAGCAACTATGTATCATGTACTTAGTTATGTTCTAGGCAGGGTGCTAAGCAAGTGTTTCACCAGTTGCTCCTTAATCTTCCTACCTCCTGGTGAGAAAGGGCCTATTACTATCATTGCTATTTGGACTTCATTCTGGTGAGAAAGGATCTATATCATCCATCCCTACTGAGAGGTTCAGTCGTTTGTTCAGAGTCTCAAAGCTAGTAAGGAAAGGGTCCAGGATTTGTACCACTCTGACCCTGAAGGCTGTGTTCTCAACCGTTCCTGGATTCTGCCACTGGTCTCCATTTCAACCGCTGATCCTGTGACAGTTTCTTGGCTGTGTAGCCTCATTTGAATTCTTGTCTGCCTTCTTTTGTGGCCAGTAACACATCTGCAAAGCCACTTGTGGCCATGGAATCGATTTTTTTTTTTGTGCAAAATCCAAGCATACTACTTTAGAGATGTGAAAATGACCAGTGCTACTTGAGCATCTGTGGGTGGCGGGGCCAGCCCAGGTGTGGCAGACACAGTCACATGGTGCTTTTTAGAGAATAGGTTCCCTTTGCCTCCCCAGATCCACGCCAAGGTCTCAATTGCAATTCACAGGCTTTTTCACAAAACAATTCAGCCATCCAAATTGGGCCAATGACTATTTCTCAGATTTCTCTTGCTCCCTTGAGAAATGTTAATGCTCAAAGAGTGTATTTGAAAAAGAAATATTTCCTAAGTTCCAGTGAGAGACTAGAACCTTTGCTTTTCCTCCTCCCGGTACAGCTGGCATAGTTATTCTAAGGTAAGGACTATAACAGCATCCTAGACAGAATCTGGAATACTGTTGTCCCTTGGGGAAAGCTCTAGCTAATGGCTTCTCCTAGGATTCCAACTCACAGCACCTCTTGAGCAGGCTTAAAGGGCGCTGGCGTGTGGGTTGTAGAAAATTTAGATCCTGGCATCAGTGGCATAAACAAGATTTCTCCAATTCCCCTCCCCCTCCCACTGCAGACTAGCTGAGTCTCTGGCTCCGGCTCTGCCCATGCTGCCTGGGAAAGTACAGCTGTCCAGAAGGCAGGTGGAAAGCCTCCACACACAGTGTTGCCCAGTGTCCAGGGCCAAGCAAGTGGCACCAATCCAGTGCCATCTCCGAAACCTGTGGGATGCAATCACTCCACTTCCATTCAGGAGGGAAGAATAAGCAAACAGTTCAAGGACACCTCCTCGCATTAGGCATGTATCTGACAGAACTGCAAACCAATTGGAGATGTTTCACTGGCTGCTGATTCCTGGCTGCATGCAAGGAGCTAGGCCTGAGGAGAAAAAGGGCAACATCTTTGCTCAGCGCTAGTCTGGAGTGTTCTGGTCCTGAGGACATCTAGAGGAGCATTCCCAGCACCACTGAGCACCTACATGGTTTGGATCATTTAGGGCGTGCAGGTTGCTCTGTGGCCACTATATCCAGGTGAAATGAGGCCTTTAAGATTATTACAGATCATGGTAGATCTTATACACCTTTCTGGGCTGCTGTTGATTCACATAGACCTTTTTTTTTTTTGAGATGGAGTATCACTCTGATGCCCAGGCTGGAGTGCAGTGGTGTGATCTCGGCTCATTGCAACCTTCAATTGCTGGGTTCAAGTGATTCTCCTGCCTCAGCCTCCTGAGTAGCTGGGATTACAGGGACATGCCACCACGCCTGGCTAATTTTGTAGAGACAGGGTTTCGTCATGTTGGCCAGGTTGGTCTCAAACTCCTGACCTCAGGTGATCTGCCCACCTCAGCCTCTCAAAGTACTGGGATTATAGGCGTGAGCCACCGTGCCTGGCCCTGATTCACATAGACCTTTTAAAGTCTGGCATTGAACCTATGATCAATGGAATTCACATGCCACTTCCCTTGCTCTGCCCTGATGCTAGTTTGCTGGAGTGGGGAACTGAGTTGCCAAGGTATAGCTCTGGCTCTAGCCACGTGTGGAGCATCTGAGTCCCCATGAAAGTCCGTGTTTGAGTAACATGCCCTTTACACCCCTCTTCCTAGGGCAGAGCCTTCTCAAGGCTATTTTTTGAGGTGTAGAGCCCCACAGGCCAGTGCATTTCTATAAGCGTGTAGAAGAGACTGAAGGCAGAGTGTTGCTAATATCTGTAATAATAGCCATATCCCAAAAACAACCCCATTTCTGTGGAAGGCTCCATTAGTCCATATCCCAGGATAAAGCAGGGAGGGCCTGGGATTGTCGGGAGCCCCTAGGCAAATGTGTCACCTTCTGCCCACGTGGATCGCCGGCAAGCTCAGAGCTCAGGGCAGATGGTGGTTTAAATGCTTAAAAAAATGAATTGGATGACCGTCAAAATGGGATGGTTTAGTTATATAGCTTCCTAAGGCGGGAAATAACACTAAACTATTTCTCCCAGCTGCATCATTCTATGAAAAGATCATCACAGAAGACAACGCTGTCTACTTTCTAATCTCAAGTAACCCTGAAAAACACTTCCTTAAGTACATTTGACAAAGTTAGTTCCTTTCTGTTCCATATTCAGGCGTTTTTTTCCTGAATTCCTTTGCCTGATTTTGCTACCAGTGTTAAAGATGCTAGCCACTCTTTCCCAGGAGGACCTTAAAATAACCAAATGCTTTTAAGTACTAGTATCTATTTTTCTTGGCTCTAAGCTCTTCCTTCTTCTTTTCCAAGTCTGGATTTCTGGGTTCTTTTTCTTTAACCTTATCCCCAGTACCCCCTGGGAAACCAGCAACAAAAAGAAAAACAATGACAATAAATACCTTATACCCCAAGCTATGGCTTTCTTATTCTTATTTTTTATTTTTGGTTTTCATTTGACTTAAAAGAGCATTTCTTGTTTTAAAAAAGTCCCTGAGTCATAAATACACTGTTTTTGTTTTGTTGTTGCTGTTGTTTGTTTATTTGTTTTTTGATACTCTGTCACCCAGGCTAGAGTGCAGTAGTGTGATCACAACTCAATGCAGCATTGACCTCCCAGGCTCAAATGATCCACCCACCTCAGTCTCCCAAGCTGCTGGGACTACAGGCGTTATGTCACCAGGTCCAGCTAATTTTTAAAATATTTTTTGTAGAGACAGAGTTTCGCCATGTTGGTCAGGCTGGTCTTGAACTCCTGACCTCAAGTGATCTGCTGACCTTGGCATCTCAAAGTGCTGGGATTACAGGCATGAGCCACTGTGCCTGGCCATCCCACACTTTTTAAAAGCTATTCTTTTAAAAATTTTAAATTGACACATAATAATTGAATATACTTATGGGGTACATGTGATATTTCAATATCTGCTTACTATGTGTAATGATCAAATCAGGGCAATTAGCATATCTGTCACCTCAAACCTTTATCATTTCAAAGTTTGATATTCCTTTTTAATGGATTTTGTCTGAAGCAAGAATGAGCAAATAATCAACTGCCTCATTTTTGCCATGTCCTAATTGCCCAATATGGCCGGGTGCAGTGGCTCACGCCTCTAATCCCAGCACTTTGGGAGGCTGGGGCGGGTGGATAACGAGGTCAGGAGTTCAAGACCAGCCTGGCCAATATGGTGAAACCCCATCTCTACTAAAAATACAAAAATTAGCTGGGCATGGTGGCATGCACCTGTAGTCCCAGCTACTCAGGAGGATGAGGAAGAAGAATCGCTTGAACCTAGGAGGCGGAGGTTGCAGTGAGCTGAGATCGTGCCACTGCACACCAGCCTGGGCGACAGAGCGAGACTCTACTTTGTCTCAAAAAAATTGCCTAAGATATGATGGTAATGCCTCCCTGTGGATAAAACAAACTGTAGGAACAATGCCCCTTATGTATCAGTCTGTGGCCCCTCATTTCCCTAAGTACAAGCGCTTTGACATTATAAACTTTTTAAAAAGTTGTAGGTAAATGGCCAATTCATATGTATTATGAATGAAGTGGGAAGCCAGGGCACACATGTGTTGTGTTTACAGATGCCATTAAATAAAATCTAAGAAATTAAATTCATCTGACATACACTTAACAAAGTACATAATCATTATCATGTTGCACGGTAATTAGGCATAAATGGGAAGCAGTCATCATAAACATAATTGGTATGACTTTACACAGTCAAATCGTGAGGTTTCCTCTGATCATGTTTAGTTTCTAAGATCTACAGTGGGTACCAATGTGGACGGTGTCTTCTGACTACATATGTCATCATCATTGTACATGCTGACTGGCACAAGGCTCCTCCACCCATTCCCTCAACAGTTAGAATTTCCTTATCCCCTCTTTCTCCCAGTCCCCAGTCTAGCATAGCCGCGTCTTGTATTCTGTCCATTGTATTTGCACCTTCCAACCCCAAACTGACACCCTAAAGTGGTCCTTGAGCAGCTGCTGAAGCTGTGCTTTTCCCTCTCCTTAGATGTCCTGGATGCTGAAGGCCTGAAGGGATTGATTTCTGGGCTCTGACATTCTGGATGGGAACTGTGCTGAGGTTCCATTAAAAAGGATGAAATGCACCTGTGGGATGGAGAAGGCAAGGCTTGGGCCTATGTTGCGCTGGTGAGTGTGGGATCTCTTTTAGCAAGTGACCCTAGTCATATTGGGAATCACTCCCTCCCTCCCTCCCTCCTTTCCTTCCTTCTTTCCTTCCTTCCTTCCTTCCTTCCTTCCTTCCTTCCTTCCTTCCTTCCTTCCTTCCTTCCTTCCTTCCTTCCTTCCTTCCTTCCCTCCCTCCCTCCCTCCCTCCCTCCCTCCCTTCTTTCCTCTCTCTCTCTCTCTTTCTCTCTCTCTTTCTTCCTCTCTTTCACCCTTTCTGAGTTTCGCTCTTGTTGCCCAGGCTGGAGTGCAATGGCGTGATCTGGGCTCACTGCAACCTCCAACCCCCAGGTTCAAGTGATTCTGCTGCCTCAGCCTCCTGAGTAGCTGAGATTATAGGCACCTGCCACCATACCCGGCTAATTTTTCTTATTTTTAGTAGAGATGGGGTTTTACCATGTTGGCCAGGTTGGCCTATAACTCCTGACCTCAGGTGATCCACCCGCCTCAGACTCCCACAGTGCTGGGATTACAGGTGTGAGCCATTGCACCCAGTCCTTGTGGGGAATTGATTGGTTCCCATCACTGAAGTATCAGGAGTGGGGCCAGGTGCTTGGACGGTCACTGGGGATCTGTGTCTCTCTTTACCTAAGCCCTGGTTTTCTCTGTGCTGATTTTATCTTAGGCAGCATTTTTTGTATGGCGGGGAGATGGCCATCAGCAGCTCTGGGCTTAAATCAATCATCTTAGAAATTATACAGTGAAGCACCTCTTTTCCAATAGTTTCAGCAGAAGTTTTTTTTTTTTTTTTTTTTTTTTCGCCTAATTGAAGTGAGCAAGAAGAATTCAAGATAAAATATACCATAGGAGAAATCTATTGGCTCTCAGCCATATCAAGAGCCTTGGCATTTCTTAATAAAGTTAAACATTTTTCTCTTGTGATGTAATCTGTGTTTTGCTAAATAGGAATTAAACTATCTTGAACTTTATTCCAAAAAAGTGACAGAAACCATCCAAGCAATGATATTACTTCATGGCTCTTAAGTTGCAGAAATTCGGGTTTATCCAATATCGAGGACACACCGAGACATGTCACATTGTGCTCGCCTCAGTGTGACAGCACCTGAGCTGCCTGTCAGGGAATGCAAGTGTGCTGGGGAGGCTGATACTCATGGCCTCCTGGCTCCCAGACCTGACCACATGGGTTGGACCACTAATTTCAAGGTACTCTGAAGATTTTCCAATGGGGGCCGGTAATGTGAGCATCAAAAAGCAACCGGTAGTCACAATGTACTCTTTATGAGATTCACCCTTCAATATGAAAAATATTCAAAAGGACATGGACATGGATCAACCAATATTCTAAAAACACCAATAAAGAGAATCAGCACCACAAAAATTCCTAATCACATTGCACCTTATTAAAATAGTGATATTGTGGTTATTTCTGGTTCATTTGGCTTGGATATCACAGGTAGAAAGGAAAACGTTGGAAACAGTGTGAGATGAAATAATGCGAAGAATAAAGTAAGTTAGGTAAGGTGGCTCACGCCTGTAATTCCAGTGCTTTGAGAGGCTGAGGAGGGAGGATTGGTGGATCCCAGGAATTCAGGACCAGCCAGGCAAATGGTGAAACCCTGTCTCTAAAAAACAAAACAAGTAGCCAGGCACGGGGGCACGTGTCTATAGTCCCAGCTACTCTGGAGGCTGAGGCAGGAGGATCACTTGAGCAGGGGCAGTTGAGGCTGCAGTGAGCCATGATTTGCACTACTGCACTCCAGCCTGGGCAACAGAGCAATATCTTCTCAAAAAAAAAAAAAAAAAAAAAAAAAAAAAAGATGACGTGGAAGAAGGCATAAAGAAAAGATGCCTTTTATCTCTTTCATAAAACATAATGAAATTTCTAAGGACCTTTTCATTTTTCTTTTTGAGACAGGATCTTTCTCTGTTGCCCAGGCTGGAGTACAGTGGCGCGATCTTGGCTCACTGCAAACTCTGCCTCCTGGGTTCACGCCCTTCTCCTGCCTCAGCCTCCCGAGTAGCTGGGACTACAGTTGATCGCCACCATGCCCGGCTAATTTTTTGTATTTTTAATAGAGACGGGGTTTCACCGTGTTAGTCAGGACGGTCTCGATCTCCTGACCTTGTGATCCTCCCACCTCAGCCTCCCATAGTACTGGGATTACAGGCGTGAGCCACCGTGCCCAGCCAAGAACCTTTTTATTAATTCCTAGTTCTCAACCAGGAGAGAAAAGAGAATTTTTCCTCATATATTTGGGAATCAAACATGTAAGGCTAAAGGGTGTTGGTTGTAATCACTGATAAGAACTAAATATGTAATTAACACTGAGATTTCCCTCACGGAAGGCCAGGCACAGTGGCTCACACCTGTAATCCCAGCACTTTATGAGGCCGAGGTGGGCAGATCAACTGAGGTCAGGAGTTTGAGACCAGCTTGGCCAACATCGTGAAACCCGGTCTCTACCAGAAATAAAAAAATTAACCGGGCGTGATGGCGCATGCCTGTAATCCCAGCTACTTAGGAGGCTGAGGCAGGAGTATCGCTTGAACCTGGGAGGCAGAGGTTGCAGTGAGCTGAGATTGTGCCACGGCACTCTAGCCTGGGCAACAGAGTGAGACTCTGTCTCAAAACAAAAACAAAAACAAAAACAAAAAAACAAAAAAACATTTTCCTCACAGAACTCATGGCTATCATTTGTGTTCACAGTGGCTATACAACATGTGTATGTTGTCAGGGTATAAATGCAATCACTCTCTGGTTATTTATCAAAGGGGACCGTGTCCCCTTCCCCTGTTCCACAACACACAAAGCTCACTGCACTTCTTTTTAGATTCCTGTGTTTCAGATATTCTCTAAGTCCAACAGCCTTATCAGTAACAATTGTCTATGTCTCTAAGGTTAATCAGGCTTAAAAAGAAACTTTTGCCTAAAAGCCAGCTCCAACTTACTTTTCCGTGGCAGAGGCATTGGTTACCGTGAAGATCTCTGTTGTTCCCTGACCAGACAAATCCACCAGAGATGCCTGAGGGGCAGACCCTTCCTCTGACCACTTCACCGCCTTTTACCCCAAAGTCAACAGGAAAGGAAAGTAGTGACAAAAATGAGGTTAGAGGCTGTAGGCTGGAGATCGTGAGGCATTTGAAGTTAGGTAGGCTCACACCTTTCCACAGGAAGGGACCAGTGGGGTGTTGGCAGCAAGTGTGCCATTCTCCCTGCCCTGAGTCAACACTGGCCATCCCTCCCTTCTCTTTTCTTGCCTTCCATCAACTCAAAGTATAAAATGCTTCTCAGTTATGGATTGTGAGGTGACCTGGGCTGGGAATGAAAACAAACAATCCCTTGAAACTGATGTTGTGTTTTAGCGCTTTGTTTTGTTTTGTTTTGCACAGTAAAAAAGAAAAAGGGATCCCAGCTACTCAGGAGGCTGAGGCAGGAGAATTGCTTGAACCTGGGAGGCAGAGGTTGTGGTGAGCCAAGATCATGCCATTGCACTCCAGCCCGGGCAACAAGAGCGAAACTCCGTAACAAAAAAAAAAAAAAAAAAAAGAAAGGAAAAAGGGCACAGGCATGCCCTAAATTGTGCACCGTGTGGGATTCAGCTGTCTCCACTTTACTGCCTCTCTAGTAACCTAAAGGGTAGGAGGTGAAATCTCTCTGGCTAGTCTTGTCTGGTAACGAGGGTTTGATGTCAATAATTTGGGTGACATGCGGTGTTCACATTTAGAAACACAGACACTGGGGCTAGCTGCTGAGAACCAGGTTGAAAGTGTCAATCTAATTACTATCAGGACATTTTTCTGATCTTAAAGTGGCCTCAGGCTGGAAAGTGTGTGTGTGTGTGTTTGTGTACACACACACGTGTGTATTCCGTGCGTGTCTGTGATGGCTCTAGTGATGGCGTGGTGTTGCTGACGTGTAGGAAATGATAGAAGTCACATATACTTGAAGTCAGGAATAGCTAGCAAGGACCATACATGTGGTAGATAAGAAGTAAAGCAGTGGCAGGATTGTTTATGTTGAGAGATGGCTTCCTGGTTCATGTACAGATGCATAGATAGTTCAACCCCTTCCTTTGGTTTATTTCTGCATTTTAAATTATATTGAATTTTAGATAATTGATTTTTGCAGACATCTGGGGGCTGTTTCTTTTCAAATCTACATCTTTGGAGACAGCCTGTGTTTCTGCCACTGTCACAGGGTTGGGCTGATTCCCGTGATGCCTCTACTGTAGGAGACGGTAATGAGGGCTCATCGCACGGGCGAATCCCAGGGCTGCTCTGTCATTTACTCTGATTTCTCTAAGTGATTGAAAAGCACACTTGACATACACTCCCTCTTCAGAGATCAAGTTATAATTAAATCCAAGGAAACTCTCTGACAGCTGGGGCCTGCGGGTTTTGAGCTTGGTGCTTGTTCTTGCAAAAGCCGACAGCTATAGCTTATGTCCCACTGCCACATGCACGGCCAGTTAGGGCGATAATGAAACGTCTTTTATGTCTGCAGTTTATTTTGTTTGGTGAGAACGAAAGCCCACCAGAAAAGTGGACTTGCTTTGAATACAGATGTAAGCATTTCTTACAAAACTCAAGCCCTACTTTTTCCAGAGAGGACTAAAGGTTAGTTCCATACTGTGCCAACAAACTAGAAACCATCACTAAGCAGCTAAGAAGAGGGAAGCACAAATGGCTTGGGAGACGGGAGATGTCTGGGAGGATGCCAGTGTGCACTCAGATTTAACAGCTTCATCAAAGGGAATGTGTTAAATGCTCATTAACTAAATTTACAAACGATCCCCAACTGGGAGGTGTTGCAAACAACAGAGGAATACCACACACACACACACACACACACACACACACACACACACAGATTACAGGCATGTACACACACATACACAGAGCAGAAAGTGAAGTGTGAAGTAACAATCTGCTCAGACCCAAAATAAAATAATCTTAAATACAGACGTTCAAAGGAGCCTTAGAATAGATTTAATGCAGAATTGAGGCAGCAGCTCAACAGCAGCAAGTTGTTATCTCTGATGGATGTTACCGGGGAGACAGACTGTGGCCATGGTGGCAGGGGGTGTGGCCATCCTCAAAGGATCCTGGAAAAGATGTGACACACACCTCGAAGGAGAGAGAGCAGGGGCCACTGGACACCAAGACTGAAGAACACTGAATGTTAACATGCTGACAGATTCTAAATATTTGTTACTAAAATCCTTAATTTTCCAAGGCGTAGGGACTATTGGCCCAGAGGACACTGAATCCTGATAGTAGAGGAAAGAGCACATTGCACATTGGCTCACATCAGCACCCAATAATTGTCCCACTGATCCTCAAGAAGCCATCATTAGGAACTGACTTCTTGGGGTATTGTCCTGGGTATTGCCCAAGCATCTGGAGGAAGGAGAGCATTCTGGAGCTGAAGTCTCCTCCTGAGGCCATCAGAGACCTGGGGCAAGAACAGCACCTCCACTCACATCTCATCCCTCAAATCTGACCCTTCGGACTCCACCCATAGGCTCCTGGAGCAGTACACTGTGGTCTGACAAAGTGCATGGAGAGGGTGCAGGGTGGTATGGAAGCCTGGGTGATGGGACCTCCAGGCTGTGGTTCTGCCTCTGCTGCTAAACATTCATGTGAGTGCATGGTTGAGTCTCTGGACCGCTCTGGGTTGCAGTTCCCTAAGTAGCTTAGGGATTTGTTATGGGCTGATTTGTGTCCCATCCCCCCAAATTTATATGCTGCAACCCTACTCCCCAGGACCTCAGAATATGACTGTAATTGGAGACAGAGTTTTAAAAGAGGTAATTAAGTTAAAATGAGTTACTAGGGTGGGCTCTAATCCAGTATGATTGGTGTCCTTCTAGAAGAGGGGGTTAGGACACAGACACACACAGAGACGGCTATGGGAAGACACTGGAAGCAGACAGCAAGCCTCAAGCCAAGGAGAGAGGCCTCCGGAGACACCAATCCTGTGGACACCTTCATCTCTGACACTTGGATCTCCAACTTCAAGCCTCTGGGACAGTGAAAAAACTAATTTCTGTTGTTTAAGCTCCCCACTCCGTCACCCCAGTTTGTGATTCTCTGTTATGGCAGCCCTAGGCAAACTAATGCAGAATTTTTTTTTTTTTTTTTTTTTTTAAGATGGAGTCAAGCTCTGTCACCCAGGCTGGAATGCAGTGGCACCATCTTGGCTCACTGCAACCTCCGCCTCCCAGGTTCAAGTGATTCTCCTGCCTCCACTGCCCGAGTAGCTGGGACTACAGGAATATGCCACCATGCCCAGCTAATGGAATTCTTTTAAAAATTATTTGATTTTATTTTTTTTGAGACAAAGTCTTCTGTGTTGCCCAGGTTGGAGTGCAGTGGCATGATCTAATACAGGACTCTTAATGGAGCATCCATGAATCAACTTCAGGGAAGTCTCAAATCGCTTGATGTTTGTAAAAATTTTATGTGGATGTGCATGTGGGCACTTTTTAGAGAAAGGTACATTCTTTAGAGGAGAATCATAATTTTAGAGACGCTCCTAATAAAAGAAAGTTAACATCCATTGACTATTACTAAATTATCGCTAAAGTTCCTTATAGAACTAAACTTCAATCTTTAATGTTTATAATTCCTTTAATTTCCAACCCATGCAAGCAACCAGAGACTTCAGTAATACAGAAAGAATCTGAGGCACCTGCTCATTGTAGATCACCAAATCTATAATTCAGACATCTTACTACCTTAATTATGTGTTTGCATTGAAAACTGTTGGCACTTCCCTTCTTATTTGGTGAGAACATAGTGAAATGAATCCAGGGTTGCAGGACTGATATATGCTCAGAGCATTACACTTTTCACTTGAAAAGTAAAGAAAGGGGAGAAACATCTTCTACAGGAATTACCTGTAAGAAACCCTACTCAAAGATCTGATCAATGTCTGTTTTAGAACCTAAGGAAAATTGTGGAAAAGAGAGAGAGGAGAAAAAACGAAACAGCCTGTCACTGCTTTGGGAAAAATAGCAAGGGCAGCATCAATACTGGATAAAACCTGTAAAGTGTTCTCTAGCTACTATCCTAGAAAGTGGCATTCCCTGGGCGCCCAATAGCCAGAGGCCACTCTGTAAAGTAATGTTCTATCCTTGGAGGATGCTAGATGCTTATCTTGGTTAACCCACACCGCAACCATAGCAAGGAGATAGGACCTCTTTTCCAGGGATACAAACAGGACCTCTTTTCCAGAGAAACAAGCAAGTATTGGAGGTTGGACTCCAGGGCAGGCAGCCCTACCTCAAAGCAGATTCTTTCTATGGGGCTCAACATTTCTATCGGAAGCCTCTCTCCCTTTCTGTTGTTCTCTCTTATTCTCTAACACGAAGACTATATATCCTTGAACTTCTGCTCCTTTAAATAATCCAAAGAACACAAATGCAGAATAATGGCTACCTTTGGAGTTGAGAGAGGGGGCGTGGATGTGGGAGAGGTCCAGAGTGGTGGTAGCTGTGGAGGTAAGATGTTATCTTAAGCCAGATAATGGGTAATGGGCACGTACTTGTTGGTTTGTTCATTTTGTTTGAAAAAGTATTAAATATTAAACAAAATTTTCAAAATCTGCCTTTAAAAAGATTTATTTGGCCTTAAAAATGTTCATACCCTTTGGCCGAGGAGTGCCATTTCTACTGGGTCTCTATTGGGAGAAAATTATCTGAAATGAGGACAAAGATTTATTTGCCATAAGTTCATTATAGCATTTAAATTTGAAAATGTTGAAATAACATTAAAAGTCCAAGAAGAAAAGAGAGAAGAATCAAATAGATGCAATAAAAATGAGAAAGGGGATATCACCACCGACTCCACAGAAATACAAACTACCATCAGAGAATACTATAAACACCTCTATGCAAATAAACTAGAAAACCTAGAAGAAATGGATAATTTCCTGGACACTTACACTCTCCCAACACTAAACCAGGAAGAAGTTGAATCCCTGAATAGACCAATAGCAGACTCTGAATTTGAGGCAATAATTAATAGCTTACCAACCAAAAAAAGTCCAGGACCAGATGGATTCACAGCCAAATTCTACCAGAGGTACAAGGAGGAGTTGGTACCATTCCTTCTGAAACTACTCCAATCAATAGGAAAAGAGGGAATCCTCCCTAACTCATTTTACAAGGCCAACATCATCCTGATACCAAGCCTGACAAAGATACAACAAAAAAAGAGATCAATATCCCTGATGAACATCGAGGCAAAAATCCTCAATAAAATACTGGCAAACCGAATCCAGGAGCACATCAAAAAGCTTATCCACCATGATCAAGTGGGCTTCATCCCTGGGATGCAAGGCTGGTTCAACATATGCAAATCAATAAATGTAATCCAGCATATAAACAGAACCAAAGACAAAAACCACATGATTATCTCAATAGATGCAGAAAAGGCCTTTGACAAAATTCAACAGCCCTTCATGCTAAAAACTCTCAATAAATTCGGTATTGGTGGAACGTATCTCAAAATAATAAGAGCTATTTATGACAAACCCACAGCCAGTATCATAATGAATGGGCAAAAACTGAAAGCATTCCCTTTGAAAACTGGCACAAGACAGGGATGCCCTCTCTCACCACTCCTATTCAACATAGTGTTGAAAGTTCTGGCTAGGGCAATCAGGCAAGAGAAAGAAATAAAGGGTATTCAGTTAGGAAAAGAAGAAGTCAAATTGTCCCTGTTTGCAGATGACATGATTGTATATTTAGAAAACCCCATTGTCTCAGCCCAAAATCTCCTTAAGCTGATAAGCAACTTCAGCAAAGTCTCAGGATACAAAATCAATGTGCAAAAATCACAAGCATTCTTATACACCAGTAACAGACAAAAAGAGAGCCAAATCATGAATGAAGTCCCATTCACAATAGCTTCAGAGAGAATAAAATACGTAGGAATCCAACTTACAGGGGATGTAAAGGACCTCTTCAAGGAGAACTACAAACCACTGCTCAGTGAAATAAAAGAAGACACAACAAATGGAAGAACATACCATGCTCATGGATAGGAAGAATCAATATTGTGCAAATGGCCATACTACCCAAGGTAATTTTTAGATTCAATGGCATCCCCATTAAGCTACCAATGACTTTCTTCACAGAACTGGAAAAAACTGCTTTAAAGTTCATATGGAACCAAAAAAGACTCCGCATTGCCAAGACAATCCTAAGCCAAAAGAACAAAGCTGGAGGCATCACGCTACCTGACTTCAAACTATACTACAAGGCTACAGTAACCAAAACAGCATGGTACTGGTACCAAAACAGAGATACAGATCAATGGAACAGAACAGAGCCCTCAGAAATAATACCACACATCTACAGCCATCTGATCTTTGACAAACCTGAGAGAAACAAGAAATGGGGAAAGGATTCCCTATTTAATAAATGGTGCTTGGAAAATTGGCTAGCCATAAGTAGAAAGCTGAAACTGGATCCTTTCCTTACTCCTTATATGAAAATTAATTCAAGATGGATTAGAGACTTAAATGTTAGATCTAAAACCATAAAAACCCTAGAAGAAAACCTAGGCAATACCATTCAGGACATAGGCATGGGTAAGGACTTCATGTCTAAAACACCAAAAGCAACAGCAACAAAAGCCACAATTGACAAATGGGATCTAATTAAACTAAAGAGCTTCTGCACAGCAAAAGAAACTACCATCAGAGTGAACAGGCAACCTACAGAATGGGAGAAAATTTTTGCAATCTACTCATCTGACAAAGGGCTAATATCCAGAACCTATAAAGAACTCAATCAAATTTACAAGAAAAAAACAAACAATCCCATCAAAAAGTAGGCAGAGGATATGAACAGACACTTCTCAAAAGAAGACATTCATACAGCCAACAGACACATGAAAAAATGTTCATCATCACTCGCTATCAGAGAAATGCAAATCAAAACCACAATGAGATACCATCTCACACCAGTTAGAATGGCAATCATTAAAAAATCAGGAAACAACAGGTGCTGGAGAGGATGTGGAGAAATAGGAACACTTTTACACTGTTGGTGGGACTGTAAACTAGTTCAACTATTGTGGAAAACAGTGTGGCAATTCCTCAAGGATCTAGAACTAGAAATACCATTTGACCCAGCCATTCCATTATTGGGGATATACCCAAAGGATTATAAGTCATGCTACCATAAAGACACATGCACATGTATGTTTATAGCAGCACTATTCACAATAGCAAAGACTTGGAATCAACCCAAATGTCCATCGGTGACAGACTGGATTAAGAAAATGTGGCACATATACACCATGGAATACTATGCAGCCATAAAAAAGGATGAGTTCATGTCCTTTGTAGGGACACGGATGCAGCTGGAAACCATCATTCTCAGCTAACAGAAAACCAAATACCGCATGTTCTCACTCACAGATGGGAATTGAACAATGAGATCACTTGGACACAGGAGGGGGATCATCACACTCTGGGTCCTATTGTGGGAGGGGGGAGGGATAGCATTAGGAGATATAGCTAATGTAAATGACTAGTTAATGGGTGCAGCACACCAACATGGCACATGTATACATATGTAACAAACCTGCACGTTGTGCACATGTACCTAGAACTTAAAGTATAAAAGAAAAAAAAAAAAAACCACCACCAACAAAAAAAACATTAAAAGTCCAACAAAGAAGAATGATTGGGCAAATTAAGCTACTTCTATGAGTTGGAATATTATACAGACTTCAAAACAAGATGCTCTCAAAGAGTTTGTAATGGTTCGAGGAAATTCATTTGATAAAATTTTAAGTGGAAAATTAGGATATGAAATTATGTATAAAATAAGACTTCAAAGCTCTGGAAAATACTCTGAAACAAGACTAACAGGAAACAAAGCAACGGGTGCCCCTGGATTAGATTATGCAATTATGGTTATTTTGTTTATAAATTTTAATTTTCATACAGTAGAGAATGTATTACTTTATTGTTTTGAGATGGAGTCTTACTCTGTCACCCACGCTGGAGTGCAATAGCACGATCTCCGCTCACTCCAACCTCTGCCTCCCGGGTTCAAGCGATTCTCATACCTGAGCCTCCTGAGTAGCTGGGACTACAGGCATGTGCCACCATGCCTGGCTAATTTTTGTATTTTCAGTAGAGACGGGGTTTCACTATGTTGGCCAGGCTGGTCTCGAACTCCTGACCTCAGATAGTCTGCCTGCCTCGGCATCCCAAATTGCTGGGATTACAGGTGTGAGCCACCATGCCTGGCCATGTATTACTTTCATATAATAAAAAAATTATAAAATTTACTCTGCCTATTAGTTCTTGTCATCGAAAATCTTCAGGTAGGTTCCTATAGTGGTCCTTGGAATGATTTTATCCTTAGCCTGAAGTGGATAATGTGCTATTCCTGCTAACGAACTATAGCTAACTCACAGGGTTAAGGGAAGGCATTTTGGAATTTCTGGTTCCTCCTGGTTATTGCACTTTAAAAAAATTACATAGACATGATATTTCCCCGTAAACAATTCAGTGTGTTCCTGTGTTGCTCCATGTACTGCAAGACCAGATGTAGATCAGGAAAGCTCTTCACTGGCTTAGTATGAGAGCCAGGTAGACAATACACACAAGTGGGGAATACTCATTTTTTTTTTTTTTTTTTTTTTTTTAGGTGGAGTCTCGCTCTTCACCCAGGCTGGAGTGCAGTGGTGCGATCTCAGGTCCCTGCAACTTCTGCCTCTCAGGTTCAAATGATTCTCCTGCCTCAGCCTCCCAAATAGCTAAGATTACAGGCGCATGCCACTGCGCCCGGTTAATTTTTTGTATTTTTAGTAGAGATGGGGGTTTCACCGTGTTAGCCAGGGTGGTCTCAATCTCTGACCTCAGGTGATCCGCCCGCCTCGGCCTCCCAAAGTGCTGGGATTACAGGCATGAGCCACCACGCCCAGCCAGAATACTCTTGTTCTTCCTATGACCATGTGCTGTGATGCTGTGTGGTTTCTGTCACGTATACACACACAAGCACACTCATGCACACACCCCCTACCTCCCTGCCTACATTCTACCCAGCCTGACTGCTCTGGAAGGAAAGTATGTAGCAGGGGTCTGGGGGCCTCTGGGGCAGCTGTCTCAAGACCGAAGTGGCTGCCGAGCAGTGGTCGTAGCTGCAGGGGAGGTGGGGGAGAGGAGGAGGAAGGAGCTGACTTGCAATCATCTCTTTCTGCTTTGTCCCTGTCCTCTTCATTCGGTGCACTCAGCTCTACGGGAGGACAGTGTGTAACTAGTTTGACCAGCTGCTGACATCTCCGAAGAAGGAAGAGGTCTAATACCCTCCGAAGAAGGAATCTTCTAATATTACTTCACTGCAAGCACATTCTAAGCTTTCCGGCAGGGAGTCCCCAGATGAAACTGGGAAGCAGTTAGCTTGGGATCGCTTCAGGTCTTCTCCTTGGGATATGTTGATGTATTCCTGACTCCAGGCGCTCTCTGGATACACCTTTAGGTGTGTCTTCTCTGGCAGACAAAGGAGTTGTGCTTAGAACCAGTGGCTGCAGCTCAGTTCTGACGACAGGGAGAAATGAGTCTGGGGAGAGGGACTAGGGTTGGGCTGTAGATTGGGGAAAGGATACCGCATCTAAAATAAAAGAACCTAACACTGTATGTATTCTGCCTCTAACCCCCAATTTTCCTTCTTCTCTCCTCCTAATATAGTGATTGTGTTAGTTAGGTTCCTCTGACAGTTTGATTCCCCAAGACAGAATTAGAAATGCATAAGATCTGAGGCTGGGCGTGGTGGCTCACATCTGTAACCCCAGCACTTTGGGAGGCCAAGGCGGGGGGATCACAAGGTCAGGAGTTCAAGACCAGCCTGGGCAACACAGTGAAATCCCGTCTCTACTAAAAATACAAAAATTAGCTGGGCGTGGTGGCAGGCGCCTGTAATCCCAGCTACTTGGGAGGCTGAGGCAGGAGAATTGCTTGAACCCGGGAGGCGGAGGTTGCAGTGAGCCAAGATCAGGCCACTGCACTGCAGCCTGGGCGACAGAGTGAGACTCCGTCTCAAAAAAAAAAAAAAAAAAAAAAAATCCGGGCGGGATGCCTGTGAAGGATGGAGCCTGAGAAGGAGAGCAGCAAGGGAGGAGGTTGAATGGAAAGAGCTTTAGACTTCAGTGTAGTCCCGAGAAATTCACTGCCAGGCCCATGGGAGACCCATAGTAAAGACTGCCTAATGGAGAAGTCCTGCACTTTGCAGGAATGGCCACGCCAGTTTCCTGCCCCGCTCAGCCATTGGCTGACAGTAGCCCAGGGGCGGGGACCTTTCTGTGAAGATAGCTTGGGTCCTGAAGTGGGGATACTTCCCTCAAGATGGTCCTTCGAGAGGAGGTCTTTGTGGTCCACCTCCACGGCCACCACAGTTATATTCTAATTTATGGTTTCATTTATACCAGTGCTGACGTGATTGTGTACTATAGTCACATTTCTTTTCTCATTATTTTTTCTTTCTTGGAGTTTTCTTTTTTCTTTCTTTTTAAAAAAGTTTTTTTGAGACAGAGTCTCGCTCTGTCGCCCAGGCTGGAGTACAGTGGCGCATCTCGGCTCACTGCAAGCTCTGCCTCCCGGGTTCACGGCATTCTCCTGCCTCAGCCTCCCGAGTAGCTGGGACTACAGGCGCCCGCCACCACGCCCGGCTAATTTTTTTTTGTATTTTTAGTAGAGACCGGGTTTCACCGTGTTAGCCAGGATGGTCTCGATCTCCTGACTTCATGACCCGCCTGCCTCGGCCTCCCAAAGTGCTGGGATTACAGGTGTGAGCCGCCATGCCTGGCCTGGAGTTTTCTTTTTAAAATTTGGTCACTTCTCTATGTCCCTATCTATTACTGTGCTCCAAGCGTTGACAGAACCATGACACACCTCATGGGACACTGAAGTCGTCGGGCTCATGAATCGGTTCCATTTCTGCCTTCTTTGAGACATGCCGCCTGGAGCCCCGTTTGACTTGGTTGTGCTTTGCACATCCCCTTGTTTTAGTAGAGCATGTCCTCCAGGAGCTTGCAGGTAAGGGGTGTAGGTGATATAAATGCTTTGACTCCTTCTATGTTTCCAGTCCATCTGACCCTTAATGGAGGGTTCTAGGTCGGAAATCGTTTGCCCTCAGAATCTCCAGTCTGTTGTTTCTTGGATGCTAGTGTTCCTGTTGAAAAGTCAATGCCAGCCAGGTGCGGTGGCTCACGCCTGTAATCCCAGCACTTTGGGAGGCCAAGGCAGGAGGATCACTTGAGGTCAGGAGATCCAGACCAGCCTGGCCAACATGGTGAAACCCTGTCTCTACTAAAAATGCAAAACAAAAACAAAAATAAAAACAAAAAATAGCCAGGCATGGTGGTACATGCCTGTAATTCCAGCTACTTGGGAGGCTGAGGCAGAAGAATTGCTTGAACCCGGGATGCGGAGGTGCAGTGAGCTGAGATCACGACACTGCATTCCAGCCTGGGTGACAGAGCAAGACTCTGTCTCAAAACAAAACAACAAAACAAAACAAAACAACACTCTCCTATTTAACCCTACTCTTCTGAAATTTCACAATGATGTGCCTTATTCTCTGTGCTAGTACTAGGTCTTTTTCTCTCTTTCTCTCTCTCTGCCTCTTTTGTTGTTGTTGTGAGACAAAGTCTTACCCTGTCACTCAGGCTGGAGTGCAGTGGTGCCATCATGGCTCACCATGGCCTCGACCACCCAGGCTCAAGCGAATCTCCTGCCGCAGCCTCCTGAGTAGCCAGGACTATAGGCATGTGCAACCACACTCAGCTAATTTTTTCTTTTTATAGACACGAGGTCTCTCTATTTCCCAGGCTGATCTCGAACTCCTGGGCTCAAACAATCCTAGGGATGGGTACAGTGGCTCACCCCTGTGAGGGTCCTTAGATCCTCTTTTGATCTATTTGTTCATCAAGGTAATAAAAGACTACCATGGATTGAACACCTAGTATGTGCCACATAAGGTACTTTCTACTCAGTATGTCTCATTTCACCTTCACAGAATCCCTGCAAGGTGAGTGTTATTATATCCATTTGTGGACCAGGACTGCGGCTCAGAAGCTTTTCCCAAGACCCTGAACTCTGACAGGTGAATAACTGCCAAGTGGTGGAGGTTGGCCTGCAGTGGGCATCAGTCTGAGTTCCAAGCTGACTGCTCTTTCCAGGGCAACCACCCAGAGGCGGGTCCTAGTGCTAGGTGATGGCAGGACTTGCATGTCAAGTGCTTCATGGGAGAATGTAAGTTCCATGGGGCTGAGATCTTGGCTGGTCTGTTCACCACCATCAACCAAGTACAAGAACAATCCTTGCCATGTTGAAAATACACAATCCTTTTTTTTTTTAATATCGGGGGGAATATTGAGGGGGAATGTTGGGGGGAGTGTTGCAGGGGGAGGATTTTTTTTTTAAATTTGAGACAGGGTCTCACTGTCACCCAGGCTGGAGTGCAGTGGCGTGATCTTGGCTCACTGCAGCCTCTGCCTCCCAGGTTCAAGCAATTCTCCTGTCTCAGCCTCCTGAGTAACTGGGACTACAGGCGTGAGCCACTATGCCCAGCTAATTTTTGTCTTTTTAGTAGAGATGGGGTTTCATCATGTTGGCCAAGCTGGCCTCAAACTCCTGGCCTCAAGTGATCTGCTTACCTCAGCCTCCCAAAGTGCTAGGATTACAGGTGTGAGCCACCACTCCTGACAATCAGTACTTTTTAAAAGGATGAATGGATGGATAGATGAACATAATTTCATTTAATTCCCAGAGCAACTCAGTCATAACTCTAATTTACCCTTTTGTAAAAGGTTAGAAAGCAAATCCCAGCATTCTGGGATTTTTGTTTCCCAGCGAATTGCTCTTTCTAGTAAGTGTTTTTGTATAATCTTAGAATTACCCTTGATGATAACCCATGCTACCCCATGGCAACCAGAACCTAATGGGATAGCTGAGTTGGCTTGGTCAAGTGATTGAACACTTATTCAACAAAATATTATTGAGTGAGTGTCCACTGCATGCTAGGCACTAGGCTGGGAGATTTACATTCATTAAATCTCATATTATCCTCACAATAGCCCTGCCAAGTAGCCAGGTGGCCTAAAACCAGTTTCTTAAAGATTCATTTGCTCGGTTGGGTGCAGTGCCTCACACCTGTAATCCTAGCACTTTGGGAGGCCAACGCGGGTGGATTGCCTGAGCTCAGGAGTTCAAGACCAGCCTGGGCAACGTGGTGAAACCCGTTTCTACTAAAATACAAAAAATTACACTGCACTCCAGCCTGGGCGACAGAGCGAGACTCCGTCTCAAAAAAAAAAAAAAAAAAAAAAAAAAAAAAAAAAAAAAAATTAGCCGGGCATGGCAGCGTGCTCCTGTAGCCCCAGCTACTTGGGAGGCTGAGGTAGGAGACTTGCTTGAACTCAGGAGACGGAGGTTGCAGTGAGCTGAGATTGCACCACTGCACTCCAGCCTGGGCAACAGAGTGAGACTCTGACTCCATTAAAAAAAAAAAAAAGTTCATTTGCTCAATGAAGACTTTGCTTAAAATTCAACCTCTAGACCTTTGAGAGTCTAGGTTTCATTTTAGTGTTCTATATTTTCTTGGCATTTGGGAGCAGTTTAACGATGAAAATAATTAGTTCCTCCAAGGGCATATCTAACTTAATTTAGTGTTTATATTATGTATTTATTGCACTTGCAGATTTTTTTTTAACTATTTAAAAAATATATGGAACATTTCACAAATTTGCACATCATCCTTGCACAGGGGCCATGCTAGTGTTTAGTATATGTGCTGCTGAAGTGGGCCCAGAATTTTCTTTTTTCTAATGATGGGATTGTTTTGTCTACTTGAACGTGCCTTGTTCTATTTAACCTACTTTTGCATGGTTAAGCTCTTTTTAGTCAGTTTATGTAAGGCCTTTTATTCAGAATTTAAATTAAATTTAAAAGTAAATTAAATTAAAATTAAAATTTAATTTAATTCAGTATTTATTTCGAGGACATGTGAAAAGACCTAAAAATGCTTCAAAGGAAATAGAGTTTTGCATGAATGAGTTTTTAGGTAAGATGTTCCGCAGCCAGGCTGTAATGAGAAAAAAATAATGGAGACCAAGATGTGGGCAGACATTTAATAAGCCTCTCCCGGCCGGGTGCGGTGGCTCACGGCTGTAATCCCAGCACTTTGGGAAGCCGAGGTTGGTGGATCACCTGAAGTCAGGAGTTTGAGACCAGCCTGGTCAACATGGTGAAACCCTGTCTCTATTAAAAATACAAAAAATTAGCCGGGCATGGTGGTGGGTGCCTATAATGCTACTCAAGAGGCTGAGGCAGGAGAATCGCTTGAACCCAGGAGGCAGAGGTTGCAGTGAGCCGAGATTATGCACTGCATTCCACCTGGGTGACAGAGCGAGACTCTGTCTCAAAAAACAAAACAAAAAAACAAACAAAAACAAAAACAAAACATGGCCAGGCGTGGTGGCTCATGCCTGTAATCCCAGCACTTCGGGAGGGTGAGGCAGGCGAATCACGAGGTCAGGAGTTTGAGACCACCCTGGCCACTATGGTGAAACCCCATCTCTACTAAAAATACAAAAATTAACTGCGTGTGGTGGTGCATGCCTATAGTCCCAGCTACTCAGAAGGCTGAGGCAGAAGAGTCGCTTGAACCTGGGAGGCGGAGCTTGCAGTGAGCTGAGATCACGCCACTGTACTACAGCCTGGGTGATAGAGTGAAACTCTGTCTCAAAAAACAAAACAAAACAAAACAAATCCCTGCATATTTTGTCTCTTTTAAAAGAAGGTCAAAATAGACGGTTCTTAAAAATAAAGCACAATTGTCTTTATTTTCATATTTGGAAAACTATTGGGATGTCAACATAATAATGTCTGCAAACTTTCAGAAAGAATTTTTGTAGAATTTCCTGGACATTACCTGGAAAAAGGATTATATGGGAGGCTGAGGTCAACTCACTTCTGCCCTATGTCTGTCCCCAGAGAGTCTGACCGGTGACCCTGGGTCCAGTTTTTCCTGGTGCACTCAGCAGAAGCAGCTGGCTGGTCTGAGCACAGTGAACCCAGTGTCTCTCCAGGCCATACAATTCTACCATTCTAACTTCTCAGGTGGTAGCGTGGTATTTTGGAACGTATATCTGTGGGAATGTCCACCAGGCTGGACTTTACTGTGCTGTTGACTGTAGTGGCCACATTGACCACCTGACCCATGCCAGGAGCCACCTCCATTGCAGGTGCATTTCTGCATGATGGTTGTCATTTTGATTAAGAGTGCAAGGCTCCGGAGGCAGACTCTATGGTTTCAAATATTGGCTCCCATATATCCTAGTTATAGGACTATTCGTGTGTCTCCTTTCTTTATCAGTAAAATAGGGATTTTTATGCGTCTACCACACAGTGTTGTTGTGAGGATTAAATGAGTTAATATTTCTACAGAGCTTAGAACAGTGCCTGGCACATAGTAAATGGTATGTAAGTTTTAGTAATGTATAATTATCATCATTATTATTTTTTTTTAGAGATGAGGGTCTTGCTATGTTGCCCAGGCTTATCTCTAACTCCTGGCTTCAAGTGATCCTCCTGCCTCAGCCTCCCAAGTAACTTGGATTACAGGTGCAAGACACCGTGTCAGGCTACCAAGATTTTTTGTGTGAAGTACTTGGCACAAGGCACTTCTTGGGTAAAAAATGCACAGGAGTGCACTCGCAGGTGTATATATTTAAATGAACAAGTGCTTCTTCTATGATCCTGGAAGTGTAATTTACCAGCAGTGCAGTTTCTCCTCTCCGTCTCCCTTTGCTACTACCTGCCCTCAGCTTTCTCATCGTCCTCTCCCTTTTTCCTTTGCATGTACTTTGTTCTCTCTTCCTCCATCCTAGCTTACTTTTTCTTTCTCATACTTACAAATCAACTGGGCGCTGTTTCTCTTTTCTCTTACTCTCCTAAGTTTTATTTTATTTTAATCACTGAAGTGATCTGAGAAGTGGCTGTAAAAAGGTAACACCAGCCTATTGACATGCTGCCTCAAACTGAAGGGGGTGAGTCACAAAAGGAGAGAGTCCAAGGTTGGACAGAAGAGACGCAAGTTCCTTCTGGCTTCGGAGTTCTATGTCCACCATTTCAAATTTAGATTCATATTTTATTAACATTTATCTTTCCCTTTGTATGGCTTAAGCACTAGGCTAGGGTTTTAGATGGATTATTATTTAATCCTTACAACTCCTTAAAGGCAGGTATTACTCCCATCTTACAAATGAAGAAGAAAAGCAAAAATGGAGAGATAATCAACTTATCCAAGGCCACACAACTGGAAATCAGAGAGCCAACGCTGGTGTGTATACACGCTAACTCTAAGCTCCAGTCTCTTCCCACTACTCATAATTCCTCCCACACAAAAAAGTAGAAGTAGGCTAGGCACAGTGGCTCATGCCTGAAATCCTAACACTTTGAGAGGCTGAGGCAGGAGGATTGCTTACGATCAGGAGTTTGAGATAAGCCTGGGCAACATGGTGAAACCCTGTCTCTACAAATAATAAAAAATCAGCTGGTTTGTGATCGTGCATGCCTGTAGTCCCTGCAACATGGGAGGCTATGGCAGGAAGATTGTTTTAGCCTAGGAGTTCAAGGCTACCGTGGGCCATGATCATGCCACCGCACTCCAGCTTGGGTGACAGAGTGAGACCACATGCCCCAAAATAATTGCAATATAATGTGATTAATGTAAATACGTAGCGGTACTTATAAGATCTTATGGAAATACAAGTGAGGTAGGGAGGGGAATTTCTAATATTTCCTAGGCAGATTTTTGAACTGGGGTCCTTGAAATTTTGGAAGGTCAGTGGAGGAATCACTTGAAGTTGTCTGCAAAATTTTCTTAGAGGGGTTTGTGGCCAAGGGAGTAGAGAGGTGGAAGTTTGACCGGGGGCATCAGAGAGTATTAACTGTGTGAATGTTTGAGCTGATCAAGAGTTTGCAAGGAATTAGAAGAGGAATAAGACAGTCTAGGCAAAAGAAACCACAAGTGGAAAAGTACATGCAAATAATTTTCTTGGACTTCAGCCTAGGGTACCATTCAAGGAAGCAGCAGGAGACAAAGCACCTAGAATAGGTGGTTAGGGTCCAGACCAAGAAACAAATGATGTTCAGGGCCAAGAATGAATTCTCAAGGATATTAAAAATGCTCTCGACAACATTATTACAGGTCATTGTAAAATGTATTCTCCAATGCCATTAAACAGTATGATGGAAGTTCCTTCTTCCCTTTTCCAGATGCTTGTAGCAAAGTCTCTGTATTTTAGGATGAATTTGCATTCAGGAGTAGAGCTGGGAGCCTAACCTTGTTTCTGGGTGATAATGTGTTCTGAATTCTAAACAATGGCTTACAAAACTTCTGAAGAGCCATGAATTCTGTGAATTGGCATGGTGGCACCACCCATTGGTGCCTTGGCGGTAGGTTATTGAATCCCTGGTGTCCAAATATGGGGCTGTAAATTAGAGGAGGGGCAGGGCAAGAGGATATTGCCCTAAATGAAGATATGCTGAGTTTGTTACTGGAAAAGAGGCAGAGAGATTTCGGATCTGGATTTTCGAGGTAACAGTAAATTTATAATGCAGGTATCACTGTGGAAGTCTCTGCCACGCTGATTTTATTTTCTCCCCAAACTTCTGAGGTTCATAACTTAATCAGGTAGATTAACTAGGTTAGTTAAAATAAGATATATATGCAATCATCTCCCACAAAGGAAGCTTGTCTGAACTGGAACTGTTTCTATAGATTTCAAGGCTCATTCGCTTGTCTCCTTAGGACAGGAACGATATTCCTAAGGCTGATAATTCTCCTTTCTATCTCAGTTGATCAATACATCATTTTGCATCCTCAGCACAAAAACCCAAATGTGCTTGCTTCCTTTTCTAAAAGAAAGCCTCTGTCTTGCTGGGATTAAGAGGGCATAGTCCCATGACACAGTTTGCAGTCAAATTTTGGCACCTGAAAAAACCTTCCCTCTTTAAAGAACTGCGGGCAACCAGTCAAAAGGGACCAGAGTTTTGGCATTTGGACTGAAAACATTACCTGCCAACTGGGCTGCTCTGAACGTATTGTTTCTGAAACCAGGGGAAGCACATGTAACAAGAGGAGGCTTTGTTCTGTTGGAACATTTTTGATGAGCCCATCTGCCCCAAGTTGAAGGGAGAAACTGCCAGCCATGTCTGTTCACTTTCACCCATTTACCAGCCTCCCTTGGACTCCTGAATACCCTCTAGGGCACGACTGTTACCTCTCACAACTCATATTTCAGATATTTTTTGCTTTGTTCATCCCATGACCGTGGAATTCTATGTTTCATACACAGTTGCTTTGACTGGCAGTCAAACACTTTTCTCTCAATGACCCAGTCTCTCCTTCTGGTTGCTATCCTACCAAGACCGCGAGGAGAAATTTGCCCAAGCAAAGGCTAAATGCCCGAACTGACGTTTCTTCTAGAGTTCCCTTCCCTAATTCTACTTTCATTCAACAAGTATTGATTGGGCACCGACAGTACCAGGCACTGTTCTCAGCTCCTCAGAGACAGTAGTGAGCAAAGCAGCCTTCCAGAAGCCCATCTGAGAAGCCTCAACTCACCAAAGCCCAGGCCAGAAGCAGAGAAGGGGCAGGAGGGGCCCTCAGGCCAGGCTGGGGCTCAGCACCCATGCATCAAGTGGTTGGGCTCTCAGACTCTACCTCGTGATCTCTGTACTCTTTAATTATTTGTCATGAACAAATCTATCTATCTATCCATCTATCTATATCTATCTATCTATCTATCCATCTATCTATATCTATCTATCTATCTCTATCTATCCATCTATCTATCTAGCTATTCGTCTATTTTTTTTCTTAAGAGACAGGGTCAGGCTGGGCACAGTGGCTCATGCCTGTAATCCCAGCAGTTTGGGAGGCCAAGGCAGGCGGATCACCTGGGGTCAGGAGTTCAAGACCAGCCTGGCCAACATGGTGAAACCCTGTCTCCATGAAAAATACAAAAATTAGCCGGGCATGGGGGGGGGGTGCCTGTAATCCCAGCTACTCAGGAGGCCAAGGCAGGAGAATCGCTTGAACCCGGGAGGCAGAGGTTGCAGTGAGCTGAGATCGCACCACAGCACTCCAGCCTGGACAACAGAGGGAGACTCCGTCTCAAAAAAAAAAAAAAAATTTTTAAAAAGGAAGAAGAAAGGAAGAGACAAGAGAGGCAAGATCTCACTCTGTCATCATGTCACCAAGGCTAGGATGCGGTGGTGTGATCATAGTTTACTGCAGCCCAGAACTCCTGGGCTCAAGAGATCCTCCTGCCTCAGCCTCCCAAGTAACTGAGACTACAGTTGCATGCCCAGCTAATTGTTGTAATTTTTGTAGAGACAGTGTTTTGCCATGTTGCCCAGGCTGGTCTCCAATTCCTGGGCTCAAAGAACCTTCCTATCCTGGCCTCCCAAAGTTCTGGGATTATAGGCATGAGCCCCCACATTCAGCCCAAATCTAAACCCCTTTTTTAATTAAAAAGGAAAATAACTTCACAATCTATAGAATACGATTTCTACAGAGAAGACGAAGACGGAAACAAAGTTGTTCAGCAACCCGAGAAGAAAACTCCTTCAGTAGAATATTAGATGCTAAATGGTTAATCGGATGGTCCCGATCCCCTGGGGGTTGCAATATGAAGTACATCATTACATCTTTCATTCTTAGCATGTGTGCAAATCTTTAAAAAAGTTTTCACAGATAAGCAGAGGCTGGAAAAGCTCTGGTCTTTAACAGGAAAAACTTTTCTTGGCTTAAAAAACCTTTTTTAGAGTCTTGGGGGAAAATAAATATTTACATAATTATATAAATATATCTTATATAATGAATGGTAAGTCACAAAAATGGCAAAGCCCGGTGAAGGAATTCTGAAGCAGTCGCTGCCTAGCCCCCTCGGAATTTTGATGGATTCATCAGTAGCACTGAAAATCCCTAGATACTGACAGTTACTTTATACCTGTTTCCCACAATAGTCCTTTCCTGAATATACCAGTCTAAATGTCAGAAGGACACCTAAAAACAGTCTTAAAATTTGAAAACAGACAGCCTACATACCCTGCAATCTTGTTCCTCCATGAAGTGAGCTGCTGGCCATACGTTCAAATGGTCTCTGACTTCCTCTCTGACTCAGATCGCATGAATCCGCAGCACTGATATAAGGCTCTAAATGGGAATCTGTTTTCAATTCAGGGCAGATGTGGGACACTCTCACAGCCCTAGGGATTATCAACTTTAAAACAAATCGCCTTCAGGACGATAAGAGAGGCAGTAACTGCTTCCTGAGGCCTCACTGGGGTCCCTTCCAAATGCTTAACATATAACACAATAACTATGACACAAAAGCAAGTTTCGTTCTTTGAGTTCTCAGACTTTAAAATGAAGCTTGCAAATGCCCCTCAGAAACAAAGCTTGAAAATATATCTCAGAACATTTAAATAGAAATCCAGATATTTTAGTAACTAACATACAACGGTGATCCAAATGCCCCTTTCTCCCCGCCCCTACAAAACTCTCAGCCAGGGTTTGTTTGGCTCATTGAGTATAGTTTTTCCACAAATTGAATTCGAATTGTTCTGGTTCAGAGTTTTCTTGGCTCAAGAAAAGGAAGGGAGGACTATTCCAAGACTTCCACAGAGAAACATCCAGAAATCCATTTAACACGGTAAGTTTAACGTTCTAGGATTAGCGTTCATGCATGGACTCTACGTCTCAGAATGTCCTCTGTTCTGAGAACACTTTGTAGAGTTGGCTGATCTGCTAGGCTTCTAACTCTGAAACACCTTCGCTGGGGCTTAATCTAGTTTAACCTGATTTGATAACCCTGAAAAAAAGTTACAAAAACATGAATTTTGAAGACGTCTAAAGGAAACATAAAAACATTTCCCTTTTAATAAAGTAAAACAAAAGTTGTATAGAGTCTTAAAAAATATTAAAAGTTAATGTGCATGGCATTTCCCTACACAAATAAGTTTAGGTGTTGGTAACATCAGTGCATAGTCAGAGGATAGTCACATTAAGTACATATTCTTGGAAAACACAGTCTATTCTTTAAAATTAATATTGTGAGTGTGACATAACAGAGTTACATGGTAAAGCATCAGGTCACTAAGGAACATTAGGGCTAGTATTTCTCCCATCTTCATGGGGAAAAATAAATTAAACTTCCTGTAGCTTAGGAATGTGCTAACATAACCATTAGGCAGCGGTAGAAGTGGTATTAGGAGTTGTGGATGAGCCGAGCATGGTGGCTCACACCTGTAATCCCAGCACTTTGGGAGGCCGAGGCAGGTGGATCACTTGAGGCCAGGAGTTCGAGACCAGCCTGACCAACACGTGAAACCCTGTCTCTACTAAAAATACAAAAATTAGACGGGCGTGGTGGCGGGTGCCTGTAATCCTGGCTACTTGGGAGGCTGAGACAGGAGAATCACTTGAACCCAGGAGCGGGAGGTTGCAGTGAGCCAAGGTCGTGCCACTGCACTCCAGCGCGGGCAACAAGAGTGACACTCTGTCTCAAAAAAAAAAAAAAAAAAAAAAAAAAGTTGTGAATGAGATGTCCAGAGTCCCAGAGACAGAGACCTGTCCCTAGATTTCTCTTTAACTGAGTGGCCTCGGACACGCCGTTGCCCAGGCTACCATTTCCTTATTTGTAAAGTGGCTGAATTAGGGAGAAGATATCTAAAATTCAAACCTCTAATATCAGTGATGGTGTATTAACCAAGAACTTGGTAAAACAGAAGGTAAGAGTCTTTTTGTTTCATTTTGTTTTCAAAAATAATCACTAACTGCCACTAGTTTGACATCTCAGACAATTTTTTTTTTCCACTTTGGAGCATATATCTACAATTCTGGCTGATAAGGCAAGTTTTAGCCAAGAAATGGGATCTGAAGGATCAAGAAACCCACTACCTTATGTAAATTAGATGCCTAGATTTTTAAGGAGGTTGACAGGTTTTTAGGGAAACAATTACCAAAGGCATAACTGCCCAATTTTAATTCGGCTCATGGGTGTCAGTAATGCACTTACTTAGCAATTAGGATCAGTTCAGTACAGAAAAACTTTAAAAATATTAAAGTGAGTAAGGAAAAGCATACATTGCTAGCGAGCAGTGGGTGGTTTTGATAGCTGGCAGGTAAGGTGAGGGATACCCGGGGTGGAGGATAGCGTGGTTTGGTAAACGAGCACCGGCTTATGAGTCAGGAGACCCAAGATCTAGTTCCAGGGCTGCCACTAACTAGCCCTGTGACCTTGGCCACCCTCTTCCCTGTTTCTAGTATGTTTCCTTCTCTATACCAGAAAGGTCTTGGTCTGTCCATCCTCTTTCTGTCCCAGCAACCAAAAGAGAAATTCTGCACCATTGAATACAGCTTTTGCTATAGAATACAGCTCCTACAGCTGTGCTATAGGAGCACAGAAGCCAAATCTATAACATCAGTGTATATCAGTCTATGGTGTGCAACAGAAAATAGTTGTACACTGGGAGATAGCTAACTGGGAGATGATCATTTTCACAGTTGTGGGAGGTAGCCACTCACCTGCCAAATGCCAGTAAAGTCCTGTTCCAAAGCACACCGTCACAATTAAGGTTTTCTTTCCACAAACCTATTTTCATTTATCAGCTATGATTTGAGGATATAGAAACAATGTTTAAAATAATCATATATAATACTACTGTTGAGGGTTGAATTGTGCTCCACCACACCCCTCAGATTCATATACTGAATATCTCAGAATGTGACCTTATTTGAAGATAGGATCTTTACAGAGGTAATTAAATTAAAATGAGGCCATCAGAGTGGGCCCTCATCCAAACATACAATCTAACAATGAAATGACTCAACAAAGCACAGGAAAGTACGAAAAATTACAAACCTAAAGAAACTAGGTTGGGGGTGGTGGCTCACCCCTATAATCCCAGCACTTTGGGAGGCTGAGGTGGGAGAATTGTGTGAGCCTGGGTAACATGGTGAGACCTTGTCTCTGTAAAATATTTGAAAAATTCGCTGGGCATAATGGTGTGTACCTGTGGTCTTAGCTACTTGAGAAGTTGTGGTGGGAGGATTGCTTGAGCCTAGGAGGTTTGTGTCACTGCACTCCAGCCTGGGCAACAAAGCAAGATCGTATCCCACAAAAAAAAAAAAGAAAAAAAGACAAAAACCAATTGAGAGGGAGGGCACACAACTGGGAGTGCCCATAGCTCTGTTCTTGCTCAAGGTATCATGTGCACTAGTTCCTCCTCACAAGTCAGATTTCAGCTATTAGCTGCCACACCTCCACGGGATATGGGACTCCAAGCATTTATAGTATACCCTCTTATTAATGATAAGACTTTTTCCAAATGTAAACAAACCTGGCAATAATGTATTGTTATTTCATACTATTAAATGTAGGCTACATTGATATTCTCTATTAAAACACTTTATCAAAAATAAAAAGAGATACTAAGAAATGGACATGGTGAATACACATTAAAACAAGCACCTATTACATGTAGCAAATGGCTATAATTTCCAAAGACATAATTCCAACTGGATCCAGCATTGTTATTCCCCAATGCCTTATCTGACAAAGTTTAAAACTGAGTAACTCATACGAAACCATTATAAAGGAAATGCAAATATCTGAAACTCATCTGTTTGTTAAAATCAATCTCCATTATCTTTCTTCTTAAAAAGCTTAGAAATAAATATAGTCTCTTAATGTTGACAGTATTTACGGCTCAAACAAAGCTGAGATGAAGGCTGAACTCAAACAATGCAGGAAACAGAAAGGAGAAAATACTTTAAGGTTAATTACTTAGGCCATGCAGGTAGATGTGACCCCAGGGGGAATGGAATTCCACAGGGCTTAACTTTTCAATGCCAACATTAGAATGTTCAGCAGAAGCTGATAGACCAACCGTTCTGGCAGTCTGATGCTTTCAAAATGGTAGATGAGGGAAATCACACAGAGTTGAGCAGAGTTTTACAACTTGCATATCAGCAGTTGATTACATTTTTTCCTTCATATTTTCCACTTTTCTGTGACATAGTAGCTTGTTTCTATGTTATTTACATTAAATGTGATCTGCCTATCTTTCCCATGTGAGCTTCAAGTAATAGGGTAAACTTTATATAACTGTGCAATATTTCCTTTTGAAAGAAAAATAATAAAAATTTAGTTGTGTCTGTACCATCTGGAGGTCAGTTCTCTTTGTGCACATCAAAAAGCTCAACTTATTTTATTTCACAATATTTGAATATTTCTTTTTAAATGAAAGATTCTTTCTATGCATTTCCTGGCATCCCAAATTGTTTGATTCAGAAAAGTTTCATATAGTTACAAATCTCTTCTGTCAGTCAAAATTTCCTGAACTAGAAAGTTCAGGAACTGAACGGAACTGAAAGGCTGGTGATGATTCCGGGACAGAGAAATAGCTAACAGTCGTATTATTTATTGTTCATGTAGTGGGTTAACACACATTGGCCTTTCCTTCATGGGATTCATAAAGTTTCACATGGTTTTGAGATGATTCAAGGGTGAAGACTTTAAACAAGATCCCTTCCAACTCTCAGACTATGATTCAACACATTGTTTCTCATAATTGCCTGCTGTTAAGAGTCAGCTAAGGATGCCTGTTGAAAATACGCCCCCTTCCCTTCGAAGGCTGATTCTGTAGGTATGGTGGGACTCTGGGGCTCCTTATCATTGGGAAGGTTTAAGAAACATTTTTTTCCCTGACTCTTAATGTTGGTTGGATATTGGAATCACTTGGGGAGCTTTACAAAAGTAGTACTGGGGCTGGGCGCGGTGACTCTCGCCTGTAATCCCAGCAGTATGGAAAGCCTAGACAGGCTGATCACGAGGTCAGGAGATTGAGACCATCCTGGCTAACACGGTGAAACCCGGTCTCTACTAAAAATACAAAAAATTAGCTGGGCATGGTGGCATGCACCTGTAGTCCCAGCTACTCAGGAGGCTGAGGCAGGAGAACTGCTTGAATCCCAGAGGCAGAGGTTGTAGCGAGCCAAGATTTCACCAGTGCACTCCAGCCTGGGCAACAGAGTGAGACTCCATCACACACACACACACACACACACACACACACACACACACACACACAAAGTAGTACTGGGCCTGGGTCCCACGGAAGAGGTTTTGGCTTAATTTATGGTGTGGCCTGGGTGTTTGGATTTTTTTGAAGCTTCCGGGTGCTTCTAATTTGCAGCCAAAGTTTAGAACCACTGACTTGATTGAAACAACAGCCAGTTATCTGTAACATATGTGAAAGCAATATCTAACATTTCCATTAAGAGATGCAAAGTGCATTTACAGATGTGTGTCTTATTTGAATCCTTGACAACCTGGTGAAATAGGTTAGAGTTGGTATTATATTTCCTTTTCAGGTAAGCAAACTAGGCTTCAGAGAGGTGAAGTAGTTTGATGGAGGGCCACTCGGAGCAGAATTCTGGAATTGCTGAGGTGTACCTTAGGCATGCTACTACCTCACTCTCTACGTGCCTTGGCTCCTACTAGCTCTCCGGCTTTCCTGGCCTCCCTTTAAAAGAAAAGAAAAGAGGTCAGGCATGGTGGCTCACACCTGTAATCCCAGCACTTTGGAGGCTGAGGTGGGAGGATCGCTTGAGCCTAGGAGTTCAAGACTAGCTGGGGCAACATAGTGAGACATCATCTCTACAAAAAAAAAAAAAAAAAATAGCTGGGCATGGTGGTGCACACCTGTAGTCCCAGCTACTTGGGAAGCTGAGGTGGGAGGATCACTTGAGCCCAGGAAGTTGAGGCTGCAGTGAGTCATGGTTATGCCACTGAACTCTAGCCTGGGCAATAGAGCAAGACCCTGTCCAAAAAGAAAAGAAAAGCCCTCTTGTTTCTAGAGCTTCTCTTACTTTGGAATTGTTCATATTAATACAACAGCAGTAGGAGCTAACATTGGGCCCTTTGTATACATTGTGCTAAGTGCTCTACATGCATTATCTTCATTGTCTTAAGGACTCTGTGAGGTAGGTCATACAGGTTATATCCCCATTTTATAGCTTAGGAAACCGAGTCTTAGAGACTAAGCAACTTGCTAAAGGTCTTATTCCTATGCAAACATTCTTCTTATTTTATCTAAGCCTTTTCTTATTTTCCTTTCAGTCAACCAAATTTTAGCTAGTGGCAGAGAAGAAAAGAATCAGGTAAAGTATTTTGGAGCTGTGCATGGTAGCTAACACCTGTAATCCCAGCACTTTGGGAGACTGGGTGGGTCACCTGAGGTCAGGAGTTTGAGACCAGCCTGACCTACATGGTGAAACCCCGTCTCTACTAAAAATATAAAAAATTAGCTGGGCATGGTGGTGGGCACCTGCAATCCCAGCTACTCAGGAGGCTGAGGCAGGAGAATCGCTTGAATCTGGGAGGCGGAGGCTGCAGTGAGCTGAGATTATGCCATTGCACTCCAGCCTAGACAATCAGAGCAAAGCTCCGTCTCAAAAAAAAAAAAAAAAAAAAAAAAAGAGAGAGAGAATTGCTGGATATGCGATGATTGACAATGACAGCTTCCTTGAATTGTATTACCACTTCTAATATGGGGCCTGGATTTTTAAAGAAACTTCCGGAGCCAGTCATGCAAAAGTATGAGGATCTAGTGCTTGAAGAGTTCAATGGGAGAATCATGGGTTGTTAATTCTTAACGAACCCTGCCTTTCCAGAGACAGCAGTAGTTCCCTGAATTAAGGCATAGATCCGGCATCAGAAGGCTTGGGCATAGGTCTCAGATGGCTTTTTTTAGCTGTGGGGTCTTGAGCCAGTTCTATCCAGGACAAAGTTTTATGTTCTGAGTGAATCAGGCCAAGTCGGAACATTCATCAATGTTCTTATATCTACTTTACTAAGGTTTGCAAAATACTGAGCGTATTTTTTGTGGTCTCAGTATTCAGAGCTCGAAGTACATCTAGTGAAGAACCTGGGATCTACAAGTTCAAGAAGCATGGAGAGCACCTTGGTTAGGTACACAAACTCTTTGCAGAAGTTCAGCACAATTTTTTGATGCTAAAAAGAGAATGAAAGATGTAAAATAACAGAATTTCTTTATCCATCCAATGTATTTTCCTTCCTTCCTTCCTTCCTTCCTTCCTTCCTTCCTTCCTTCCTTCCTTCCTTCCCTCCCTCCCTCCCTCTGTCCCTCTTCCTTCCTTCTTCCCTTCCTCCCTCTTTTTTCTTTCTTGGCAGGGTCTTGTTTTGTCACCTAGGCTGGAATGCAGTGGAACCTGCTTAGCTCACTGTAACCTTGAACTCCTTGGCTCAAGCAGTCCTCCTCTTTTGGCCTCTGAAGCAACTGGGACTGCAGATGTGTGCCATCATGTCTGCCTTATCCATCCAATTTCTAAGACTGTCATTTGGTGTGGGAATTCTAGTTCCTCTTTGCAAAGTGGAGGTTATATAAAAATCAAGGAGAAATTATTCTATTATATATACTTCAAAGAGAATAATGACTACTAAAGCTTAAACTTAAAATGCATTATGTAATACATAAATCTCAATTTATTCAGCAAATAGTGAGCACGTGGTCTGTACTAGACACTGGGACTACAATAATGGCCAAGGCCCCTACTTTTATGAAGCATGCTTTCTAGATGGCCATAGATAAAGGACAAGTACGAAAACAGATTAGTAAAACAATAGCTGTGCTCAATTTTTAAAAAGAAGCCAACAGGGGGCTGAGATGGAGATTGTTAAGAGAGGTGATGGAGCAGGCAGGTAGAGGTGACATTTAAGCTCAAAGGATATGAAGAGGCCAGCCGTTCTGAGTGTGGGAAGAGAAACATAACTGGCAAAGAGATTCATAAATGAAAAGCCCCTGAGGTGGGAGAAAAAAGGTTGATGTAGCTGAGAAACTGGAAAAAGTCAAGTATGACTGGGTGTGGACAGCACGACAAGAGGCCACAAGGCTCTTGAGAGGCCAGGTTGTACAGCCCTCATGGGCAATGGAGATGAATGTGAATTCTATTTGAAACCCAACAGGAAACCATTGAAGAATTTTAAGCAGAGAAACAGCATGATCTGATTCCAGTCTTCATGTAATTTTTGTGGTGTTTAGAGAAAGGACTGGAAGATACTGAAGACAATAATGACCTTTTTCTTCCCAAGCAATACTTGTTAGAAAAAGCAGAAGTAATAATCTGCTTATATTTTCAAAGAAGTCTTCTATGAACCTGATCCTTCATATTTCTGGAGGGGTAAGAGTTGTTCTACATTCCCAGCTGGGGCAGAGATACAGATATATAGACCATTGAGCTTTAACCTGCCCAACCATGACAGGAATGCATTTCACAAGATCTTTTTTTTTGGTCAAAATAAAAAAGAGTCCTTTCAAATTACCTCAGTGAAATGCATGCCTTCAGGTCTCCCTTTCATCAGAGAAAGGTGTTGAAAGTTACATCCAGCCCTATGTAACCTCCTTAAGCCTCAGGTTGAGCCCTAGGGGTTCTTTGCTTGCTGGTTTTGCACAGGTAACAATAAACAGAACAACACCTAGGATAAATGATTGTCATACAAGTGTTACTTCCATTATGACAGAGCTCTTAGCATCCCCAATATGCATAAAAGTTAAGACATTCAGATTTCCTCTGGACCAGCTCAGAAATGAGTCCTCCACCCTCATGTGGTCTTCCATTTCCACCATCCAGACAGGGGCAGGAAAACAGTAACATTCCTTCTAACATGGAGCTGGACGTGTACAGATGGTAATGGACAACTGACACATTTTACAGCCCTAAAAGTCTAACTCTCTTTACCCTGTGACAGTTTTCTTTTCAGGTTTCAGTTCAGTGCAAAGCATATTTCCATGGTTGAGTTATGAACTCCAAAAATGGGGGCTTGTAATGGAAATGTGGACAGACGCTTCACTGTAGCTTCGCTTCTGGGCACCGCTAGAGTCATCAGTTTTAATGAGAGCTGTTAATATCACCTCCATCAGAATGGTTGCCCTGGGCTGACTTTCCGGGCCGTGCACAGGTGCTCTCGGCCAAGAATGTAATGTAGGTTATTACATTATCAATGAGGCACAGATGTGCTTTCTGACTGAACTCAAGGTGGTGTTCCGGCCAAGTGCATAACTCTTTCAGTGGGCCCAGGTCTGTTTGTATCAAAACGCTGTTCGAGCTCAGTGAACCTCAGAACTGCCTTCTGCTTCCCCAGGACACGAGTTCAGAAAACCCGCTTAAGAATGCAAGAAGGATGGGCTCTCCACAGGCAGGCACAGGCTTTCTCAAGAATGTGAAACTCATCCTGCCACCTTCTGCTTCTTCGGGGAAGGCTTCAGTCACCGCATATTCATTCATTGACTCATCAGGTTTTTCTTGGGCACCTGTCCTGTGCCAGGTACCCTGGAGGAATCAAGGGTGATCCTGCCAAGGAGTCTGCCTGCAGTCTCTCTGCAGTGCTGTCTGCTGTTTCTGTCCTCTTCCAACTTCTTCAGAATCCTCTCTCAAAACCTGCGTCTCCATCGCCTCTCCCAGAGGCTCCAGTGCTAACATTATGGTGTTTTTCTAGTGTTGAGTGTTTGCCTGAATTTACAACCTCAGCAGCTCCGTTCCTCTAAGCTTAAAACCCCCAGTAATTTGGCTTTGGCTTTTGCTCTTTCTCTCTCTTTTTCTTCCTTTCTTTCTTTCTTTTCTTTTCTTCTTTCTCTCTTTCCTCCTTTCTCTTTCTTTCTTTCTTTCCTCCTTTCTCTTTCTTTCTTTCTTTCCTCCTTTCTCTTTCTTTCTTTTCTTTCTTTTTCTTTCTCTTTCTTTCTTTTTCTTTCTTTCTTTCTTTTTCTTCTTTCTCTCTCTCTCTCTCTCTCCCTCCCTTCCTTCCTTTCTTCCTTCTTTACTTTCTTTCTTTCTTTCCTTTTTTTTTTTTGAGACAGTCCTACTCTTGTCACCCAGGCTGGAGTGCACTTGGCTCACTGCAACCCCCACCTCCCAGGTTCAAACGATTCTCCTGCCTCAGCCTCCCGAGTAACTGGGATTCCAGGTGCCTGCCACCTGGCTGATTTCTGTATTTTTGCTAGAGACGGGGTTTCCCATGTTGGCCAGTCTGGTCTCAAACTCCTGACCTCAGGCCATCTGCCCGCCTCGGCCTCCCAAAGTGCTGGGATTACAGGTGTGAGCCATCTTGCCCGGCCTTCACTGAACTTTTTCTTATTCAACTTGCTCCCTGGGATCTATCTGAGTCTGATGTGAAGCCAGATTTTTCATAAAACTAGCAGCTGCGGGTCCTGCAGTTAGCCTAGTGGCCTGGCTTGATACTGTCAAGCCAACAGGGAGCTTGGGTGCTGAAAACTGGCTTGGAAATGCCACATTGGATGCAACACCACACCTGTCTGTGTCCCCAGTGAGAGGTCCTGGAAGTTTGTTAGGGAGAGCGTGATGACTCAGGAGAAAAAATGAGTTCTCCTTAGCACGAGGGAGATGTTTAGAATTGATCTTGACTTTGAGAGTGATATTGACGTGCTGTCCAGGAAAACTGATATCTTATACAGGAACTAAATACTGGGAAACGAGATCACCACCCTGTCCACAGCACAGCCTCCCTACTGTCATTTCAGTTTTAAGCACAGAGGTGAACAGACGCAAATAAGACACTGGGAAAAGCGTGCGAGCATAAGCGTGTGTGTGTGTGTGTGTGTGTGCAGTTTGTGTGTGGGCCTGGAGAAGAGTGCAGTGTTTTCATGGGCATCTGAGTGCACGAAGCTGGGGGAAAACATGAGAAAGGCACGGTCAAGATAGAGTGTGATTCAATTCTTCCATCCTTTTGCTTGTTGCATGCCCCTTGATCGTTAACCAAAGATGACAGAAAGATCCTGAAGACAAATGGATGTCTTTTTCCATTTCCTTTCTGCCTACCCAAGCCCATCCCCTACCATGCCTGATTTCAGATCACTTCCTCCTTCCTCTTATTCCCTCCTTTTCTACCCATTGTTTGGCTGATGGTTTGGCAGGGGCAGCATGAAGGTGCTGATGGCACTAACCCCATTGTCTGTCCCCCATACCCTGCAGGGATGTGGCTGTTGTGGCAGAATGCAGGACTGTCATTCCTGCAGCCTGCCTCGGAGCCCCAAAGATCTGGGCCAGTGGCGGCAGTCCCCTGGTGGTGCTGGGGCTGTTCTACATGGCTGGTCTCATTATGGAGTGAATCTCTGGACAGGCAATTTGTGTCCGCCACCTGTATCTAGAAATCCTTTGCTAAGGCTGAGAGGCGCTTCCAATCTCTCCTCCCAGGTTTAGCTTTCATGACGTGTTCCACTTCCACTTACCACATAAATTGCCCTGTTTGCATTTCATTTCAGTACTTGAAATATTCTGATCACCTCTCCTTTCTCATAGGGAGAGAGGCACATGTTTTATAAATAGGAGAAAGGCAAGGACATGGAGACCCAGCAGATAATAGAAAGTAAGAGTCAAACCTACACACTTCCAACTCAGGAAGCTCGGGTGGTGCAGCCACTCCCTCCAATGAGGGGAGGCTGTTTGGATACAATGCAGAGGTGTGAAGGTTGACTATTCTATCTAGGGATTTGTCATGGACTTGCTTTTGTCAAATACCAGGTGGAAATCTTCATGGTGATTAACTCAATGGTAGAAAATTTGGACAATATATTAGTATTTAAAAAGCCTTTATGCTGGGTACGGTGGCTCATGCCTGTCATCCCAGCACTTTGGGAGGCCAAGGCTGGCAGATCACCTGAGGTCAGGAGTACGAGACCAGCCTGGCCAACACAGTGAAACCCTGTCCCTACTAAAAATACAAAAATTAGCCGGGTGTGGTGGCACGCGCTGGTAGTTCCAGGTACTCGGGAGGCTGAGGCAGGAGAATCGCTTGAACCCAGGAGGCAGAAGTTGCAGTGAGCCAAGATCGTACCACTGCGCTCCAGCCTGGGCCACAGAGCAAGACCCTGTCTCAAAAAAAAAAAAAAAAAAGCCGTTATAGGAGGTTTACCAAACATTAAACATGATGCAGATTCTAAACAAGACACATGAGAAACTGATTAATGTTATTATATTTATATAACACATGCACAAACTGTATCATGAGATTTTTTTGGAGGAGCAACTTTAAGACGATTAACGTGATAATTTAAGCAATATTTTAAAATAAGCTTTTTTTTTTTAAAGACAGGGTCTTGCTTTGTTGTCCAGGTTGGAGTGTAGTGTCGTGATCATAGCTCACTGCAGTCCCAAACTCCTGGGTTTAAGTGATCCTCCTGCCTCGGCCTCCCAAGAGCTGGGACTACAGGCTGTTCTACCATACCTGGCTAACTTTTTGATTTTTTGTAGAGACACGTTCTTGCTATGTTGCCTAGGCTGATCTCAAACTCCTGGGATCAAATGAGCTTCCGTCCTTGGCCTCCAAAGCATTGAGATTACAGGCATGAGCCATGGCACCCAGCCTTAAAAACAATCTTGATTTAAAAAAGAAACATTTTCCAACAAATATTTCATAATATAAATATTAAGCTTCTTCAACTTTCATGAAAATTGAAAAAAACATTATGAAAATGGTATCCTTTGATCTCTGTTCTTTTAGTATTTTCAAAAGATTATATATTTCAAATATATATGCATATTATATTCAAACTTGTATGAAAGAAAAATGTTGGTTTTTAAATATGCCATTTTGTTCTGAAATAAAAACTGGGAAAGAATCATTTAAAAAGCCAAACTTGGCCGGGCACGGTGGCTCAAGCCTGTAATCCCAGCACTTTGGGAGGCCGAGACGGGCGGATCACGAGGTCAGGAGATCGAGACCATCCTGATGAACACGGTGAAACCCCATCTCTACTAAAAAAATACAAAAAAACTAGCCGGGCGAGGTGGCAGGCGCCTGTAGTCCCAGCTACTCGGGAGGCTGAGGCAGGAGAATGGCGTAAACCCGGGAGGCGGAGCTTGCAGTGAGCTGAGATCCGGCCACTGCACTCCAGCCCGGGCGACAGAGCGAGACTCCGTCTCAAAAAAAAAAAAAAAAAAAAAAAAAAAAAAAAAAAAAAAAAAAGCCAAACTTCGTCAGGTGCGGTGGTACATGCCTTGTAGTCCTAGCTACTAAGGAGGCTGAGGCAGGAGAATCACTTGAATCTAGGAGTTCAAGGCTGCAGTGAGCTGTGTTTCCACCCCTGCACTCCAGCCTGAGTGACAGAATGAGATCCTGTCTCTTAAAAAGTAAATAAATAAATAAGTAAAAAGCCAGGCTTTACAGTGCTTTCAAATGGTATTAAAATGACAAAAATCACCTTAGTTTTAAAAAGAGGTTATGATCCCAACAGAAGTACTCCCTTCTTAGTATAAGGAGTACCCTCTGTGGCATCCAAAAGTCTTCTCTATGAAAGCAGAGTCAGTTCCCAGCCATATATTTCCCAGGCATTTCTTCTCCATTGACCTTATATTTCATTTATGCAATGAATGAAAGCATATTGAGTTAGGCATGTGCTGGGTTCTGGAGGTGCAATGATGAGCAGGACAGACCTAGCCTTGCCTTCCCGGAGCACCTAGCAATAGGTGGCAATACAAGCACAGCCATAAACCAGGACCAGGATGGGCGAAGGACTGAATGTTCTCCATGGGGCCTTCAACAGCAGTGGCTCACCTACTTTTGCATATTGGTGAGGATGGTAGGGGAGTGGGGGCATTTTGCCCTTGCTTTGAAAATATTCAAGAGTGATATCTGGACTTCCTGTCTCTTTGGCCAGGCAGTTCAGTAGAACAAACTGGGAACAGTTTGGGAACAGTTTACACCATGGGCATTGGCAACCCTGTTCTTTCACAGAATTTTGGCTTAGTTCTAGACACGCTGAACGACTTGAGTGTGAGGATTAACTCTGATGCTTCTCTTTTAACTTTCCGAATCTGTAGGCATTGGCCTTGAGTGATTCCAAGCTCTCCTGGAGCAGGAGGTGCCCCCACTCTGGGCATAAACATCTCTTCCTAACCCCTCGCAGACAACAATCTTTGAGTACCGTCCAGTTATAACATAGACATGGCCAAGGTAACAGAGGTGAATAGAAAACAGGAAAAATACCAGGCTGTTTGTATTGGAACATGGTAACCATGAAATGAGCAAACATTTAATTTTGTTCATTGAGGTCAACATGAAAGCTGCTGAATCTCTTATAACAACTTTCAGGACATTTGGTGCATGCCATTTTGAAACACCTTCAAGCTGAGCCTGTTGTTCTGAAATGTCAGAATGTTCCATTCTGGTAAGCTTTCAACTTGTATTGAGTTTTCCCTTTGTGCAGAACTCTGTGAAGTGCAGCTAAAATGTATAAGGGGAAAGAAAGGATAAAATGAAAACCGTGAAAGCTGTGAGTCAGTAGGCAGTGAAAACAATCTGAGAAGGCTTTCTGCTTTTGGTTGATTACAGACTGAATCTATGACCCAGGGAAAGAAGCCCACCCATTCTATGTGTGCCTTATTTCTGTGGTTCCCTTTTCAATATAAGGGGCAGTTTAGACAGTAATTTTTACGTATGGAGTAAGGTAGTCTCAGAACATTCATGTGTGAGTTTGAGGCAGCTTTGAACCTCGGTTCCACTACTATTACCTCTGCAGCTCTGGGCAGGTTACTTAATCTCTGTGATCCTGAGTTTCACATCTGTAAAACAGGGGTAATAAAAATATCTATTCAGGGGTTTATTGTAAGGACTACAAAGGAATTTTAAATCTAAATTGCTTAGTGCAGCCTGGTCCAAAAATGTTCAATGAATGTTAAGCTATTATTATGGAAAATTATGTCAACTCTGGAAAAATCAATGATTTAGGATTCTTTAGTTTGCTAGTTTTGAAAATGGCTCAATCTAGCACAAACAAGATGGTATGAGCATTCTAACACATAATAAATGGAAAGCTGAGTATGGTGGTGTGCCTGTAATTCCAGCTACTCAGGAGCCTGAGGTAGGAGGATCTCTTGAGCCCAGGAGTTCAAGGCTAGCTTGGGCAACATAGTGAGATCCCCATCTCTTAAAAACAAGGGAAAGACAAGTACTCATCTATTCATTTACTCATCACACAACATGGAACATTTTTATGTGCTTGCCAGTGGGCAAAGCACTGGGAGTGCAGGTATAAAAGTGACAGTTCCCATCTTCCAGAATCTTAGACACTAGTGGAGCAGATCAATAAGTAAACTGACAGCTGGGCATGGTTCATGCCTGTAATCCCAGCACTTTGGGAGGCCAAGGTGGGTGGATCACAGGGTCAAGAGATCGAGACCATCCTGGACAACATGTTGAAACCCTGTCTTTACTAAAAATACAAAAATTAGAGGGGCATGGGGGCACGCATCTGTAGTCCCAGCTACTCGGGAGGCTGCGGCAGGAGAATTGCTTGAACGCAGGAGGCGGAGTTTGCAGTGAGCAGAGGTTGGGCCACTGCACTCTAGCCTGGTGACAGTGAGACTCCGTCTCAAAAAAAAAAAAAAAAAAAAAGGTAAACTGACAATGACAATATAGCATGTGTGCTTAATAAATGCAGTTTGGCAGACCTATGCTTTGAAAACCCAGAGCCTGTGGGAGAATCATACTGAAAGGATTACACGCTCACTGAAGTCTAATATTCAAATTCCAAAGGAATTGGCGACGGAAGTCAGGAACACATGAGAGATTACTTGAGGCCTGGCCTTGGGAACTCTCTTCTTCCCAGGCAGATGTCAACTTTGGTCTCTAAGATGAATGCCAGCCTTGGATAGGAATTAAAAAATTCCTTTGAAAAGCCCTAGGCCAACCCTAAGTGACTCAGGTTCAAGCCACATTTGCCACCAGGGAAGCCCTAACCACATGCCAGAGATATGATGCCTGCCCTTCTACCTGGGATTCCTTAATCCATAAGGTTTAAGATCTGAATTGGGCTCTTCCTTATACGTGGGTAAAGACTCTAGTCCTGGCTCTGAACTCCATGCTTCTAGGTAGAATCCTGCTACCTCTTAGAGACTTCGCCGATGACTTCTTTTGCCCTTAAGCTTGTATTTTTTGTTAACAACCGTATTGATATTTCATTCACATAGTATATGATTCACTCATTTAAAGTGTAAAATTCAATGGCTTTAATATAGTCCAGAGATGTGCACCTATTATCCCAGTTAACCTCAGAATATTATGCCAAAAAAGCCTCCGCACCCCTTACCTGTCACCCCCAAAGCTCTCATCACCCCAGATCGAATCTACTTTTCATTTCTATAGATTTGCCTATTTATTTATTTATTTTGTAAGTTTTTAAGGTCATGTTTATTGAAATCTGAATTTACATTCAGTAAAATTCACCCTGTTAAGTATAAGATTTGATTTGACAAATGCGTGGTCATACCATGATCAAGATGCAGAACAATTATAGAATAACTCTAACTATTCCCTTCTGCCTCTTTGCAGTCAACTCCTCTTGGATCCCAAGGAACTCACTGACCTGTTTTTCTATCAAAAGGGTCAAATTTTATCACTAAAATGATAGATGGTACTATGGAAAAATTTGTAAGCCTACAAAACACACAAACCAATTTTTAAAATGAGACACTTCGAAAAATTTCTTTAGCATAGCAACAAAATGAAGGTAGCTTAACATTGTACTACAGATGTGCATTCATCAAACTCTACCGTTTAAGAACATTTAAGAATATACTGTAAGAATACACATATTTAAGAAGATACTGTAAAATAACAATCTTTAGAAGAGTCAAAAGAATGTAATTTTAACACAAACTTTATAAATTAAAGCATTTTATAAAGTTGTCTTAGATAGTTGTGAAATAGTTAGTCCAGTTAGAATTAATGTGTTCTAAAACTGATCTACTTGAAAAACTAAGATGAGTCATATCTTCGTTGAGTATGTGAACCATGGTTAAGGTCTTGCTATTTGGTGTTAACACTGTCAAGTTACAGACCATGGCTGGTTCACAGAAAAACTACTTTAAATAATGGAATTGAATTCCATAGAAATTTTCTATGGGACCAACTCAGTTATAGGGCAGAGGCACAAAATTGTCAAGTAAATATTCCTGTAGATAATTGAGGCCATGTCAAAATTCACCCTTACTACCACTACAAAAGGGACAAAAGAAGCAAAAATCTCTATTCTGTAGATATTAAAGATTACATGTTTAAATACATCTTATCTACTTGAAAAGCATGGTGGCTCATGCCTGTAATCCCAGCAATTTAGGAGGCTGAGGTGGGTGGATTGCTTGAGTCCAGGAGTTCAAGATTAGCCTGGGCAGCATGGTGAAACCTCATCTTTATAAAAATGCAAAAATTAGCTGGGCATGATGGCACACACCTGTAGTCCTAGCTACTCAGGAGGCTGAGGTGGGAGAATCACCTGAGCCTAGGATATGGAGATTGTAGTGAGCAGAGATGGTATCATGCCATTGCACTCCAGCCTGGGTAATGGGGCAAGACATTGTCTCAAAAGAAAAAAACAAATAAAAAAAGCTTCAGTGATTCTTTTTTTGTTGTTGTTGTTTTTGTTTTTGTTTTTTGAGACGGAGTCTCGCTCTGTCGCCCAGGCTGGAGTGCAGTGGCGCGATCTCGGCTCACTGCAAGCTCCGCCTCCTGGGTTTACGCCATTCTCCTGCCTCAGCCTCCTGAGTAGCTGGGACTACAGGCGCCCGCCACCCCGCCCGGCTAATTTTTTGTATTTTTAGTAGAGACGGGGTTTCACCGTGGTCTCGATCTCCTGACCTTGTGATCCGCCCGCCTCGGCCTCCCAAAGTGCTGGGATTACAGGCGTGAGCCACCGCGCCCGGCTTCAGTGATTCTTTCAAGCCCCAGACCTTAAGCTCATCAGCATCTCAAAACTCAACCAAGTCCAGTCATGTGCCACAACTGAAAAGGAGATTTGCCTGTTTATAAGCGGATGTTATAGACTGACTTGTATTTCCCCCAAATTCATATTTTGAAGGCTGAAACCTCAATATGACTATATTTGGAGATAGGGCCTTTAAGGAGGTAATTAAGGCGAAACAAGCTTCCTAAGGGTGGAGCCCTAATCCCATAGGATTGGTGTCCATTACAAAGAGGAAGGGACACAAGGAATGTGTGCATACAGAGAAAAGGCCACGTGAGGACACAAGGAGAAGAAGCTGTCTGCAAGCCAAGGAGAGAGGCCTCAGGAGAAACGAAAGCTACCAACACCTTGGTCTTGGACTTCCAGCTTTCAGAACAGTGAGAAAATAAACCTCTGTTGCTAAAGCCACCCAGCCTGTGGTATTTTGTTATGGTGGCCCTCGCATGCTAACACAGTGGACTCATGCAATATGTGGCCCTTTGTGTCTGGTGTCTTTCACTTACAACATGTTTTTTCAAAGTTTAATCCATGTTGTAACTTGGATTAGTACTTCATTTCTTTTTATTGATAAATAATATTCCATTGTATAAATACATCTCATTTGGTCTATCCATTCATCATTTGATGGACATTTGGTTTATTTCCACATTTTGGCTATTATGAATAATTTACTATGAACATTCATGTACAAGTTTTTGTGCGGACATACGTTTTCATTCGTCTTGAGTATGTATCTAGAAGTAGAATTTCTAGATCACATGAAAACTCTGGGTATAACTTTGAGGAACTGCCATACTCTTTTCTGAAATGGCTGCACCATTTTACATTCTCACCAGCAAGGAATGAGGTTGCAATTTCTCCACACTCTTGCTAACACGTGTTACTGTCTTTTTTAAGAATTATTATTATTACGGCCATCCTAGTAAGTGTGGCATGGCAAATCACTGTGGTTTTGATTTTCGCTTCCCCAGTAACTAGTGATGTTAAGCATCTTTTCATGTGCTTATTGGCCATTCATATATCTTCTTTGGAGAAATATCTATTCAGATCTTTGGCTTATTTTTTAATCGGCAATTATTATTATTATTATTATTTTTTAAATGATGGAGTCTTGCTACATTGCCCAAGCTGGAGTATGGTGGCTATCCACGGGTATGATCATAATGTAGTACATCCCAATCCTTCTGCCTCAGCCTCCTCAGCAGCTGGGACTACAGGTGAGTGCCATTGTACCTGGTGGCAATTAATTTTTACTGTGTCTTATTGCTGAGTCATTATCATTCTTTGTATATTCTAGTTCCAGTTTCTTTATCAGATATATGACTTGCGAAAACTTTGTTGCATTTAATGGGTTATATTTTATTTCTTTTCTTTTGAGACAGAGTTTCGCTCTTGTAGCCCAGGTTGGAGTACAGTGTCATGATCTTGGCTCACTGCAACCTCCACTTCCCAGGTTCAAGCGATTCTCATGCCTTAGTTTTCCAAGTAGCTGGGATTACAGGTGCACACCACCATGCCCGGCTAATTTTTGTATTTTTAGTAGAGATGGGGTTTCACTATGTTGCCCAGGCTGGTCTTGAACTCCTGACCTCAGGTGATCTGCCCACCTCAACCTGCCAAAGTGCTAGGATTACAGGTGTAAGCCACCACGCCTGGCCTATATTTTATTTCTTGATGGTGTCTTTTTTTTTTTTTTTTTTTTGAGACAGAGACTCACTCTGTCGCCAGGCTGGAGTGCAATGGCGCCGTCTCGGCTCCCTGCAAGCTCTACCTCCTGGGTTCAAGTGATTCTCCTCCCTCAGCCTCTCAAGTAGCTGGGACTACAGGCACGCGCCACTATGCCCAGCTAATTTTTTATATTTTTAGTAGAGACGGGGTTTCACCATGTTGGTCAGGATGGTCTCGATCTCCTGACCTCATGATCCGCCCACCTCGGCCTCCCAAAGTGTTGGGATTACAGGCATGAGACACTGCGCCCGGCCGATGGGTCTTTTAAAGTACAAAAGTTTTAGTTTTGATGAAGTCAAATCACATTCTTTTGTTTCTTCTGCTTTTTGTGTCATCTCTAAAAAATCATTGCCAAATCTAAGGTAAGATCTACTCATATATCTTCTTTTAATAGTTCTACAGTTTTCTTATATTTAGGTCTTTAATTTTGAGTTAACTTTTTGTATATAGTGTAAGGTAGGGGTCCAGCTTTATTCTTTTGCACTCAGTTACTTAGCATTATTTGTTGAAAAGACTGTTCATTTCCCAGTTGAATTGTTTTGGCCCTCTAGGTGAAAATCAAATGACCATAAACACGAGTGTTTATTTATGGACTCCCAATTTGATTCCACTGATCTATATATCTGTTGTTATGCCAGCACCACACTGTAGTGTTGTAGTAAGTTTTGAAATAAGAAAATGCAAGTCCTCTAGCTTTGCTCTTCTTTTTTAGGCACGTTTTGGTTATTCTAGGTCCCATGAAGCTTGCAAGGCTTTTGAAGGACCAGCAGTCTTTGGTGCCTGGTCCCAGATTCTATCTGCAGGCTGAGCATCTGAGGCTGGCTTGCACGTGTGCCGAGGCTGCCCCATGGGCTAGTCCCCGTGTGCCACTGAATTATTCAGTCTACCTGAATAGACTTTTTCTAGGGCCTAGAGGGGGATCTTGTGAATCCAAATTCCTGATGGGTACTTTGTGAGGGAGGAGATGAAATTCTAAGTCCAGCTCTCATAGGGTTGATGTGTTAGGTCTGATGGCTTACTCCGGAATCCTAAGAGTTATTAATAATTAGCTTTGATGGTGTCAGTATAGCCATGATGTAGCTGTTCTTTTTGAATTATAAAAGTAATATAATCACATCCTAAAAAAATGGCGAACAGGGAAGAAAATTCACCGTAATCAGAATTTACTTGTTATAGGCTGTAATGTTATTTTCAATTATCTAATGCATTACTGTAGATATACGCTTTTTCCTCTGTAGAAAGAAGTTTTCGCATTATTTTTGGAATTTAATTTGAACTGAGAATTCCACTAGGGATTTTTGGGTATCTATCACTTCCCTTGTGGTTTGAGAGGCCAGACACATTTTTGGAGACATAATCAAGCAAAGTCATACTTCAAGCCTAGAGTTTACTTCATATGAGTGCATTCATAGGAATGTGTTTCCTGGATTTAAGTTAGGCTAAGACTTAACGTGTAGCTTTTCTCTCTATTGCACTTTTTCCTCTCTAAGAAAATATGTGCATTTCCAAATGCCTCATCTCATCGTAATGATTCTTTATACTAGCTGCAGATGTTTTGGCCACATCAGTTTGGCTTCCTACCTGTCTGAATAGAACTTGCCACTCTATTTATTGAAACCTGGGTTCTTGGAGTCATTATCCTCCAATTTTCTTCAGGTTGACCAGCAAGGGGCACTAAAGTATAGCATCTATTTTCTCCTAGCCACAGCAGAGGTTTCGGTAAGCAAGTAATTGAGCAAGAATCTAGAAACTCTGCATTCTTATAGTCAGATCAAAAAGCTGTTGGTGGTATATTTGATATTTTTCAGGGATATTGATATTTTTTAAATGAAAAAAAATTCTGATTGGACAAAAAGAGAGCAAAACAATTCCAATATAGAATCACTCTTTGTTTGGAAGCCATAATTCTCCTGTCTCGTCAATACTATTAGGTAAACTGGCAGAATCCTGTCATTGCTTTTCTGTGAATTACTGCCTGTTTTTTTTCTATCCGGAGAACATAATGGGCTAGCCACATAACGAGTTCCTAAAAGGATGAACTACTTGATGTTACACTGACAAGCAATTATTATAGGGCCTGTTGGTTGGTTTTTTTCTCTTCCCTTTAAATTTTGCCTGCCTATTTATTTCCATCAGCTACTAAGGATGACTCTTTTATTGTTTCAAATAAAGGATGCAATCTATATGCTAGGCACATATTATGAATAATTCCTTGTCATAACAAGGCACAAATGTCCTTCAGAGACTGGCACAAAGTTATTGAAGCTGTTTAGGATTTGGTAATGAGCTTTTCTTTCTTTTTAAAATTTTAGCTTTTATCCATGCTTAATCACACCAAGTTACTGAAACACTAGGGATGATAGAATTTAACAATTAGTCCATCAAGCTAGAAGCAAATACCCATGATGGTTTCTAATTCTAAATCAAAGCAATAGTTTTTGGAAGCTCTGTCCACCTATCAATACTATAGAAATAATGCATGTCAAAGTAATTAATTAAATAGGAATGTTCAATTACAGCCACTGTATCATATTTTCAGTGATGTTTCATTCTTTTTTAAAAAATACAGTTTTTTTTTTTTTTTAAAGACTTAGGCTTTTTTAGGCCTGGTTATTTGCAGCCTGTGAGAATCATGTATTCAAATGGATTGCATACTTCTTTACCCATCACAGCGCTCTTCTCTCAAATATAATCCTAAGCCCCAAATGGCTGATTACTTAAGAACCCTTAAGAAGTCTTAGCTGAATGATGGATAGCTTAGAGTACAATTTCTCATATTTTTCTCTCTGTTAGCCAGAATTAGAAACCGGAGGTTGCAGAGCAAAGATTTTTAGGAGCCGAGGCAGATATCCAGGGTGAGATGAAAAAGACAGAACAAGAGAAAGGAAAAGACGAATGCTTCCGTGTTTTCTAAACAACCCTGCAGACGGTCTGTCTTGGTTTCTTGAAATGATTCTGATATGCCCAGGTGTTATGCCCCTCCCCCATCTGCACCTTTCTTCTCTCTGATGCCAGGGGGATGAGGGCAGAGATTGTAAATGACTGGCAATGCTAAGAGCACAGGCCCTGGAGTTCATCTGCAGGGTTCACATTCAGGCTGTGTGGCTCTGGGCAAGTATTTAACCCTCAGTTAATTCTGCTGTAAAGTGAAGATTCATTCACTCACTTAACAAACATTTATCAAACACCTGCCTTATGCCAGGCACCATTCTAAGCACATATGTTTTCTTTGAGGATCAGGTGAGAGAATGAAGGTAAAGCATTTAGGACTGTGACCATAAATAATGACCATTACTGTCTATTGAGAATCCGCCATGAACAGGCCCTAGGCTATATATTTTAGGCAATTACTTAACCCCTGTTTGTCTCAGTTTTCCTCATTCGCAAAGACAGCATCTTGTCTCACATGGCTTTTGTGAGGTTTAAACGGGGTAATGTACATGAAGTGCTTAGAACTGTGCCTGGTATGTAGTAGTGTTTGCCATCATTACCTCTGTTTCTCAGACACGACCTGGAGAGGTAAATGTTATTATCACTGCTTTAAGATGAGTTAACTGTGGGAGGAAAGTTAAATTGGTCAAGGTCAAACGGCAGGTAAGTTGCAGATTGGTACCCCTATCTGTCTAGACCCAAAGCCTATGTTTTTCCCAGTGTACCTTGGTACCTTGCCTCCTAGAAGCATTGAACACCTGGCTTGATCACACAGACTGTTTACACATGAGCCTTTTTGTAGCTCTGAAATGCCACTTCCCAATTCCTCCAAGTCTCCCCTATCAGCCCACGTGTGCATGTGCATGTGCACACACACAAACACACACACGTGCACATGCACTCACATCTACAGTCTCTGCAGGAGTATTCATTCTGACAAGCAGCTTCTCTCCTCAGGGAAATTATGCTGCCATTCACTTGTTTAGCAAAGTTGTCATCCACTGCTCTAGGACCTGTATATTCTTTGCTAGACAATAAGTAAAAAATGTAAATTTATTTTTTTAATCTGTGAGCCTTCTCAGGGAGAAAGCCATTTGCTGGCCTGCTTCTTTAGTCCGTCCTTCCTTCCTTCCTTCCTTCCTTCCTTCCTTCCTTCCTTCCTTCCTTCCTTCCTTCCTTCCTTCCTTCCTTCCTTCATCAGTTATTCATCAAACATTCACTGTGGGCCAGGTTCTATACTATGTAAACTGTCACATTTCTAGGAACCATACACTGTGTTTTCTTAGTATGTAAAATATTGAATCCTAATTGTAGATTTTGTACGAATTAGTTTAAAAAGGACAGAATGCAAAAAAAAAAAAAAATACAATGTTTGCTTGTTTGCATTTCACATCCCCAGTGGTCGTCACTGACTGTCAGAAGACAGTTCCATCAACACTTCACAGTTTAAATAAGGAGCAGATTTTCTCAGTGTCCTTTGTATATCTTCCCCTTGGGAAACACAGCTACAAATCATATGGAGATGCTTTAGTGCCAAAGGAAGCTCCTTCTGAGGCTTGGGGGAGGAAGTGACTGCTTTCATAAACTGTTCTTTTTGACTTGATGAAGTTGAAAACGTTGCAAATGTTCCAAAGAGCAACTTTACGCCAAACTGATGGGAAATTTGCGGAAAATTAAGTACCACAGTCAAATATGGTAATTGCTTCTTCATAAAGATACAAGAAAAATGTTCCACCCACCCCCTGACAAATGTACCTATATCAGGGAGAGGGTAGATTTTGAGGACTCGTACTCTTACGGCAGAATTCTGCATGTTATGCTGCAAAGAGTTAGAATTATTAAGGATGTGTTTGCTGTTTGTTGTTCACTAAACACCCATTCTTCTTTTAATAATATACCAAATTTCCCCTGGGGAAAGCTTTGTACCGGCTCCTGGATTAAAATAAACAAACAGGAAAATGCCCTTACTGCCTTCTCTCCTAGTCTTTCGGGACCCTGGGCTACACTGTCACGGATTACCACCCTCACCAAGCTTCTTTCTTAGGAGCTCTTGTTGGGAATGTCCTAGAAACCAGTACTGCTTAAGAGATAAAGCTTCCACTCAACTCCACTATTTGGCAGTTTGGAGGATTGTGAAATAAATGTTAAATATTGCGGACTTGTATTAATTGTTAGCATTCAGGGGTGATTGTGAGGTTTCCAAGAACTTGAAATAAGGGCTTAGCATTGAGAATTAAATGGTAAAATCAATACATCATGCGTTACATCATAAATATATACCTATGTCTAAAAAAGAGATACTCATTAAACATATTTACCAATTTCCATGCTCAGAACAGATGGTATATACTCTCAGCCACTAATCCTTTAATTGCTGGAATCTGAGGAGGTCTAGGGTTTCCCAGGGAGGGGCCAGAGTGGCCAGGGTGGCAGCGCTTTATCAACTACAGAGCATGAAGATATTTCCATAACTTAACAATTGGTTTGCAGAGGTGGATTTTCTGTGAAATAAATGAGTCCCCACTTGCATGGGAACTTTCCAAGTAAATATTTACTTTCATAATTAATTTTTACTCATAAAGGTTTATTGTTTCTTTAAGAGGCCTCACAAACTTGTATAAGGTTTAGGTCCCCACAAAACCAGATTTTAGACCCCTGATATGACCATAACTGCATTCCAGCTGAGTATCAACCCAGCCAATAAAGGTGGATGGCAACTATTAAAGGCATCTCCTAAGGGGTTCAGGATGGGCCAACTCCGGCTGTGGCCTGAAGGTGCTAACTGTCCACTAGAGAAGGTGCTCTTGTCTCCAGCTTTGACTTCTGCCATCACAGTGTCAGGTCTCCCCATTTTAGGAGATGGATGTACCAGGCTATCTTAGCTTGGTGTCATTATAATTTCTCAGGAGCTTTTATCAAACCTTAATTTCTTCTATTTCAAGCTTACCAAGAAGCCTTCTTACTGTAATTGAGCTGCACTGTGGTTGCCTATGGTGTGCTGGACCTTGAACTTAAGGATCTCGTCTCTTGGGCAGTTCCATTTCTCAGGGCAAATTAATAAATTAGCATTCTAGTTTATTATTAGTTATTCTAATTACTTGGCCAATGGGAATTCACTTCTGAGAGACGATCTTCATCTATGCTAAGGTTTCTGAGTCTGTGAAGCTAGTCCATGGACCATGGCAAATTCACTAAAATAAACATTGTGTCCTCAGGGATAGATGCTCCATTGCATCGCCCTTGGCCTTCTTCCCTTATTTTTAGCAGCACTTCATTGGAACTGTTTATTTGTCTCCCCACTAGATTGTAAACTCTTTGAGAGTAGGGACATCTGCGTTCCAAACAGTTAGTGCAAGTACATAGCATAGGTTAAGGACTCAATAAATATTGAATGAATCAGTAAATGGAAAAAAGGAGTGTGTGATATTCTTTGGATACCAGTAAACTAGTAGCGACACAAACTTTTAGTTAAATTTACAAATCATTTTGTTTTTGAATACATTTACTTTTTCACGGCAAAAGTATTCATAATACTTTGGAGGCTGAAGATCTTTTAGCTGTTTGTTTACAAGCATGTCAGATAAATTATGAACCCGATCATGGTTGATACAAAGTAATCCTTTCCTTAAAATATTTTATTTTTCACTATAGAATAGTCCTTTATTATTTTATGTCTATCTGATCTGCAAATATTTAAGAGGATTAGAACTCTTTTTGTACTTGCACCAAAAGCTAGTGATGAGAATCGAGTTGAATCAAGAATAAATGAGTCCTGAGATGAATCCCTTTATGGAAGAATGTGTGAAATGACACAAATGAATGGTATTGATGCTGTCACAAATCATTTTCAACACCCAAAAAAGTCTACTGTTTGTTTTAAAGCACACACACATAAACTTTACCCCACTACCTTAACATTTTCAGGCTGAAGTTGAGAGAAAGAAACAATTCTAATGGAAATATTCTGTTTAAAAAGAATTGCCAGAGGAAAATACATTAACTGAATGAGGGTAAGATAAATGATAATGGAAAGACTTCTAACTTATTCCTGTTAGCTCTTGTTTCTGAATCTACTGTTCTGTCAGCTCTCAAGGATATGGGTAATCTATGAGAGAGAGGAGAGAGAGAGAGAGAAAAAAAAAAAAGAGAAGAGAAGAGAAAAACATAAAGTCCGAGCATGCATGTATATGTACACGTGTGTGTTTGTGTATGTGTTAGGGATAAGCAGATGTTTCTCAGCTTAATTCCTGTTTTTTTTTTTTTGTTTTTTTTTAAGATAGAGTCTCACTCTGTCATCCAGGCTGGAGTGCAGTGGCGCGATCTTGGCTCACTGCAACCTCCGCCTCCTGGGTTCACACCATTCTCCTGCCTCAGCCTCCTGAGTAGCTGCGACTACAGGCACCCGCGACCACACCTGGCTAATTTTTTTGTATTTTTTAGTAGAGATGGGGTTTCACCGTGTTAGCCAGGATGGTCTCGATCTCCTGACCTTGTGATGTACCCGCCTCGGCCTCCCAAAGTGCTGGGATTACAGGCGTGAGCCGCCGCACCTGGTCCCCAGCTTAATTCTTGTTTTCTCAAACTTGACAACCACCTTAGCCAAACCAAACCAAACCAAACCAAACCAAAACACTATCCCCTTCTCACTAACATGTATTCTGAAAGAAAAAAGTCCCTTCAGTTATTAAGAGCTACATTGCCAGTTCTATAACTCACCTTACTAAAGAACCCCAGCAGAGACAACCAGCAATGCATTTACTACGGGATAATTAATTGTTCTAACGTAATGTTCCCAAATCAGTAATCACTTGTGTTAGATTGACTCTTTGTATCTCAAAGGCAAGAAACTGTCTAGCCTCAAGCAGAAGTTCTCTGGTCTCTATCTTTGTATCACTTTTCAATTGCAGCATAATGATGAACAGTATCCATGCTATAATACCAAGAACCGATTTTATTATTAGCATCTACAACTTAATTGCAGGCCACCTGGTGTCATCTGCTCTTCCTTCATAGAACTGTATTTGAGAGAGGAAAACAATCGTTTGGGAACCGTGTTTGTGTTGAGAAAGAGGAGTTAGTGCTGTTTGTTTTCATAAGCAGAGAGGAAGTTATCAACCCTGCAGATTCTAAAATTCTAAATCTCAAGAGCTTTTAACATTTCCTCTTTAAGGCATCAAGCAGCTGTTTCTCTTGGGAGGGCTCCTGGAAACCAACTGAGTTGAACATGGGGTAATGGAATGTGGATTTGAAAAAGTAATACCAAGATACAGCTTGTAATCTCACACACACACACACACACACACACGCGCGCCCCAGGGCTCAAGCCCCAGGTCCCAGAACCTGTGAACAGCTTAGGGCAACTGAAGTTCTTTCTTCCTTACAGTCAGGCAAAGCAAGAATCCACTCTGTCAGGTGGCCTTCCTCATGTCGTCTTTGGGGTCTCTGCTTAGAGAAGCCCTGTGGCCGGCAGCACAGCTGTGACCCAGTTGCCCTGAAATAGCAGCAGTCAGACACGTGGCCCCAGGAGAAACAACAGCAGCAACAACAACAGCATCATCCTCTTTAAGAGGGTCTTCCCTATTAAAGAAACTGGAGGCCTACAATGTGTACCTTCCTCTGCCTCCCACTAGAGCTGCAAACAACGCCTTAGCACCCAGGAATAGTGGCCCACTCTCTAAATGTCTGTGACATTTGTATTACCATAATAACCCTTTATAATAAAACAACGTCCTACCGCTGGGTGTGTTCATCCACCAATATGTGAATGTAGTATTCTGATGTGGTTGTCTTGTTGAGGCCATGGGAAAGACCATGGCCTGTTAAAGCCAGTCTCCTCTGCATGATAGGGATATATTGTCCAGTGTAAACATGCAGGGAAAATAAGTGTTTGAAGGCAGGATATACCAAAACTTAGTAGGCGGTAAGGTCTAGGCTTCCAGGAGTCTAAGCATGTTTTTGGGTCCTGCTGGGTAGAGGGGAATAATGGCCTTGCCACATGGATGCAGGCTTACAACTGGGAAAGGGGGAAGATGGTCAAGTGCTGTGTTGGGAGCACAGAACAAAATAGTGTGTTATTTTATTCTTTTTGTTATTCCTAGTCATTTAATAGGGTTTTCTTTATATGTTCCAGCCTAGTCTCAGAGTGCTTTCGGGAATTCAGAAACCAATCTCAAGTCAGCGGTTGCCAACAGAGTTGAGGCAGGCAGTGTCCCCTGAGGCTGGGGTAGTTGTCAGAGGAGACACTCCAAATCCTGGCCAGGTGGGCCAGGGGCTTCCCACATGGCAAGTCTCCCTGCATAGCCTAATGTGGAGGATCAGATCTGATTTAATGAAAGAGTGGTCTTCCTGGCATCATTTCTCTAAAACATAAAACTGGTCATTCCTCATTTCCATAGTCTCCCAATTACTAACATGTTTGTAAAGCTCAATAATGGTTGGCACGATTGCTTAGGGAGCTAAATGTGAAAGTCCAGCGCTTTAAAGCAGGATTTCAAGTTTCCTGATCACACTGAATTCTTTTTTTTTTTTTTTTTTTTTGCGACACAGTTTCACAGTTTTACCCTGTTGCCTAGACTGGAGCACAGTGGCGTGATCTTGGCTCTCTGCAACCTCCACCTCCTGGGTTCGAGCGATTCTCCTGCCTTAGCCTCTTGAGTAGCTGGGATTACAGGCACAAGCCACTACGACTGGCTAATTTTTGTTTTACTATTATTATTATCATTATTATTTTTGAGACAGAATTTTGCTATTGTTGCCCAGGCTGGGGTGCAATGGCACTATCTTGGCTCACCGCAACCTCCACTTCCCAGGTTCAAGCAATTCTTCTGCCTCAGCCTCCCGAGTAGCTGGGATTACAGGCATGAGCCACCATACCTGGTTAATTTTGTATTTTTAGTAGAGACAGAGTTTCTCCATGTTAGTCAGGCTGGTCTCGAACTCCCAACATCAGGAGATCTGTCCACCTTGGCCTCACAAAGTGCTGGGATTACAGGCGTGAGCCACCGTACTCAGCCAATTTTTGTATTATTAGTAGAGATGGGGTTTCTCCGTATTGGTGAGGCTGGTTTCAAACTCCTGACCTCAAGTGACCCACCCGCCTTGGCCTCCCAAAATGCTGGGATTACAGGTGTGAGCCACTGTACCTATCCAACATGGAATTCCAATTCTCCCATACAATCAGCCAGCCAAAACATACTGTTTTTAGAGGTAGCCAACCTATAGGATTTATACCATTAGTAAGAGTTTAAAAAAAAAAATCACATATTGAGTGCCAACAAACTGGAGAACACAGATTTACCCAGCATAGAGTCAGAGCCCATGGTCCTTAAGGAAGAAATGATTTTCCCTCTTTTGGCTTGGGCTAGTTCATACAGAAAACGAATCCTAGAAAAATTGTGTCTATCTGTAGATGAACCAATGGCATAAGGGATCCCGAGGCCCTCATAGTATATTCCACCAGAGAAGAGATCCAAATAAATTGCAGTATGTATTTGTTATAGTGGCAGCTACTCTTTTTGAAAGAAATACAATGGAATATTGAGGTTCTCTCTTAACTTGTAAATAACCTTGTGAATGACAAACGTGCTTTCTTTGAAAGTTATGATAAACATTGGGGTGTGAAAAGCAAGTGAAAGGGGACTTGAAATAGATGCAAATGGACACTTTACTTGGCCTTGAGAAAGACTGAACACTAGAAATTGGAGTCTCTGTTATTAAGGGAGAGATTCTGAAATCACTTGGGCATGAAAGTGTTCCCAGGCTAATTCCAAGCTACCAAAATACAGAGTCCAAAGACACTGAGACTCGTAAAGTGCCTTGCCAAGAAAAAATGGAACTTTGCCTTCTTGGCTTCCAAAAAGAGGGTTTCCATCCAGGTTCCCACTGGAATGGAGAAGTCGTTCACATATTTTCCCATCCTTTCTGTTTCTCTGAATCACAATGACTTTATTTTAGTTTGTTACTTACACAAGGAAAATAGTCCCTTAGCACTACTAGTCAAGTCCTCACCATTTGCTTGTTAGCTGCATGTAAATAGCAAGAGACTGGTTGACCACAGTTAATCCTGAATAGTCCTACATTATCTTACAATGTCTATGTGTGGAAACAACTAAGGCACCAAGAAACTAACAAAAATCAAAGATCATTCAGGACCATTTTGTTTAACTCTATCAGATATGAAATCATAAGAAGATGAAAGTAATAATTCATGGATGAGGGTTTCAGGTCTCAGGCTCTTCATTTTTGACCCAATTCTCAGGTTATAAAAATAACATTTAACATTTAGTGAATGCTTGCTGTTGTGCCAGTAATAGAGGTAATTGATACAAATGTATGATCTACTTGAATCCTTACAACAGTCATACGAATTACGGAATTAGCCCCATGTCCAGATAAGAAGGTTGAGGCATGAAGGAGTTAAGTCAGCTTCCCAAGGTCACAGAGCTAATAAATGTCAGAACAGAGATTTGAACCCCAATTGCATGGCTCCAGAACCTACCCTCTGAACCATGAAGTTTTACTGCTTTATGCAGCTATATGATATTGTAGCTCGCTTCGTTTCTGATGACTATCTGTGTTCAAATTCTCTGTTTAAATATTTATACAGAATATAAATGTGTACCCTGAGACTTTACAATGGGCATATCGCTATGAATTTCTTAGACACAATTCAAGGGGTCTATAAATCTCAAGTTTTAAAAGCAAGAGGAGATGCCATTTGCCTAGTAGTTCTCATCTCAAAGCATGTATTTTAAGAAAATTCTAGATGTGCAACTGCAAAATGTATGACTTCAGCACTTGAATGTGTCCACTTGCTTGGAGGCATTTGGGTTGTTAGAGCTCTTAATACGTGTGTAATCCAGCTGTTCAGGTAGGTTGAGTGACTTGCTCAGGGCCTGACAACTAGTTAACCACATAGCCCAGACGAGAAGGCAGGTCTCAGTTCCTATTTCCAGACTCTTCCAACTATTTCTTCATCTCAAACCCACAAACAAATAAAAACAAACTTTAATGGGGCAGCAGAATTTGAAATTGTACTTATTTCAATGAGTACCTAGAATCTGATGGTTCTAATTCCAGTGGATATTTTTTTTTCCCCTTGATGGTCTTTAAATATTTTACAGATTTTTCAGAGTTTGCCAAAAATAGGTCTGTGAAGACTTTGACATGTTTTGTTTGTAAGAGAGGAAAATAGATAAAAACATAACTTTAAAAAAATGGTGACTATGCAGGCAAAAATAATGATGTGGGAAATTAAATCCTGCCTAGAGGTCTGAAGCTGATAACTTTTCCTGACCCCAGCAAGAAGATATTTTTCTTTCACGGGGAGCACAAAATCATTGGCTATGCTTTTTCTCTTTCTTTAAAGAATAGCTCTTCCCTTTATTAGCCCAGGACAGATCAAATGACAATAATGCCAAACGGGAATTTAATTTAAAATATCTTCCTCTTTATCATGTTGAAAAGCCTTCAGCTCCAAGTTGGCGAATACTGTGAGCCGCCTTGGCCTGCAGAGCCCTGACGCATAGAGAAATGCATGTGGTATGAGGGACAGCCACCCACCAGCAGCCTCGGGTGTGGGAAAATATTCCTTCAACTAAGGGAAGGCAGCCCAAACTCTGAAAATTTGATCTCCTTCTTTTGCCAAAGAGCCAGCAACAAGATTCTGGGTTCCATCACTGTTATTATAACTGTAGGGGGAAAAATGACTTAATTGTAAACCAATGACCTCACCCTAATAACCATGTTCTAATCATTTCTAAAGAAAGCTGCCTTCATTCCTGCCAACTTTCAAATGAAACAGATGACATTGGAAGATGATTATATTCATTAGCAATTATTCCATGAAAACAGTGAGAATTTGAATTTACCCTACACTTAACCCAGACAACTAAAACTGCAGTGCAACCTTGGGCCAAGTGTTGATGAACACTGTGTTGGGACAATGTTTAGACCTAGTCTTTGAACACTTCAGTGTTTCCTTTCCCCAGTGAGGCACTGGTTCAGGTTAAAAAACAAACAAACAAACAAAACAACAGAAATGTTCATCCTCTTAGGCATAGGAATTGTTTTCGTTTAGAACCTTTGAATGATAGATCTCTGATATAACTGCATTTTTTTATGGGACAGAATGACACATGGTACAGGCTTTCTGTCTTACTGCCACACGTCAGCGTCCTGGGAGATGAACCAGATACAGGTGATGCCGAAGGGGTGACAAGGCCAGGGCTGGGGCATGAGCACCGGTCAACACTGACACTCATCAGCTCCCATCTGGCTTGTGTGTGAGCACTCGAGTGTAGCTCAAGGCAGGGACAATATTTGCTGGAAGTTTAGGCGTGCCCTGGGCATCCTAGCTAGGCAGAGGAGGGAACGAAGATAGGTTTTGCAAGTAGAAATAAAAAAAAGAAGCACTATTATAGAATGACTACATTTCCTAAAGTCATTTTTTATGAACCATTTTTAAGCCAATCTTTATGTCATGGCTGAGAGATTGATTAGCAAGGTGCTGCTTTTACAGATGAAAGAACTAAAAACAAGAGAGACAATGATTCCGGCACAGTGATTTGCTGGAGATTGATTGGCAAGCGTGAGCCGGACCTGGAGTAGAATTCAACATGTCTGGTGCCTGCTCCAGAGCTCTGACAATGAAAAGGAGTCCAGATTTTGAGAACAAAGAAGGTTTCAAAAGCTAAGCCAGATTCCCTTTCACAGGGGTTCAGCTAGTCAGGCTTCTTTCAAATCCACGCCCTGTTAGGGGAGAGCATGGTGCTAGGAACATGTGGGAGGGGCAGCCCTGAGCCAACACTCCCTCTAGAAAAACATCCTAAGGCCATATCATGGTGACAATGGGACAGGATTATTATATTCCTATTGGAAGGATCACACTGTTATGTTATCATTTCCTTTAGGAAATGCCCACATCCCCAAACTACTTAGTCATTATGAGTCCCTACAGAACAAACAACCCTCACCTTAGACCAAAGAAACATGTCTCTCAGTCAAACAAACCTACTTAGAATCAGTGAGCGCAAAGCCTACCACAAATAAGTTCAGAAGCCCCTCAAAAGGAGGTCCCGTGGTAGAGTTTCAGTAAGTCTAATGTCCCTAGCTGAGCTAACCATCTGGCATGGCAAATTCATGGGCCAGTGAATACTCGGTACTTTGCAGATTCACACAGTTTTTGTCTCTGCTTCTATCCGACCCTACCCCTGCCCAGCTCCCTGCAATCTGCCTGCTCTTTTGGTCACAGAAGGACAGCGTTATCCCAGAGTGACTTTTGGGAGCTATTTTTTTTTTTTTTTTTTGAGACGGAGTCTCCCTCTGTCGCCCAGGCTGGAGTGCAGTGGCGGATCTCAGCTCACTGCAAGCTCCGCCTCCCAGGTTCACGCCATTCTCCTGCCTCAGCCTCCCCAGTAGCTGGGACTACAGGTGCCCGCCACTTCGCCTGGCTAGTTTTTTGTATTTTTTAGTAGAGACGGGGTTTCACTGTGTTAGCCAGGATGGTCTGGATCTCCTGACCTCCTGATCCGCCCGTCTCGGCCCCCCAAAGTGCTGGGATTACAGGCTTGAGCCACCACTCCCGGCCTGGGAGCTATTTTTGAGCTTACTCATATTTGTAGTTCCCCAACTCACCTGGAATGGAGGTTGGGTAAGTAGCAGAGGAACGTGCCTAGATGTGACAAAAGAGTGATGTCTATGTATTAAATGAATATTCAATGAGAACCCATTGTACGCCAAGCACTTTTCTAGTCCAGGAAACTCAGCAATGAGCAAAGTCATAAAAATCCCTTCTCTCATAGAATTTACAATTTGGGGTGTGTGTGTGTGTGTGTGTGTGTGTATATGTATACTACACACATTAGGGACAGGGTGGGTAAGATATAATGACCAAAATATGTGGAAGACTTCATATGGTGTATTCAAAGAAAATAAAAGGCCGGGCACTGTGGCTCACACCTGTAATCCCAGCACTTTGGGAGGCTGAGGCAGGTGGATCACCTGAGGCCAGGAGTTGGAGACCAGCATGGTCAACATGATGAAACTCTGTCTCTACTAAAAATACAAAAATTAGTCAGGCATGGTGGCACATGCCTGTAATTCCAGCTACTCAGGAGACTGAGGCAGGAGTATCGCTTGAACCTGGGAGGCGGAGGTTGTGGTGAGCTGAGATTGCGCCACTGCACTCTAGCCTGAGCAATAGAGAGAGAGAGACTCCATCTCAAAAATAAATAAATAAACAAATAAAATAAAATTATACTATGGGGTGAAACTAGGAAAAGGGATAGGAGGCTTTGAGGTGGAAGGTGATAGCTGTAATTTAAGTAAAGTGATAAAACTCAGTGAGAAGGTTACATATGCACAAAAACTTGAAGAAAAAGTAACTAGCTGTAAGGTCATATGGGGAAGACAATTCCAGGCCCCAAAACAGCAAATGCAGAGACTCTGAGCTGGGGCCACCCTGATGCCCATTTTTAGGGTGTGCTATTCTCATGGTACCCTATGTAAGTGGTGTCCACTGGAGTTGTGTTATGAACAATGTGCACTGGAAAACGTGGCAGACCTATCATAAAGCAGGAACAGCAAGGAGGCCTGGAAGGGTAGGGGGAGGCCAGGGAGAAAATGGAGGGCCAGGTATTTTCAGGCTCTTTCAACTAGCTCTGCGGGAAAGCTAGTTGACTGTCCAAGGAATGTTTAGACAGTCCCTTTGCCCATGTCTGCTGATACCACATGCCCTAAAAGCAGGTAGGCTGTGTCTAGACTACTTGGGTTTGATAGTTAATAAGTGAGCTCTATGAGGGAGATGTATAAGTGACGTGTCTTTGGATGGCAGTTTTTTCAATTCTCCAGATCCCTGATGAATGTGGGAACAAAAAGTTCTATCAGAATCGACACTGGTTATAATGTGAATTTACAACATTACTTAAGAATATTCAATTTTGCTGTAGAGGACAAAAAAAAATGGAATAATGAAATCCACCATAAACCCTGGGCATAGGTGGTAAGTAAGCAGGTACCTTATGGGATATAGGAAAACTTATAAGATGTATTCAGTATAGAGAGTAATATAGCATATACTGAGGCATGTTAAAGATAAACATAATACCTGAAATATATGATGGAACAAAGAAGAATATTATAGATAGAAATGTCAAGTCATATGTCTTGATCATTCTATCTCTAGGCTGACAGCTCAGTCATCTCTAGATTAGCCATTCATTGGTAACTCAATATGGTCTCATTCTGAGTTTTACATGAACTGTGCTAAAAAAAAAAAAAATGCCGAAAAAACCTTTCACTGTTCAGTAAGCAAATTGGCCAGGGGGTCCTTGTTTCTCATCTTAGGTCATTTTCCGTCGCTATAACAGAATAACCTCAGACGGGATAATTGATAAAGAATAGAAATGTATTTCTCACAGTTCCACAGGTTGGGAAGTACAAGGTCAAGGGGTCCAGATCTGGTGAGGGTCTTGTTGCCGTCATCGCATGGTGGAAGGGCCAGAGAGCAAGTTGGAGAGAGAAAATGGAACTCACAGCCCCCAGCCCTTCTTTAAGCCACATTAATCCATTCATGAGGATGGGACCCTCATGATCTAAACACCTCCCATGAGGCCCCACCTCCTAACACTGTGGCATCAGGGATTGCATTTCCAGCACATGGTTTTTGGGGAGCACATTCAAACCATAGCATCCCTGCATCTCTCTGACATAGCAAATGTGTGTCATTGGCACAGCAGGCCTTGTGTCTGTGGGCCCCCTTGCTCAAACCTCAACTCCGGTCCCCTGACCACACTGTTAGTGCAGAGAAAGACAGGACGTTTGGAGCTTGCATAGGTCAGAAGTCAAGTAGGGTTTGCTGTGCATCCTTATGAACTGACCATATCTTCTTCCCCTTGCTTGTCCCTGTGTGTTTTAAATTCATAAACTGTATGAGGCTGGGTGCGGTGGCTCATGCCTATAATCCAAGCACTTTGGGAGGCCGAGGCAGGAGGATCACCTGAGATCAGGAATTCAAGACCAGCTTGGCCACCCTGTCTCTACAAAATTACAAAAATTAGCCAGGCATGATGTGGGTGCCTGTAATCCCATCTACTCAGGAGGCTGAGGCAGAAGAATCACTGGAACTCGGAGTCAGAGGATGCAGTGAGCCCAGATCGTGCCATTGCACTCTAGCCTGGGTGACAGAGCAAGACTCCGTCTCAAAAAAAAAAAAAAAAATTAATTTAATGAACTGTGTGATTTAAGCAGTCCAATTTAGTCTGTGTTCCTTCCTGTTCCCTGACCTCTGGAATAGCTTGGGATAGTTTCCTGCATGCCACCATTTTCTACCCACACCCCTCCTTGCCACGCAAATGCAACGCCTAAGGTGCTATGAAGTCTCCAAGAGTCCTTGTATTAGACCATTATTTTCTGAATCCTAATATTCATAATGAATGAACAGCGTCCTTCAGAGTCCTTGAACAGAAAGAAGGAATTTTAAAATATAAGAAGAAAACTAGCCTACAGTGTCTCTGCCTGTATCTTTTACAATTTCATTAATAATGAGAGACATCATAAGGTTTGATTGACTTTGTCCACCAGTAAACTTTAGAGGTTCTAGAAATAACATGTAACTAGTCAAGGGGAAAATTCGAGGCCATTTTGGAAAAGTAGGAGTTCTTGTGGGAGTCAAGTTCTTAACTCATAAGTCTTCTCTGACTCTTTGCGTCTACTATTATTTACTGAATAGCATTGCTACAAACATGTTTGTACTGGTCCCTGTGAATAAGTGGGCTGAAATACAAGGAGTTGTGGGTTTGACTCATCAAAATATATGTGTAAGAGTCAACCATAGGGCTCCTGGACATGTTATTATAGCCTGGAAACTGCTGAGTTCATGTATAATTTAGACATGTAAAACCATGCACAAATACATATTTTAAAAATTATACAGTTTCTAATCAGTTTAACATATACTGTGGAAAATAATCATGCTGAAAAAATAATAGTGTTAGCTATCCCTCCATGATTGAGTAGGTTAAAAAGGACAATAAGGAGTTATAGTAACAGAAAGTATCTTTTTGATTAGAGATATTTTATTTTTCTGATTTTGTCTTTTCTTTCAATGAGTTAAATACATTTGACCAGATTAATGCCAAATGATTAAGGTCACACGATAATATAAGGTTAGCAATCAGGGGCTGTTAATTTACCTACAACCCCCATCCACCTCCACCGTACACATACACCAATTATCTTTTAAAACTTACGTTCTTTGCAGAACTGGGTTTAGTTATGTGATTACCATTGACACGTTATGACGCAAGTGCCCCTGGGGTGTAGACCATTGTTTTCATCAAACTTCTGAGCCAAAATCACAGAACGGCAGTATTGAGCGAGGAGGAAGGAGAATCCATGTATTGTCTGTGCTTGTTATCAGATTATCCCCAAATGGATACTATTCTACTTCACCTGGGACCAAAGACAGCCCACAGACCCATTACGGGTACATTTTAGACAATATTTCTGATGTTAGAGAATAAGCATTTTCAGACCCCACCAGGTTCTCCAGCTTCTTGGCCTGAGCTTCAGTTCCTTCTTCTTGTTCTTTTTTTTTTTTTTTTTCCTGAAACGGAGTTTCGCTCTGTTGCCCAGGCTGGAGTGCAATGGCGCAATCTTGGCTCACTGCAACCTCCGCCTCCAGGGTTCAAGCGATTCTCCGGTCTCAGCCTCCTGAGTCACTGGGATTACAGGTGCCTGCCACCATGCCTGGTTACTTTTTGGTATTTTTAGTAGAGATGGGGTTTCATCGTGTTGGCCAGGCTGGTCTCGAACTCCTGACCTCAGGTGATCGGCCTGCCTCGGCCTCTCAAAGTGCTGGCATTACAGGTGTGAGCCACCGTGCCTGGCCAGTTCCTCCTTCTTTTTATACTCACCTCCCCACTCGAAGTTAACTCAGTCTAGCCCAGATACGCGCTGAGTGAGGGAAGGGATCCTGCCAAGCCTGAGATGCTTTGCAGAAACCTCAGTGATAGAAGCCAAATACAGATATTAAGTATAAACACACACATGCACACGCATACAATGAAATTCAAACTTACCCCTTGAACCAATTAAAAAAATAAGCTTTGCTAAGTTTGCTAGCTATTTAAAGAGATGGCTTAAAGGGACTGCAACTCAGAATGCACTTTTCAATAGAAACAGTAATTCTAAGGCAAGCTTAGGATACTGCAATTAACCTAAGTGGTAGGCCGGGCATGGTGGGGCGAGTGCCTGTGGCCCAGCTACACTGGAGGCTGAGGTGAGAGGATTCCTTGGGCCCAGGAGTTTGAAGCTTCAGTGATCTATGAGGGCACCACTGCACTCCAGCCTGGGCTACAGAGTGAGACCCTGTCTCAAATTGTACCCCTGCCCCCGCCCAAGAAAAGCCTAAGTGGTACTCATTTCACAGCAAATGCTAACTTTATCTTTTTTTCTAGTATTTTTTTTTTCTTTTTCTCTGTGGATTAAACAAAGGGAGGAACATTTAGATTTTTTTTTTTTTTTGAAACAGAGTCTCACTCTATCACCCAGTCTGGAGTGCGGTCGTGCCATCATCGCTCACTGCAGCCTCAAACTCCTGGGCTTAAGAGATTCTCTCATCTGTCTCCCATGTAGCTAAGAACGCAGGTGTGGGCCACCATGTCCAGCTAATTTTTTTTCGTATTTATTTTTTGTAGAGAGAAAACTGCCATGATAGCTCCCTGTGTTGCCCAAGCTGGTCTCAAACTCATGACCTCAAGCAATCCTCCCTCTTTGGCCTCCCAAAGTGCTGAGATTACAGGCGTGAGCCCCTATGCCTGGCTGATTTAGATAGTTTTAATTAATGTGTAATTCGTTGTTTAATGTCTTTAATTCTCTCTTGTCTGTAAGCACCACGAAAGCAGGAATTGATTCTTGTTCCTACCTGTATCACCAATGATTGGCACATGGTGCATGCACAATACACAGTTTTCAATGATATGAATGTATGAAAGAATAAAAAGAGAGAAAGAAGAAAGCAAAAATGGTGGGCACTGGGTGGGTGAAGGTTCCAGTCTGCTTGAAAGCTTCCCCCTCTTTCTCTGGCAGAGGAGAGGGCAAAGAAGCCGAGCGCTACAGCATGGTGCCTTGCAGTACTGAAAGGAGCATGGACTTTGGTGTCAGATGGACTGGGTCTCAATCTTTGCTCTACCCTTGGCTCTGCTTCACTATTTTTTGTTTGTTTGTTTGTTTTAAGACAGAGAGTTTTGCTCGTTGTTCAGGCTGGAGTGCAATGGCGTGATCTCGGCTCACTGCAACCTCTGCCTTCTGGGTTCAAGCAATTCTCTTGCCTCAGCCTCCCGAGTAGCTGGGACTGCAGGCATGTACCACCACGCCGGCTAATTGTGTATTTTTAGTAGAGACGGGGTTTCTCCATGTTGGTCAGGCTAGTCTTGAACTCCTGACTTCAGGTGATCTACCCTCCTCGGCCTCCTTCACTATTTAACTTCTCTGATTCAGTTTCCTCATCTGTTAACTGGAGAGAATACCAACTGCATCCAATCTTTGTTACATATACCAGATAATGTACTATACATGAAAGCTCTCTGCTAGGTGCCAGGCTCAGAGTTCTGAATAAAGAAACACTAAAAGCTAATTTCGCATGGGCACTGACTTTAGGAAATCTTTGACGTACAAGTTGCAAGTTTTAGGTGATGCACAGTGGGACTGTAGGATGAAAAGCTAAGTGCCAAGTCCTCTGATTTTCCTTCCTCACAATCTTTGGTTTAGAGATTTAATACGTTGTCTTCAGCCACCTCTTGAGGGCCAATCCCATCTGCTCATCTAAGGTTCTGTCCCACATCTTAGTTGTCTTCTGCATAGTTGCATGTTTTATTGTCAGCTCAAATTTATCATACCTGACAACACCAAGTATCAGTTTCTTCCCCAAAGAGTGCTTCCTTTCAGATTATCTTTCTGTTAATCTTACTTCTGTTCCCTAGAACTCCAGGTTCAGAGTCTCAGAATCAGTTATCCTGGACTCACCTAGAAGAAGGATCAAACCATGGCTTCTTGAGCCAGTAGGCGTGAGCCCAAGTCTGAATATCAACAGTTGCCTGTTGAATGGATGAGCTTGTTTTTCACATCCACCAAAACCTGTTTTTCCTATTGCCTTCATATTCCTATTAATAAATCCTCCCTTCTCTGCTGGTTGTTAAAGCTGGAAACCTCAAACTCATCTTTGGCAATGTACTCTTAGTCAATGACCACATTCAGCCAATTCAATGGCTCCTGTCCCTTTTCCTTGATGTGATCTTTCATATTAATTTCTTTTCCTATATCTGCCACTACAACTCTTGTCCAGATCATACCAGGTAAGAGCATGGACTTTGGTGTCAAACAGAACTGGGTTCAAGGACAAGCTTTGTCACTTTTTAACTGTGTGCTGCTAGACAATTTGCTAAATCTCCCTTAGCCTTTTTCCTTATCTAGCAAAATGGATAATAATAGTATCCATCTCATATGGTTGCATGATTAATTAGTTAATAGCCACTGACAGCATGCATTTCTCACTGGTATCCATGCTCACATATCAAAGAGTTACATCTTTTTCCTTCCAATGTTGACATTTCTTCTACAACATTCCTGATGAACAGGTCATCTTGCCTAGACTTGAATCTCTTCAAGGATGGGTGGGCCAGTGTGTAAGAAAATTAAGTTATTTATGAATGAGTTTAGTGTATTAAAGGTCATCCTTATACTGAGCTGATGTTCACTTTTCTATCATTTTAACTATCTGGGGCAATAAAGAATTCACTGAAATCATTTTCTATATTACAGCAACATTTTAAGCCTGTGAAGTCATCTCTTGCATTCCACTTTTATATTTCATCTTGCAGATTAAACACTACCAGTTGTTGTAATCTTTCTCCCAGTATCCTCTGGATCCACTCCACTTTATGAGTATTCTTTTAAAATATGTTGTCCTAAGCTGATCATGAAAATACAATGGACTAAGATTAGGAAAAACCATCTTGAAAATGAAGAACGAAGTTGGAGGAGTCACACTTCCCAATTTCAAAACTTTGTACACAGCTTCAATAATCAAGACAGCATGGAACTGACATAAGAAGAGACATAGATCAATGGAACAGAGTTGAGGGTCCAGAAATAAACCTTAACATGTATGGTCTACTGATTGCTAACAAGGGTGTCAGAACAATTAAGTGAGTAAAAAATAGACATTTCAACAAATAATGCTGGAATTAACTGAATATCCACATGCAAAAGAATAAAGTTGAGCCCTTTTCTCACACCACACAGAAAAGTTAACTCCGTGTAGATAATAGACACAAAAATATGAGCTAAAGCCATAAAGCTCCTAGAAGAAAACATAGAAGTAAACCTTCATGATCTTAGGTTAGGCAGCGGTTTCTTAGATATGGCACCAAAACACAAGCAACAAAAGAAAAAATAGGTAAGTTAGATCTTATACAATTAAAAACTTTTGTGTAGCAAACAGTACAAAATAGAATGCGAAAAGACAACTTACAGAATGGGAGAAAATATTTGCAAATCATATATTTGATAGAGGATATGTATTCAGAATACAGAACTCCTAAAAATCAATAATAATAAGATAAATAACTCAATTTAAAATGCGCAAAAGATCCAAACAGATATTTTTTTCAAAGAAGACAAATGGACAAAATGCATTCGGGAAATTCAAATCAAAACCACAATGAGATACCACTTGACACCCACTAGAGTGGCTATAATAAAAAAGATGAAATTGACAGGTGTTCACAAGAATGTGGAAAAATTCAAAACCTGTTTACATAGTACTGGTGAGGATGTAAAAGGGTGCTGCAAGGGTGCACTTTGGAAAACTGCCAGTTTTTGACAATGTCTAACAATGTTAAACATAGAGTTACTATATGGCCTAGGTGTATACCTAAGAGAAATAAAACCTATATTGGCATAAAAACTTATAGGTAGGAGCAGTGGCACCCACCTCTAGTCCCAGATACTTGGGAGACTGAAGCAGCAGGATCATCTGAGCCCAGGAGATAGAGACTAGCCTGGTCTATACTGTGAAACTCCATTTTCAAAAAAAGAAAAAGAAAAAGAAACAAAAATATCCTATATTGATCAATATTCAAATGTTCGTATTAAGTGTGGTATATCCATACAATGAGGTATTATTCAGCAATAAAAATGAATGAAACACTGATACACGATAGAAAATGGATGAGCCTCAAAGCATTGTGGTACGTGAAAGAATCCAGTCACAAAAGACCACATATAGTATAATTTCATTTATACAAAACATTCAGAATAGGCAAATCTATAGAGATGGAAAGTAGATTAGTGGTTGCTTAGGGGCTGGGTTAGGAGTGAACAGGAAATGACTACTGATGGTTACTGTGTCTTTTTTATAGATGATGAAAGTGCTGGCCAGGCGTGGTGGCTCATGCCTGTATTCACAGCACTTTGGGAGGCCGAGGCGGGTGGATGACCTGAGGTCAGGAGTTCAAGACCAGCCAGGCTAACATGGTGAAACCCCATCTCTGCTAAAAATACAAAAATTAGCTGGGCGTGGCGGCATGCACCTGTAATCCCAGCTACCCAGGAGACTGAGACAGGAGAATCACTTGAACCTGGAGGCAGTAAGCTGAGATCGCACCACTGTACTCTAGCCTAGGCTACAGAGCAACACTCTGTCTCCCCCTGCCAAAAAAACTTCTCAAAAGTTGTTTTATGGTGTTGGTTGCACAACTTCATGAATATATGAGAAATCATGAAATTGTATACTTTCAATGAATAAATTATAAGGCATACAAGTTATATCTCAATAAAGCTGTTTGCTAAATTTGGACATCACTTTTTTTTTTTTTTAAACAGCTTTATTGAGGTATAACTCTGGTGTTATCTGAACAGTATTTGTACTGGGAAATTATTTGTTATTTTGGGGGCCTATATTTTATTCATACATTTAGTATTTGTTTGTTCACCTCTATCATAAGCTATATAAGCTATGTGTCTCTAAGGACTGGGATCATTTTTATCAATTGTTAAACCTCCATTTCCTTGTATAGTAATTTTTGCCGATTGTTAATTTAAAAATGTTTGTTGAATGACGCATTTTAGGCTAAATGAATACAGTTTGCATCAGCTTTAGGGTAGACATGTCACATGTAGTCAACTAACCCTCCCCAGGTATTTTATGTGAGTTGTTGTTAAGCCAGGGCAATTCTATCCTGTACATGGGCAGAAAATTCTTGAAAAAAAAATCAAAGAGTTTACATTTATATCATGTTAGACCCAATCAGTCATTTTAGCCAGTTAAGTTTTTTTTTTTTTTTTTTTTTGAGACGGAGTCTTGCTGTTTTTATTTTATTTTATTTTTTTGAGACGGAGTCTTGCTGTTTTGCCCAGGCTGGAGTGCAGTAGTGTGATCTTGGCTCACTGTAACTTCCACCTCCCAGGTTCAAGTGATTCTCCTGCCTTAGCCTCTTCAGTAGCTGGGGCGACAGGTATGCACCATGATGCCCAACAAGTTTTTGCATTATTTAGTAGAGATGGGGTTTCACCACATTGCCCAGGCTGGTCTTGAACTCCTGACCTCAAGTGATCCGCTGCCTCAGTCTCCCAAGGTGCTGGGATTACAGGCATGAACCACTGCGCCCAGCCAAGATTTTCTTGGAGTTTTTCTGTCATTTAGTGTAGTCTCTATTTCTACCTGCTTTGTATTACATTTAATTTAATAAGCATGCTGTCTTTCTCCATAAAAACATTCAACTGTAGAACAATGTTTTTATGGAGAAAACACAGCTAAAGTCAAATGCTGGTGGAGCATAAAATGCTTGCTTGAAGAACGCCTTGGTAATGGCTCCAGCTAACTGTACCATGATCTAATCCTGTGGCTGGGACTTCTGGGGGAGTCTTTCTATCCACCTCCCCAAATCCATCTGACATACTCAGGCCCAATACCACTTCTTTTATGGGCCATTCTCTGATCTTCTCAGAATATCTATCTTCTATTGAATTTGCCACAATATTTTGTTTGTACTACTCTTGAGACATCCCATACAACCTTGAATTATAATTGCTCACCTGGATGTCTCAACATTTATTCTAGACCATAAGATACTTAAAAGGAGGAATTGTGATTTCTTTGATAGTTTTGCTTCTTAAAATTTAAGGGTGAGGGTACTTAATAAGTATTAGAAATAACAGATAAGTAAAATATTCAGTGCTGTTAAAATACTATTAAATCTCAACACTTTCAGGGGTTACATATCTGAAAAAATTGTATCCTATATATGTATATAAATTCTAAAATAAATTGAAATAGTCCATATCAAAAACCCTGCTAGAGTAGGTAACTCTTCCCAATCGACTTCAATCATTCATGACATAATTTTTGCAGGCAAATCAAAAATTACATGTTTAGAGATTAGCAGATGAATCCTCTTACAGTTTTCAAACCAGTCTGTACTAGCTTGAAATGTAATGTTTCTGGTGCTTGAATTTTCCCTGCTTTGTCTCTGTCAGTCTTGGCCCGATGCATGGGTAATTTTAAATATGTTATTGTGGTGCTTACAGGTGTTTTTCCAGCTGTGTTTTTCTATCCTGAGGTTGTATTGGAGTATGACACGATCAAATCTCTTCTCTGCACCATGTCACAGAACCACCTTAATGGAAGAGTGGACAATAACTATTGTGGTTTTCTCCCATTTCAGGTGATGGAATGGAACCACGTGTGTACAAAAAGATACAGGAATGTACACGTTCAGTTTGCAATATAAAAACATATACTGTGATTGGAGAGGGATTATAACATTCTAATGGCAATTTTTGTCATTTATTCAATAAACATTTCCTGGCTGGGCATGATGGCTCATGCCTGTCATCCCAGCACTTTGGGAGGCAGAGGCAGGCAAATCACCTGAGGTCAGGAGTTTGAGACCAGCATGGCCACCATGGTGAAACCCCATCTCTACTAAAAATACACACATTAGCTGGGTGTGGTGGTGCATGCTTCTAATCCCAATTACTCAGGAGGCTGAGGCAGGAGAATCGCTTGAACCCAGGAGGTTGCAGTGAGCTGAGATTGCGCCACTGCACTCTAGCCTGGGCAACAGAGTGAGATTCTGTCTCAAAAAAAAAAAAAAAAAAAAAAAAAAAAATCCTGAGTGCCTACCATGTGCTGATTAAACTGTTCTAGATGTTGGAGATGCAGCTATGGACAAGGCCAATACAGTCTCTTCTCTCCAGGAATTTACCTTCTAGTGGAGGAGAGAGACAAAAACAACTTTGTACATAAATCTTTTCCGATAGTCATTAAGAAAATAAAGCAACATGGTGTCCGAATTCTAGGTTGCTCATATTAAAGGCTAGGATGCCTAAAACCACAAGGAACATTTCAGAATTAATAACATTCATACTTCATAGAGCTATACTTATGCTAATAAATGTTTGGTATTGTTGCCTCCCCAACAGCCACCTCAGACCACCTCCCGACTCCAAGTGTCCCTGCTCATCAATCCAAAATTTTGTCGAATATACTACTTCCCCACCCCCAACGGAGCTTAAGGGTTAATCTGAACTCTCTAAACCAATCAGGGCATTCCTACTGTCTTTGATTGTGAGTGTTGTAGGCAGAGACATATAACCCAATTCTTGCTAATGAGACTTGAGGTAGGATTCGAGCTTCTGGAGAGGTTGCCCGGCTCCTAAAAAGAGAAAGACACTGGAAAAGAGATGGACTCCTCTACCACTGGAAATCAGATGGTGTCCTAAGTGACATAAGTGTACTTACAACAGCCATTTTGCAATCATAAAGAAGCCAGTGGGGCCCGGCGCGGTGGCTCAAGCCTGTAATCCCAGCACTTTGGGAGGCCGAGACGGGCGGATCACGAGGTCAGGAGATCGAGACCATCCTGGTTAACACGGTGAGACCCCGTCTCTACTAAAAAATACAAAAAACTAGCCGGGCGAGGTGGCGGGCGCCTGTAGTCCCAGCTACTCGGGAGGCTGAGGCAGGAGAATGGCGTGAACCCGGGAGGCGGAGCTTGCAGTGAGCTGAGATCCGGCCACTGCACTCCAGCCCGGGCGACAGAGCGAGACTCTGTCTCAAAAAAAAAACCAAAAACAAAAAAAGAAGCCAGTGGGAGTACACAGCCTACATGTCCACGAAGGCACAGAAGAAAGAAGAGAGAAAACTATATTCTTGATGACATAGTTGAGCCACAGAATTGCCCAACCCCGGGGGTGTCCCACTTCGAGTTGGGGGAGATAATGCATTTTCCTTGCTTTTTAAACCACTTTGAGCTGAGTCTTCTATTACCAGCAGCCTAAAGCATTTTGACAGATAAAAGTGGATACAAATGCACATATATAATGAGTATCCTGACTGATTGATTAAATGTGTTTGTAGGCATGAATTACCTCCCCACTCCATTTATGATTGTCACATTTATTTTTACTTCAGGGAAAAGCAACTATAGAATTTAAAACAATCAGGATTGAAAACAAATACCTGAATTTCCTACAATTAAAAAATCAATTCATTAAGTAGTGGTATTATGCTAAAATAAAATGAATGCTTACAAATTTGTTAAGGGTTTATGATGTAATAAGACATCAAATAAACCATTTTTATTTAAGTTCTTTAATTTAAAAAAATCTCATATTGAGTCCAGTCTTTCATTTTTATCACTGGAATAAATAGAGAATAGTCATTGCAATCAATTGCCTGTTTGTTTCCCCAGAGAGCTCTCCCACAAGCATACATTATGTATGGAGATGAGAGGGGGAAGTGGCTTCCTTTTCATACTGTCTTTTCTTCTAAACTACAGTTTCTCCATTGGGTCTACGTTCAAATAAAATGCGAGCAAAAATGCTAAACTATTGTTGTTAGAAAACAGCTTTCTCTAAGAATGAAATGCCAATTGTCTTGCAAATATTTTCTCTTTCTTATTTGCAAAGTTCTGTTAGTCACTTTGATGTAGTCAAAGCTTTTGAATATTTATAGATTTCTTATTTTTTGGAGAAAGACCAGAAAGGCAGTAACAACCTCACTGGGTTGTTATCTAGCAATTCAACCTTTATTTTTATTTTATTTTTAAAATTTCAATAGTTTTTGGGGTACAGGTAGTTTTTGGTTACATGGATAAGTTCTTTAGTGGTGATTTCTGGTATTCTGGAGCACCTGTCACCTGAGCAGTGTACGCTGTACCCAGTGTGTAGTCTTGTATCCCTCACTCCCCTCCCACCCTTTCCCCTTCAGTCTCCAAAGTCCATTATATCATTCTTATGCCTTTGCATCCTCATAGCTTAGCTCCCACTTATAAATAAGAACATATGATATTTGGGTTCGCATTCCTGAGTTACTTCACTTAGAATAATGACCTCCAGCTCCATCCAAGTTGCTGCAAAAAACATTATTTCATTTCTTTTTATGGTTGAGTAGTATTCCATGGTGTACATATACCACGTTTTTAAATCTTTATTTGTAAAGCACAGATGATAAAGAACTGGATTTATTAAAAAACTAAATATATATTCTTTATACATTACTTCTGTAAGTGTAACTCTATCCATAACCTTTGGTAAATTGCAATTAGGAACACAGTTATAACTGGTATCTGAAGTGTGCAGGGTGAAGGAAGTGATGGAGTCCTGTTAACAATAGCCATTCCAATGCTTAAGACAATCACAGGACTTCTTTCCACCCATAACCAGGGGCTCCTTTTGCTCTGTTTGCCTTCCAGTTTGTTCTATCTTCACCCGTAATAGGAAACCATAATAGTTCTTCCTACTCACTTCCGATAACCACCCCAGCGGTCCTTGGGAACCACTTCTCCCTCATCTGTCTGCAAGAAGGAAGCTGTGGAGCCACGATGGGTCACCTATACAAAGGCCCAGATTTTTTGGGAAGGAATCAGTTTCGATATTCTCAACTTCCATAAATGCTTTTCCCTAAGATGATCTACTTTCAGGAAAAGTTGTTCATAATTGCTTAGAAAACATTTAGGCAAAATTGTTTCTACCGATTTATAAAAAATAAAAACATATCCATCTCCCATCTCATTACTCACTCCCAATATTACTATGGTGCATTGCTTCGGGGTGTACAAACTGTTAGAGAGCTAAATAAAGGTATAAATAAAAACAATGGAGGCCGGGTGCAGTGGCTCACTCCTGCAATCTCAGCACTTTGGGAGGCCCAGGGGGGTGGATCGCTTGAGCCTAGGAGTTTAAGACCAGCTGGCCACCATGGTGAAACCCCGTTTCTACTAAAAATACAAAAATTAGCCAAGTGTGGTGGCAGGCACCTGTAATCCCAGCTATTTGGGATGCTGAGGCAGGAGAATTGCTTAAACCCCTGAGGCAGAGGTTGCAGTGAGCCAAGATCGCACCACTGCACTCCAGCCTGGGCAACAGAGCAAGAATCTGTCTCAGAAAAAAGGGTGGGGGGAAGCCTCTTTAATGATTCATCAAGGCATCAAGGCAACTTAAACACATAAGGCTTTCTTCTACTTTTTTTTTTTTGTGGTGGTTGTGAGGGGCAGGCTGTAGTGTAGTTGCATGATCATAGCTCACTGTAGCCTTGACCTCTTAGGCTCTAGTGATCCTCCCGCCTCAGCCTCCCAAAGTGTTGGGATTATAGGTGTGTGCCACCAAACCCAGCTAATTTTTAAAAATTTTTGATAGAAACAAGCTATCACCATGCTGCCCAGGCTAGGTTCAAACTCCTGGTCTCAAGCAATCCTTCTGCCTTGGCCTCCCAAAATGTTGGGATTACAGGCATAAACCACTGTGCCTGGCGCATGTAAGACTTTTTATTTTTCTCTGTTATATACAAAATTCTGTAAAATCTTGGTGCTGCTAAAGTGATATTTCAGATGATACATATATAGAGAGATGCATATTCTCAATTCCAAAGAGCCAAAGCAGTATAGATTATTGAGGCTGATCTTTTCAAATGCAACAAGAATGTTTTGTGGCTCTACCAAAGTTTTTGGTGATATAATTGATAAATTTACACATTCGCATTTTCTGTCATTTCTTTGAGTTTGGTCATGCTTTACTGAATAAAGTAGGTAAAGTCTATTTTTTTCAAATTGAGTCATGAGATATGTTCTGCAATTAGTCGCTCTTTGTTTTTTTGTTTTTTTCTCCATTGCACTTTTATTTGAATGTAATATTAGGGACAATTATTCAAAAGGGCCAACATTTCCCAATTTGATCTGAGTCACTCCTTGTCTTATCTCATTGCCTATATTCTACCTCCTAGTTAAAAAAATAAACTTACGTGAAGTTATAATAGAATCTGAGACATCATATTTAAAATGGGTGGGTCACATGAGCGAACATTGTTAGGAGGCAGAGAAGCAACATAGTTTAAAGATCAACAGTTAATGGATTGCTGTGTCCTCTGTCATGTGGTCACTTCTTACCCACATCAGCGGAAGCCTCTTAGTTAAACTCAGTCTTGCTTATGAGTGACAACAATCATGACTGCGTTTTTTCAGACAAAGTGGGGACTTGATTCCAGCATAATCTGAAATGTGTAAGTTTTATTTACACAGCACTTTGATATTCAAAGCACTGTTCTAAGAACTTTATAAATATTAACTCGTGTAATTCTAATTACAGGCCTCTGAGGGGGTCACAGATATACCTATATTTCACATTTGGGGAAACTGCGATTGGAGGCCCACCTAGTTAGTTAGAAGGAGGACTGGCATTCAAATCCAGACAGCTCGGTTCTCTGTGTAGGCTCTTATCCACCATGCTCTGCTGCCCAATTCTTGAGTCTTTTTTAAGGGAGTTCTCAGCATCATCCCTTGTTCACCTTGGCCATGCCCAGAATGTTTCAGGATGATGATCATATTTAATAACATTTAGTTACTGTTCATCTGAGACTCAGTTTGCATGCGAAGTACTACTATCCTTATTATACAAGTAAGGAGAGGAGGAACCAAGAGGCCCGGGAGGTGTAACCAAGACAAAGTCAGAAACAGAAGCCTCCAGCCCTGTGATGTAATGATAAGAGAAGTTTCCATTCCCTTGTTTACTAGGAGTTGCTTAGTAAACAGATTTGGAGGGATTGACAGAGAGAAAGCGAGAGAGAGAGAGAGAGAGAGAGAGAGAGAGAGAGAGAGAGAGATTGAAGGGGAAGTGTGGGGAAAAAACCTAAAACACAAAACCCTTTGTCTGCAATAATCAAATTTATAAGATAATGGTAGCAAAATGATTCCATGTAATTATTCAACATTTCCTTACGTGGGGAATTATTATGTAATTATTCAACATTTCCTTATGTGTATTATGTATGTAGTCATAACTGTAATGTTTTCAGTACTAACTTGACAAACAAGTTGTAAATCTTTCTGGAAGTCAGAGGCTTATGTAGTTCACTTCTTGGTGCAAAATCTCAGCAACTCTATGGGGCAGAAGCGGTTTGAAGTGCACAGGACATTGAGCGACCTTGGTGTCTCTTCCTGAGACTGCGGCCCCAATCTCCTTTCCAGCTTAGGAGCCTGCAGGCAGAGGAGTACCTCCAGCCTCTGTGCTAGCACCTTCCCCACCTCAGGTATCGCTTCATCCACTTGCCTAAGTAGTTTTAATTAAGGCAAGGAGGAAAATGTGTGAAATATTTTTATGTGGCTATGGTATTAAAGATACAGATATGGATTGTGTCTGGGAAAAATCCTAATTGTTGATTTATCTGCCCCCCAAAATTCACACTATTCCTCAGCTGCCTAAGGGATTCCATTGCATATGGGAATACATTTGATATTGTGACCCCGTAATGTGAAGGAGGAAAAGCAAACTCAATGAGCCCCACACGGAGACCAGGCAGACCATAGGTTAGAAGGGGAGAAGAAATTCACCTTGCTTTTGAATTTAAGAAGAGGGAAAATAAAACTTTATAAAGCAAGAGAGGAATGTTTTTCAGTTTTATTTTACGGGTAGTGAAAAAAGATGCAAAGGAAGAGGTTGAAGAAAGGAGATAAAGAGAAACACAAAGAAGGCTAGTACGAGGAAGAGTGAGAAGTAAAGAAGAGGCTAACAGACCCGCAGGGAAAGGAATCTTGCAGAATGGGAGAAAGACTCAGTCACTGCAAAGTGTTTTAATGGACTTGAACTTCTCCTGTCACTTCCTTCTGTTCACCACTGTTATCACTGCCCTTTGAAATTCTAATTAGCCAATTAATCACTGTTCACAACCACCGCAGCTCACCAAAGGGAAAATTATGCTCTGGGCTGTAGCCAAAGCAATATCACCCCTTGTCTAGATGAACTCAAATCAAATCAGCCTTGGAAGTTACAGGCGCCTTCCTCCTGCCTTAAAGTGGCCACTGTAAATTCTATGGGATCCAGGTCATTTTCAAAATGAAACGTTCCTGGGGAAATGTTGTGTAAAAATCAGAATATCGTATGTTTCCCAAACCCTTTAAATACAGAGGACTTCTGCCTATTGACTGTGTTTTTAGTCTCACTCCGTTCGGTTTCAGATCTATTCACTTCCTTGCATACAGCTATGCAAAAGATATTTGTGCAAATGGTGGACATAAATTCAGTACTAAGCAAGCTTTGTTGAGGCTTTGTCATGTTAATACCAGTCACAAATGAAAGTAAAATTTTATTTTGAGGTTTAACCTTGTAAATTGCCCAAAAGCAATTTTTTATTTCCAGCTGATTTATTTGAAGAAAATAGGCTCAGATTTATTGGGCCTGTTAATAAAATAAATAAATAAATAAATGACCTCCTGTAGTTTCTGCTACTATTTATTGATCTCTTTCAAATTTAGTGAGCAATTCAATCTGCAGTAAGACGTGTTGAATGGAGTGGATTGTGAATGTCAAAGTGGAATGAACACTTAGAAAGCATTTTCAAGTCCCAGCAAGTAGCTTTAATAAATGGGAATAAATTAAATTTACATAAGTGGAGGGCAAAAAGAGGGATTTTGTTTTAACTATGAACTATGCAGAAATCATTTGTTAGATATGGGGTTTATTGGCTACATTTTATTTTATTTTATTTTTTGAGACACAGTCTCGCTCTGTTGCCCAGATTGGAGTGCAGTGGCACGACCTAGGCTCACTGCAACCTCTGCCTCCTAGGTTCAAGTGATTCTCATGCCTCAGCCTACCGAGTAGCCGGGACTACAGGCATGTGCCACCATGCCTGGTAATTTTCGTATTTTTACTAGAGACGGGGTTTCGCCATGTTGGCCAGGCTGGTCTGAAACTCCTGGCCTCAAGCAATCTGCCTGCCTCAGCCTTCCAAAGCCCTGGGATTATAGGCATGAGCCACCATGTCCAGTCTGAGCATTTTTTCATGTATCTGTCGGTATTGGCCACTTTTAAAAAATCAGCTCATAGAGTGGATTGCTGTAGCTCTGATGAGTAAAGGGTCCATCAAAGTCTTTCATGCTAACTCTACCTTCAGAGACTTTCCTTAGAATAATCCCTTCTAACATCATTAGGGTAACTCACTCCTGTTTTCCCCATCCAATCATTGCTATTACCACAACTACTAGTACAACTAGTAGTGTTGTAGTTGTAATAATAAGAGTACTGCTATGGTTTGAATATGTCCCTCTAGAATTAATGTTGCAACTTACTTCTCATTGTGGTGATATTAAGAGGTAGGGTCTTGGCCCGGTACGGTGGCTCACGCCTGTAATCCCAGCACTCTGGGAGGCTGAGGCAGGTGGATCACGAGGTCAGGAGATCGAGACTATCCTGGCTAACACAGTGAAACCCTGTTTCTACTAAAAATACAAAAAGTTAGTCGGGCATGGTGGCAGGCGCCTGTAGTCCCAGCTACTCCAGAGGCTGAGGCAGGAGAATGGTGTGAACCCGGTAGGTGGAGCTTGCAGTGAGCTGAGATCCTGCTATTGCATTCCAGCCTGGGCGACAGAGTGAGACTCCATCTCAAAAAAAACAAAAAACAAAAAACAAAAAACAAAAAAAAGAGGTCGGGTCTTTTGGGAAGCGATTGTCATGGGTGATTAAGTCCACCCTCATGAATGGATTAGTGCCTTACAAGAGGGCTGGAGGGAACAAGTTCAGACCTCTTTGCTCTTCTGCACTTCCACCATGTGAGCACATAGCGTTCATCCCCCTTTTGCTGTTCTATCCCTTCTGCCATATGAGGATACAGAGTCGAAGGTGCCATTCTGGAAGCAGAGACGGGGCCCTCACCAGACACTCAACCTGTGTGTGCCTTGATCTTGCATTTTCCAGCCTCCAGAGCTGTGAGAAGTAAATTTCTATCCTCTATAAATTACTGATTCTGTGGTATTTTGTTATAGTGGTACATACAGACTAAGAAAAATAGATTTGACTTCAAAATGAGAAGAATTATTGGAGGTGCTTTCCCAGGCTTAGATGAAGAGACCTCCAAATTGCCAAACCCACATGTATGTTTCAGTGCATGTCCTATTTCACCTTTGCTATGGTTGCCACTGTCTACCATTCCATTCTTCTTGAAACTCCTTTGGCTTCCTCAATACCATGCACCATTTTGTACACCACACTCCCATCCTGAATCCTCCCCTCAGGCTCCACCTGTGCTGTAAAGAGCCTCCTATGCACACGGGGAAACACCCAGGCCTGCAAGTTTAAACTCAGTCTATTTCCTCATCATTTGCACAGGCCATGAAAGTTGCCGTTGAACCATTGTACCGGGGTCTCAGGCGTCCCAAGCATGGACCAGATAGCAGGATGTGGGCTCAGAGTGGGTACATTCCCTTAGCTCTGCCAATTTTTTGCCCTAGAAGGAGGAGTAAGGCCAGAGGAGGGTCCCCTTAAGTGTGGGGCCAGAGTGAGGGCCCATCTCACCTGTATCTGTGTTGTTTGGGAGGATAAAGGTGACAGGTAACAGGTGAGAATCATGAGGCGTGTTGAGGGACTAGGGAAAAACAAGTTTGGAGGAGATAATGCACGCTGCTGAGTGGGAATCATCATAGCATCAGAAGAATTTGAGGATAAAGACTTTGAACTTTGATCACAGGAGGAATGGGGAGGTCTGAATTCTTTTGCATAAGGGAAGGGATAATCAGACATTTCTGCAGGGTGGATGAGAAAATAGGAGAGAAAACAAGGAGATTGGCAAGGTTACTGCAAAGTTCAAGGTATGAAGTAAAAATAAGTGAAAGCAGAAAGGGGCTCACGGAATTTTTACAATGAAGAGGGAATCAATTAGATGTAGGAGGTGAGGGAGACGGAGAATTTAGGCCAAATAGTTTCACAAGATAAAATGTGGCCGGGCTGTTTGATTCCTGGGAAGGCTCTTCTCTTTCTGAGAAGTGAGGATGCTGTGTGGGCGTGTTTTGAACCCTGTTCCTAAAACCAAGGCCAATCCTGGCTCCCAGGAGCCTGTGGTCCTCCTTAAGGTCTTTCCAAGGAAGCCCTGTCCTTACCTGAGCACCCCCATCCACTTTCAGGCTGAGCATGAGCATGCAATTTCAGCTCTGAGTTCTAAGTTATGTTCGTTTTGGGTTGGAAGAGGGATATTTCAGAGTTTATAAAAATGCAAGATCCTTTTTGTTAAGGATAAACAAATTCTTTCTGAGGCAGGCACACTAGCCAAGGTCAGATAAGGTTAAATTATCATCACAGAGAAGCAGAAGGGTTCACAAGGTGGTGTGGACTCTGAACTGTCTGGATTTAAATCCCTCTGACTGCGTGACCTAGAAAGTCCAGAGCAGAACTTCTTCCAAAGTACTGCTAGCAGGAGTTAGTTTTCTGTCCTGATGTGGGAGCTGGGAGGGAGGAGGAGCTGGGAGGGAGGAGGAAGCTCTCCCTCCAAGGTCCCAGCACCAGCTCTCCTTCTGCCACCAGAGCAGTGAGGACAAAGGCCAGGGAGCTTTTTTCCTGCAAAAGTCAGATACCCACCAGCTTAGTTGCACTGGGGCAGCCGTGCTGTGTTAGAACCAACAAATGAGAGGAAGGTCCCACTAAAGAAAATGAGCCCTGTAGATTTGTGCCATTCAACAGAAAAAGAACAGTTTTCTATTCCCCTTACTGAAGTGTCAAATAACTTTTGGCAAAAACCTCTGCCATCTTTATATGTTAGGTTATGTTTTTGGGTTGGGTTCTTATTGTGTGACCATCTGTGGCTATGTGTTAACTAGCTGTTTGTCACTGGTTCTTTTCTCCTCTTCCTCTTTCCATGGTTGCTTGGCAGCTAAGGTTTTTTTTTTTTTTTTTTTCATTTCAATCAGTGGCTCCCAATTCCAAGCAGATGTTTTCAAAAGTGCTTGACTTTTAAGCAGAGTGTATGCAGTGCCCTCTTGGCAGTGTTGCTACACTCAGCCGTGAATCTGGTTTGCAAATGAGGGTGCTGGGGTGCCTGGGAACGGGAGCTTCTTGAACTACAAGTGCTCAAGATTCATTTTCTTTCTTTTATTTTTTTTTCTTGAGACAGAGTCTCATTCTTTCACCCTGGCTGGTGTGCAGTGGTGCCATCATAGCACACTGCAGCCTCAAACTCCAGAGCTCAAGTGATCCTCCTGCCTCAGCCTCTCCAGTAGCTGGGACTACAGACACACACCACCACATCTGGCTAATTTTTTTTTTTTTTTTTTTTTTTTTTTTAGAGATGGGAGCTCACCATGTCACCCAGGCTGGTCTCAAGCTCCTGGCCTCAAACGACCCTCCCACCTCCCACTTTAGCTTCCTAAAGTGCTGGGATTATAGGCAAGAGCCAGTGCATCTGGCCTGAGTGTTCTAGATCCTTGACATCCTTCCTCAAGATATTGGTGCCTGGGCCTGTGCTGGAAGCATCTCAGCAGTTTAGATTGCCCTGGCTGTTTCCTGAGGGATACAGGCCCAGCACAGACTGTAAGGCTGACAGGCTTTAGATGAGGAGGACCTGCATTTGAACCCTGCCTCCACCACATGCTGGCCGTGTGATCTGGATGATGATGCTCTCAGTTTTCCTGTCTGTAAAATGGGGATAAGGACAAAACAGTACCTCATAAGCAACTGTGAGGATGGAAAGTGATAACATGGTAAAGCACTTTGCTTCAATAACTGCCACTGGGTTATGGAGTGTCACTCAGCAGGCATGCAGCACGTGCCAAACAGTAAGCAATACTCCTATTAAGATTTTTAAAGTCCTTACAATAATCCTATGCTATGCATATTATTATCACTGTGTTAAGGACAAGGCTCAGAGAGGTTAAGTAACTTGCCCAAGGTGGCACAGCCAGTCTGGCTCCAGAGTCTGTCTAGGTTGCTGTTCAGGGACCATGTGGTCCATAATAAGCAGTGTGTACTCAGGGACTCAGCGTCAGGGACTGGAGGTAAGCGCTTTATAGCCCCCAGGATTTCATTTAACTCCCTAACCTAAGTCTCTAGTGGCGCTTGGAGGGATGCTGTTACTATCTTCCTGACAGAGATGAGAGACATTAGGCCAGGCACGGTGGTTCATGCCTATAATCCCAGCACTTTGGGAGGCCGATGCAGGACGATCATTTGAGGTCAGGAGTTCGAGACCAGCCTGGTCAACGTGGTGAAACCCATCTCTACTAAAAACACAAAAATTAGCCGGGCATGGTGAGCACCTGTAATTCCAGCTACTCAGGAGGCTGAGGCACGAGAATTGCTTGAACCCGGGAGGTAGAAGTTGCAGTGAGCCGAGATCGCACCATTGTAATTCAGCCTGGGAGAGACAGCGTGACTCTGTCTCAAAAAAAAAAAAAAAAAAGAAAGAAAAGAAAAGAAAAGAAAAGAAAAAAGAGATGAGGTCAGAGAGGAAATGTGCTGTTGAGAGAGGCTGGCTTCAGCACTGGCTCCTCAGCCTCTTTCCCTGCACTCTGGGACACTGTCCCCACCATTCAGGGCTGGACGGACCTAAGTGGTTGTCTCGCACACATTTCCCCAAATGCCAGCGGTCTTCCCGGAGGCACAGGAGTTAGAACCCACATGTCTTGACTCCAGCCCATTGTTTTTTGTTTTTATTCATGGTATTAGAATAACAATATCATTTGCCACTATAAGTAATTCAGTATGCTTCAGGTTTTTCTCCCTCCTGCCAGTCTTATCATAATAAAAAGTTACCGGAATAGATAAATATTAAGAACCCAATTTGCGCAAGCACAAGGAAGTACAGAAGGCCAAGTAAGCAAGAAATCTGAGCATTTGTCTTTAGACAGTCAAAGTAGTAGGAAAAAGAACTGAAGCTAAAAAGTGATACAAGCAGATGTGGAAAAGTAATACTGTAAATTTCTTCATGTTATCTATATTCTAGAAACTTAAGGTCTACTGTTACGTATTAGAAGGTATTGCTGGTATAGTTCTGCCAGGGAAAAGGTATAGTTCTGCCAGGGAAAAGGTTTTCTTTTATAAAAAGAAGTTAGGACACTTTGGGAGGCCGAGGCGGGCGGATCACTTGAGGTCAGGAGTTCAAGACAAGCCTGGCCAACATGGTGAAACCTCGTCTCTACTAAAAATACAAAAATTAGCTGGGTGTGATGGGTGCCTGTAATCCCGGCTACTCAGGAGGCTGAGGCAGGATAATCACTTGAACCCAGGAGGTGGAGGTTGCAGTGAGCCAAGATCGCACCACTGCACTCTAGCCTGGGCGACAGAGCAAGGCTCTGTCTCAGCAATAAATAAATAAATAAATAAAATAAAATAAATAAAAAAGTAGATATTTCTGCCAGCTCTGCCCACTATACACCATTGCAAAATTTTAGTGCCGTGGAAAAGTTCCAGCAAGCACAGCAAGTTGACTCTAACTGATTTTATAGTTGAACCTGAGGTCTGGGGATGCGATGAAACGACACCACAATTTATCATCAGAAATAAAATAGTCATTATGATGTTGCTTTCTATGATACCTCGTACAGGGCTGTTTATTACTGAGAATCTCATTTTTAAAGGTTTAAATATTCCAAGTTCCCTCATTAGCAGTCTGGCAAAATGTCTGCATCTGTCCTCATGAGGACAACCTTTTTCCCTCCAGAGCACCCAGCCCAAACAGAAGAAACCCAGAGCGTTAGCTTTTGCTGAGCCAAGCTGTGGAAGACTTATTTAGCAGGATTTAAACATATTAGGTCTCTTCAACCTTTCCTTTTCTAGAATGACTGCCTCAGTGGGACACAGATTTTGAAATTTTATAAGTTTCCCAAGAAACTAGGATATGCACACTTTGGCCAAACTAAGAAAGGTATTGACTGGGTTTCCTACTGGTTTCCTAATTGGGTTGTTTTTTTTCCAGATGCTTATTGAATTTCAACTAGAATAAGACAGGTGGTTTTAGGCCGAAAGCAATTTAAAGCTGACAAAAACATAAAGCAAGATGAGTGGCCCTTGTCACAGGGAGCCTGTCCAGGTGCTGGCAGAACCCCTCACAGTCTTCTGTCCAACTCTCTGCAGGGCCAAGTGACAGCATGGCAGAATTCCCATGATGATTCCAGAGGAACCAGGCATCTCCGGGCTCCTGGGCACTGGGGTGATAGGAACGAGCCCGCCAGACTCCTCAGAATGTTTTGTTCTGGAAGAGCTCTTCTACAACCATCTACCAGTGATGACTACAGGGCCAGGGCAGGGATAGCCCCAGAGTGCAAGCAGGTGCAAGGGGAACGGTCATTTTCTTTGTCTTCTGTTTCAGCTCAGTTCAGCAGAAACACATTGAGCCCCTACAGACTGCTATACAATATAAAAAAGCTATTTGTAATAAAGGCATGAAATCTCACGTCATGCAAAGCACTATGGCAACATGAGAATTGCCTCCCCGCTCCCTCATCCATGCACGAATTCTCTAATCTATCACAGCTGGGAGAAATACCAAATATACCGCTTGGCACATTTTGGGGCTCAGTTGTATTTAGGCCCAAACAATGCTGGAGAGGAATCTGGTGGGAGAATAGAGCTGGGAAATCATTATTATTCTGAGAGGTAATATTGATGATAGCAAACACATACTGAACTAGACACTGTCCTAAGTGCTTTATCTGTATTATCTCAATTAATCCTTAAAACTCCTCTATGGGGTAATACTAATTTTAATGACAGAGAATGAAGTATAGAGATATAGAGTAACTTACTTATAGTTATATAGCAGAAAAGTGGTTCAATATCCAAATCCAGGTTAAATTAACTACAGAGTTCAAGAACCTAACCATTTTCACTCAACTGCATTTATCATTTAATCTTATATTATTAACAGGTGCGAAATGAGGGGCATACAAGCATTCTGTACGAACATGCCTAGTTTTTTAACTTCACGTCAACATGCACGCACCATTGGTTTCTATCAATTACCAAATGCACAAATCAGAATTAGACCTCAGTCCAGTGTCATGAGCGATGGATACTCCTGTCAGAAGAAAGCCATCCTGAATATATTGCACTTGGTGTGGAGTGACAGAACTGTCATAAAGGTAATCATGTAAAAACCCCAATCTGCCATTATCAACTTTTTGAATTTCTGAGAATAAGCTGTTTTCTGTGTTGGCTAATGGTGAACACGCTTCTTCTATTCATCATTTCTAGTTTTATACTCTTGGGAGCAGGTTATCATAACTATCAAGCAGAGATATAAAAGACTAGGAAACATTTAGTTTTAGAAAATAATGGCTTAGAACCCTAGTAAATCAAAAGAGCAAGGGGAAAATAAACTAGACAGTTAAGATGCCAGCTGGAGATTTTTTACAGTGGGGCCCTGACAGTGGTTTGTAAGTTAGTATTGCAGATGATGAAAAGGAACCTGCCTAGGAGATCCGAAGTCTCCAAGCACATACAGACCAGAGGTAATGACAAGATCCTGAACTGAAAACGACCTCTAATCTAGTGCCTGCTTTCAGGACTGACCTGTTGGTTGTCTATAAGAGCAGAAAGGTCAAAAGAACTGTAAGGATTTAATAATACCGGTATGGGTAATTTTCTTGAGAAATGAGAATATTCACCTGAACCTCCCTGCCCCCTGCTTTTCTCAACACTTTAAACACACACACAGACACAGACACAGACACAGACACACACGCACACACACAGACACAGACACACGCTCACACACACACACACACACACATGCACACACACCCTTTGGCTAGGGAATATTCCAGGTTTCTACAGCAATTACATCTCCACAGAATCATTGACATATTAATTGAAATAATCTTGACTCTTTCCAGTTGAATTTTTTTTTTGCTATTAATTTTGTCATGGAAAACTTACTGATCCCATAAAAGCAGAGAACAGAGATTTTTAATCTGGGATTCGTGGGTGGAGGTGTCTGTGCAATATCCCATGGAGAGGGTTCTTCATGCTCATCAAGTTTGCAATGGAATTGGAGACTGCTTAACGTTTTAAAACTATGGTCTTAGGGGTCTTCTCATGTATCTGAAAGACACTAGATTTTAAAAAAATATTCGATTTCACTCTAACTCAGCATTGCTAGAACTCCATGCTGACAGGAGGCTCTAGTCCAGCAGTTGTTTCTTTTTAAATAAAACCCAAAACAACTGTGGGAGACGTCACAGGCAGGGGCAGGAGAATGTAAAAGGAGGATCACAAGCTATCCTGTTCTTATCAGGAGAAGCTTAGCGATGTCCCTGAGTCCCCTCCCCTGAAGCCATTATTTGCTGCTCTACCGTCCCCATCAGTGGAATGCACGGCTCAGGCACAGAAACTGTGTTCAAGCCTCGCTCTGTTACTTTCCACTGATTGTGGGACCTGGGTCAAATAAATGCCTCCCTATCTTACTTTTTTCATCTACAAAATGAGGGAAATAATACCTTCCTCTCAAGATTCTTGTGGGGATTAAATGAGATAATGAGGAAGTGAGTGCATGACACAGAGTCCCCTGCCAGAAACCCTTGAGAATAGATGTGTTTAGAAATTCAAGCTTTGGAGTTTCATACATGTAATTCTATTCTTATCTTCACTACTATATAATACCACCCGCATCATCCATAATCAGATATATGCATATTTCTGTAGCAAAACAGTATGAATAGTCACATTAAGAGAGAGGAATGAAGATTACAGACAGCCTTATGTCAATTCGGGACTGGTTTTGCCACTAAAAATGTTCAACTTTCACAGCATCTTGGACTTTGAGAAGAAGCAATTATAGATGTCTTTTCTCAACAATTGTTGGTTGAATCCTACTTTCTTCAGCCCCCAAGGTCCCAATTCTTAATCACTGTTGAGTCACCAACCTTGGCCTGTCCCCATATTGCCCATCTCTTGGCATCAGCGCTGCCCCATGGCTGTACCTGCTTCCTGGGTATATTTCTCCTACCTTCATGCTCATTTTGCACAGTGTCCTGCTTAATCTGGTGGCTCATCTTTCCTGTCGATGCTCTGGGTGAAGACGATTTCCCTCTTCTCCCAGCTGTCCTAAACTCCCAATTCCCTGGGCAACCCTTCTGGCGACAGCTCCACTATTCCAGGGCGGTCTGCTGCCCAGTATATCCTCGGGGAGCTATCGAAGTGTCTCCCAGTGACGCTGGTTGGTTCACTGGCTCGAAGAACACTCTTTTCCTGAAGCTGAGAGGGGACATTCCTCAGTCCCACCCATGTATGCCTGAGAGCGGCTTTCAGGTGGCTTGACAATGACGCAGCAGATCCTCTTGAGGCCAGCACTCCTGGCTTCTCTTCCCCAGTCTACAGTGTCCTGAAAGAAGGAACGTGGGGGTTCCAGCAGCCATATGACAGCTGCTTCCAGTGCATGGAGGCAGTCACGACAGGCAGCACCGTCACAGGCCACCCACATCATAGCACATGGCTGTGGGGATCATGCAGTGTATCACTGGTGTAGTGGAAAGAGCATGATGAGACACATGGGGGTATCATTTCTAGCTCTCTCATACTGTGTGAACTTGGGCACGTTACTTTAAATTTTCTGGGCCTCAGATATGAAATAGGGACTAACCTATATAAATGCCCCAATAAATATCTGGTACCTTCCTTTAGTGCTTTTTCCCCCCCTTTGAGATAGCATCTTGCTCTATAGCCCAGGCTGGAGTACAGTGATGCAATCTTGGCTCACTGCAACCTCCACCTCCCACGTTCCAGCAATTCTCCTGTCTCAGCCTCCTGAGTAGCTGGGGTTATAGGCACGTGCCACCACACCTGGCTATTTTTTGTATTATTAGTAGAGATGGGGTTTCATATGTTGGCCAGGCTGGTCTTGAACTCCTGACCTCAGGTGATCCACCCGCCTTGGCCTCCCAAAGTGCTGGGATTACAGCCGTGAGCCACCGTGCCCGACCTCCTTTAGTGCCCTTCAAAAGGCTTTTCTTTGCCAGTCTGGGAGACCCACAAACGGTAGGAACCTGTCTTCTCTTTGTATTTATTCCTAGCACAGGGTCTAGTCCACAGCAGACAGGTAATAAACTGCTGAATGAATCAGTGGATGAATGTAATTGTTTCTGAGGTAGGTAGCACATCTTTAGTTGCTCCTAAATCTGATATCCACAATTTGATAAGAGGCCACTAGGGTGAAGATGGCTGGGCCATAGTTTCATAATCCAAGTAACCATATTTCCCTTGGATATGGATAACAGAGTTAGACTGTTACAAGCTCTTCCACTCAACAATGTTTTCTTTTATAACAGAACTTTAAATTTTATACACTGAACAACATATCCCAATAACCAACATGAAAAGTGTTCCACTTCAGAAAAAATATGTCTATTTAGAGCAATATTTGAAGATCTACTACAATTCTATACCTTCGTCACAAATCTTCAACTACTAGTAATTAGAGCTCAATTAATCCTAACATTCCCTTGGGTTCAAACAGATTATAATGACCAAACTAACTCTGAAAGGTTTTGTAGACCTCAAGATTCATCCAGGGTGTCACATAGGTTTTGGGAATTAAGACATCTTGGATTTAAAAGCCATTCAAGCAGCTCTATATTTAATTATTCCCCAACTCTCTTGGAATAGAGAAAAAACCAAATGACTTTTAACTCATTAATGTAGACAGCAATGATATTCGTTTTGCAGCATTTATTTATTTATTTATTTATTTATTTGAGACTGAGTCTTGCTCTGTTGCCCAGCTGGAGTGCAATGGCGTGATCTCGGCTCTCTGCAACTTCTACCTCCTGGGTTCAAGCAATTCTCCTGCCTCAGCCTCCCAAGTAGCTGGGATTATAGCCATGTGCCACCATGTCCGGCTAGTTTTTGTAATTTTTTTTAGTAGAGACAGGGTTTCCCCAGGTTGTTAGTCAGGCTGGTCTTGAACTCCTGACCTCAGGTAATCTGCCTACCTCGGCCTCCCAAAGTGCTGGAATTACAGGTGTGGGCCACCGTGCCTGGCCTGATTTTGCAGCATTTTCAATTAGCCTCAGTTCCTTTAAAAGGCGCATCAACAGTCTTTACCACGCTTGTGTGAAACGTCCTGGTGACACAGTTGGCCTGGCTACTGCGAAAAGTCATAGCTCTTGGGTGGAACATTACCATAATATACTCTGCCAAAGGCCTTTTTCAGCGCTAATGTTTCATAATTTCAACATGTGGTCAAGGCATAAATGAAGATTATGTAGGGCTTTTGCTTACAATCTACATTTTCCTTTCTGTCTGATGTTTACTTTCATTATCTCTGGAAGACACGTTGGGGAAAAAATATGCTGTGTGTATGTGTTTCATTTTTCTTAGAGCACACTCTTTCTTTTTTGCCTATAGTAGAGTAAAACCAAAGATAGTCTCCAAGAGTGATCACTATGACTAGAATCCAAGTAAGAGAGGGGGAAAATCAGAGAGGAAAAGAGGCTGAAGTTAGATGCAACCGGAACAGCCGAGCTTGAAAGAGGGAGGTGTATAGGTTGAGGAGCCCTTCACCATTCTGAGAGGTGTTAAAATGCATTTCTCCCAGAGAGTACATGGATGCTGGATGCAAAATCTGCTATTCCAGAGGCTTGAGATATAGAGAGGTAAGATGCTTGGCACAGCTGACAATGGGTGAGGACAAAGAGGGGAATAAAACCACACTTGGCCTGTGTGGCCCAGCACCCCTTCCAGGATTCAAGAACACATGTACACTTGATTTAACCAAGCCCCGCATACTTCTTCCCAAAAAAAGAAAAACCCCTATGAATTTCTCTTCTCTGTTCATTCCCTCTTTATTTTATTCAATAGAACGTTAAATTTTGCCTGAGCAGAGGTATGCAGTCACATAGATGAGTCTACTTCATCTCTTCTGATGGCAAGAGGCAGTATGTGGGAGATGAGAGCCAGAAGAAACAGCTTTTGATTAATATTTCAGTCACAGGACAGGAATTCAGTTATGAGATGAAGGTGTATTATGGAATAGCTCCCAGACAAATATATTTTGTCAGTTCATCTTGAATCATCTGGCATCCGATTCACACTGAATCAAAATTCAGGTGATTTATAAAGGCACATTAAGTTCTATTAGTATTAATGGGAAATATGCATGTGTATCAATACATGCATTAGTGGAGACAGATTCCCTGAAGGGTTTTTGCTTTGGGGTGAAAGCTACTATTTGTGCCTTTTGCACAATGGAAGTAGAATTGTGCCTATTAAATCAGTGTTCAATATCTATGCCCAGTAGAAAAGGGCCTTCTTTTTAAAGATGCAAATAAAATGGTATTTTATATTTTATAATTACAAATATTTTATATTTGTAATTAAAAGCATTATAACAAACAGCCACATCTTATTACTGCTATTTAGAATTTGTCATTTCGGATTTGTTGTTATTAGTAACTGTATTCAGTCAGTTTCTATACAGTTGAAAGAGCAGTTGTTTAGTCCTTTATTCCCATGTCAAAGATGAAGAAATAGGCAAAGTTTGGTAGCGATTTATATAGAAAGGCATTCCAGAAGTAAAATAACAAACAGTGTCAGAAAAGACAATTTATCCAATTCACAAAGCAAGGAAAAGCTAAACCTATCCCCTGTTCATTTTCTGGGGCAGGCAGGGAAGCAAAAGTTTAAGTCAAATTAGAGGCAACAGAAATGCCATGATTTATTACACTTTTATCAATAATAATGATGTCGGCTGCTAAGGGAAGAAAAATCCAAAATGGCTTCACCTCCTACGAGGTTTATTATTTCACAATAACAGTTCTACTCTGCTGTTAAGGACCCTGTCCCCTCTTCCTGTTCACCATCCAGAGGTCATCCCTGTACTTCAAGTGTGACAAATGGCTGCTGTAGCTTCTGACTTCATTGTGAACCCAACAATGCCAATGGAGGGAGAATGATCATGTCCTATGCATCTCTTTTTATCAGTAGGACTGTTTTCCGAATAGTCCTTTAGTAGGCTTCCCTTAGCATCACACTGGCCAGCATTAGGTCATACTCCTCTTCCAAAATCATTAAGCAGCTAGAGAAGAGGAATTCCATGATTGGCTTAATCAGTTTTACCATCCCATCCTGTGAGCTACATATTGTGTTGCCGTCCTGAGCTATGGTCTCCCAGAAGAGGCTGGGCACCACACCAAACGGGGTCTCAGCTGTTGAGGAAGCAGGAAGAGGTGGGGCAGGAATGGATGGGTGGTCATCCACGTGTGTGCTCCACAAATATGTGCCATCACTGTGATCCTTAAAGGTCTACTTAAATGCAGTCATGGGTCTCTGGGGCCTCACTGGACTGATGAGAGAGCGCCAGGTTTTGTCATGAATCTAATTCAATACCATCAGGTTCACAGACTTGAACACTAAAGTCTGGAGACTCAAGCCAGGTCAAGCACCGTTTCTGAGCTCAGCAGGTGAATGACAAAGAACTGAGCAGACAGCTTACACTGAACCTGAATCTTGACTCTGACTCACAAATGTTTTAAAAGGGACAAAGAGGAGAATGTTCAGGAAATAAAATATTAATACAGCTTAGATGTTGGATATTCTTGCATAACTGAAAAGCAGGGGCAAATGAATCCATCTCTTCATTCTGTCTGTACCTCTGCCCCACCAACATCCCTAGATCTCGAGGCAGCACACGGGGCTCCCGTATTCTCTTTGTGTCCTTCTGTCATACCTCCTCCCAGAGCCTTCTTTCACACTAAGGTGTAAACAACTAATAACAGCTTAAGTATCATCATTTCACTAATAAGCTTGGCTGTGTGGCATAACAGACCTGAGGGAAAGGGAAATACTTTTAGAACTGATCAGGATGGAGATCTAGAACCTAAGAGGACAGTCATCAGTCTAACTCACAGCATCCAGAGCTGCCCTGTTCAATGTGGTAGCCAGTGGCCATATGAGTCTATAGAGTTTACATTTAAATGATTTAAAATGAAAGGAAGAATTGAGTTCCTAAGTCACACTGGCACATTACAAATGCTCAGTAGTTACTGCACCTATTGGGTATACTGTGCTGGCAAATGCAGAGACAGGATACTTCCATCAGCATGGGAGGGGCCAGGGGACAGTGCTGCTCTGGAGGGCGTGGAAAATCAGGGTGGGACAGATAGTGCTGTTACCAGGATCCCAATGGAATGGCGTGCTCTGCCAATGCTTAATTTGGTTGGGAAGGTCTGGTTGGCTCATCCATTTTGGAGCAGGAGCCTGGAGAGGGGCCGAGTGTCAGTGGGTGGACGGTGAGCAAACAAAAAACTCTGAACAGAGGGGTCACATTTGTGCTAGGGATTGACCGAATTATTAACTCCACAGGGAACACTAGAGGACAAGAGGTGCTGAGGACGGCAAAATGCCTGGAGTTGGATGGAACATGAACGAGCTGATTATTTCTTTTTTAAATGCATAATGTATTTATGTTAATTAGTTTTTTTTTTTTTTTTGAGATGAGTCTCACTCTGTTACATAGGCTGGAGTGCAGTGGCAAGGTCTTGGCTCACTGCAACCTCCATCTCCCGGGTTCAAGCGATTCTCCTGCCTCAGCCTCCCAAGTAGCTGGTATTACAGGCGTCTACCACCAGGCCTGGCTAATTTTTGTATTTTTAGTAGAGATGGGATTTCACCATGTTGGCCAGGTTGGTCTCAAACTCCTGACCTCAGGTGATCCGCCTGCCTTGGCCTCCCAAAGTGCTGGGATTATAGGCGTGAGCCACTGCACCTGGCCTGTTAATTTGTATTAATGTAAATTTTCTATTTGTGGCAAGTTATATTGGCTTTGTGCTAGTGACATTAAATTTCTTAAATATACAGCTATCAAAATTTCAAAGGAAGCAAATTTCAAGAAAAATATTAGATGAAAACTAGTACTGGTGAAATGCAATATGGGATAAAGTTTCATAAGGTTTGCAAAAGACTGAGCTTTGAGAAACCCTGATTTAAGGCAACAGGATCCGTTACGAAGGTATGTTTCTAGGTAGGGCTGACTTCTCCATCAGGTGCTCTAGGCATAGCACTGACAGCTGTCATGTTTCTGGGCTTAGCAGGTTAATGACAATACAGGAAGGGCCCATGAAAATGTATTAAAATAACTTTCTCTTAAAGAGATTAATTCAGGAAAAAAATAAATGTCAAAGAAGATGTTTTAATTATTTATCTTTATGCTGACATTTGTAAAATGCAACTTTCCATATATATTTTTTTACGGAGGAAGGGGTTCCTGAAGGCAAAAGTGCCTAGAGCCCATGAAAATCAGAATGAGGCCTGTTCCTAGGCAAACCGCGAAGGAACTTCCGAGGCAATGGAATACAGAAGGATAGAGCTTGCTCAGCTGCACCCACAGTGGGTAGGGGTGGAGACGCTGGATTTGAGCAGGAGGGCATCAGTATAATCAGAGAGCAATGCTCCAGCTGTGCTTACCTGCTAAGTATGGCACAGACTCAGGGCAGGTCAGCAGACAGGGTACCCAGGGCTCAGTCCAGGCCCACCAGACATCAGGCTTAGGATAGTTGGATTAGTCACTGCTTTTGTGATGATTACCTGCTGGTCAGAATTGGTTGGGTGAGTGGTGGTCAGAGCTGAGTCTTCAGGGTGAAGTTCTTCTGGGGACTAGGGAAAGGCAAGGATGGGAAAGGCAGGATTTAGGGCATCCTCTATTAGGAAGACCTATTAGGACTACTTAGCCCTGACATTATAGGGGCATAGAGACAAACACCTACTTGGCCTGAGTCAGGCCAATTATGATTATAAGAAACACAGAAGCGAGAACCAAAGACACACACATAATGCAAGCCTTAAACACAAAGAGGGACTTGGGAATGCTGGCAGATATTGCTTTTGGAAAAAAGAAGTTTATGAAACAATTATCTAACGCACCCTGAAGGCAAAGGCTGACGGGCAACTAAGTGCGAGGCCCAGCTAAGGCTGACCCGAGACCTCTTGACAAGTTCTGGGACGACAGAGGTATAAGAGCCATTTCAAGTGGCAGGAGAGTGGCTAAAGGCCAGGTATGTGGACCACTTCTATAACATCTCACAGTTGCTCTCTTGTTGCCGAGTGAGGTGAATGACATTGATAAATCGCCCTATTATAACTTGTGATAAAAGCAGCAGGTACTTAAAGCACTGACCAATAGACATCTGAAAAGACAAATGACTGCTTGAAGACAACGGATACAAGTTGGAAATTAGCGATACCCATTGTGAGGAGAACAGGACAAAGCACACTGGACAGAGATAATACCCCAATCTCCTGAATGCCCATTGATGTGGGTCACCTGACAGCCTGCTCGGAAAAAAGTCTTAATTGCTAATAACATATGTGAAAACACCCTGAGGACCATGATAGCTCATGCAAATTCAAGGTATTATTATGACTCAACCAACTGAAGTGTTGAAAATTAAAGCAATTTTATATACTTTCATTTGGGGCACAAGTTTTGGGGCATTTGGTTAGGATTTTTTTTTTCTTACTAAATGGTCTGGATACTTACTATAGTGATGTGCAGAATCAGCATAAACAGTTTTTGTTATAGTTGTTTGTTTTTTTTTTTCCGAGATGGAGTTTCACTCTTGTTGCCCAGGCTGGAGTGCAATGGCACCATCTCGGCTCACTGCAACCTCCATCTCCTGGGTTCAAGCAATTCTCCTGCCTCAGTCTCTTGAGTAGCTGGGATTACAGGTGCCTACAGGCGCCCGCCACCATGCCTGGTTAATTTTTGTATTTTTAGTAGAGATGGGGTTTCACCACATTGGCTAGGCTGGTCTTGAACTCCTGACCTCACGTGATCCGCCCTCCTTGGCCTCCCAAAGTGCTCATTACAGACATGAGCCACCACACCTGGCCCAGAGTTTTATTTTTCTAAAACCTCCAACTTTTAGTGGGGATTCAGAATGCCTACGTAATGGAAAAAACAAAAACAAAAACAAAAACAAAAAACAAGTCTTGCAGATAATTCTCGCCTGTGAAATTTGTCTCTTTTGTACTGTTGATTGTGGTGGTTTCTACAGTAGCATCCAGCACCTATTCTGCAAACCACTTCCTTCTTAAACCTCAAGGGTTTCTGCAAACCGCATTCAAATGATCTGTAGAAAGTGTTACCCTACACTTTCCATTACATCAGAGCCTTGCCAAGTGGCCCAAGAGGGATTCATTAACTGCTGCCGTGTCCCCATGTGTCTGATTAGCCACAAATATATAATGAAGGTGGTTCAGCAGTGTAGGCAGCCGCAGTGGAGAACTGCGGCAAAAATTCCCTGCAATTTTTCTGGCAGCTGTCATCAGTCAACAAAACCCAAACTGACACCTTCAGTTGCCAACAGTTTTGGGTAAAACACATGCATGTTCCCAAGGTACAAGGGCCACAGGTTGAGGGTAAGGTTAAATGATAGAGTTTCTCTACTGGATGGAATGGAAGAAGATAGCAAAGTGAGATTTTGTGATATTAATAAAGAACCTAATGGATTAATGGAAGGGACTGCTATGTAGGTTTCTGGTGAGTAACTGGTGATGCTGTGAAAGCTACGTGTGGCATCCAATAGCCCATTTTTACTTCAAGAAAACTCATTCTCGTGCTCTGCAGCAGCTGCTACTGTTTGGATTATGAATAGTTATAAGCCAGATGGTGTGGCAGAAAGGACTCACACATATTTTCACATGGACAAATATTATTATTCCAAAACATAAACACGTCAATATAAGTGTTTTTTCTCCTGGGAGAAATCCAGCCCCTGATCTCAGTTATAAGAAAATGACTCACTTTGTATGTGCAAAAATTACCTGCCAAGGTTATTATTGGAAGAAACCCACACCACAGCATTCCCCAAGTTTTCCTCTCCTGATTTGTAGTCAGCTGCATTTAATGTGATAAAGGAGAAACAGACAGGAAGGGAGGGAGAGAAGACGGGAGGGAGGGAGAGAAGACGGGAGGGAGGGAGAGAAGACGGGAGGGAGGGAGAGAAGACGGGAGGAAGGAAAAGAAGGAAAAGGAAGAGAGAGAATGAAGAGATGAGGTAAGGAAGGGGAAAATCACTTTCCCTCCACCCCAGAATTCTCATAATGGTGACAGCAGTGTGTTGGCCTGGGAATTCTAATGCCAAATACCTGGTGATCAAAACGGGAAGGCAAAGATGGAAAAGACAGAATCAGGCCATTTGGACACATCAGTGAAGGATTCTTTTGAAGCTCTTCTGGAAGAAAGAGATTTTTCCAGCTCTTTCTCTGATTTTATTTGGAATGTTTCAAGGACAAATAATCCATCACAGTCAATATAGTTCTCATAATCATGTATCCAGATTTCCCATTTCTTAATTTGGTCTGGTTACCTCTTGCTGTCATTTCCATTTTTCTATAGTCTTTCTTTCTTTTCTGTTTTTTTTTTTTTTTTTTTTTTTTTTTTTTTTAAGACAGAGCCTTGCTCTGTTGCACAGGCTGGAGTGCAATGGCACGATCTCTGCTCACTGCAACTTCTGCTTACCGGGTTCAAGCGATTCTTGTGCCTCAGCCTTCCTGAGTAGCTGGGATTACAGGCACATGCCACCATGCCTGCCTAGTTCTTATATTTTTAGTAAAGACAGAATTTCGCCATGTTGGTCAGGCTGGTCTGGAACTCCTGACCTCAGGTGATCTGCCTGCCTTGGCCTCTCAAAGTGCTGGGATTATAGGCATGAACCACTGTTCCTCGCTTTATATTCTTTCTTTCCCCAGAAATTCCTATAATAAGCTTTTCTTCACAAGAATCTTCCACTCTTGGTGCCAGGTATTTTGTAATCAATCCTAAACTCGCCTCCTTTGTCTCTCTTCCTGCTAAGGCTTGGTCATTGCCTTCCAAGACTTCCTGCCTAGTTTTCCAGCCTCCTGGGAGCCCACCTGTCTCCTAGCAGGGTGGACCAGCCCACCACGGCTCAGGGAGGGCAGACCTGGGGTGATGTGTGCAGGAAGAGATGGAAAGGGTGAGTCCAGCGGCAGTCCTTGGATGTCTTTTCGCTCTGTGGGCCCTGTGGGTCAGCTCTTCTAATGTGGAACCAGCGCTGTGCCCTACTGAGAAAGGCACACTAGGAAATTCTGTCCTGGCTGGCAATGTTAGAGTTGGCTTCCATTGTAGAGTAGTTTTTAGTGGGTCCTCTCTTTTGGTGTACAATGCAAGTTTACCACCTACAAGTGAACAATTCACCTAGTGCCCTGACTCTCATTCTTTGGAAATAACAGACAATTAAAAAAAATTTTGAATCCAGCATTTGCTTGTTGCTTGACCACCCTCCTGCATGTACACCCTTCAGCTCCAGGACCACATGTGGTCAGGCTGGTAAGTATAAGTGGGTGACTCCGTGGGAGCTAAGAGATAATATGGACTGGGTGAACTGCAGTATACACCTTCAATAGCATTCAAGCTAAAACGCCTCATAGCCTTGTGCATTCCCATTGGAGAACATCTGCAGGCTGTGTTCAGCCCCAAGGCCACCAGTGCACAATCCCTGCTCAGCAACCCGCCACGCTTTATGTTCAAGCACATCCCCATTTCTTTTATTTTTGTGGCCTCCCCTGGCAGCCCCCACTCCATCTGTTTTCCTTTATTCTCAGCCTGTTTGTCTCAATGTCACTTTCACTGGCCCTGGTTCAGATCCTTGGTATCACGAACACCCTCCAGGCCTTCGACGGAGCCTTCTAAGTACCCCAGAGCAGTCTCTTCTCTAAGGAAAGCATTCTGGATCACTGCACCTGTTCCATGGGTGATATGGTTTTGAGCTCTAGGACAGCAATTCTCAAAGTGTGCCCCTGAGATCAGCATTACTGGCATTGCCTGGCAACTTAGAAAAATGCAAATTGGGGGTCCCACCCTAGGCCACTCAATCAGAAACTCTAGGGGGAGATGCACAGTGGTGGGCCCAACAATCTGGGTTTTAATCGGCCTTCCAGGAGATTCCACTGCAGGGACAAGTTTGAGAATCACTGCTCTATCCAACTGGTCCCACCCCGGATGGCGATGTGCTTTGGTTTGCCTGTATCCCTCTTAAATTTCAGTTCCTAAAGCTAAACCTTAACCCCCTTATTCATTTTAGAGGAACATAGGGGCATTATGCAGATAAAATTAGATAATTCCTAGCACAGTTTCTAGCACATGCTAAATTTGTCATACATGTAAATTATTATGATTGTGTCATCATTAATATTATTACATCAGTGTGGTCCAAGGTCAAATGACCTTTTTATGTACAGTAACCTTCTACTATCAATCTAAGAGTCAAATATCTCTACTGTGTATTTATCTGTCATTCACAGCTCACATATTTACGTGGTAGATGGAAATGTAGAATCTATATTGAATGCAACAGCATAAGTGGTAGGGCTGAAACTTCTCACCAGTGAATCTTGTTACATCAGCCAAAAGTTCTAAGAGCTTGAGGAGGAGGAAGTAAGTTTCCCCAGAATAAAAGAAAGCAGTCACAGAAGTATAATTTCTTTGAGGAGGACACGGGTGGAGTAGTGAAAGGACAGATCAAACATTAATTTTAAAGCTTCCCTATATTTCAAAGAACACAGAGAATCTCTCTTCTATGCCTGTCCTCCAATTGTAAATGCCCTGTAAAATCTCCATTCTTCTTCCACTTTAGACAAAAGACTATTTTGAGTGTTACTATGTAAAAAGTAGAAATGCCAGCCTGTGCGAGGTCTGTTAAAATTCACTCAGTAAAGAATTCTGACTTTCATTAAAATAACTACTAAACGAGAGCCAAGAGGTTGACCTTCACATTGTTCAAGAGCCACACCAATCACCTCGCCTTGGCACGCAGTTGGATCTCTTGCCAGGATTTCAGCAGGTGTTTTCTGAATTGCATCCAGAATCACACTGGACAGAAACACAGCAGAGGTTGCTGAAGCCACATCAATAATGATAAGCAGATGATCACGGCGCCCTCCCGCTCACCCTGTGAGCTGCAGAGATCACAGCACCGCTGAGTCTGTGGGAGGCAGCGCAGCCTCGAGCTTCTAGCCAACAGCCAATGTCATTTTAACATATTCAAGACAGACTAGCTGAACCAATGTTTCAGGCTAGAGTTCTAAAGACACAAAATGAGGTTAGGAGAGGAACAGGAAAATATACACAAATATTTTTGATTAGTAACTTTCATTTAGAAATTGGGGACATCTTCAATACAAATGCTTAAAATGCTATAATCACAACTGCCATATTTGCAAGTCTACTTTTTAAAATTTTTTAACCTAACAAAGTATAATCCAAGGAAAAAGCTAATTCTGAAGTATGTTCCTTCTTGTCATTGTAAGTAGCAAGTGCAATCACTTAAAATACAATTCCATCAAGGGTCGCAGATGAGAAATACGATTCTGAGTTTTCTTAGATTCCGGCTTTCAGGGTGACTTATTCAATATCCCTCAGTTGATATTCAGAATATCAATTTTGACTGATGAGCATCTTCACACATCCTGGTCTTTGCCTTTCTCCACGTTGCCAGTCCTTCTTTCCTTCCCTCTCTCCCTCCCTCCCTTCCTCCCTCGCTCCTCCCTTCCCTTCTCTTCCTTCCTCTTTCTGTTCTTTCTTTTCTTTTTTCTTTCTCCTTTCCTTTCCTTTCCCTTTTTCTTTCTCCTTCTCTCTCTCTCCTCTCTCTCTCTCTTTCCCTTCCTTTCTTTCTCTTTTCTTTTTCCCAAGACAAAGTGTTGCTCTGTCACACAGGCTGAAGTACAGTGGTAGATGCTCAGAGCTCATCACAGCTTAAACTCCCAGGCTCAAGCAGTCCTCCTGCCTCCGCCTGCTGAATAGCTGGAACTACAGGTGTGCACCATCACATCTAGTTAATTTTTAAACTTTTTGTAGAGATGGGGTCTCACTATGTTGCTCAGGCTGGTTTCAAATTTCTGGCCCCAATTACCAACCTTTTGGATCCTGTATTCAAGAAACAACTACAGTTCTTGAAAGGAGAGAAAAGGCAGCAAGGCCTTACAGCAATGCTCAGTTCTTCTTTTCTTTTTTTTTTTGAGATGGAGTCTTGCACTGTTGCTCAGGTTGGAGTGCAATGGCGTGATCTCAACTCACCGCAACCTCTGCCTCTCAGGTTCAAGTGATTCCCCTGCTCAGCCTCCTGAGCAGCTGGGCACCCACCACCATCCCTAGCTAATTTTTGTATTTTCAGTAGAGACAGGGTTTTTCCATGTTGGCCAAGCTGGTTTCGCACTCCTGACCTCAGGTGATCTGCCTGCCGCGGCCTCCCAAAATGCTAGGATTACAGGTGTGAGCCACCATGACTGGCCTGCAGAGCTCAGCCCTGTACTGATACCAGCCTCTTGGGAAATACTGAAAAAGTTACTTAACTTCTCTGTGCCTCAGTCTCCCTTCTTTGTAAAATGAGGGATTGGTTAAATCAGTGGTCATAGCTGAAATATTCACAGGCCCCAATAAGTACTCAATATGTAGGTAAAGAGGAGAATGCTTGCCCTGTCTACAGGGGATAGCTATACTCAGCATCAGCTGATAACTGTCATCTTTTGCTTCTTTTTCAAAAAAACAAAACAAAACAAAACAAAAAAACTGTCCCTGGATTGTTATGTGAAAATGTCTTAATTTTAAATATTTGCTAAAAATGTAAATAAAACAACTACAATTATAAAAACCATATGTAGGTCAAACAGAACATGTTGATGATGCTTTAGAGTTCTTGCCTTCTATGATTCAAAATTTCTCCTGAAACCTAAGACCTGTCAGTCTAAACATACAACACCTTGATTTTCATCATTTGTGTATCTGATGTGGTGGCTTGCTTCTCCTTTCACAACATCGAGTGGACTGTGTACCTCTTTTTCCTGTAAGTAGCATACACTTTATTTATGTCAAATACAACTATGTACATGCCTAGAAAAGTTAATTATCTTGACCTGAAGTATGCTGCCAAGTAGCCAAATATCAGTGGGTGGATGCCTTAATGTCAATAAAGACAGAAGGGAGAGATGGGAGAAGCCCACAAACTAGAAATAAAACTAAGTCAGGGTATTAGATGGTTTTCATACTGCTAGAAAGAAATATCCAAGACTGGGTAATTTATAAAGGAAAGAAGTTTAATTGACAGTTCCACATGGCTGGGGAGACCTCAGGAAACTTACAGTCATGGTGGAAGGCAAAGGAGAGGCAAGGACCTTCTTCACATGGCAACAGGATAGAGGAGTGAGTGAAGGGTGAAGAACCCCTTATAAAACCATCAGACAGGCACAGCAGCTCATGCCTGTAATCGCAGCATTTTGAGAGGCTGAGGTGGGCCAATCGCTTGAGGTTAGGAGTACGAGACCAGTTTGGCTAACTTGGTGAAACCCTATTTCTACTAAAAATACAAAAATGAGCCAGGTGTGGTGTTGGGCAGCTGTAATTCCAGCTACTCTGGAGGTTGAGGTAGGAGAATCACTAGAACACGGGAGGCGGAGGTTGCAGTGAGCTGAGATCGCACCACTGCACTCCTGCCTGGGTGACAGAGCGAGACTCCATCTCAAAACAAAACAAAGACAAAACCCATCAGTTCTTGTGAGAACTCACTCATTATTAGGGGAACAGCATGGGAGAACCACCCTATGATGCAATCACCTACCTCCCTCGACACATGGGGATTACAATTAAGAGATGAGATTCAGGTGGGGACACATAACCACACCACATGGTGTGGAAGAAAGAGGAAAAATGTTTCCTGTTCATCAAACAGTAGCTGAGGAGCAGATCGCAGGAAAATGACCCTCAGGAGCATGAATCCAGCTGTGAGGAAGGAGGGGCTTTGAGGGAGCAGAATGCTCCAGGTGGCAGGACGGTTGCCTGCAAGAGAAATTTTGGCCTGAACTCTCAAGATGGGGACTGATGCCTGGAGAATTTTCCAGGAAGGGGTTGGTTAACTCAAGGTACAGGGAGGGAAGTATGAGACAGGTTTACTGGTCTTAGGAGTAAATCTATGGAAAATAATTCAACTTCTCTCTCATCCTGAGCATAAATAGACTGCTGTCTGCAGAAGATATCCATAAGGTGCTAACTTGATGTAGTTTGCATCCTACACAATCCCATCAGCTGACTAGTGTTTCAGTGTTTCATGTTTTTCCTTAAAGATATGTTTTTCTCCTTACTCCACTTGTACCACACTGGTCTCGGACAACTGTCATCTCATGTGTAGGTCCTGTAACAACAGCTTTCTTACTGGCCTCTAGAATCTTCAGAATCCAAGCTACCTTGCCAGACTCATTTTCCCTAAATGCTGCCTTTATCAAGCCACTCTACTGTTCTGACTCCTTCCATGGCTCTCATGTCCTACCCAGTCTAAGATCCTCTGCTTGGCCCTCAAGACTCTCCAGAATCTGCTCCATGCTCCATTCTCTATCTTTCCCCAGTCCCTCACACGCATTTCCTGTTCAATCACTCAGTAGTATCCTATCAGCAGAGGCATTTCTGCCTCCCAGCATTTACTCGACACCATCCCCTTCACCTGGGTGCCTATCCCTCTCCTTTTCAAATTCTATCCTCAATTCCATCATGAAACCTTCTTTAACTCTTCTGGGCCTCACAGACTTCCCTGACTTCAGACTTGCTATTCCACTTAATTTCTGAACCATGCCCTCTGCCACTCAATTATATATTATTCTGTTCTCTAATTGTTTCATGGTCTTATCTCACAATCATATTTTGACCTTCCTGAGTCAAGATCATGTCTTCTTCCTCTGTATTCTCCATAGAAACAGTGGATTTAGTCATAGAGGCTGGGTTCAATGAGCACTTGCCTGATGCTTCAATGAGGCAGGTATTCAGATAAGCTCACTGGGAGAAAGAGGATGATGGCAAAGAAAGATGGCTGGGGTCTCTTGGGAGGAGATGATCAGACAGGACTATGTAGAGAGCTACCATTGCCCACTTTCCCCAAATAATCATGCATGGCCATCATGCCCTCTGTTGCCTGCACTTTCATATATGGTTCATGCTTGTTGAAGTTGTGCTAGGTTGAATTGTTGCACTGGGTTGTATGCAACGGCAGACCTGATCCACCAACTGTCCTGGACCAGCACATAGCCTTGGAGACTTAAAGCTGCACTTGGTGGCAAGCTTCTGAATTTGAGCTCCTGGGGGTCACTATTATCCTCTTTGAGAGAAGCATGGTCCAGTTATGTCCAACATGGAAGTGAACTTCTAAGTGACTCCAGTATTCTGCAAGAGTGAAGACATTCAAGAACTCAGATGCACTAAGAGCAAAAAATGATGAGAGAACTCTGGATGGAAGAACCACTCCGATCATTCCGGTGGAGAGGGCTGAGAGACAATGTCCAAAATTCTGTAGGAAATCACTTTAGATTTCTCACTCCCAGCCCACTCCAGAGAGTGCCAAGCCTGTTACTAAATCTCTGTGTCTCACAATCTACACAGTTCAGATAACAACCTGCTGACCACAGGAGAGGTTGGTTGCATTAATTATGATAGAAAGACACTGTGGAAATATACCAGGCCCTCCAAAATCCATTTCTGTTGGTTCATACAGGCTGAGTAGCCATTGGCTCATAGTAAATTGCAGTCCCTCCTGCCCTGCGCCGTGCCTGTACTGGGTGTCTGTGCTGGCAGGTGTTCTGTCCATGACACAGCCTGGAAGGAGCCTAAGACAGGCGAATGAGCTGCCACCAGCTCCCTGAGGCAGTTTCTGGGGCTGCTGACTTAGCTCTCTCACGGGAAGCCACCACCCACCTGCCAGGGGAACTGGTGACAACATGTAGTGGCAGTGGTGGAGCCAGAGGTGAAAGAGAGGTTCAAAATGAGGGGAGAATTTTCAAAATGGCAGTTTGGACAACCATGATTTAACAAAACAACAGGCTATCTTGAATTTGCATGGTAGCTGCTTATAAATCCAATAGTTCTGTTATGTGACTATCTTATCTGGAAAACTCCTTGAGCAGTTCTGGGTGGACAGGACCAATGCCTACATCTCAGTCCTTTGTGTATTTCCTGAGCATCAGCCTCTACCCAGTCCCCACAGGTTTAGGACTCTGGAGCCAGTCAGAGCCTGCTGCTACATCAGCTCCCAGCTCCTTGGAGCATAGATGCTCCTCTCTGCCTAGAGGATATGCAGAAAAAAACTTTTTAAATTTTTCTATAGGTCATCAAAACAAACTCTTAATAAAAATAAAGACATTAAAAAACCCAAGTATTATAAGAGCATAGAAATAATTGAGTTTCCAGAATACAATGTATTAATATGTTTGCTAAGTAAATGAGTGAAAGAATTGGATAAACAAAAGTAAAGGTATTAAATGTTTGAATACTGACCTAAAAATTGTGCTTTTTAATTATGTTTAGGAATAATAATTTTTTTTAACCCTCCCTTCTCCAAAGACATCACACAGAATGGCTTACCAGCTCAGATACAGCATTATAATTTAAGACATCAGAGATACTGAACATTCTTTAATGAATACAAGTGACTACTCTAGAAACCAAGGTTTCAGTATGCTCACAGAATAAACTTAGTGTAATAAAAGATGGTAGTATAGGTTATACTGCCAGGGAAAAAAGAGATGAATCACATCGTTGCCACCAAAAGATAATTTGTTATACCATCCAACCTAAAAATCACCTGTTTGTAACAGAATTTTCTATTTCCAATGAAGCTGAAACTTACATTAGAAAGGAGAAAACAAAATGAAATTTTATGCTATGAGACAGTGAAATATAACTAAAAACAAAAAAACAAAAAAACAAAAACAACAACAACAACAAAAACCCACTGGAATGAGGAGTGGGGCTATGATCTTTTAGCCAGACTCTGGGTTGTTTGGATAGAGGGACTTCAGTTTACTCAACTATAAAATGACATGATCAGCTAGAACCACCGAAGTCAGGGAATCTCTGCATTCTTTGATGCATTCAAGACTGTCCCAAGTCATCTACAGTAAACTCAGCAGTTCTTGGTCACATAAAGAGAAAATGGCAGGTACGAATACGTTCAGTTCAGAAATCACAAAGGTTAATCTTAGACATTAGAGTCCTCTTTTATTATGCCCCTCTGATCAGGTGTGTATATATACACACCTTAGAGAAAATCTTAAAAGAGGTACAGTTAAAGAAAACCAAAAGCAAAAATCCAACACAGAGTTCCAAGAAATGCTTCATTTATATTAAAAATCTAGCTTAGAATTCCTTTCCCCCAGCGAACTATATTGCTGCCACAAAGTCATAAAGCCTTATATGCCACAGCTGTTAGTATTCTTCATCAATAGAATTAGAAAAAGTTCCTCCCAAACAATTCATTCAAAGCCTTTTATCAGTAACAAAATTTGGTATGTAGAAGGCATGTTTCACTTAAAGTAATGAGCAAGAATACAATCCTTTGATTATAAATTCCCCTTTCATCTTATTTTCCAAAAAGCCACAAGGAAAATGTCCAGCATGATGTCCTTGATATTTAAACACTTTATTCAACTTACCATTAGTTTACTCCAAAACTCAGCTTCCCTTGTAAAATGCTCCATAGTGAAGGGATAAAGTTCTTGTTCTGCCTTGTCAAATGTGTCACTTGTGCTGCTCAAGTGACTGAGCACAGGGAAGCAAACATTTCAGACGAGCCACTTTCATAATATTGACTGTTGCAGTCTCTCATAGCTGGGAGTCTTGGGAGAAATGGAATTTACATATGTGGAGGTGAGATGGGTGTGGGCATTTCTCACAGTTATGATTCAAAATCGAGATATGTCTCATTCGAGAAGGTAATAATATAAGTCAAAGAAGAAAAGTATCCCTTAGCATTACTGCCATTCATGACAAGGCAACTGACACTGCCATGTGCACAGGCGCCACACCTCAGTCATCATGCCAACAACAATCCTTCAGTGGGTGGTGAAGTTTCCTTCTGGCATTTTTTTTTTTTTGACTCTAGTAATTATAAATCTCTCAGCTCACTTTAAGGTGTGTTCGGTACACAAGAATGGACACCTGGAATGCAAGTAGAAGTGCAAGCTCAGGAAGAAAACTTTTGGCAATCCTGTGGGCAAAATTAACCAAAGTTGGCTACCAAATCATTCATCCTCCGTGCTACTTTGTTAGAACAGGTCAATTAGGATTTTAAACATCCATATAAAAATATAAGTGCTTACAATATTCTCACTTTTTCTGAAGAGTCAGAAGATAGAACTTCCTCAAAATATCCTTGAGAACTGGATCTATGGTTATTATCTTAGGCACAACTCATCTTCATCCGTGCTGATTAATGATACTCAAAAGAAACATTCTTATAAACAGAGAAGTCTCACACTCCTACCCACCATTCCTGAAAGTGGAACAAAAAAGCAAAGGTAGAACCCAGATGAAGCCTGATGGGAGAGACCTGGAAGAATTCTGGTCCTTTCTTTCTGTGGACTTTATATGTTCAATGAACATTTCTGGGACATTTGGATACAATGAAGTGAAAGGTTATGATGAAAACCAAAACTCAAATGCACAAACTGCTTTTACCCTTTAATAACCCTTCTCCTGAGTGTTCTAACCACATTTCCCTTCCTTTGCCAGTTCCTAATTCCACAGGACTTACTGTGTAGTGGCCCTTTACAGCACAACATAACTGTGGTCAAACTCTGAGCTTTACCTCCAAAGCCTGGAGTGGAAAATCAGAAGCCAACATCATGTTGTTCCAGTGTGGAATTCACCACTTGGACAGTTTTTCTCCTGCAGAGAGAGTCCATCCTCCCTCCCACATCTACACATGAGTAGGGCTTTCTAAAATGCTTAGTTTTATAAAATTTTACCCAGGAAAACAGTTATGTCTGGTACATTTTCTCTATTTCCTGGCTATGTCAAATTAGTATGAGCTTTGCCAGATTAACTGCTTAAATGCACGAAAACAATCATTTACAAACCAAGAGACCCAGGAGAATGGAAAGCTGGTCAAAAAATAGTAACTTTTCAAAAGGAAAAAATATGATTTTGCTGGGGAGATATCTAAAAGTCCTTGTTGACTTTCCTTCCCCAGGAGCCTGGGGAGGGCCACCCTTAGCTTAACCACTTCATTAACCACTGGGCCTTCAGAACCTGTTGTACGAGTCCTCCCTCATAACCGAGTCCACCTCTGTGCTGGTGTCTGTGAGTTGGTGAGTCACTTTTGCATACTCTGCAACTCTTCCAAATATGTGAAACAACTATTTAGGCCTGGCAGGGAGTTTTCTTCTTTCCTATTGGTGAAATCTCATGTTCTCTGTGGTTTAACATTCATTTCACTGAGTACAGGTACATGTACTTTTACAAAGGATACACTTTTGAAAAGCTACAGTAAACCCATGATTCTAAATTGAGTCATATTTTTTGAAAACTCAAGGATATCTTGATACTTAAAGGAATCCCTGGCATATCCACTTGTAAGGTTTTACAACTTTTGCAAAACCACTTGCCAAATGAATGTTTTACAAGTGTGGAATTTCAAAGACCATGTTTTACTAAATTGAAGGACACAAGCTCAGCCCATTTGGCCTATGACAAACTCAATTAAGGTTAATGGAGCACAAAAATGGCTCTACAGGTAAATACTGATTCTTTTCCAGAGAGAGTTATCGAAGTTTTTTTAGGCCAGGCACTGTGGCTCATGCTTGTAATCCCAGCACTTTGGGAGGCTGAGGCGGGTGGATCACTTGAGGTCAGGAGTTCGAAACCAGCCTGGCCAACATGGTGAAACCCCATCTCTACAAAAATACAAAAAAAAAAAAAAAAAAAAAAAAAAAAAAAGAGCCAGGCACGGTGGTGCATGCCTATAATCCCAGCTACTCGGGAGGTTGAGACAGGAGAATTGCTTGAACCCAGGAGACAGAGGTTGCCGTGAGCTGAGATTGTGCCATTGCACTCCAGCCTGGGCAACAGAGCGAGATTTCATCTCAAAAAAAAAAAAAAAAGTATTTTTGAGTATTAGTGACTTTTACTTATGTGCAGACAATTTACAGGAAAAAGAGTATGCAAAATCAATTTACATTTTCTAACAAATTAAAATGATTTTAAGAGCAATCTATAAAAGGTGAGTCAGTGGTGCCTTGAAAATAAACCTTTAACTTTCCTGCCCCTTTTTTACAAAACCGAGGCATTGAAAACCCAAAGTTTGGCTGGGTGTGGTGGCTCATGCCTGTAATCCCAGCACTTTGGGAGGCTGAGGCAGGTGGATCACAAGGTCAGGAGATTGAGACCATCCTGGCCAACGTGGTGAAACCCCGTCTCTACTAAAATACAAAAAAAATTAGCCGGGCATGGTGGCCCGTGCCTGTAGTCCCAGCTACTTGGGAGGCTGAGGCAGGGGAATTGCTTGAATCAGGAGGCAGAGGTGGCAGTGAGCCGAGATTGCGCCACTGCACTCCAGCCTGGCAACAGAGCGAGACTACATCTCAAAAAAAAGAAACCCAAAGTTACTTTTCTTTGCAAAATGTTGATTCAATTTCTTGAAGAGTAGGCTAGATGCTCCTGAGGAATGCAAAGTGCTATGTTTATCGCTACCATACATATTGGCAACAGGGTTCAGAGGTTTTAATTTAGAATTTTTCCCCCTTTTTCTCCTTCTGTGTATTTTTCTCCTTTTCCTATGTCTCTCCATGCCTCCGTGCCTTAGTATGGTACAAAACAGACTTAGCGTGCAAGGCTTCCCGGTTTGTGTTTTCTAAAAGCCTGATATCCAAAGGGGAGATGGAATTTGAGGAACGAATATCTCTGTGAAACAAGTCATGGTGGGGTGTGGTGGTGCTTTCATGTAGGAAAATGCTTCCCCTGGTCTAGGAGGAGGGCAAGGTCCAAAGGGTGAGAAGCATGGCTCCCCGGCTTTCCTCTGGGAGGCAGAAGACCCTAGGAAGGAAGACTTGAGGGACGTCGCAGGAAGACAAGGGATAGGACTGGGATTCACAGCCTCCACAAAGATTCTCCTACTTGCAGAGGGCATGGAGGAAGCAGAGAGCTGCTGGACATCAAAAGGGCCACTGTGGTCTGGGACAGTGGGGTGTGCTGGTGAGACCATAGTCAAGGCCATTTGCCTTACTGGGTATTGTATAAGCTTCCTGAAATCTGGTGCAGCTCTGGGAAGGAAAGAAGAGCTCAACAATGACAAAAATGAAGAACAGCTAGGGGCTCACAGTGGCTTTAAAACAAATATAAATGTTTGAGGACAAAGATTTATACCGAGTACTCATTCTGGTGCCAAACACTGGGGTGAGGCCAATTTTTTGCTCAGCTTTTGAGGAGTAAGCAGGCGAGTCATGTCCCTAGCATTGTAACTAGAGAACGAGACTGTCCTACCAGAGAGCGCTGTGTGTAACTTTACCCCCAGATTCAAGGTCATCCAGAAGTCTTTATGGAGCACCTTGACTCTACCACAGGGATCCAAGGTGTGGAGTTTACTGCTGTTGTTTCCTGACCCTGAAGAGTTAAGAGGCAGAGGATGAAACAACAGATTGTGAAATGTCTGAATTAGAAGAGTATCATGTTCATTTTGATTTTGGCTTTTGAACTGTAAATGACAGAGAGCACATCCTTACCAAATAAAATTCTATGGCAGACAAAAAAGATCCATTTAGTCCATATGTGGTGGCTCATGCCTGTAATCCCAGCACTTGGGGAGGCCGAGACGGGTGGATCGCCTGAGGTCAGGAGTTCGAGACCAGCCTGGCCAACATGGCGAAACCTCATCTCTACAAAAAATACAAAAATTAGCCAGTCATGGTGGTGGACGCCTGGGGGGCCGAGGCAGGAGAGTCACTAGAACCAGGGAGGCGAAGGTTGCAGTGAGCCAAGATCGTGCCACTGTACTCCAGCCTGGGTGACAGAGTGAGACTCCATCTCAAAAAATAAATAAATAATAAATAAAGAGATCCATTTAGGATCTCAATGACCAAGTACCCCACAGGACCATAAGCATGGAACTGTCACCCCAGAAGTCAACCTGGCCTTGTTCTTCCAGTGTTAAGCACAGTGGTTTCTGAAAATGTATTGCACATATTGCCTATGTCCATTGCCAAGTAGTTTCCAGGACCACTGACAGATGCAAATAGAAAATAAAACTAAACAGAAGCCCCGCCATGAGGGTTTGAGGTCTATCAAACAGAAAATGGATCTTCTTCAGCCTTCTGTCAATGATCCATAGAAGTGTAACAGATGAAACTTACAAAACCTTACATGAGTACCAAAAGCTAGAAGAAAATCTTAACTCCCTCCTGTAGGAAGCCACGCAAGCACAGACAAGGGGAGCCAGCCTTCTTCCTTCATGGAAGGAAGGTATTAATACACAGAGCACAAGAGCAAAAGAGGAGGGGAATGGATGGCCTATGTGTGGGTGCAAGATAAAGTATATGCCAAGGCTCTGTCTTCATTTTCATAGACTGTTTCCATAAAAAGTGTAAGAATCTGGCAATGGTCAAGTTGCTGTGGTCAGCTACATGTTGTCCTGCATTCGGTTGCTGTTGGTGGACACTACGGGATCCCGGTATGCATGCAAAGGTGGTCTATTTTCTTGCCTCTGTCAGTAGAAGGTGGTGAGTAAGGCCAGGAAACATCCAGAGGAGGACAGACTCTCTTACCACTGAGCAGAGGCAGGGGCCTGGGAAAAGGTGTAGATATACTCTCTGCCTATTCTCCAGGTATTGGACATTGGTTATGCAGAGTCCCTGAAGGAAAAGGAGAAAGATCTGCTCAGAGGAATATTCATATGCTATACACATTTCTTGCTTTCTCTGTAGCCTAAAGATTGATTCAGACCTAGTAAGCCTGGTAGTAGTGTGTGACTCTTTTCTGGACATGAATCAGGTCTAATTTAGAGTGCATTTAAGATGCCCCTCCAGGCTGTAATCTAATCTCAAGATCAGAATGAACTACCAGCCTGGGAATATCAACAGTATCTGAAGAGTCCTTGCTATTTTTAAGGAGAGGGGAAAGGAGGAAAATATTTTGAACTAAAATTTATTGAGTACATGCCATGTTCCTAGCACTTTTTAGGTGTCAGCATTTCATTGTCTTCATAACCCTGTGAAATAGATATTATCTTTCTTTTACTGAAGAGGAAACTGAGGTTCAGAGTTACCTGGATTTCTCATAGTCAGTCAGCTGGCAGTAGTTGTAATAGTGAACTTATTGGAGGTGGTTGAGCTGCTGGTAGTAAGGAAGACCATAACTTCTCTATGTGCTGGGAGCTTTACATACTTATTTCATTTAATTGTTCAATAAATTATTTCATTTAATTAGTTCAATAAATTTAATATCTAAATGTGGTCATTTAGATATTAAACCAGGATTCACACCCAGGCTGATTTGCTTCAAAGTTCATGCTCTTTCCATTATCTCATGATGCTACTTTCCCTCTAAGTTGTAAATAACGATATTGTTCTTTTAAAGAAAAGGTAAAAGTCTAAACAGAGGATGTCTAAGAAGGCCTTGGATAAAAAGTTAGTAAAAGTTGCTGTGTGCTAGAGTCACTGAAAAGATGCAGGAAAGACCTACCTCTAGGTTAAGAAAGTCTAATTGATTTATTTCATATAAGCACAGAAATTGTGCCAAGGTTAAATTAAATAGTGATTGACAATGGTTTAAGACCACAGGAGAACAGATATCCAATACTATCTGGCTGATATTGCTTTACTTATTCATAGTTCTTTATATTTTACTCTGAATTATATTTCACAGCTTAAAATATAAATATTAGAGATAGGTTTATTAAAAATTGGAAAGAGGAGAGGTGCCCAAGATGGCCAAATAGGAACAGCTCCAGCCTCCAGCTCCCAGCCTGAGTGACACAGAAGACGGGTGATTTCTGCATTTTCAACTGAGGTACCGGGTTCATCTCACTGAGGAGTGCCAGACAATTAGTGCTGGTCAGCTGATGCAGCCCGACCAGCAAGAGTTAAAGGAGGGTGAGGCATCACCTCACCTGGGAAGCACAAGGGGGAAGGGAATCCCTTCTCCTAGCCAAGGGAAACTGAGACCCACAACATCTGGAAAATAGGGTAACTCCCACCCTAATACTGCACTTTACCGCGGGTCTTAGCAAACGACACACCAGGAGATTATATCCCACACCTGGCCCGGAGGGTCCTGCACCCACGGAGCCTCCCTCATTGCTAGCACAGCAGTCTGAGATCTAACTGCAAGGTGGCAGCGAGGCTGGGGGAGGGGCGGCTGCCATTGCTGAGGCTTAAGTGGGTAAACAAAGCCACCGGGAAGCTCGAATTGGGTGGAGCCTACCGCAGCTCAAGGAGGCCAGCCTGCCTCTGTAGACTCCTCCCCTGGGGACAGGGCATAGCTAAACAAAAAGCAGAAGAAACCTCGGCAGAGGTAAATGCCCCTGTCTGATAGCTTTGAAGAGAGCAGTGGATCTCCCAGCATGGAGATTGAGATCTGAGAATGGACAGACTGTCTGCTCAAGTGGGTCCCTGACCCCTGAGTAGCCTAACTGGGAGACATCCCCCACTAGGTGCAGACCGACACCTCACACCTCACATGGCAGGGTACACCCCTGAGATGAAGCTTCCAGAGCAAGAATTAGACAGCAACACTCGCTGTTCAGCAATATTCTATCTTCTGCAGCCTCCGCTGCTGATACCCCGGCAAACAGGGTCTGGAGTGGACTTCAAGCAAACTCCAACAGACCTACAGCTGAGGGTCCTGACTGTTAGAAGGAAAACTAACACACAGAAAGGACACCCACACCAAAACCCCATCAGTACGTCACCATCATCAAAGACCAAAGGCAGATAAAACCACAAAGATGGGGAAAAAGCAGGACAGAAAAGCTGGAAATTCAAAAAATCAGAGCGCATCTCCCCCTCCAAAGGAACACAGCTCCTCGCCAGCTACAGATCAAAGCTGGACAGAGAATGACTTTGATGAGTTGAGAGAAGGCTTCAGTCGATCAAACTTCTCAGAGCTAAAGGAGGAACTACGTAACCAGCGCAAAGAAAGAAAAAACATTGAAAAAAGAATGGATGAATGGATAACTAGAATAATCAATGCAGAGAAGACCTTAAAAGAACTGATAGAGATGAAAACCATAACACAAGAAATACGTGACAAATGCACAAGCTTCAGTAACCGACTCGATCAACTGGAAGAAAGAGTATCAGCGATTGAAGATCAAATGAATGAAATGAAGCGAGAAGAGAAGTGTGGAGAAAAAACACTAAAAAGAAATGAATAAAACCTCCAAGAAGTATGGGATTATGTGAAAAGACCAAATCTACATCTGATTGGTGTGCCTGAAAGTGACAGGGGAAATGGAACCAAGTTGGAAAACACTCTGCAGGATATCATCCAGGAGAACTTCCCCAACCTAGTAAGGCAGGCCAACATCCAAATTCAGGAAATACAGAGAATACCACAAAGATACTCCTCGAGAAGAGCAATTCCAAGACACATAATTGTCAGATTCACCAAAGTTGAAATGAAGGAAAAAATCTTAAGGGCAGCCAGAGTGAAAGGTCGGGTTACACACAAAGAGAAGCCCATCAGACTAACAGCAGATCTCTTGGCAGAAACTCTCCAAGTCAGAAGAGAGTGGGGGCCAATATTCAACATTATTAAAGAAAAGAATTTTCAACCCAGAATTTCATATCCAGCCAAACTAAGTTTCATAAGTGAAGGAGAAATAAAATCCTTTACAGACAAGTAAATGCTTAGAGATTTTGTCACCAACAGGCCTGCCCTACAAGAGATCCTGAAGGAAGCACTAAACATGGAAAGGAAAAACAGGCACCAGCCATTGCAAAAACATGTCAAAATGTAAAGTCCATCGATGCTAGGAAGAAATTGCATCAACTAGCGAGCAAAATAACCAGCTAATATGTTCACACATAACAATATTAACCTTAAATGTAAATGGACTAAATGGTCCAATTAAAAGACATAGACTGGCAAATTGGATAAAGAGTCAAGATCCATCAGTTTGCTGTATTCAGAAGGCCCATCTCACATGCAGAGACACACATAGGCTCACAATAAAGGGATGGAGGAAGATCTACCAAGCAAATGGAAAACAAAAAAAAAAAAAAAAAAAGAAAGCAGGGATTGCAATCCTAGTCTCTGATAAAACAGACTTTAAACCATCAAAGATCAAAAGAGACAAAGAAGGCCATTACATAATGGTAAAGGGATCAATTCAACAGGAAGAGCTAACTATCCTAAATATATATGCACCCAATACAGGAGCACCCAGATTCATAAAGCAAGTCCTTAGAGACTTACAAAGAGACTTAGACTCCCATACAATATTAATGGGAGACTTTAACACCCCACTGTCAACATTAGACAGATCAATGAGTCAATGAGACATAAAGTTAACAAGGATATACAGGAATTTGAACTCAACTCTGCACCAAGCAGACCTAATAGACATCTACAGAACTCTCCACCCCAAATCACAGAATATACATTCTTCTCAGCACCACATCGCACTTATTCCAAAATTGACCACACAGTTGGAAGTAAAGCACTCCTCAGCAAATGTAAAAGAGCAGAAATTATAACAAACTGTCTCTCAGACCACAGTGCAATTAAACTAGAACTCAGGACTAAGAAACTCAATCAAAACTGCTCAACTACATGGAAACTGAACAACCTGCTACTGAATGACTACTGGGTACATAACGAAATGAAGGCAGAAATAAAGATGTTCTTTGAAACCAATGAGAACAAAGATACAACATACCAGAATCTCTGGGACACATTTAAAGCAGTGTGTAGAGGGAAATTTATAGTACTAAATGCCCACAAGAGAAAGCTGGAAAGATCTAAAATTGACACCCTAGCATCACAATTAAAAGAACTAGAGAAGCAAGAGCAAACACATTCGAAAGCTAGCAGAAGGCAAGAAATAACTAAGATCAGAGCAGAACTGAAGGAGATAGAGACACAAAAACCCTCCAAAAAAATCAATGAATCCAGGAGCTGGATTTTTGAAAAGATCAACAAAATTGATAGACTGCTAGCAAGACTAGTGAAGAAGAAAAGAGAGAAGAATGAAATAGACGCAATAAAAAATGATAAAGGGGATATCACCACCGACCCCACAGAAATACAAACTACCATCAGAGAATACTATAAACACCTCTATGCAAATAAACTAGAAAACCTAGAAGAAATGGATAATTTCCTGGACACTTACACTCTCCCAAGACTAAACCAGGAAGAAGTTGAATCCCTGAATAGACCAATAGCAGGCTCTGAAATTGAGGCAATAATTAATAGCCTACCAACCAAAAAAAGTCCAGGACCAGATGGATTCACAGCCAAATTCTACCAGAGGTACAAGGAGGAGTTGGTACCATTCCTTCTGAAACTATTCCAATCAATAGAAAAAGAGGGAATCCTCCCTAACTATTTTACAAGGCCAACCTCATCCTGATACCAAAGCCAGACAGAGATACAACAAAGAAAGAGAATTTTAGACCAATATCCCTGATGGAACATTGATGCAAAAATCCTCAATAAAATACTAGCAAACCAAATCCAGCAACACATCAAAAAGCTTATCCACCATGATCAAGTGGGCTTCATCCCTGGGATGCAAGGTTGGTTCAACATACGCAACACAAATGAATAAACATAATGCAGAATATAAACAGAACCAAAGACAAAAACCACATGATTATCTCAATAGATGCAGGAAAGGCCTTTGACAAAATTCAACAGCCCTTCATGCTAAAATCTCTCAATAAATTCAGTATTGATGGAACATATCTCAAAATAATAAGAGCTATTTATGACAAACCTACAGCCAATATCATGCTGAATGGGCAAAAACTGGAAGCATTCCCTTTGAAAACTGGCACAAGACAGGGATGCCCTCTCTTACCACTCATATTCAACATAGTGTTGGAAGTTCTGGCTAGGGCAATCAGGCAAGAGAAAGAAATAAAGGGTATTCAGTTAGGAAAAGAAGAAGTCAAACTGTCCCTGTTTGCAGAGGACATGATTGTATATTTAGAAAACCCCATCGTCTCAGCCCAAAATCTCCTTAAACTGATAAGCAACTTCAGCAAAGTCTCAGGATACAAAATTGATGTGCAAAAATCACATTCTTATACACCAGTAACAGACAAACAGAGAGCCAAATCATTAATGAACTCCCATTCACAATAGCTTCAAAGAGAATAAAATACCTAGGAATCCAACTTACAAGGAATGTAAAGGACCTCTTCAAGGAGAACTACAAACCACTGCTCAGTGAAATAAAAGAGGACACAAACAAATGGAAGAACATACCATGTTCATGGATAGGAAGAATCAATATTGTGAAAATGGCCATACTGCCCAAGGTAATTTATAGATTCAATGCCATCCCCATTAAGCTACCAATGACTTTCTTCACAGAATTGGAAAAAACTGCTTTAAAGTTGATATGGAACCAAAAAAGAGCCCGCATCTCCAAGACAATCCTAAGCCAAAAGAACAAAGCTGGAGGCATCACGATACCTGACTTCAAACTATACTACAAGTCTACAGTAACCAAAACAGGATGGTACTGGTACCAAAACAGAGATATAGACCAATGGAACAGAACAGAGTCCTCAGAAATAATACCACACATCTACAGCCATCTGATCTTTGACAAACCTGAGAGAAACAAGAAATGGGGAAAGGATTCCCTATTTAATAAATGGTGCTGGGAAAATTGGCTAGCCATAAGTAGAAAGCTGAAACTGGATCCTTTCCTTACTCCTTATATGAAAATTAATTCAAGATGGATTAGAGACTTAAATGTTAGACCTAAAACCATAAAAACCCTAGCAGAAAACCTAGGTAATATGATTCAGGACATAGGCATGGGCAAGGACTTCATGTCTAAAACACCAAAAGCAATGGCAACAAAAGCCAAAATTGACAAATGGTGTCTAATTAAACTAAAGAGCTTCTGCACAGCAAAAGAAACTACCATCAGAGTGAACGGGCAACCTACAGAATGGGAGAAAATTTTTGCAATCTACTCATCTGACAAAGGGCTAATATCCAGAACCTATAAAGAACTCAATCAAATTTACAAGAAAAAAACAAACAACCCCATCAAAAAGTGGGCAAAGGATATGAACAGACATTTCTCAAAAGAAGACATTCATACAGCCAACAGACACATGAAAAAATGCTCATCATCACTGGCCATCAGAGAAATGCAAATCAAAACCACAATGAGATACCATGAGGAATCAACAGGTGTTGTTCTGTGAGAAGTTTCTCACAGAAACAACAGGTGCTGGAGAGGATGTGGAGAAATAGGAACACTTTTACACTGTTGGTGGGACTGTAAACTAGTTCAACCATTGTGGAAAACAGTGTGGCGATTCCTCAAGGATCTAGAACTAGAAATACCATTTGATCCAGCCATCCCATTACTGGGGATATACCCAAAGGATTATAAATCATGCTGCTATAAAGATACATGCATACGTATGTTTATTGCAGCACTATTCACAATAGCAAAGACTTGGAATCAACCCAAATGTCCATCAGTGACAGACTGGATTAAGAAAATGTGACACATATACCCCATGGAATACTATGCAGCCATAAAAAAGGATGAGTTCATGTCCTTTGTAGGTGGATGCAGGTGGAAACCATCATTCTCGGCAAACTATTGCAACAGAAAACCAAATACTGTATGTTCTCACTCATAGGTGGGAATTGAACAATGAGATCACTTGGACACAGGAAGAGGAGCATCACACACTGGGTCCTATTGTGGGGAGGAGGTAGGGGGGAGGGATAGCATTAGGAGATATACCTAATGTAAATGATGAGTTAATGGGTGCAGCACACCAACATGGCACATGTATACATATGTAACAAACCTGCACGTTGTGCACATGTACCTTAGAACTTAAAGTATAATAAAAAAAAATTAGAAAGGGATAATTGAGTAGAAAATGTCTCAGTTATTCATGCCTCTCCAAGAATCACAGTGTCAGGATCTTGGAGCCTAACTACAGACATAGTGCTGGGTACAGAATAAGTCTCTGGAACATCACAACCTAGCTCTTGATGCCAAGGGTGCTCTCTGTCAGAAACAGAAGCCCTGAGCTGGCCTCCTGGGCCCCTCCTGCCAGGTGTGAATATGTCAGGGCACAATTGTTTGGCAATATCTCTTTGCTGTTTTATTCTCTCTGCTCATTCCTTTCCTTGAAGAAAGAGAAATTAATCATTAAAACAAGTCACCTATTATTTAAAAAGCTTCTTTGTTTCTGATGATCTTAAAATATATTTTTGGAATCAAATCTACCCACACAGAAAGTCAAGCAAAATGTAGTCTAAAATGTGCTGTAGGGACAGGGTCTAAATTTCTTGGCAATAGCTGATAAGTTGATTAAAACCAAATTTGTGACCCACTGTTAGCCATAATAGAGAATCCTAAAGGGTACAGTTTGGTCCCATTTTGTACTGAGGCAATCTTCTTGCTTTTGCATTATATTCTAGCAAGAATATAATGTTTCTGATGGACAAAGATGGGGGTGCCAGGATATGGAATCCTTAATTCTTATTGTAGCTCTTTGCAACGTATATATCATCTTTCATGGAAACTTCTCACAGGATATTTAAGGCAGAAGAACGTTCCATCAGTTTCGTCCCAATTCCTGGTGTATTTTCTTAGGCTATTACATGAAGTTTCAATGTTTTTGAGCCACAGTGACATCATTTATCCCTCTAGTTAGGTCTACAATAAAATCAGGATTCTGAGTTCCTTTTTTTTTTTTTTTTTTTTCTCTGTTGCCCAGGCTGGAGTGCAGCTGCAGGAACTCAGCTCACTGCAACCTCTGCCTCCTGGGTTCAAGCGATTCTCCTGCCTCAGTCTCCCGAGTGGCTGGGATTACAGGCATGTGCCACCACATCTGGCTGATTTTTGTGTTTTTAGTAGAGACGGATTTCTCCGTGTTGGTCAGGCTGATCTCAAACTCCTGGCCTCAAGTGATCCATCTGCTTCAGCCTCCCAAAGTGTTGAGCTTACAGGCATGAGCCACTGTGCCCAGTCAGGTTTCTACATTCTGACAAATGCATCCTTTCCTTTGAGCTCTACTCTGATTCCTGTTTGGCCTTCTACAGACTTGTTTGTGCTGAAGGACAATGTGCACAGAAGAACTTATTGCAGAAGCAATTAAAACAGGGAGTGGAGTTCAGCCTTCAAAAACAGAATCCCCTAACCTGGTTATCTGGCATCACCAAAGGGCATTCTCTAAGGGGAATACGCTGCTTTTCTTATAAGGCAATGTTCATTGTTGGGAAATTCTAGTTAGTATAAACTTCTTAAACATGTTGATAAAAAACATAAACCAACTGCCAGTAATATCCGAGGGGAAAAATGGCTTTTTGGCAGTTGAAATAAAAGTCTAGCAAGCCAGTCGGAGGACCGGCAGTCTTCAACCTTGTTAAGCCCAGTTTAGTAAACTCAGTTGTTGTCCATGGAAGCATGAGTTTGTGGGTATTAAAATAATGAGCTATCTTAAAAAAAAGATCCACATCTCTTTCCATAAAAGGTGCAAGAGGACCATTTAAAAAGGTGTGCTGAGTTCAGTGCTATTTGGACCAAGAGAAGAATGGGAATGGCTTACTGGAAGTAGGCATGTAAAGTCCTTGTAAGACCAGGAGGGAGTTCCATGATTCTGGGGTTAATGCTGCCTTTAGTTGCTGTCTCTGCTTCTCGTGTCAGGCTGGGAGTTAATTTGGAAATGTGACAGCAGCCCCTGCAGCCACCGACAGGGAGATGCCCGACATTCCTTAGCTTGGTATATCAACAGTGGAATACCAGGTCTGGCCCTGATCATTTAAACTCCCACGAAGAGAAATCACAGTCTTCTTTCAAACCTATATTAATCAATATCCACCAAGGCTTATCCTCTGTCACCTTAAGAGTAGTCCCTAGTTGGCCGGAATCGGTGGCTCATACCTCTAATCCTAGCAATTTGGGAGGCTGAGGCGGGCAGATCACGAGGTCAGGAGTTCAAGCCCAGCCTGGCCAATACAGTGAAACTCCATCTCTACTAAAAAACACAAAACTTAGCCGGGGGTGGTGGCGCATGCCTGTAGTCCCAGCTACTTGGGAGGCTGAGGCAGGAGAACCTGGGAGGCGGAGGTTGCAGTGAGCCAAGATGGCGCCACTGCACTCCAGCCTGGCAACAGAGTGAGACTTCGTCTCAAAAAAAAAGAAAAGAATAAAGAGTGGCCTCCAATTTTAGAGAACATCAAGACGTTCGAGTACATTGTTTTCTTGTACCCTAGAAAAGGCCCCAAAAGTAAGCAATTCCTATGTACTCGGTCTAAAGTACCTTTATATCTCCCAGAAAACCAGGGCTTTGAGCTGAGGTGTGGACCAATGCATGTTCTTTTAAGATTCAGGTTCTTAAGAACCTGATCAAATAGTTGATAGTCTTTTTAATTCTTAGTAACTTCGAAGGGCACATTTTGGTTGAAGAAGTACAAACATTCACTGACTATGTTATAAGTCAAAGGTTGACTGTGACCTTACTTTTGAGAACAATTGAAACACAAGGAAACCAAACTGAATTAGTTAGAAAGGAAAAAGAATCTGATGTGTAGCATATCAAGCCATTTCTACTAGGCACACAATATTTGTGAAGGGAAGCAAATAAAATAGGTTTTTCTGATGGAACACATACGTGGAGCCACGCATAAGAAGTTTTTAAAAGGCCAGGCACAGCCTTTTATAGGCTCATGCCTATAATCCCTGCACTTTGAGAAGTCGAGGTGGGCAGGTTGCCTGAGCTCTGGAGTTTGAGACCAGCTTGGGTAACATTGCGAAACCCCATCTCTACCAAAAATACAAAAAGTAGCGGGGTATGGTGGTCTGTGCCTGTAGTCTCAGCTATCAGGAGGCTGAGGTGGGAGGATCACTTGAGCCCTAGAGGTGGAGGCTGCAGTGAGCAGAGATTGTGCCACTACACTCCAGCCTGGGTGACAGAGCCAGACCCTGTCTGGAAAAAAAAAAAAAAAAAAAGAATCAAAAGAAAAAATACAGATTATCTTCATGTACTATATTTTCTCCTGTATCCTCTAACTATGCAGGTATAAATTCTAAAAATTAGTGTAATTTATTATATTTGAGTCCATTTTGTTGTAAGCATCCTGTGAACATTCTTAGATGGTCTTGTTAGATTTCAAAATAAAGATTTCTCCTACACACATCAACCCTTTGTGTCACCCAGCAAATGACTGACAGCAACACACAGACTTGATCCTTTCAGGTCTTTAAACTGTGTACAGTGATGGTTTTCCCAGCTGATGGACCAAGTATGAAGCTCCTTCAGCAGGGGACTGGCCTCCAGTGGACATCCATCAATGATGTCTGCCTTCTTGTGGCTTCCATAAGCAGCTCTCCTGCCAGGTATGCTGCAGAAGGTCCCTGACCCTTGCCACCAAACAGGTGTAGGAAGATTCTGCTGATTCTCTGGCAGAAGGGTACTGGCTTGATTTGTGCCTGTGGCCATCAGCTTCTCACAAACCAAGCAGCCTCTGCAGATCTACCACGTGGGATGTGGACATGCAGCTTTGTGACCTAGCACGTGGCTTCCGTCCTCCTCTTGCTGTATCCGACCACGCATGGGGCCAGCCTGGCTCCAGCTGCTCCAAGAAGGTGGCCGTCACTTGCTGGCTAAGGTGGACACAGATATCTGTGAAATTTGGATGTTTACTTCACAAGGCCCCGGCGCAGAGCAATTTATAAGAAATGCAATCTCACAGAGAGGAGGAGAAAAAAGGACATATTTGTAATTGATGATGTGGAGGTAAAACTCCATGTGCCTGTTCTTTGCAGTCAGTGTGAGGAGATGCCTACGGGATAAGTGGCACCAAAGGGGCATTAGTTGCAGATTAGTTTTCCTGACTTACAAAACCTCCCCAAATAATTTAGTAATGAAGACCTCTTCTGTGAACTGTCAGCTTTATTTATCTGCTCAACCTCCGTTCTGAATCAGAGCCATTTATATACGCTTTGTGGAAGGTGTCACATTCAGCCGACAGACTACAGCACGCTGTACGGATTTACAGAGAGAAGTGTCCTTTAAAGTCAACTGAAATGACGGTTTTTATCACATAGAATGTGACCCACAAAAATAGCTTTTTGAATTATTTCGGTGATAGACATGCTCTATTTTGGTCCAGCAATCAGAATCATTATTTCTAACAGAAAGTAATATGCCATTTCTCAAAACGGCTTTAAAGAGCAGCCTGGTCGCATTATTTTGTGCTGTAAACAAGGTCATTGGAGACATTGGTGGGCCCTGAACAAAATAAAATCCAGAGAGGGTGGAGCAGTTTGGTGTGAGTTTGACCCACAGGGCAGAAGACCTGGGTCTGGGCTGTCTACTGACTAGTCAGGTGGCCAGTGGGTGGGCCACACCCCTACTTTCAGTTTTCTATTGTCCCTGTTTCACAGGATTCAGAGCAATTGCAGTAAAAATAAAGATCCTCTGAAAATGCCCATAGCATCATGTACCTATGGTGATGCACCATCCTCACACTATGAGGCTCCTCTTAGCATGAATAAGTGTCCCCTCCATTCCAATTCCCTTAGAGTTTTTAGCTCAGGGGAATGTGTGGGTCACCCTACACACTTCCAACCCCTAGGGACTGAAGCTTCTCAGCTCACTCTCTCCCCTTCTTCCTGTCTCCAGACCATACTGAATTCCCCACAGAGGGGAATTTTGGTCTGTTATGGCCCTGACGGGCTCTGATGATGCTGAACTTTGTGCCTCTTGTAATTCTGTGTTCATTCCATATGTTGGGCACTTACTCATATTGAGTACTAATCCCCATGATAAAGTCTTTCTTATTGGTTCCCAAACATCTCCTCAGAACACCCTCCCTCCTTCCCTCCCTCCCCTCCTCCCTCCCTCCTTTCCTCCCTCCCTTTCTCTTTTTCTTTCTTTTAGTAGAGATGGGATCTTGCTATGTTGCCCAGACTCTTGAATTTCTGGTGTCAAGTGATCCTCTGCCTCAGCCTTCCAAAGTGTTGGGATTGCAGATGTGAGCCACCACATTCAGCCTCCAGAGTACTCCCTCTGTCATCTCACCTAGTCTTCTGGATGTGGGGAGATCCATATCGCAGAAAAGGTGTTTCCTAGCTCTAGCAATCTGAGTGCATTTTTTCATCCCCAATCCATCTTCTCTCTGTAACTCCCACCAAACAAATCTGCACACCATCTATCTATCTATCTATCTATCTATCTATCTATCTATCTATCTATCTAATCTATCATCTATCTATCTATCTATCTATCTATCTGTCTGTCTGTCTGTCTATCATCTATCTATCTATCTATCAATCAATCAATCAATCAATCAATCATCTATCTATCATCTATCTATCCATCTATATTGAGACAGGGTCTCACTCTGTTTCCCAGGCTAAAGTGCAGTGGTGTGATCACGGCTCACTGCAGCCTCTACCTCCCTAGGCTCAAGTGATCCTACCCGCTCAACCTCCTGAGTAGCTGGGACTACAGGCATGTTACACCACACCCAACTAATTTTTGTATTTTTTGTAGAGAGAGGGTTTGCCCATATTGCCCAGGCTGATCTTGACTTCCTGGGCTCAAGCAATCAGCCCTCTTAGCCTCCCAAAGTGCTGGGATTACAGGCGTGAGCCACCAAGCCTGGACACGTCATTATTTTGAACGTCTTTTTAATTGATATTTATAAGACTTAAACTTCTTTGGGATAGGGTTATATTCCAAAATAGCCTATAAATAATCAATTCTTAAGGAAATTTTTCATTGATTGTTGGTCATTAGACACTTTCTACTAGAGGACTAAAGTCATAGGAAACATTCATACATTGGCTCATTTTCTTAGTCATCCAACCAACATTTGTTCAACTCCACTATGTCCCTTCAAAATCTAATTGAACTTATCTGGAAGTTTTGAAACAATGACTAGAGAGGCAAAATGATGAAATACAGATAAATGCTTATAGTAAGACCGCCTCCCTCTCAGGTGTTTCTTTGGTTTTTTTTTTCTATTTGCTCTTTAAAATAGAAAATTGCCCTGTAGCTTTCTCTGATGATCTATCTATCTATGAAACACACACCCCAAAATTCAGTTGCTTAACATAACAGTTTATGCTCGTCTCTTGTAGCCCAGAGGATTGACTGGGCTCAGTGGGTAGTCTTTGTCCAAGATCTGTCATATGGCTGGAGCTTGAAGGGTCTAAAGGCCCAAGTGGGATACATGCCCAAGATGGCTCCCTTGTGTGGCCTGTGTTGACACTAGCTGCTGACTGGGAGCTCAGCTTGGTTGCCAACTGGAATATCTATACATGGCCTCTCCATGTGCTTTGGGCTTTTCACAGCCTGGTGGCTGGGTTGTGAAAGATTGTAACATTATAAGAGCAGGTGCATTCAAGAGACACAGGTGGAAGCTGTAAGACTTCTATGGGCCAGCCTTATAAGTCCCAGAATGTCACTGCCATCGGTTCTATCAGTCAAACTAGTCACTCAGGCCAGTCCATATACGGAAGAGGAGAATTAGCCTCTGTTTCTCTATATGTGTATATGGAGAAGAGGAATGATGCCTCCCTTAAGCCTTCCTGTCTTCCCTTAAGACAGGAAGTCGGCAATAGCCATCTTGCTGACTTCCTGTCTTAAGGGAAGTCCCCCAGCTACCATCATCCAGTGGTTGATAGGAACTCTTTGTTTTCTCAGTCAATTCTCACAAAAAGCCTGGTGAGATAGGTCTTATTATTTCTCCTACATTGGAGATGGCAAAAATAAGCTCAAAATACTTGTGTGGCCAGTTCAAGGTCAAACAAACTGTAAAGGGCAGAGTAGGGTGTTACACCCTGGATCCCTAGCTCAAAGCACAGGGTTTTTTTGTTTTTGTTTTTTTCCACTATGCAACTCTCCCTGGAATTATGACAGCATGTGAACAGCGCCCAAAGAAAAGGAAGATGGAAGGAAAAGAAAGAGGTGGATAGAGGTGCTTTCATTTAAGTTGCTGTAATTATCAGATGATGGCATTTTCTATACCACAACTCCTGTTACTCTTTAGGTAACATTTTTGGATGTTCAAGCCCTCAAACACTCTTGTGTGATGGGAAAATGGTCTCAATTTTAGACAAAGCATTTCAAGAGCACATACTTCAGCCAAATGGAAGCTCAATGTATAATCTGAATTGCAATTTACTGTAGGGTAATACGTTTTTATTAAATGAAACAAATGTTCTCTAGTAATTTTTAAATTGTCTTGAAAATAAGGCTAAGATTAATCCTGCTATCAAATCTGAGCTTTAAAAATTAATTAGAAGATGGAATTTAGTATTCTCCTATAATGCAAGTTGGATTTTTAAATAAGCACTTAATCCTGCAAAGAAAACACAATTCACAGAACAAGCAAGCTCAATTATTTCAGCCTCTTTCCTCGTTTCCTTTCAGCTGCAGGGGGCAGCACTGCTCAGCTAATGGCTTTTTTCTTTTTCTTTTTTCCTTTCCTAGCAAAAGGAAGAGTCATTTCCTTCCACACAATGGTTTCATCCCTGCTCTCCATTGTACAGTGTGTGGCTTTCTTGAGGCACTGCCTCTGGAGTCCCGACCTCAAACTCCACTTCAAATAGGAGACTTTATGTTGGGGAAAGAAGGACTGGTAAAGAATTCTTACTTAAAAAAAAAAAAAAATCCTATTTCTGTATAAAGCTATCCTTCCTCCGACTAGAAACAACTAGGAAATAAAGAGAAGACAAAGATAAAAAGAAAAGTCAACACTAAGTCACACCATCATTGAAGGTGTCCGTGGGGAATGTGATTGATGGTGCACCTATTGGGTATTTGTGCCTTGAAAACTCAAACCCTTTGGAGACAAGGGCAGTCCTTGGCTTTGGTCCATTATATGTTACAGGACTACTGAAGGCTGAGGGGTAGATCCCTATTTTCCATAGGTTTTTCCTAAATGAGGAAGGGCAAGAAATAGTAATTATCTGAGCCGTGCTGCCTCCTGCTGGTAGCAGTTATGCAACCCTGCAAACAGATGTTCCCTAAACCCGTTTCCAACATTTGTTCAGAACTCCAAAGCTCTCATCGATCATCCAGGTCATACTCTCCCTGCCCCACTTCATCCCTTCTGCAGAGTGGAAGCTGCAGCCAGCCCTTGGAGGGGAAATGACTTATATCACAGGTTTTAGTTCAGGTCTCTTTCTACACTACCCAACATCATGGAACACCCAATACATGAAATTCACAAAATAGTGTTTAACATGATAGTGCTATTTGGACATTCTTTTTAAAGACATATATTGAAGTCCAGAGCTCTATGGTGAATCTTATCCTTCAGATCTGACCTATTTAATCAGAACTGTCAGAATTTTCTTTAAACACTGAAACATGATTCCTAGGATAAGTGTGGTATTTATGATTTCTCATACCTCTTTCATGGAATAAAATAATAGAAAACTTTACTTACTATTCTGTAGTCTAGTTTCTGGAGAAAGTAATCTTTCATAACTGGAGCTAGTGATTTGAGGCTGCAATTAAGATAAAGGAATTTGATATTTACAGAGCCAGGATGTTCCAATAGTCTTTCTAAATTTTCATGTATTTAATTAAGTTTTATTTAGGCTTTATTCATACTTGAGCTTTATATATAAATCAAATGATCAGAGAAAATTTTGTCTAAAATTTTAATCGTCAATGCTTATTGGAAAGTTCAGAATTTCACAGTGACCCAGCAAGGTAATTAATGTGAATCAACTGGCTTGTCTATTCTTTTGGTACCTATCCACTCACTTTGGTTAACTAGTTTGATTACCAGTTCCAAGATAGTGTCTGTCTTAGTCAGTTTGAGCTGCTATAATAAAGTACCATAGACTGAGTGGTTTATGAACAACAGAAATTTATTTCTTCCAGTTCGGAAGGCTGGAAATCTAAGATCTCGGTGGTAGCATGGGTGGGTTCTGGTGAGGACCCTCTCCTGGGTTGCAGACGTCTGTCTTCTTATTGTTGCTTCACAGGGTAGAAGGAGACTGGAGAGCTCTCTGCAGTTCCTTTTATAAGGGCACTAATCCCATTTGTGGGAGTTTCACCCTCAAGACCTAATCACCTCCCAAAGGCCCCATCTCCCAATACCATTGCATTGAGAGTTAGGATTTCAACACATGGACTTTGCGGTGACACAAACTTTCAGTTCATTGCAGTATCCATGTCACATTCATGGACCTGGTAAATGACAGCTTTTAAACTTCCACATCTAATAAGGTGTTTTTCACAACTGTAATACAATGACAACTGGGAAGCTTCTGTGTCAGAGATTCTTAACTTTCTTTACCAACAACAAAAATCTCTTGCCTTGAGACGCTTTCATCCAGTCTCTAGTCAAAGTCCTGTCCCAAACATGGTACCTACAGACCACTTGACTTTGGTCCCTTCTCATTTTGCTAGTACTCTAGTATTTATGTTCTCAGTTCTCTCTTTTTAAAATCTTTTAACGTGGAGTCTTACTCTGTTGCCCAGGCCGCAGTGCAGTGGTACAATCAGAGCTCACTGCAGCCTCAACTCCTGCGTTCAAGTGATCCTCCTGCCTCTGCCTCCCTGGTAGCTGGGACTACAGGTGTGCATCACCAAGCCCAGCTAATCTAATTTTTTTTTAAACAGACAGTCTTACTACATTGGTCAGCCTGGTCTTGAACTCCTGGCCTCAAGTGATCCTCCCACCCCAGCATCCCCAAGTAGTTGGGATTATAGGCATGAGTCACCATGTCTGCCAGATTCTCAGTTCTTGACAATTTTTTATACAGTAAAAATGTCTTTCAATTTGTGTGTGTGTGTGTGCATGTGCGTGCACGTGCTTGGGCATGCCTGTAGAATGAACTAAGTTATAAGCTCCCAGAAGGCAGGTGTTGAGTCTTTCTCTCTCTCTCTCTCTCTCTCTCTCTCTCCCTCTTTCTTTCCTTGATATTGTTCTGCAGTGCCTGGTACAATCTTCTACTGCGGGAAGAACTCAGTTGGCTGATGCGTGTGGTGTTTCCTAGAAAACTGATTATAGGAAAAGTCTCACGAAGGGTACCAGACCTTGCCCTTCTTAACAAATGTGTCTGTTTCTCCCGAGACACTGTCTGCTTATCCTGCAGCCTGCGTGTTTTCTAGTCACTACCAATTAGCATAATTACTATCTCAAGGCCTTGCCCTTTATTGATCCTGGTAGTTAAAGCAGTTTACAGTCACAAGACATGCTGACAGAAGGTACAAATATATTCACCAGGATCTCCAATGGAGTTCTGTCCCTTTCCTTGCTTTTCAGAATTGCTTTTGTCTGCTTTTGTTTCAGAGTGTGCCTTCCTTTTTCTCATTTCCCCCAAGTTTGCTGTGGCAGAAGTTCAGTAGATCACTTAACACAGCGCCAGAGAGCCGTAGGAAGACATTTACAACAAGAGCTTGGTTTCAATACAGACTAACGTGCTCAACCTGTCAAAATAAATAATCGGCAAGGTATTTATCAAATGCCATGGCAGCACTATATGCAGGGTTATTCAGGGATTTTTAGTTAATAGAAGGGGTGGAGGCTGCAGTCCCTGGGTTCTGAAAAGACACTCACCAAGATGCTATTAAAGAAATGAACTAACAGTGAGAAGGCTGGCAGAATACCAGCCTAGATCCTGAACCGTTGTCAAGAAAAGGCATTCTTGAGCCTGTAGAAACTAGAAGTAGTTGACAGAAGTGATGACATTCACTGACATAAAGAATACTGTTTCTAATCTATGTAAGAGTGCACCAAGCCAAGGATTTATTACACCAAGGATTTATTACATACAATAAAACTACTATTTGGTGATACTGAATATATGTCTTGTGCATATGTGGATGCATATAAAATAAGCATCCAGGAATAAGATGGGCCTAAGAGAGATCAGGAGAGGTAGCACTCTTAGGGCAGAAATATCAGAAGGGATACTCCCACTTCAGCCTCCTGAGTCACTGCGAGTACAGGTGCATGCCACCATGCCTGGCTAATTAATTTTTTTTTTTTTTTAGGGATCTCACTATGTTGCGCAGGTTAGTCTTGAACTCCTGGGCTCAAGTGATCCTCTCGCCTTGGCCTCCTAAAGTGCTGGGATTACAGGCGTGAGCCACTGCGCCTGGCTGTGATCATGCCACTGCACGCCAGCCTGAGTAACAAAGCAAAACCTTGTCTCCCCACCCCGCTCCCTGCTCCAAATAAAAGAAATCTCAGAAGGCCCTGTGGAGGCTTTAAGGCCCAGAAGGCAAGTGGCTTAAATTTCTTGAGCCAATTCTGATTGGGTAGTAAAGATTACCTGGAGCCTGGCTTGAAGAAACTGGCACTTGGCTGCCAGGTGTGGGCATGAAGAGGTGCGCTGCATGACTCCTGGGTGTGCCAGACACTGAGACCACACACCTGCTTGGTTCTGAGCTCTACAGAGGCTCAGTGGAAACAAATACCTTGCTTGATGTGTAACACTGACTGTGACGTGAGAGGGATAGGAAGACCCCCTGCTGTAAATTCAACGTCCCTGCCTGACAGATGCTCCTTCCTGCTTTCATCCATGACCAGACAGACACCAGCCAAAGGTGATGCCATGCCAATCCCTCAGCTCCTCAACCATCGATGCTTTGTTCTCTGGTAACCGATGGAAGTAGGCTATCAATATTGTCTTCTTGTTCTTGTTAGATTTACTCTCCCCATTGTTGGCATCTAAGTAGCCCAATGCAATTTCACCTTGTTAAAATGATGCTCAAATGCAAGACTTCTCTTAATCAGTGGAGTAGTAGAGAGAAATGTGAATGCTACGATTCTATTTAAATATTACAGTTTATGCACTCAGTAATTTATTTGGCTACTCATACGTAGGTCATACGTAGGTATGTGCATAAGATTTAGGCCTTTATTTTGATGTAAATATTTACTGTAATTAATATTGCTTTTGCCTGCTCAGCATCTGGTCCTCCTTCTTTTGGTAGATTAGTCTGATGTTTCCTGGGAGAACCAATCCTTTTTCACTCTTACCCCTTATATTTAAGGAGGTGACACCACCGTCAGCTCTGGGGTTGCTCAAGTGATCTGGAACTGGCCAATAAGTGCTTTTTGTTCCTCTTGCATAGTGTTTGGTTTAGGGGTTGTTATGGGGACTTGTGTCTTCCTTAAAAAGGATGGGTTGGAGTCTTAACCCTTAGTACTTCACACTGTGGCCTTATTTGGATATACATTTTTTCCTCCTCCTCCTCCTCCTCCTCCTCCTCCCCCTCCTCCTCCTCCTCCTCAAAGGGGAAACTTGGACACACATAGAGGAGGATAATGTGAAGACAGAGAGAAAGCCAGCCACAGGCCAGGGCTACCAGAAGCTGGAAGAGAGGCAGGGGGCAGAGGCTCACAGCCTCCGAAGGAACCAACTCAGATCAACTTCAGATCTCTAGATCTGTGAGACAATATATCTCTGTTGTTTAAGCCACACAGTGTGGGGTACTTTGTTACGTGGCCCTAGCAAACTAATATGGGGATGATCAAGTTCAGCAAATCAGAATGAATCCCAGAACTTGTGTTGAAGCACTGGGAAAGAGAAGATGCCTCTTCTCTCATAACTGTAAGGAAGTAAGAATGGAGCTTCTGGGGCTGCCAAGGAGCCAGGATGTGTTTGAGGCTGAAGCCAGCACAGGCAGGCAGAGCTACAGGTTCTGAGAGAGGAAGATGGGATCCTGGTGACATTGTTTGAGCCATGAGATTAAAATATTTTGAAGTAGCTTCCAGGCCTTGAGTTTTCCATTACATTGGCCAATAAATTCCCCATTTTTTGCTTAATCTAGGTTGAGTTGGAGGTCCTATCACTCTTGTTCATGAGGTCCCAACCAAGGGCATGGGGCATGACTGAGCTGCCTCTGGGGGTGACAGCTGCCTCCGCTGGTTCCTATTATTGCATGAATATGACTCTAAACAGTAAAGGGAGGCATGGTGGGAAATCCTCATCACTGTGTGCTCCGTATTACATATCATGAGACAATGTTGTACCCACATGAATCATGGACTCCTTCAGAGCTGTCATCCTGTAGCACAGAGTGGTTTGAAAAGAATATGTGTTCAATAGCAAAGTGTGAGATTAAACTGAATCATTCAAATATTACTGACACAGGTCAAATCGATTTTTGCAATGACCTACAACACTTGTTTTTGGTGCTATTTCCAAGTGATACTCTTTGAGACAGATGCTTTTTAAAAAGGATAAGTTTTGAAGCATCACTTACTTACACTAAGTGTAATAACACTAAGAAATAAAAATACTGGATATTTCAGTTTCACTGATGGTGAAATCTTTCTACAATCTCTACCTTGGGACTCTTGTGTGGGCACATACAGGAAAGTATTTTTTCCTGTAAGGAGAGTATTCACAGACTGTCACAGTGGGATGGTGCTGAGTGGGTATGCAGACAATGGGGAGATACTGCTAGGCCAGATTGGGACTATAAGTCTGAATATAATTGGAAGTCACTAGTGAAAATGTGGCCCAGAATAGTCATGACCCTGAGTGATTGCCATCTGTTGATTATTGGTCTCAGTCCAATTTTTCAGTCTGGTATCCACATTGGAAAATATATACACATATATTAGCATCAAAATAATTATCCACAACAGCATCTGTGCCAAGGACAGAATGAATGGGCCATTTGAAATGCATTGTCCATTCACGCCTAAAGGTGACCTCTGTAGTAATTCTGGGGCATTCTCTTAGATGATTTTGCTGGCTTGAAGCAAGATTCTGACTTGCTGAGTTCTGAGATAAATAATGAATTACTCCAAACTAGAACCCAAAGGGAAAAATATGGCTATCCATTATTTATTTTTTATCAAGGTTATCCTTATCCAAAAAGCGATTTAGAGCAGCTTACATGGTTGCACATAATATAGCTATCTCATATAGATCTAAAATAAAAACAAAAAGTAAGGCAAGGAAAAAATGTGCACGAAAATCAGATAGTGCCAGAAGTGAGATTAGTATCAAAAAAGAGTTTTGCTTGTGGTTGGCTTTCTAGCATAAAATATGAAGAGGAAAACACGATCAGTGGCAAGAGTCACAGTATTTATACAGTAAAAACAAAGAAAGAAAGAAAGAAAGAAAGAAAGAAAGAAAGAAAGAAAGAAAGAAAGAAAGAAAGAAAGAAAAAGAAAGAAAAAAATTTCAATAGTCCACGTAAAAAAAGTGCCTGACACAAGACTTTTTACACACAGGAATTTTTCCTTGTTATAGTAGCCCGTAAGGGATCTAGTAGAACAAGACCTAGGCGCTTTCCTTTTGCAGGACCTGTATTCTACTTTCTCCTCCACTTTGTCTTCCCTCAGTAAAAGTCCGCAAGGATCTAGAACCAGAAATACCATTTGACCCAGCAATCCCATTACTGGGTATATACCCAAAGGATTATAAATCATTATATTATAAAGATACTCACACACATATGTTTATTGTAGCACTATTTACAATTGTAGCAAATACTTGGAACCAACCCAAATCCTCATCAATGATAGACTGGATGAAGAAAATGTGGCCCAAATACACCATGGAATACTACGTAGCCATAAGAAAGAATAAGATCATGTCCTTTGCAGGGACATGGATGAAGTTGGAAGCCATCATTCTTAGCAAACTAACACAGGAACAGAAAACCAAACACCGCATATTCTCACTCCTAAGTGGGAATTGAACATGAGAACACATGGACACAGGGAGGGGAACACCACACACCGGGGCCTGTTGTGGAGTGGGGGGCAAGGGAAGGAGGGCATTAGGACAAATACCTAATGCATGTGGAGCTTAAAACCTAGACGGCGGGTTGATGGGTGCAGCTAACCACCACCACGGCACATGTACACCTGTGTAACAAACCTGCACATTCGGCACATGTATCCCGGAACTTGAAGTAAAAAAAAAAAAAAGAGAAAAAAAGAAAAATGTCTATCCTCACTGTGAGGCAGGCACTGTGTTAGTTACTTTCCTTACAGGGTTTCAGTACATGATGATAACACAGTTGTGACAGGGTGGCAAATGCTATTGGCCTTCTGATAAATGAAGACAGGCTTAGGACAGGAGTGACATATCTGAGTGGGTCAGTAGGTCTGTCTGATTCCAAAGTTTCTGTGCTTATCAGTAGCAATATGCAGCTTTTAAAGAAGGGGCTGAAGGAACTAACGAAACACCTCTAGACAGTTCCAATTAGGGTTCTATGTTTCTAAAGCACTCCGCAAAGGAACAGATTGTGTTTGATGATTCTAGCAGGAAAATGAGGCGATGATCCTGTTAACAGATCGATGTGCGGGGTCATCAAAGTTTATTGTGGATCATGTTTTTTTCATGAAATGAAAGCCTAAAATAGACCTTGTCAAGAGTAAGTTTCAACACCTTGACGTGCAAAAAGCTTCACTTTGCTGTCATTTGAACTTCTCAATTTCAGATTTAACAGGACAGAAACAATCAGAGATGGTTCTGTGTGTGGAAATCTGGCCAATAAAGACAGTTTGTGAGGAGGCTAGGATGCTGTTTCTCCAAAGGTTCTAGAGCGGTTGGTTATGCCTATTAAACTGACTTCACGTGCATTGCATAGCTTGGCTGTACTGCTCAGAAAGGTGACAGTGACTGAGACAGCATTGTATCTGTCTCCTACATTTGTAGCAGAGGGAGCCAGAAAAATCTTCACAGTAGGGGATGTTAGCAGAACAATATAAAGGCAGCCTGAAGAATAACCACAGCGCTACTGGTTTCCAGGCAATACTAGCAGCCGACACATCAGAGTTCGGTGCCTTAAAAGGAGCTGTAATTGGTGTGTGTGAGCAAAACTGTCCTGGGATGAAAAGGCAGAGCCAATTACAGCACTGAGCTTTGCAAATGGAGGCAATGATTACCCCGCCCCTCCCCAAATTTACGTATAGACACACATATGCGCACGCACACGCGCGCGCGCGCACACACACACATACAGAATTGAGATAGTCATCAATGGCGCTGTCATATGTTTAATATTTAGCTCCACCATCTAGATCACTGCTCTCCGTCAAATCACCAACGTACAGAAGGCAGGATGCAGCCTCCATGGCTTCTCGCAAAACCTAACATGGACGCATTCTCATGAAAATGTGTACTGATGAAGGTGATGAAGAAGACAAAATAGTAATGGATGTAGAAAAAGAACACTTCCTCTCTTGGCACGATCCACTGTGAGTTGAAAATAGGTTAGCCCTGGGGTGGGGTGAGAATTAGGGAAGTAAAGGCAAAGCAGAAACCGGGAGGAATCTGAGCATCTATCTACCCATCCTTCCTGCAAGGAGTCTCCTGAGATGTTTTCGTAACAAGTTTGTTTATTCACAGTAGGAGGCATTTCAAACTGATCTGTTTGAGGATGCATTTAATTACTGTCATGTTGATAATGAAGAGTCTTCTCACCCTCCCACCCACAAACTTAATTGTATGTACACCCATCTTTTCTTGTAACCTCACTTCCAGAGATCTTTCCTTCCATTCAAAGCTAATTTCAAATACTCCCCTGTTCCTCCCACTTCCTCTTAGAGCTTTCACCATTAATTATTCCCTTTCCTGTCCTGTACTTGGGGGGAAATGCTGTCACACAGAGGTGCCCAGAAGAATCTGAACAAACAGGCCTTGCTCTGCTTCCCCCAGTTTATTATTATTAGATCATACCGGTGTGTCCTCCAATCAGACTTCTGCAGGACTGTCCATAAAAATACTCAGATATCCTCATTTCTTTGGGTCTTCATTTTTGAAGGCTCCTATGTCAGGTAAAAGTTAGGTTAAATAAATCTCTATGCTTTCCTCTTGTTAATTTGTGTTTTGTGATAGGTGTCTCAGCCATGAACTGTGATGGGTGAGAAAAAGATATTACTTTTTCTCCCTCCTAGCGCCACACTTCACATAGTCACCCAAGACAGAAACCAGAGCATCATTGTCAACACTTTGCAGTCGGATTCCATATTCAACCTGTCACTAAACCTTGCTGTTTCTACCTCTTTAAGAGCTGAGTATCCATCTTCTCCATTTCCACTGCCTGCCTTAGGGTATGACCAGTAGCCAGGATTAATGGAAGACTTTCATAACAACTCTCTTTATTTTCTTTTTCCTTCTTTCTTTTCTTTTCTTTTTTTTTTCTTCTTTTTTTGAGACAGAGTCTCACTCTGTCGCCCGACTGGAGTGCAGTGGCACAATCTCAGCTCCCTGCAATTTCTGCCTCCAGGGTTCAAGTGATTCTCCTGCCTCAGCCTCCCCAGTAGCTGGGATTACAGGTGCCCATCACCATGCCTGCCTACGTCACCATGCCTGCCTAATTTTTTAATTTTAGTAGAGATGTGGTTTCACCATGTTGGCCAGGCTGGTCTCAAACTCCTGACCTCAGGTGATCCACCTGCCTCGGCCTCCCAAAGTGCTGGGATTACAGGTGTGAGCCACTGCGCCCAGCCGACTCTTCTTGATTCCGGTCTTGATCTCTTTGTATGTATCCTCTCCCTTCTATTGCTCCCAAAGAAGTGAATTGAAACTCTGGCCATGTCACTTACCATCAACCACCACTCTCCGGGAGCATAACAGTCAAGCTCCCTAACATGGAGCAAAGGTACTTTAGCATGACGCTTTCCCTGACCTCTTCAGGACAGCCACCCATGATTTCCTCCCCATGCACCTTGCATCTAGTACAGCAAGCTGCCACCAACCCCGTGCACAGACCTCTGGCATTGCACCTACCAGGCCATTCTGTTCCTGTCTTCTATTTGATGCCCCTCAGTCTGAGCAGATGCAAATGAGTGATTCTGCACCTTTAGATCATTATGTCTACAGAGAAACTGGTACCTAGTAAGTGGTCAATACATGAATAAATAAGTGAATATTCGATTCTCTTCTGACTGCTGGGGATGGCCTTATCTGACAGCTAAGGTCCAAACAAGTTTCCTAGAATGATTAACAGAAGCAGGCAAGGATGAAAGAAAGAAATGCAAAACACAGTGATCCTGAGGCCCAGAGAGCCAAAGCAGGGAACAGCAGAGGGGTGGGGACACCGCAGGGAAAGTGCCTGCTACATGGATCAGCTTTGCTCTACACACCTTGGTTGGTTCTCTTTCAGGTCTAGTTTTATTCATATAGGAAATCATTTCTTTGAGATAAACTCAGTGCCACGTATGAGTTTCATTATAGGCCAACAGAAGGCAATAAAGTATCCTGGAGACAAAGTAATAGCATGAAAATGTGTGGAGCTATGGTCCAGTTTTGTATTTGAATAAGGACTATATGTAATACAGAAAGAAAACCTTCCAGGACGGATGTGGGGGCTCATGCCTATAATCCCAGCACTTTGGGAAGCCGAGGCGGGCGGATCACTTGAGGTCAGGAGTTCCAGACAAGCCTGACTAACATGGTAAAACCTGGTCTCTACTAAAAATACAAAAATTAGCCAGGTTCGGTGGCGCTTGCCTGCAGTCCCAGTTACTCAGGAGGCTGAGTAATATTTTATTTTGTTATCCCTATTTCATGCCCATTTCTTATGGATTAATTTAAATTCCAATATGCAAGTGGTAATAATATGGCCATTGGTAGTTCCTTCTGTGAAATATGGATTTTATAGTAACATGGAGAAACAGGCATTTCTTCATCTTCGATGTCTACTTGTTTGGGAGCAGTTCAGCAAGGAGACTGTTGAAACATCAAGAGTAAATTGTGTACTTTGGGGTGCAAACTGCTAATTGCTAATACATTAATTAAAAGATTTCTTGTGCTTTTTTGTTCCAGGAAGCAAAGCCTATACAAATCTACCCAGTCACCTTTTCCTGACCTACCCCCGCTCCCACCCCTTCTTGGATATTCGGAATGAGAACGCGAAGATAATTTGTATGCACATTTCTGACAGCCATTTTAGGGTTCTGTTATGATAAAGAACAATTAACAAAGGCTTCCCTGGCATTGACTAACCACTTTCTGGGCAAATGGTTTAATTAACGAAGAGGCTGCTTCCTTTGGTTTAATCATACAACATTTAAGCAGAGGCTGCTTAGGCAAATAAAAGGCTGTTATTTCATTTGGGTATTTTGCTAACATCTGTCTGTCCACAAGATGGCAGTAAACGTTTGATGAGTCTCTATGATAACTAGTCTTTTGTGTGTAAATGTGTGTGTTGGGGGGTGGGGGTGAGACTTCCTTTAGAAGAAAAATTTTATTTATTTGATGTTTTACATTGTTTTACACTTTATGTCAAATAAGTCTACTAGTATATAATTAATTTAAAATGCCTTCAAGTGTGTGACAGTTACAGTGTTTATCCTAACAGTTCAGCTGTGTATCCTAACAAAAATAATATAATTAGTCTCCATCTCAACTGCATATAACAAAAAGGATGAACAAAAAGTTAACATTTGATTATGAGAAACTAGAGAGTTCTAACTTTACTGATTAATAACTTGAAAATATATGAACAAACTGGTTCATTTCTGAATCCCAGGTGAGTGGGTGCTATCAGCAAGAGTTGTGGGTGCTATAAGCAAGAGTTGTGGGTGCTATATGCAAAAGTCAAACACGCTAGGATCCTCTCTGTAAGAAACTTTAGACCTACAGAGACTATCCAAGTGAGTGTGTTCACAAAATTGTTATACAAGCTAATGGGTGACATAAGGGAGATATGAATGAGAAACTGTGTCACAGTGGAGGAGAGATGATTTTTAATTGGCGGGAACCAGGAAGGCATTCTTGGAGAGTGGGGCACTCAACATTTGCTCTGACCTAGGAGTGGGACCCAGACTTGTGAGTTGCCTGCACATAGGTATGAGAGTAAAAGCTCACCTGGCCAGGTGAAGAATACCTGGGGATGAACAGGTCAGTTTACTTGGTTGCAAAGTGTATCTAAAGGGTAGGATTGCGAAGAGAGTGAGATTGATGGTTGAATGCGAGGTTTAGAAATTTGGCTTTTTTTCTGGAGGCAATGGAGGATCACTAAAGGTTTTGAGCCGAGAAGGAGCCTAGTGGCAGTGGCTCAGAAAGAACAGCCTGGAATCTGTGCAGGATGTATTGAGGTGGAGAGAGACTGGCTGTGTGATGGTGTGTATAGGTCTAGAGAGAGGTGGTGTTATGGTCATAGTCAAGCTACAGTCCTGAAGCAAGGACCATTAACTTCATTTCTGTAGGTTATTTTCCTCATTTGAAAGCAAAGGCTTGGACCAGGTGGTTCTTTTCAGCTCTAAAAATTACAGGCCTGGCTAGGATAATAGCAGGGGTATAGAGACTGGTGAATGGACACAGGAAAGATTAGCAAGGAAGGCAGAGAAGCAACGTTATGTTGCTGGTCCTGACTGGTCTCTGACTGGAAAGGGAATGGAGGGACATTGGAATGGAAGCTTGGCAGGAAGCGGAGAAGACAGATAAAGGCAGTAGAACATTTTATGCAGAAGAACATTTTATGCCTAGAATGACAGTGGGATTGTAAGTAGATAATGGCAATGCCAGCTATGTGAAGAATACATGTTCAGATTTGAACACTGGCATTATTTGTAACATTTAAATCATGGACAAAAGAATTGTTTAAACGTATCTGAAAGATGTGGATAAATTATCTGAAGAGGTAGCCTAATACCACCATGGAGGTTTCCACTCTTTTCCTCTTAGTAAATGTAGTATTCAGTACACATAACGTTGCCAGAGAAGGCAGAAAGGCTCTTAAATGCAGTATTGGAATGAACACAAAACAGGCAGATCTTTGTATACAAAGATGGCTCCTATGGGCCTCAGAGGAGCTGGGCTCCCAGCTGCCTTCCTGCTGGTGGTGACCTATGAGGCCCAGGCCACCACATGTACTCCCAGAGCCACAGCCACTGAGAGGAGAGTGTGGAGGTAGCACTGGCTTCATGAGTCATCATTGAAGACCCAGTTTTCAGTCCCAATGTTATCTCAGCAACGAAAGCAACCCAGTGATGGGGGTTTCTCTCCACTCACTTCTGACTAGATCGTTATGCATAAAGGAAAAATGTGAAGTGAACAAATCGTTACTGGGGAGTGGATTCAAAAGTGCAATTTCCAGAGCAGTCACAGGTAAGATCAGGCAGTTTTAGGTTAATCTCCAGGACCACAACACTGGACAATGACAGCTGATGCCCAGATGGGTGACTAGGGTTGGAGGGTGGACCTTGATGTGTCTTCAGATTGCCAGAGATTAAAGTCTTTGTGATACTGCTCAGTGTTCTGCATTGAACGTGGAAATTTTCATTTCATGTGTTGCATGTAGTGAATTCATTTCTAGAATGCTCAGTTTATCAGCATATCACATCCTCAACCTTTCTGCATCAACAGGCATTTGCCATATAATGAACATATACGTGTATTTGTTAAGACAGGAATTTATGGCCTTTAATACAGGAAGCTAAAATATTCCTAAGTAGGTTAATTTTACAGTAAAATCTCTGGCCATCTTCACTTCCATGGTTGCATTTGGAACTGTGTATGAATCTGCATTTGGTCTCCAAACTTTCTAACATCTAAAATCCTTTTCCTGAGAGTCTGAAGTGAGTCAAACATCAGGGATTGGGGAAAAGTAGGGAGTTTGAAGACAAATATAAAAGGTAAGATCACAGCTTTGGGAAACCACCAGTAACTTCAATTTTCTAATAATAAAAATATTAACTATTCTTTTACTACAAACTTTATAGAAGTACTATACAACTTTTTTTTCTTCTTCTTCTTCTTTTTTTTTTTTTTTTTGCCAAATCTAGTTTTCTTATTTTAAAAACATTAACATAATGGTTAAAAGCAATGTTTTCTACAATGTGCTGGGAAGTTAACAGAAGATATGGCTATGAGGTTACTGAAGGTACAGGACATAAGAAAAAGAAATTCCTCAAGGAAGCAAGGACTAAAAGTGATATGGTTTTGCTGTGTCCCCACCCAAATCTCATCTTGAATTGTAATTCCCATTGTCCCCATGTGTCATGGGAGGGACCCGGTGGGAGGTAATTGAATCATGGGGACAGTTACCTTGATAGTGAGTGTGTTCTAATGAGATCTGCTGGTTTTATAAGGGTCTTTCTCCCCTTTTGCTCACAATTATCCTTGCAGCCATGTAAAGAAAGACATGTTCGTTTTCCCTTCTGCCACAATTGTAAGTTTCCTGAGGCCTCCCCAGTCATGCTGAACTGTGAGTCAATTAAACCTTTTTCCTTTATAAATCACCCAGTCTTGGGTATGTCTTTATTAGCAGTGTGAGAACGAACCAATACAAAAAGGAATTTTTGGAAAAGTCAGAAGAGGAAAATGAATCTAGAATTACTGAATTTTATTTTCTGCTTTTAGATTAGCCATCGCACCTTTCTGAGCTCAGCCCTTTTCTTAATTCTCATCCACTTGCGGCCTCCCTCTTTAGAGAGCTGTCTGCGTGGACGCGTCTCAGACAGGCCTAAGCCTCAGTGTCTTGCTCTTTTTTGCATCCCCAGCACCTACTTTGCCAATGCCTGGCTCCAGAGGCATCTCTGCATATGTTGCATAAATCAATAAATCACCCCTTTGCTTCTCCCAATCATAATTTACATGTGCTCACAGATGCGTATTTATTATAAAAAGTAACACTGTATAAACTCAACAGATAGTAGGAAGGTGAGCTTGACGTTACATAATGAATACCAATGAAAACCAAATAATCATGACATCAATACTTTTTGGATGATTCACACTGTCCCTTCTTCCTTTCTTCTGTCCCTCCCCTTCTCTTCTTCTTTACTTTGTATATTGAGTATCTATTAAATGTAAGGTACTAAAATTACAGAATGTCAGAAGAAACCTTAAGGTAATCTAAGGTAACCCTTGTCTTATGGTCAAGTTCCTCTATCATATCCTTGACAAGAATCCTATGCCCCTTGCCTGAACAAGAGCAGTGAGGGAACCCATGATCCCTATAGGCGGTGCATTCTGTGTATGGACCTGTGATTGTCAGGATGATTTTCCTTATTCTTTGGTATAAATCTGAGCTCCTGTAACTTCTATCTATTGGTCCTGCTTCTAACTTATAAATACAGAAAAATTCAAAGTCTTCTACATAATGGTCCTTAAAATATCCAAAGTCACGCATCATGGTCTTAATCTTCTCCTTTCTTAGACTAAACTTCAGTTTTTCTCATATTCTTTACATATCCGGACCTCTCTCCCAGACAACTGGGAGCTTAGGGCCCTGACACTGGTGGTGATGGGGGTTACCATAGTCCAGAAACCTGAGCCAGGAAGGGGGTGGGAGGTACCAGCTGTTCTCAGGTTGCACTTTGGGGAATACCTGATGAGGTGAGAGGCAGTCAGAAGATTTACAGTGAGAAAACTGGACAGGCTGCTTTTTATTTTCTTTCTTTTTTTTTTTTTAGAGACGGGGTTTTGCTCTGTCGCCAGGTTGAATTGCAGTGGCTTTATCATAGCTCACTGTAACCTCAGATTCCTGGCCTCAAGGCATCCTTGGTTCTCAGCCTCCCGAAGCACTGGAATGACAGGCAGGAGCCACCATGCCAGGCCCCAATCGATTTCAACAATCAATACCCACCTCCCCACTCTCTAGACCCGTGGCTTTGAAACTCAAGCTTGCATCAAAATCACCCAGAGGGAAGTACAGATAGCTGGGCTCCACCCTCAGAATTTCTGATTCAGCAAGTCTGAGCTGAGACCTGAGAATCTGCATTTCTAACGAGTCCCCAGGCGATGCTGACCACTGCGCTAGATGACGCAATGAGGGTGAGACTGCATAAGATGATGATAGAGGGCTCAAAGTTAACATAGGATCAGGGCTGAGGCTAGCATGAGACAAGTGACGGGCCTGCCTGGGGTGCAAACTCTAAGGAGTCTCTCACCCACTGGGCCATGCATGTGAGAGCCAGTGGCAAGGACTCCTGTGCCCAGCAAGCTGCTAGATGGAATAGTTTTCCATGCAGCAAAAGCTGCAGTGTGGCCCGGTGGTAGGTAGAATGTCGATCCTCAAAGATTCAGCCCACTTATGGACATATAAGAGAGTCCCTAGTTCCCTCCCCATCCTGGTGACTGCTAGAAGTTGCTGCTACTGGTATGAAAGAGTTAAGTTGTCACAATAAGGCTCTTCCAGTAATAAATGTCACAAACCACCTGCCAAAAAATTCTGTGTAATTTTGGGCAGTGTTAAACAGCAGGGTTGCATTCTAACAAATATTTAAAATCTAAGAGTAGATTTTAAATATAATAAGAGTAGATTTTAAAATTTCATTCAAATCCTTCACATAGTAGAACTGAATTTCTGTTTTAAGAGGAAGTAAAATTACACAAAGCATGGCAGGCTATAATAAGTAACAGGTGCGATCGGTGAACTATTATCATATCATTTCTATCCTCAAAGGCTTTCCTGTCTCCTAGGAGACAAGCATGTAAATAAGCGATTCTACATCACAGAGTGAAATAAGCAGAGGTCCAGAAACAGGGCTACTCACTGACCGTGTGGTGACAGAGGAGAGAGGGTCCTAAGGACAGATGTGGATGTTCTTGATTTTGTACTCCAAGTAAATGTATTTAAGAATGCTTACCCCAACCTCTGAGAAATCTGAAAGTGGCAGCTGAAGTGCCAGGTAAACCGGGGAGGCAGGGAGACCCAGAGCTGGCATTGCGGTCCACTAGCCCCAGTGGCCTGACCTTTTGCCTTCTTTTCCAGCTGCAGAGGCCCTCAGGAAGTCACTGCACTCCTAATAATCTCTCTCTTTAACATAAAAGAAGTTTAGTCTTAAGTTTCTCAGGAACTTAATAGTGTCATCCATCTATTCCACTCTCCAACTCCAGGCAGAGCTTTAATAATCAAGACAAGTAAGTGTTAGTGATACTAGTTTTTTGTTTTGTTTTGTTCTGTTCTGTTTTGTTTTGGTGAGATGTAGTCTCGCTGTGTTGCCCAGGCTGGAGTGCAGTGGCACAATCTTGGCTCACTGCAGCCTCCACCTCCTGGCTTCAAGCCATTCTTCTGCCTCAGCCTGCCGAGTAGCTGGGATTACGGGTGTGCACCACCGCGCCTGGTTAATTTTTGTATTTTCAGTAAAGACGAGGTTTCGCCTTGTTGACCAGGTTGGTCTCGAACTCCTGGCCTCAGGTGATCCGCCCACCTCGGCCTCCCAAAGTGCTGGGATTACAGGCATAAGCCACTGTGCCTGGCCGTGATGGTGGCCTTTCTGAAGGCCCTTAGGGAAGAAGGATCACAGTGTCACCTGTAAGCTGCTCATCAGCAGAGTGTGTCCACTGCCTTGCCTGACTTAATCATTGGTCACCTTTCTTTCTGGCCATTTCAGCCCACCACATGTTATTACATGAGAGAAACAACCACCAGCTGTTTTCTGGGAGTCTAAAATGTGCCCCTTCACGATGTGTTAGGTGCTGGGGATGTCGTATAGCCCAGATGCTAGCAGATGAGGACAGAACCTGAAGTCCTTCTGTAAGGGAGGAAAGAACTTCCCAGCTCTTCAGTACTGGAAGTGCCCTGTTACAGAAGAGGAAAGGGAGAAACAAAGACAGGGCCCTGACCTGCTCTGTTAAGTCTGTGCCTCCTGTGGCAAGGAGGGCCTCTATCGCTGGGCAAGTAGACGGATAACTTGCTTACAAGGCAACATGAGAATCTAGACATGCTGTGCTTGGAATGAACTCTTTCATATACTGATAACCTGGATCAATTTCCTTAGTAAAGAAGGAGGAGAGTGGGGTTTTAGACCTGTGTGACCTTGTACATGGTAACTTCCCAGGGTTGACTTCAGTTTATTCATCTATAAAATAAGTATCATAGATAAGATATGCGTAAGGTCCCATCTAGCTCTTCAGTTGTCTAAGTTCTTCTGGTTTTGCAGTGCTAAATGTAAAAGCTATCCTAGCTGTATTTTATTTAATTCGTTAAGCAGCTCTGATTGCATTTTGTCTCTGTACAAGACAAATGGATGCTTTATATCCACAGCTCTGCTGTAGCCCCTTCTGCTCAAGGGTGTTCTGTCCACCCAATTGTGCATTCCAGGCTTGTCCCTCAACCTGAGCCTGTCCCTGCACATCACAGGCTAATTTGTTCTAATTCCATTGAGTTCACAGCCCCGTGGATGCATTTTCCCATTGGCAAGCCCAGGGCTGATTGATGGGCAGTTACAGCAGGGGACATAGGGGTAGAGAGGGTCGGCAGAAGGGGGTGGATGGATATTACCTAGAGTATTTCACTAGGTTCAAACGAGAAAGTATTAACCTCTTTTCAGGAAAACACATGGCAATGCTGAACTGACAGAGTTCAAACACCAAAGGGGCATTTGAGAACTGCAGCTGCCCGATGGCAAGAGGGCACTTGTATCAGAAGCTTCACTGCCCAGCCCTATAATAAGTGGTGCCTTGACATCAAATGAGTTGGTTGGCTAGTTCCTTCCCCATGAAATCGTTGTTTTAAACCCCAAACTACCTCGGCATAATTTCTAGTCTGCTGACTGGAAATCAGAATGGAGCATAACTATTTTCCTTGCAGAAAAGGGCTGCCCAGGGATGTACTGGAGATGATCAGGAGACACGTGCTTTTCTCCTTCAAACCTTTTGCCTACTTTGTATTTCCAGTTCTCACAACCCACCTTTTTCAGAGACCACACACAGAGACTACACTGATTGGAATCAAGTTTAAAGGCATGGCTTACATTTAGGCGAGCAAAAGAAAACCTGCCTTGAAGCTAAGGAGCCCCTGCTGTGCAGTCTCCATTCTCCAAAACTTTCTCTCTCCATCGCCTTTTCTTGAACAGGGTCTAGTTTATTTTAATTTGTCCTTCAGAATGAGAAGTTTTTTTGACTGAAGAGTCACTTGGATGAACTTTAACAGAGGCTGAATCAAAGCCAAATGTATGCTGTACTCTTGGGCTTCAGTTCACAATCTAGGTATATACTGTGGTTAAGAAAAGAAGGAAGAAAAGAAAAAGGGACATGTTAGGAGCAACTTCAGTGATTCTTCTAGGCTTCACCATGGTCATCCCCATTTAGATACCAGTACATGGATCTCCTAGTCCAGAATTGCCAAAGTAATTTGTGCCCGAATGCAGAACAATTGCATCCAACACTGAGACAAATATGAAAATTGTAGCTACCATTTATTGAATATTATTATTGAGTATATTACCAGGCATATGGCTGATCACTTGACCAATATTATCTCACTTAATCCTCAGATGAGTTCTGTGAGGGACCTACAATCCTCCCCATTTTCCAGGTAGTCAAACAGAATCTTAGAGGGTTAAATGACTTGATTAAGGTCACATAAGTAGGAGGTACTACAAGTGGAACAGAACCTAGCTCCATCTGACTCCAAAACTTGTGATCTTTCACTTCCCTCCCATGAATCTCGAGAATAAAAAAGAGTTATTTCATTGTCAATTTCACCTTCCAGTATTGTTGGTATTTCACATTCAATTCTGATTGTAGCTATGCAGGGGCAAAATATATGGGTTCCTCCTCTTTATGAATAGAAAACCGGTCTAAGATTATTTTTGAACATTTGCCTTTAGTACCTTTTAAACACATGCATCAGTTTAACGTCAAAGCAGAAGCTTTATGTATTGGGCCCTTGGCACCAATATGTTTAGATTATATGCAGGTCTAAGTCTGTTTTACTAGAACAGGGCCTCATTCTCTTAAATATATCCATCAACCATCCATCAGTGTAATGTACATCACTCATAGGAAAGAACATGTTTCCATCAGACCTTTTTCACTCCATTTCTATTACTACAAATGGCAATTACAATTTTAGCAATCAGAAGGCTATAAAGTGGATAATCTAAGAATGATTAATTTTGTTCTGTTAGAAAGCTGTCATTTCTGCTCTTATGAATGGATAATAATAACCTCACCCTTCCCCTCCTCCTTCTTTAGGATATAGGCTAAATGTTGGTTTGCTAGGGCTCCCCTAACAAAATACCATAAATTGGGTGGCTTAAATAATAGAAAGCTATTGTCTCAAGTCTGAAATGCAGGTGTTGGCAAGGCAGATTTGTGCTGAGAGATGTGAGAGATAATCTGTTCCATGCTTCTCTCCTAAGCTCCCTGTGGTTGGCTTGCAATCTTTGGCCTCTCTTGGCCGGTATATGCATTACCGCATCTCTGCCTGTGCTCACGGGCATTTTCCCTGCCTTCCTGGCTGTGTCCAAATTTCCCTTTTTATAATGACACCAGCTATATTGGATTAGATGTCCACCTTACTTCCTCATATGACCTCACCTTAAGTAGCTGCATCTGCAACAACCTATTTTCTATTTCCTAGTAAGATTACATGCTAAGTACTGAGGGCTACTTCAACTTGGGCATTTGGGGAGGGGGATGCAGTTCAATCCAGATCAGGCTAGGCCTTTGTAAAATTAAATGCACAAGGGCGATCAATAGAAATCTTTGTTAATAGCCCAGGATTTAGCTAAACAAACCCCTTTGCCTTCATGCACTCCATGTGCTTTTTCTCGTCCCAATATCACTCTCTCCATGATGAGTTCAGGGTCCCCAAAGGTCCTCTAAAGCATGCTGGTAAAGCATCTGTAGGAGACGAAGGGCTAGGTACACATGTAAATACCACCTCTCTTCTTATCACTGTGGAGGAGCCTCTAAGTGTTGAGGAATTGATACTCAACTCTTTCCACGGTAGCACCTCTTTCATTACTAAGTCCCTAGAACTTCATTGAGCTGGTCCCCCCTTTCTCCCCAACCTCCCCATAAAAAGCAGAGTAAGGTATTGTCCTATATATGTCTCAAAGCTGAAAATGCACAAAGCGTGAACACTCTAAAACCCAGAGTACATTCATCTGGAAAACCTGTCCTTAATAGTTGTGGGATATGGACAAAGAGTTTAGTATATTTGAGGATCCAGGTTATTCCAAATGGCCTAATGAGAGGGCACTGGAGATTTAGACTTGGATGGTAGATAACTCTTCCGCTCTAAACCTAGGCCTCCAACTGCCTACCTATCTCTCCATTCACATGCCTTGATCAAACTGGAAGTCATGGATTGTCCCTTGTCTCTGCCAAACACCTTGTGGTATTCCTTCTGCACAGTATCTGTTGCTTCCAAAGGTCAGTGAGTCCCCATCCATGTAGTTACCCAAGCTAGTAACTATTGTCATTTACTCTACCCATTCCCTTACATCTAACAACAACTGTCACCATGCCCTGTTCTATTTCCCTTCTAATGTCTTCTGACCTGTTGTTACGTCTCTCCATTCTCTTCACTCCTGCATGAGCTCAGACCTCAGCATCTCTCCCATGGAGAATGCAGCAGCCTCCAAACTGGGCTTCCCATACATAATGCCCTCCCCAGGCCCTGCTTATTTCTGCTTTTACATCATCAAATACAGGACAAGAGGGTCATTGCCTTTCGACTGCAAATCCTCTGTGCCTACTTCTGTCTTCAGTGTAAAGTTCAAACATCTCAGCGGAGCAGACAAGGCCCACCCCTGTCTGGCCATAACTTCCTTTCTAACCTGATCCCCTTTGCGTGATCCTTTGTTAGGAAACAGATCATGCACTTTCATACCTCCATGGAGCTTCCCCTGCCTGGAATTCCTTTCCCTTTCTCTCCTATAAAATGCCAGTTTATGTCTTCAGACCAAGTTGAAACTACTACTTATTGGAAAGTAAGTCAAGGCTTTCCTAATGATCCCTGGGCATAATTATTTCCGTTCTCTCTGTGCAGTTTCTTATGTATCCTTTATTCTTGCTCATAATAGAATTAAAGTGTAATTCTTTATCAGCCCGCCCTCCTAGGTTGTTTATTCCTTTGGGGCAGGGATTTTTTTCTTATTGATTTTTCAATTCTTAGACCTTGTCTGAAATATGGTAGGTACTTAATACATTCTTAATGAATGAATGAAGTTAAGCTCATCATTTCTTTCACATTAGGAGATTTTTCTCCCCTTTATTTTCAGAATTCTATTCTAGGTGAGGAATAAGGTGGGGGAATCTGTCCTTATTAAATATCAAGTCTTATACAACTATATAAAGGTGTTACAGAAATTGTCAATTAGAATGATGAAATAGAATAGATATCCCAGAAACAGACACAACTACAAACTTGAGTTGTGACATTTTTGCCACTGAAACCAGTAGAGGAAAGAATGGACTTTTCAGTAAACAGTGCAGGGGCAGCTGGTTATCCATACGAGAAAAGGATGAAATTGGATGCCTATCTCTTACCATATACAATATTTAATTCCAGGTGAATTAAAGAATCACAACTATTAGTATGAGACTTTTAAAAGACCATACAGGAAAACATCTTTGTGATCACAAGATCAAGAGAGATTTATTAAACAAGAAGTAAAAGGCAAAAAACCTAAAGGGAAAAAAATAAAATATGCTATATTAAAATTAAGAAAGTCTGTTCATGGAATGACAGAATAAAGAAAGCAAAAAGACAAACCATAAATTTGGGAAATATATTATTAAGACATTCAACTAGAATTCTAATTGTAATTCTATTTATCACACCACTTTCAAAGATGAGCAGGCAGAAAAAGATCTTTAGGCTTTGAGGAAAGCATTAGATGTGAAAGACAAAGATCAATGCCACACACACACACAAAAATGAAACAACTTAGAGCATGCAGAGAATATGCTAGAAAAAAACTTAAAAAATATAATTAATATCCTTAAATATATGTAGAGCTGCATCTGTTAAATAAAAACAGGATGCTATAACAAACAAATACTCCAAGAAAAGAAGGAACTCTTGGAAAAAGTAAAGGCTTTTATGGCACAAATGAAAAGCTCAACTGAAGGATAAGAAGATTAAGTTGAAAAAGTTTCCCAGAAAATAGAAAAAAAATGACAAAGGGACGGAAAATAGGAAAGAAAAAAACTAAGAAAATGCAGGAATTATACCAGGAGGCCCAACATAAGCAGATCAGAGAAACCAAACAGAAGAAAAATATTTATGTGAAATAGTTGAAGGAAAATTCTTCAGAACTGAACAACATGATTTTTCAGGTTGAACAGCTCGCCAAATACCCAGTGGAATGGGTGAAAACAGCCCCTTTTTGAAAGGCACATTGTCATAAATTTCAGATCATTTGCAACAAAGATCTACAGACTTACAGAGAAGAAAATATAGCTTTCATACAGAGAATCAAAACACAGAAATACGGACTTTTCAGTAGCAAGACTGTAAGTGGATGTTTTCTAAATTCCCAAGGGAAAGAATTTTCGACCTACAATTCTACAACCAGCCAATAAAGTCACATTTAGACATTCACATATCAAAAACTTAACCATCTATCATTCTTTCCTACAAAGTTACTGGCACATGCGTTTCACAAAGACAAGGTTGTAAAACAAGAGAAAGAAAAACCTGGAACCCAGGAAACAGGACATCCAATGCAGCAAAAACACAAAGGGAGTCCCTAGAGTGACTGTGAAGGGAGATCCCTAATGACAGCTGTTGACCGTTGATAGGGTTTGGCTGTGTCTCCATGCAAATCTCATCTTGAATTGTAGCTGCCATAATTCCCAGTGTTTTGAACAGGACCCCATGGGAGACAATTGAATCACGGGAGCAGTTTCCCCCATACTGTTCTCGTGGTAGTAAATGAGTCTCACAAGAGCTGATGGTTTTATACGGGGAAATCCCTTTCACTTGGCTCTCATTCTCTCTTGACTGTTGCCATGTAAGATGTACCTTTCACCTTCTGCCATGATTGTGAGGCCTCCCCAGCCACGTGGAAGTGTGAGCCCATTAAGCCTGTTTTCCTTTATAAATTACCCAGTTTTGGGTGTATCTTTATTAGCAGCGTGAAAACGGACTAATACAGCCATCCAGATTGGAACAGGTCAGAAGATTTCTTCAAGATGGTAAAGATAATAGACTACTTAATAGGCTTGAACATTGTGAAAGGAGATTTACACAATTGGGGACATTTGGGAATTAAATTCATGATGGTAATATAGAAAAATAAATGAATCAAACAAAATTAATTGTTAATTTTAGGGAAAGCCCAACATTGCACAGAACAAAAAGTAATTGTAGTATCATGGTGTACCACATTGTTAGGCTGTGAATAGTGTTCATACAGTCATAACTATGTAAACTCCAGCTAGTGATCTACCCAAAATATGATCTGACCCTACTGAGAGGAAGCGGGGGTGGGAAATGTATGAAAGAGTGAAATTCTCATACTCCAAAGAGAAAAGAAAATAGGTATTTTCTAAATCTGAAAAAAAAAACAATTAGTAACAAAATAAGCACACTATTTAGGTAAGTATTTTAAAAATCCATTGAGAAAGTTGAATGCAATTGCTTCCAGGGAGCAGGAAATTATAGTGAGTGTTGGGTAGAAACTGATGTTTTGTATATCAAGACTTGAGATGCTATTAGCTACTTTATGTGTTTGTGAAACTTGGATAAAATAACAATTAAGTTAAAAAATAAGTAACAAAAGAATATACACAGTATTACATATTTCATAAAGTATAAAGCCAAACAGTATTTTGTTTAGGGACACATACATATGTACATGGTAAACCATAAAGGTAACGATAAAATGAATGACAAAGTGGGTGGAAATTTTTTAAAAAACACACAAACCAACAACATCATAATAAGTGGGGCAGAGGGATAAGAATGGAGAGGGAACTCTCAGAAAATTGCAACAGTATTGGTAATATTCTGTTTCTTAAGTGGAGTAATGGGTTCATGGTTTTTTTTTTTAAATAACTCCGCTTTGTAACTTGAGCATATATAAATTTATATATATTATATATAAAATGTATATGCATTGAACATTTTATGTAAACAAAAGAAGTTGCCTTTATAAAATGCATTAATGAAAACCTATAGAATATTGATTGTCTTTTAATCCATAGCTTGATTTCAACTTTTAGCAGTAAATTTAGAAAGTTCACAGAGATGATCATTATGTGCAATGAGCATCAGGATGTAGACTTATTATCCTATGTCAATTGACATCAAGAACTTAACTATATGGGGATTTTCCATATTGCAGTTAAAAGTATTTAACAAAAAAAGAATTCTCAACTTTTCTTACTTTGAACTACTAGAGAATTATTGATGTTTATGGTCTTTGTCTTTATTTGGGTTCTACTTGAGATTAATTGTGGCCTGCCCCACACTTTACCTAACTGCTTTTTATGTTAACCTAAGCTACCCTAATACCCATTAGCACTGAGTGCCATTAGCAGTGATATTACCTCCTTGACTACTCATGCTGAACTCACGTGCAATAACAATGAGGTAGGCTATTAGGAAGAATTCATCTTACACAGCACGACTGAAAAACACTTCTAAGTCTTCCCCAAGTGATATAAAATGCACCAAAAGTTATAACAAGAGAACATCCAATCTCCACAAATGGCTCTATTTGTCAGTAGCTTTATTTTCAATACCAATTGTTGGAAAGTAATGTACTTCTATCCAAGTTTCAAACTGCACTTACTGGTAACTAATTTGCACAGCCTGAGAGATATTTATTTGGGATGACATTGAACTGAGTTTTCAATATTTCTGATCTCCATCTTTTCTTTGGATAGGCCATTCCTGACATAGCAAGAGTCAAAACATATGTATTTGAACTCTGCTGATTGTCATTTGGTTTCAGTGCTTTGTTTGGAAAAACTGCTTCCAGGAACTGTGTTGGGATGCCAAAGCTGACTAGACTGCACCTTTGCCTGTAACATCAGAGATTAAAGAAAAAGTTAAAAAAAACAAAACAAAACAAAAAAACCCTCATTTTTTTCAAGCAATATCCCATACACTTATAGTCCAGCTGATATTTATTGACTATCTCTGACATGAATAGCTCTAATAAGTTATTTTCCTATTCGATGACACAAAGGGACGAAACAACCAAAACAGCTGTCAGATTAAGAATGCTGTTGTCACCATCAATTATATCCCTTTGCTAGACAGCTCTGACCATGCACCTGTTTCCTTTCCTTTTCCTTTTTTTTTTTTTTTTTTTTTAAATGGAGAGCTACTCTCCTCCCTTTCCCCTTCTCCTTGTATTGAAAGAAAGGCAGGAGGGGAAAGGGATGATAATTTAGCTGAAGGTCAACTAGGGCATCTGCTAATGGCTCCCTCTCCTCCCATCACTGATTGCCTGAAAAAAGGAAATCAGCCCAAATCTATTGTTGTGATCAGGGAGCAAAAGCTGTAATGCTGGTGAGTGAGCACGTGCTTCTTCCTGCCTCTTTTTCCTTCGAAGAAAAATGATTACTACATTTAACTGACACACTGTAGAGCAAATCCCCTCTTTACTGCTCATCAGTCTGAAGGGTGGTGGGGATGCGGCCCAGCAGAACTGGTCTTCCCTGATGAAAACACCTGCTGCCATTGCCGCCCACCACCTCTTTCCTCTCGCTTCGTTCTCATTTCCGTGGTTCAAGGGGATCCTTAAAACTATGGATGAAGTGTGAGGCTTGCAGTGTGTCAGCACATAAAAGTGGGTATGCTAGGGTATCCTGGATTTTCCTGTGTTTGGGAGAATAATCAGCGATGACTCAGTTCTAAGAACAGGCCAGACCCATGATCGGGAGGGAAAAGCAACCATGAGAAGCTGATGGTGTCCCAGCCTGCATCCAGTCTGACTCTTGTCTGTCCTTCCAGACAGGATATGAGCAAAGTTACCCAGCAGCACCAGCAGGAACTGAGCCAATGAAAACCCCCTGCCCTGCTGCATTCTAATTTCACAGGTGCCCCCGCCTTCCGGGCACAACAGGAAATGAGTCAAGGCAATGATGATAATGAGAGGAAGAAAAAAAGTGCTTCCTCTGTACAAAATGCTTACACACAGGTAATCTCATCTTTTAATTGACCCCTTCCTCAATGCAAAGTAGATTATTGTCCTTACTTTAAGAATGAAGAAATAGATTTTCTGAGAGAGGTGAAGGTGATGTATGAGGTCACATGAAGGTCAGAGCCGGGAGCTGACTCAGCTCATGGCACCTCTTGGAAGATGGGGAAATTTCCAACTGAACTTTTTGTAGTTAATACTTGAAAACTTTTGCCTCTCATGAGACTAGTGTTTTTTTGAATACTATTTTAAAATATTTTATTTCCTGACAGTATACAATCTTTATGCTAGGTAATATATTCTTAGAGATGCCAAGAAAGAAATTATTATCACCATCTACAAACCACTGTGAATTTTTGTGCTTCCATGGGATACTAAGAGTCAAAGACTTTTTGTATTTTTAAATCTTTCATTTACCTTTTAGCAAGTATCTGGTTAGTAACTTAGCGTAATGTTTTACTCTCTTCACTTTTTTTTTTTTTTTTAAAGAGACAGTCTTGCTCTGCCACTCTGATTGGAGTTCAGTGGCACCATCATAGCTCACTGCAGCCTCGAACTCCTGGGCTCAAGCAATCCTCCTTCAGCCTCCTGAGTAGCTGGGACTACAGTAGTGCACCACCAGGCTAATTGTTTTATTTTTTGGAGATATATAATCTATGTTGCCCAGGCTGGTCTTGAACTCCTGGCCTCAAGCAATCTTCCTGCCTCAGCCTCTCAAAGTGTTGGGATTACAGGTGTGAGCCACTGTACCCAATCTCTTCTTCATTTATTACATGAAATTAATCAAATTTACCTGATTTGAAAATTTAAAAACAGTAAACTGCTAAGCATACCTGTACTTTGGCTTTTGTTTAAAAAGTGAAAGATGGCAAATGTTTCTTCACTTAAAAATGCAGGCACAATATAAGCATAAAAGAACTCATATAACATATTACAACTACCCAGGAAACAACGTATTCAATAAAACAAATAGTGACAAATATGGAAATACTGAATTTGTAAGGTCATTCAACTTTTTGTACTCCAGCAGCGACAGATTATGAAATGGTTTAATTAAACCCTGTAGCCCCAATAATTAATTTAAAGGTTGTAGCTAGCACAGTGTCTGGCTCAAATAAAGTATTCAATGTTCCCTGATTAGCTTGCTTCAACTACTTCACAATGTATACTTACATTAAAAAATCATGATGTACATAATAAATACATAGAATTTTTATTTGTCAACTATACCTTTAAAAATATTATACATATATAGTCTCTAAATAATAACTAAATGAGCTGGTGTTATAATGAATCTGTTTCATGATTATGAATTATTTTACAATAACGGTAACGGAATTCTTGAAGGCTTTAGCAAAATAAGTAATGTTCATTCTGTACTTATTTTTGGATCTATAGATTATGAAGTAAAAAGTATTCAGACAACTCAAATGACATATAATTGGACATAAAGCCTGTGGTAGCGTGATTTTAATTTTAGGAGAAATCAGTGTCTCTGCAGACTTTATTCTTATGAAACACTCTCCTATTTCGTTTTTCCTTTTCTTCTATTCCTCCCAGTCGCTGCTCTGCTCTTAGACATCATCAATGTGCTTGTGTGTATAAAAAGCAATGGCTCCATTGCGCCCCCTGGTGTGAAGTGTTTGTTCCACCAGAGAACTCCGAATGTCCAGAATTCTGTCTTCATTTGGCTTTGAAACATTGAGTTGACTATTAATATGACCTTATTAATGTGATCAAAATAAAAAAGCAACAAAACAAAATTGAGAGAGGACCTTAACCTCTGAGCTCCATCTTCCACCACCAAGTCAATCTCAGTCCATTCACAAGGCTTCAAAAGATTTTAAAAAATACACCATATAATGATTCAGGCTTCTACATAGGTGGTAAATGGCACAGTGCCCATCATCATTTTTTTCTGGACTCATAACTAAGTTATACTATCTCAGGCCCTAGCGCAGAATCAAACATAATCTCATTAGACCCACTCAGTACGATTTTATGAGACATTCTTTCTTGCAGACACCAAGCCAGCTCACAAATATCACAAACTGTGTAAAATATGTTCATTTTTATTCTGATGTGATATTCCATATTATGGACTATTTTGTTACTTTAGATTTGTTGCTCCCAGTGGTGATATTATCCAGTTGATGATTTGATTTTCTTTTTGTTCTCATAGCCCCAGATGGACTACAAATACAATATAATCAGTCCCCAACATATGAATGAGCCGTGTTCCTAAAGTGTGTATATAACTTAGTCATTTGGAACTCAAAATACATTTTCCCACAGAAAAAAATTTAAGATATGATAATTACTTTCCAAGGGTAACCCCTAAAATCAATTTAACTCAGATTGAATTGGAAATACTTTACTAACAGTACCATTTCTACTAAAATTGGCCGACCATTTATAAAATTATTTGTCCAGGAAAATGAATTCTGGGTTTACCTTAGGACTACCAGAAACACTCCTCTCTTTCAGAGAAGTAGAAAGACCATCTAGCTTCTGACTGGGGGGCTGCGAGGGGTCTGGCTGGAGTGACCAGGCAGATACTCTTTAAAGGCTGGCATGTGCATGGGGTGAGGAGACAAAGGCAGAATTCATATCTTTCCCCAAATCACTACCCTGCCCTTGTGCTACTGTATGGGAAGAATGCTCAGTATTAGATGATTTTGCTTTTAGGAGCACGTAAATACTTCAGCTGAAAGATGCCATGGCATCTACTATGCTTTCAGGGACTCTCCGCAGACACGCGGTGAGAAAGGGATTATGGAATGTAGGAGAAAGCTTGCACCCACTCACTCATCAGCAGACACTCAGTGATCCCTGTGATATTACAGCTACTCTGACAGGTGCTGGGGATACAGAGGATAGAGATGGATAAGGAACTGTCCCTGTCCAACGGGCTCACATTCTAAGCAGGAGTGACAGATATCTATGTAAAGGGTGTTCTGTCTATAATACAACAAGCATAATAGAAAACACAAGAAAGCATGGCATTGTAACTTCAGGGGTTTACATGATAGCTGGGGATATATAATCAACAACCCCAAATTAAATTGGAATAAAGAACATAATATTTCAGACGTCACAAGGAAACTAGAAGCAAGAAGTGAGGGAATAGCGTACCCTGTTCCTTGACCATAGAACCCCCCTTTTTCCCATGGAATATCTCACATAACTCAGAACACAACTGTGACATGCAAGAAAACGTGAGGGTATTTGAGTGTGAGAAATAAGTAGTATAAATCCAAGAGAGGGAGAAACTTTTAATTAAGCCGTGCTAGGTTAACCCCTGTGCTTATCTTTGCTTCTGTCCAAATTTCTCTAAAAAGGTAATAAAGATAACAAAAATAATACAAGCACACAAGGGATAAGAGAGAACGAGAGAGCAGACAAGATGATTAAATTCTGAAACATGGACAGCTGAACGCAGGAAGTAACAGACAGAGAAGACAGAAGAAACCCAAAACTCAAGGCTGGTAGTGGAGTGCCAACCAGAAACTATGTGTTTTGCACCACAGAATTCCAGAATGTCCCAGGAATTGGAAGCCACAGGTACCTGGAGCTGAAATGGAACTCGCTGAATTGATGCAGTTGGACCCTCCATCCTCCTCCCCGAGCCAGTCCCTTCAGCTCCCAGAGAAGCAGGTTTACTTGCTGGAGAGGAGGAATCCAGAGGCTGTGGAAATGGGAAGAAGACAGGTCATGCAAACACAGGAGCTGGAAGAAGGTATGTCCTCCCCACCTCTGTGTCCCATTTGCATCTCAGAACATTGTCTGATAACTAATGATCTGAGTTTATAACCTCTATTCGGGAGAGATTAGAGTATTTTACTCAGGGGCAATGGATCAGCAAAGAGATGGGAGGGGGGACCTTGATTAATACTTGGGTCTTCCAAAGCAATGTCTAGGTCCACTGGTAAGACATGAAGTTCATTTGTGCACAAAGAGCATCTCATCAGAATTTTAACACTTCTCTCTTAGACACTAACGGGCTATTAAGGATCATGGAACTTGTGAGAAAACCCCAAAACATTAGATGGAACTCAGAGGAAACAGATTAATTCAGACAGTAGAAAAAAACATCTTAAAGGATTATCATTAGTGTCCTTATGAAGTTATAAGAGGAAAGCATTCATTAACAAAAAGGAGAAAGAAACAAAAAGCACCCCAACAATAAGAAAGAGCTCTTAGGAATCTCAAAAGAAGGGAAGAAACTAGAAGAGTTGTAATGTTTCCAATACACAAAAAAAGACAAATATTTAAGGTATTGGATAACCTGGTTATCCTGATTTGATCATTATACATTGTACCCAGGTATCAAAATATCACAAACACCCACAAAATATGTACAATGGTAACATCAATTAAGTTTTTAAAAAAGAAATGAAAACACTAATAATAATAAAAAAAAATTAAAACTTTAATAGAAAAGTTGGATGACAAAGTTTAGTATATGTTCTATAAAGTAAAACAAAAAAGCCACACTGGGCGCTTTGGCTCACGCCTGTAATCCCAGCACTTAAGAAGGCCAAGGCGGGTGGATCACCTGAGGTCAGGAGTTCAAGACCAGCCTGGCCAACATGGTGAAACCCCATCTCTACTAAAAATACAGAAATTAGCCAGGCGTGGTGGCAGGCGCTTGTAATCCCAGCTACTCGGGAGGCTGAAGCAGGGGAATAGCTTGAACCTGGGAGGCGGAGGTTTGCAGTGAACCAAGATTGCACCATTGCACTCCAGCCTGAGTGACAGAGCAAGACTCAAAAAAAGAAAAAAAAAAAAAAAAAAAAAGCCAAAAAGAAGAGAAATAGGGGAGAATAGAAGAGATGAGAAACCTAGAATACCATAGATGAGATGTGATTGTATATCTAACTAACAGGAGTTTCAAAAAGCCAGATAAAGAAGAGAGAAGAAACTTACGAAGAACAGGAATTTATAGATTGAGTAAGCCCATGTATGCATAGCACAATAAATAAGAAAGATTCTATTCTTTAAAAAATAAGAAAGATTCTATTCTAGATGGCATCTAGAATATAATATTGATCTAACTAACTAATGTAGGACTCAAAACAAATCATATTCAGGCACAATAGTAACAGTAACACGAAAATTTGCCCCTGTTGTATTTATTCTCAGTACGTTGCTGGTGAGTGTGCACCACCAAAATGAAAGAGCAGGTCACATGACAGAAAGAGATGGAATCAGGGAAACAGGAAATCCCATGTGGGAGCAAAGGGAAGGGAGTTCCCTGAATGATGGTGATGGTAGCTTCCAGAACATACATTGTTTGTAGGGTGCAGCAAAAGAGCAAGGGATTTAGAAGGAATGCTTCCAACAACAAAAAGGGAAGTCATTTTATTATTTGATAGTTTGACAACATTAGGAAAAATTTTTATAGTTCTTTTAGAAAAGTTAGGGCTGAATTCCTAAAAGAAAAGGAAGCAAACAAATATGCAAAGAGACCAAGGAAATGATTAACTCCAGAGAAAACAAAACCTTGAGCAAGAAAAAAAAAAAAGAAAATGATAGTAAACTATATGACTTAGCTGTGAACAGTACTTACATAATTATAAGCAATATAGCATTGATATAAATAAAAACTGTAAGTTTCATTTGAAGTATGGTAGAAAGTAGTGTGTGTGTGAGGACGGGGCAAGAAGGGTGAGACTGGGTAAGAAGGAAGTCAATAATGCATATAATTTAAAAATAAATATACATTGGCCGGGCGTGGTGGCTCACGCCTGTAATCCCAGCATTTTGGGAGGCCAAGGTGGGTGAATCACTTGAGATCAGGAGTTCAAGACCAGCCTGGCCAACATGGTGAAATCCCATCTCGACTAAAAATACAAAAAAAAAATTAGCTGGGCATGGTGGCACATGCCTGTAATCCCAGCTACTTGGGAGGCTGAGGCAGGAGAATCACTGGAACCTGGAAGGTGGAGGTTGCAGTGAGCCAAGATCGCGACACTACACTTCAACCTGGGTGACAAGAGTGAGACTCCGTCCCAAAAAAAAAAAAAAAAAAAAAAAAAACAAAAAACCAAAAAAAAATTAAATAAATATACATCCAGTTAAGCATGTAATGTACTGATATGGGGGTAAATACTAAAGGACTTGAAAGTGATTGTCTCTGTAGAGTGGGAAATTAGGAGCAAGGAGATGGGAGAGAATATTTGTTTTTCTTTATCAAGCTTGCTGTACTATTAACCAGTTAAAACTATCTATATGCATTGCTTTGTTAAATACAAAAACTAAGTGAAAAACAATGTTAGCAATGTGGAAAAGGCATATGGTATAAAATTGTATCCATTTTATGAATATTCACTAAATAAAAAGGAACATTTAAATATAAAAATAGTTGGTTATAAACTATAGTGGCATTTAAAATGGGCATTTTGGTGCCTTTGGTAAGGATCTGCCACTTCGAACTACTGCAAATTAACAAGCCTTTTTTTTTTTTTTTTTTTTTTTTGAGATGCAGTCTCACTCTGTTGCCTAGGCTAGAGTGCAGTGGTGCAATCTTGGCTCACTGCAACCTCTGTCTCCTGGGTTCCAGTGATTCTCGAGCCTCAGCCTCCCAAGTAGCTGGGATTACAGGTGTGCCCCACCACACCTGGCTAATTTTTGTATTTTTAGTAGAAATGGGGTTTCACCATGTTGGCCAGGCTGGTCTCGAATGCCTGCCTCAGCCTCCCAAAGTGCTGGGATTACAGACATGAACCACTGCACTGGGCCAACAAGCCACTTTGAAGAATGGTTTACCACATCACAATTTGATTATTAAATGTCGGCAACAGAATCACATCGTGTTTGTATTTGATTTAATAGTTCATGAAATAAAAGCTGAATGTTATGAATTTTTAAAAGCAGGATAATATAATTTGTCTTTTTGTCAATTTTGAGTAAAGTAAAATCTGAAAAATTCTCCACTACACATGAATTAATTTAATAATAGAAGAAAATAAAATAATTAAAATAAAGTAAAATAGATATTTTTACTGCTTTTATTTCAAATGTTTTGATGCCATTGCTTTTCTTATTGTATTTTCAGAAGTGTGAGAAGCTCAATTTAGCACTTGGCTGATGCATACTATATATTTTATTTCAAAGACTAGAAAAAGGAGGCCTAGAGAAGTTGATGGTCAAAGGTCCCCCAGTGGCATGGATGAGACGTAGAGTAACATGGCTTACTGGACAAGAACAGAACATTTCTAAACTTTAAACTCAATGAGAAAAACATAGTTGTCTCTGTCCAAACATGGATTAACTGCACTTTCAGGCAAAAACTCAGTTGAGCCACTTCAATTGCACTTGACAAAAGGCTCAGTTTTCCAAAAATGAAATAGCAATATTTTTTTTTTTCCCGTTATGAAACTACAATTTTCATGACAGCAGAGAAGTTTATTTTGGATAAGAAAGAAAAAAGGAAAAAAACAGCCATGAAATTTCTAAGAAGGTGAGAAAACTTCAGAGGCCACAGTTTCAAATAATTACAGTGGAAACTACTTTAGTAGTTAAAGAAAATATTTATGTAGGAGACTAAAGCATTACACCATGGAAAACTCTCCTAACCCCTTCTATATGGACATTTTGTCTCATGTCCATGTACTAAACCTAAAAGACCCTTTTTGGAATGTTCTTCATCCCCAGCCAGGCCTGTCTAGTCTGCTTGCCCTTTAGAGCTCAGCTTCAGACCACCCTTCTCATCAAATCCTCCCTACTTTCTGTCTTTATCTGTTTCTCATCTTTCTAGTTCCTTTTTACTGGTGATACATGCAAAGGGTAGCACTTAATTTTTCAAGACTAGTTTCCTTTGTGCTAGTTTGGGCTCCACTGTCAGAAAATAAAACCTTCGAAGGCAGGAATTTTTTCTTATACCTCTTTGTATCTTCAGAGGACTGGCCCCACAGGAAGTTCTGAGAGCCCTGACTGCCTAGCTATCTTTATCACCAGCTCTTCTTGGAGACTTTAGAAGGCTTCCACATCTTCCTTTACTTATTTAAGCAAAGCACTCTGATGAGCTTTCCTTCTTAGGTGCTTAGTATAGAAAGAGGTATATTTTCCCCTCTCTTTCTCCCACAATAGCATAATGATGCAACATGGATTAAAACCACTTGGGTTCAAATACCAGACTCACCGAACTTCTTAGCTGAGTGATCACTGACAAATTATTTAATCTCTCCCAGTCTCAGTTTCACCATTTATAAATTGGAAATAGTAGTATCTATTTCAAAGTTTTATTGTGAGGAATAAGTGAGAAAATATCTTTAAATACTTCTTATGATGGCTGGCATGCAGTAAGAATTCATTACATCCTACTTGTTCAAATTCTGTGAAAAAAAGTCTGGGCCTGTTATATCTAAGATGCTTCTTTATGAGCATGGTGCGTAGTGCACTGTACCAGGCCAAGCAGTGGGGCAGCAATTCTGCTCTGTGATGGAGCCCCTGCTTGGTAACCCCACTCAACACCAGCAGAGATATCTTCAGTGAAACTGGCCCCTGTAGAATCTGCTCATAGCTGCTGGCAAGGGTGGAAATACACATGAATCCTGAATGGAAGTGACCTTCAGATGGGGAGATGAGCACATGGAGCTCAGTTTGATGGTAAGAGACTGTATATGCAAATGGACAATGTCTGACTGTGTGTAAAAATATAGCTCTGACCCACATTCTGCAGCAACCAGCCCAGGAAACCCATCTATTATTTAGAGCAGCCAGGCCAGAAAGCCAGCCTGCTATCTGCAGGTCAGACTCATGGGAAATCAGACCACTATCTCTAGTAACAATTCAGAAACCCAAACAATAACTCTTCTAACAATCTGCCCCAAATGGCCTGGATTTCATTAGTAACTGACAGCTTCCTTAAATTTGGTCTCTGCCTGCAACTTAGGAGTAACTAGAGAAAGCCTTGACCAGCCACATAGGATGTTCTGCTTCTAGGAATAGAATCTACCTCCAGATTCCCCATGCCAAAACTCTCCAATCACAGCATACTTGAAACCTTCTCTTTTGTTCCACTGTAAAGCTCTCCCACTCCTCTGCCTGCCTATGAGCCTTGCCAACTGCAAGTGACACAGTGCTTGACTCCCTTGCTATAGCAAGCTATGAATAAATAGCTTTTGTTTGTTCTCATTTGGTTGGTCTTCTTTTATTTCCACGATGGGCTTATTTAAAACAAAGGCTCAAATGTTGTCCTGTCACCAGGTCTCAATCTGAACCGATTTCCAGATTATAGACGAACATAGTCTTCACTGTGCTGCCTACTCTGAATATATCCATGCAGATTCATTCAATTTTTCTGGAGGAGACCCATCAGCAATTTTCATAAGATGAGTAACACTATCTGTCTCAGTTGTAAGACCTCAAAAGTGCTGTGTCTGTTGGATCATTCACCAACCACTTTACATTTCTGAATCAGAAAGTATGATACTGATAGTTCATTTTCCATGTAATTCTAATGCAGGCTTAAATACCAATTTCTTGACAAAAGCTGTCTGATTTTAGAATTGATGAAAAATTGTTTCTTCTTTTTAACATTTGCAAATAGTCATATTTCCATAATAAAAAGTCGTCTAGTTAGCTCGTGCCCCTTTCCTTGTATTTCTAACCTATTAGCAAAGGGACTCCAGCCTTCTGCAACATGTTTCTTTGTTATAAAGCCAGAAAGCCTTGCAAGTAAACAAAACAAATAATCCCTCAAATTTATAATTGGACAGGAAAATCACAGGGACAGAGTGACTAATCACCAAATCAAGAAAGACCTGACGGATGAGACTCTCAATAACCATTTGCCGAGGGAATGGTAAAATGAGCCAGCTGTGAACCGAGGGCTGTGCAGCTTGTGTGTGTGTGTGCTCATGGGACACAGCCAAGTCGAGGGACTCAGATGGACCGTTTACACCACTCGCCACCCTAGCCATTAAGCTCAGGGGAAAAGGTTTTGTTTTTGTTTTTTTGTGAAGCCACAGTTTGGGGACCCCACAGGTGAAGAGGGGTTGTGGCTGGACTGCAGGAGGGGCCCTTAGGGCAGTCAGAACTTGTCAGCAGCTCCCTTAAGCCACTTGGACATGTCCTCCTCTGAAATCTTTTTTAAAAAACTAAAATGTCTACTTTCTCTTAAAATCCGTTTTATTATAAGTTTCAATCAATTCATTTTTAAAACTTTTTGTATCATTTATGATGCAGGAGATATATTTTAGTGTGACCAACATATTCTGGAGCTAGATAGAGGTGGTGGTTACCCATTGCTGTGAATGCCACTGAATGGTTCATTTTAAAATGGCTTAACACGAGTTATATGAATTTACCTCAGTTTGAAAAAGTGAGAGGATGAGGAGAGAAAAAAAAAAACATTCTTTCTCAATAGCTGTCGTCAAATAGAGACCTCCAATCTCTTTAGTCATTCATTCACTTAATAAATGTTTATTGAGCATTTTATCTGAGCTCAGCAAATCGTCATTGCTGTATCTCTAACTGTCATCTCAGAAAACATGTGAATTCATCTCATAGTTGTCACTGTCCTTCCTCCCCTCCTCCTCTCTACCCCTGTTTGCTTTTGAGACAGGGTCTCACTCTGTCCCCAGGCTGGAGTGCAGTGGCTGGATCTCACTGCAGCCTCACCTCCAAGGCTCAAGCAATCCTCCCACCTCAGCCTCCCAAGTAGCTGGGACCATAGGTGTGCACCACTTTGCCCAGTTAACATTTTTATTATTATTTTTTTTTTGTAGAGATGGGGTTTCACCATGTTTCCTAGGCTGATCTCAAACTCCAGAGCTCAAGCAAACCACCTGCCTCCCAAAGTGCTGGGATTACAGACGTAAGCCACTGTGCTCGGCCTGTCCTTCCCCTTTGACAACCCAGTTCTCTCTGATCACTCCCTCAAATATATACACACAAATCCTTCTGACACAAAAACATTCTCTCCATTCCCATTCTTTTATAAAAGTATCAAGTGTTGAGACCTCCAGTTACAACTGTTTCACGAAGCTTCCCAACACCTGTCCTGTAACTCTAATGCAGCACCTCGAGGGCCCAGCCTGCCAGGATCTAGAGCTCTGGTCTTCACCCCCAAGACTCTGGAATCTGGGAATATGTCCTTCCCTAGAACATGTGTCTCACTGGCTTTAGGCAAATAAGAACCGCCTGGTACTTATTTTTTCAAACCTCCTTAAAAGCAAACTTCCAAAATGCCACATTCCATTATCCTGAAACTCACCTTTAAAGGTAATGGGACATTAATAGATACCAATTGTACGACAAAAAGACAGAAATGCATATGTAAAGAGTAGACTAGATAAGTGTAAGCCATTCATTGCTACGCCAAGTAAAAATTACGTTTGAGTGAAAAGGTATATTTTTATATCATTGCATTCGGTAATGAAGTGACAGGCACGTAAAAATCGTGCCTTTTCTTTATTTCTATTGTACTTACATGGAGATAAATGTCTGTGTGTTCTGTTTTATTTGTGGTTCCCATTCTAAGATCTCATAAATTATTTATTTTTATTTGGGTTGTGTTGTCTCCCAGGATTTTACTTCAATGTGTTCGCCAGTGATCTGCTAATTTTTATTTTAAAGGGGAAACATGAACAGAATCTCATTTACATCTAAAGCATGAGCTAACTCCAAATACTATTGCTTCTCCCTGGAACTGGTTTTTAAAATCGCAGACTGGGCTCTTACTTCAAGCCTGACTGTTTTTCCCATCTCAACTTTATGTCTGTGCGATTTGTGAATTGTAAACAACAATCATTTTTTAATGTTCTTAGGGAAATACTTTGGCTGCATTTCAAGCCTTTTATGTATTCTCCTCATGATGTTATCTGTAATTAAGCTTTAGATAATTAACATTTCCCTCAAAATCGGTATCTCTATATCTTTCCCCCTTGTTTGTTACAGAACATTAAATTAAATTCATGTCCTCATCCCGGATCCCGAAGGTCAGCCAAGTTTTAGTTTAGTTTTTTTTTTTTTTTTTTTTGCATGTAAATAATAAAAGAAGTATGGATCAAAAAGTAGCATTTGATGTAGTAGTAAAAACCGGGGTTGGAGACTAGGAAAGAAACTGTCTTTATGCAGCTATACTATTCCTTTTTCACTCAAACTACTCTCAAAAGCCTTCTCAGCCAATTAATGGACTAAGGCAGCAGGTGACGGGATGACTGGAGTCGAGAAGCTGATTCAGCCACACCTCTTAATGCATCCCAGCTACTTTTAGGAGCAACTTGGCTCATAGGTGGTTCTCTAGACTGAAGAGGAGGCATTTTACTGTTCAGGGGTAGTGATAATACACTGGGAAATAGCTCACACAAACCATTTCACCATTATTTTGTTATTTCAGCTATTAGGAAAATAGATGCTACATTTTACATCTAGATGGCACATATCTCTGTAGGAATTCCAACTCTTACAGAATCCATTTTCCTTTATATTCTTGTAGATGGGGGAGAGTAGTAGTGTGAATGAAGCTTGTCTAAAGCATGCGGAAGATGAGGAGAAACCCAAAGCCCTTGACATTGAAGCTATACGACAAACCTGCTGTATACTTTCCCTGGAGATAAAAGTAACCTGTAATGCCCCCAGAAACATGGCTCTTGTTTAACCTCTGCTTAAACATCGACTAAAGACACAATAGCCTCATCTAGCAATGTGATTCTGGAGACAGTGCTGTGGTCTGCAACTGGAGATGAATGGCCAAGCTAAGCATGCAAAGATGGGATGCTGTGTGTGGGGACAGATCTACAGAGTCTCACTCTGTTACTCAGGCTGGAGTGCAGTGGTGCAATCTTGGCTCACTGCAACCTCCCAGGGTCGAGCAATTCTCCTGCCTCAGCCTCCCGGGTAGCTGGGATTACGGGTGCCCACCACCACACCCAGCTAATTTTTGTATTTTTAGTAGAGACAGGGTTTCACCATGTTGGCCAGGCTGGTCTCCAACTCCTGACCTCAGGTGATCCACCTGTCTTGGCCTCCCAAAGTGCTGGGATTACAGGTGTGAGCCACCGTGCCCGGCCCAGATCATTTTTTAATGAAAGTGGAGTCTACCACAAAAATTCAACACATATCTTCAAAAGGGAAAAGGTTATCTTTCACAGAGGGTTTGAATGTAGTTATTAAAAGGTAACAAGCTTAGTATAACAGGAAATGAATTAGGGATGTTTTAGTCACACAAAATAAATAATGATTCATGTTTACTAAGGAAGAAGCTGAAAACCTTTAGTATTTAAGACTGCAGGTGGGGTACTAAGTGCCTCATTACAATTATCAGTGGTTGACGCTGGGAAACCATCCTTCTAAAGAGGGTCAAGACCACTTTCTGCCTCTCTGGACACAGATAACCATGAAGGTTGTAAAGACTGCTCTTTGCAGAGAAATAGCAAAGCCAGCAATCTATTCTTACCGATGTTCTTTAAGAGCTCAGGCCTCTCATACTCAATCATCTAGTACACATTTCCACTGCATATGGTGACAGAATAATGTGTATAATATATGTAGCAGGGAGCCATGGACTGAACGTGTGTGTACCCCAAAAACTCATGTTGAAACTTAATCCCCAGTGTGATGGTATTTGGAGATGAGGCCTTTGAAAGGTGACTGGGTCGCAAGGGCTCATGCATGGGATTAGTATCTTATAAAAGAGACAAGGAACCGCCCTCTCCCTTCCTATGTAAGGATACAACAAGAAGGCACCATCTCTGAACCAGGAAGCTGCACCAGACACTGATTCAGTTGGTGCCTGACCTTGGACTTCCCAGCCTCCAGAACTGTAAGAAATAAATTTCTGTTGTTTATATGCGGCCCAGTCTATAGTATTTCTGTTATAGTAGCCATAATGGACTAAGATACAGGATTTCCATTTGAACCATAGTTGTGTTCAAACTAGTATTCTGATGTGCCTGTGCAATGCTGGGAAAGGGTCCCCTTTTGAGAGTGACCAAGAGGCCCCCTGGACAAAAATACTGAAGGAAAAAGGAGATGCACAAGAAGAGGCCCTTGGGGAGGGACACTGCTTCCGTGGATAGCAAAGTGCCTGTCACACCAGGTAAGATCTGCCTATGGTCATAACTTTGTCTATGGTACTTACATGTTGTACAGCAAATTTGTCGATGGCAATCTACACAATGCTGTCACCTTCACATGCGATAGGAGGGCTATGCAAAAGCCTATATTTTGTTTTTCAAAAATTATCTTGCTTTAAAACTAGTGAAACCTACACTAGAAAAAATCCATGAAATTTATTTATTAGAGCCACAAACTCAGAGGTTATTAATGAAACAGAAATGTTTTCTACCCAGGCATTTCATACTGAAGTTGAAACAGCATGAAAATAAATGTAGGGCGTGGTGGCTCACACCTGTAATGCCAACACTTTGGGAGGCTGAGGTGGGTGGATCACCTGAGGTTGGGAGTTCAAGACCAGCCTGGCCAATATGGAGAAATCCTGTCTCTACTAAAAATACAAAATCAGCTGGGCATGGTGGCACATGCTTGTAATCCCAGCTACTTGGGAGGCTGAGGCAGGAGAATTCCTTGAATCTAGGAGGCAGAAGTTGCAGTGAGCCAAGATCGTGCCACTGCACTCCAGCCTGGGCAACAAGAGCAAAACTCCACCTCAAAAAAAAAAAAAAAAAAAAAAAAAAAGAATGTAACATATTTAGAGCAGTAGATTTTTTTTTTTCTTGAAATGTTGTCTTCTTAGGGATATGAACATGTCCAGGCCAGTTATTCTCTCACAAACAGGATTTAGAGGGAGCTGTGTTTTCCATGGTGAAAATATCCAGATTCATCAAAAGAAAAAAAAAACACTCACAACTAGCTAAACTCAAACCTTCAAGGGAATGACATGTGGAATCCCTCAAATGTTTACATTCAGAGTTCCAAAGATAGATATACTGTCTGCATACTTTGGTAAATACTTCTTTTGTAAAGTAAATATAATTTTTATTCGGAAAAACTTAATGACGGAGTTTTCCTCAAGGAAATTTTGGATTTAAAAATCCTGATTTAAGATAGCCAGTTTTATTTTTTCCTCTTTTTTTTTTTTTTCATAAAGTTGCAGGGCCAGGTGTGGTGAATCACGCCTGTAATCCCAGCACTTTGGGAGGCTGAGGCTGGTGGATCACCTGAGGTCAGGAGTTCAAGACAAGCCTGGCTAACATGGTGAAACCCCATCTCTACTACTAGTGGCACATGCCTGCAATCCCAGCTACTCGGGAGGCTGAGGCAGAAGAATTGCTTGAACCTGGGAGGCAGAGGTTGCAGTGAGCTGAGATTGCACCACTGCACTCCAGCCTGGGTGACAGAGGGAGATTTCATCTCAAAAAAAAAAAAAAAAAAAAGGTTGCAAAGTAGTCCTTAACTCAGATTACTACTGGGAGATTTGATAAACAGGTGAGCACAGCACTATGGTTAATACCATTTGAATTGTACATGTATGAAATAAAAATATTACTCATTCCTCACAATTACGGGTCAACTGGCTGGTATATGAAACTAGTGTGGATGTAGGGCTGGGCTGATCAGTTTCTTAGTTGGGCAGTGGTGGGCTACACAGAACTGTGTCCTCCATGACTTATAATGAGTCCCGCATTCTTGTGTTTGGGTGGCAACCATCCTAAGGACACTCATGCATACTGCATGAACTTCTGTTATAATAAGACAATGAAGATAAAGGATATGCTTCGCAGGCTGATGATACAGTTCTCAGACTGATATGTTCTCAATTTAAGTCTCAAACAAAGGAACTACTGTACTGTCCACTTCAAATCGGATGCCAAGAAACTACAGATTCAACTCCCCCAGGACTCATGCATGAATTTAAGGTAATGGAGCTTAAATAAAACAGCAAGTAAACATTAAATGGTTGTTTTTTAAAAACGTTGGCAAGACCAATGTTTTGGAGTTTTGTGGCTTCTCCATTATAGAAGGTAGTCTTGTTTGTTATGGGAAGAAGAGTATGTGGGAGATCAAATGTTTTCAGGTGATTGTTGCAATTGGTTTGCACACGCGGCAGACACAGCCTGTAGCTGAGCAGGCAGGAAGGATGAATGCCTCGACCAAGGTGTGGGCAGGCTCTTCGGCTGACACGAAGACGGTGCCCACGGCATAGCCGAGGAGGTGGCAGCCAGAGCTCCAGCAATGGCTGAGGTGGTTTTCCAGACCTGAGAGCATCTCATACACACCTTCAGGGCTATGAGGGTGCTCAGCAGCAGGCGGAGAGGAAGAAAGCAAAAGGAAATGAACTAATGTAGCAGAGAAGTCTGTGTGTACAGGTACATGTGCGTCCCACATGGGCACTCCAGATATGGAACACACACACAGACACACACACGCATAAACTAAGAAGACCTGTAGCTCTGGGGTTGCTTCTATTTCTGGTGGTGACAAAGAGAGAGGCCCAGCCCCTGTTACTCAAATTGTGACCTAGATTTTACTCCATTGCTGGAAACCAGAGAATGGCTGTGTGTGGCTGGTACCAGCTCTTGCTGAAATATTACTGGTCAGAAATTATTTTAATTAAACAGTTGAAATAACATATGCAAAAATACTCTCTAGAGCACTATACATTTATGTCATAGAAATATTTTAAAACTAAACATTCATATCATAGCTGGATATTTGCTAAACCTTTCTCAAATAGAATGAACATATATGAGATATATGTATATGTTTACAATATGTATGTGTATAATGAGTTTTATGACAAGTAAACCTTTAAATAAAGAGCATAGAGAATGTTTCTTTTTACAGATTTATTTTATTTTATTTTTTTGAGACAGAGTCTCACTCTGTTGCCCCAGCTGGAATGCAATAGCGTGATCTCGGCTCACTGCAACCTCTGCCTCCCGGGTTCAAGCAATTTTCCTACCTCAGCCTCTCAAGTAGCTGGGATTATGGGAGCCCACCACCATGCCCGGCTAATTTTTGTATTTTTTTTTAGTAGAGATGGGGTTTCACCATCGTTGGTCAGGCTGGTCTTGAACTCCTGACCTCCAGTGGTCTACCTGCCTGGGCCTCCCAAAGTACTGGGATTACAGCTGTGAGCTACCGCTCCCTGTCTACAGATTCCTATTATTAATGTTTCCATGGGAAAAATGTAACAATGAACTTTCCTGACACAGGGTTTCTTTGGGAAGTAGCAGTGTTAGACCTATCCTCAAAGTAGAGCATTGTTGGCACTATTTTCCTCTGGAATAACAGTTTGAAATCTGCTTGTAAAGTAAATTACAGGAAAGGAGAATATTTAATAAGTTAAAGGAAAGCCAAAAATATTTTACCTTAGCTAATAGTCTAAATATTCACGGGGCATTTATCACGATGAAATGCATGGCTGTAAGTCTCTAATTAAATTGCTATTTCCAGGCCTTGAGCTACAATGAAAATTCTATAAAGAAGGCTATAAACCAGTTATCAACCTATTTTAATCACTGTTTAAATTAATACAAGAAAATAGTATTCAAGGAGAGGGAGTAATTTTAAGTCACACTAGATAGGCTGAACATTCTAAACGAGATGGCAAGTACTCCACAGAAAAGGACTGCTTCTCTGATTTCTTTGCATGCACTCAGGGCATTGAACAGGACTCCGCAGAGTGAGTATTCCATAAATCCTGCAGACTGACTTGCAAGAGTCTCTTAAAAAATAATAAAAATGCCATTTAACTCAAGTTTCAGGTTAGAACATCCTATGAGGCTTTCCCTGGCCAGTAATAATAAACTCATCAAATAATGATGCCAACAATTGGACATGCTCACCAACCTAGTATAAAGGGATCAATGCTGCTAAATTTGCACAGAGGAAATCTTGCTTGCTGTTGAAAATCAAACACGAGGCCATTGTAATTCAGCGTCCATCCAAGAGCCAGAAAGGGAAAAGGTATGATGAAAAACAGATTAATTTGTGGTTAGATGCAAGGCATGCTTTAGTCCAAAGAGAACAGCTACCGTGGCACATTCCCTAGGAGTACCTGTATACCGGCACTACCCACATGGTTTCCAGAATTCCACGTACAGATGTTAATAAAGTCACTGGCTCAGACTCCTCTCAGGGAAAAATGACAAGAACTTTTAAGTAGGGACATTCAAAACATTTATTCTACAACTATTTTTAAATATAGCAGTCCCCACTTATCTGCAGTTTTGATTTCTGAGGTTTCAGTTAGTTACCAGTCAACCAAGGTCCAAAAATATCAAATGGAAAATTCCAGAAATAAGCAATGCGTAAGTTTTAAATTGCACCAAGTTTTGAGTAACGTGATGAAATCTTGGGCCATCCCACTATATCCTGCCCAGGATGTGAATCATCCGTTTGTTTAGCAGATCCACAGTTTACACGGATCACCTGCTTGTTGCTTACATGGTGATCAGACTGACTGTCACAGTATTGCAGTGTTCAAATAGCCCATATTATAATAAAGCCCCCAGAGCTCAAGAGTGGTGATGCTGGCATATTATTACAGTCCTATTTTATTATTAGTTATTGCTGTTAATCTCTTACTGTGCCTAAGTTATAAATTAAGCTTTATCATAGGTATGTATGCACAGGAAAAAACATAGTGTGTATATATAAATGTGTATATATACATATATATATGGCTCAGTACTTTCTGTGGTTTCAGACATTTACTGGGGGTCTTAGAATGTTTTCCCTCCAATAAGGGGGGACTACTGTATCTAGTATGTGCCAATTACTGATCTAATTATTGAGGCTCAAATCGTAAGCAAAATACAGTTTCTGACCTCTAGGAGATTAAAAAAGGCCCGAGGAAAAGAAGTATTGTATACTTTGAAGAGAACTAGATATAAATTACAGAGGAGTTACCCTGCTTACAAATATGCACCAAGCACTAGAAATTATATCCAGCCACAGCTTTAGCCTGGTTCTGCTTCAAGCTACCAGCTTGACCCCAGCACGATGCTGCATAACCCTAGTGAGAATCCTCTCATTTCTGTGTGGGCTCTGAACCTTGAACCTTTTTCCTCCTTTTTCTTACTTTGATCTGAGTCTTTCCTCTTAAGTCTCATTGTTTTGTTTTGTTTTTCTGGTCTTGACACCAGAGTTTTTACCTTTGGTATAGAGCTCTTACCTACCCATATTTCACCAAGCTTATATATTTTTAAATTCTTTATTTAGGAAGTTTTAAAATGTGCATAAAGGAAAATACTCATTACACAGTGAATGATTCATTAAACAATAAATTTCCATGAACCCATCACTGAGCTTCAACAATCATCAATTTCGCCAATCTTGTTTCATCTATCCATAACCCCTTTTTATTATAAAGTTAATATTATTTTCATTGCTTAAGTTATTTTGATTTCTAATTGTTACTGAGAAATAAAATAGTTTCCAGGCACAGGGCTAATACCTAGCAAAGAGCAGATCTTAAAAATATGTGTTCAACGATTGTATTCAATAAAACTGTCTGCTTTTAACGTGGGAGTTTTGAAACTGTCTGAAGAAAAAACGATATTCTGAATTCAGTGTTAGAAGGTGAGACTCAGGAGATTTCCTTTTTAGAACAGGCAAACCTTTTCCAGCTTTTCCTGTTCTGTTTCCCACCCACTACCCAGTAAAAGGTGGTACCCAAACAGGAAGAGGGGACAGAAAGCATCCCATAGTAGCAGAACTCAAAGTAAGGTTTATTTTTCTCTGCTCTCTGGAAACATTTAACTAAAGCAATCATTATTCTAAAATATGTAGTTACTTTGCAGGGTGATGGGGTCTTTTTTCTGGAAATACATTTACTCAAGCATATTTGGTTCATTGTATAGGTTTACATACATTAACCTGCATACAATATCAAACGTACCTGTTCCAGAACCAGGGACAAAGCAATACACGTCTCAGAGAATGCTGAACGAAACAAAACAGGCACAGGCTCTGCTGAACTTCAGCAAGAAGTGCCATCAGAGCAATTTCCCGGATCCGAGTTCAGCCCAAATCTACTTAAAAAATTGCCAGTGGAGAGGAAATAACACTTCACTTATGAGTAATTAATACAGAACTAGTAAAAGTGCTTAAAATCACATTAATTGAAAAAAAAAGATAGTGTCATCCAAGGATGACAAATGAGGAGACCACATCCTACCCTGGCTTTCCGTCCATATCCCAAAAGATCATAGTAAAGTTAAAATCTCAACCTTTACTTTTACCAGTCCAGCAAAATCACGGTAAAATCTCATTTGTATGGATAGCATAAGAATTAATCAAACAGGCTGGGTGCAGTGGCTCATGCCTGTAATCACAGCACTTTGGGAAGCCAAGGCAGGTGGCCAACATGGTGAAATCCCATCTCTATAAGAATACAAAAATTAGCCAGGCATGGTGGCTGGTGCCTTCTATTCCAGAGGCTGAGGCAGGAGAATCACTTGAACCTGGGAAGTGGAGGTCACAGTAAGCCTAGGTCACACCACTGCATTCCAGCCTGTCTCAAAAAAAAAAAAAAAAAAAAAAAAAAAAAAGAATCAAACAGTATTTAAGTAATCTGGTATAGTCAGGGGAAGACAGATTGATCTGAGATTCAAAGAACCCAATTGTGTAAGCCTGGGCAGATCATTTAGCTTGCCTGAGCCTCAGTTTCCTGGCTGTGCCATGCAAATACACTAAGTCAGAGGTTTTCTTTCATGTCTTAAAGCAGCAGAAACTGATTTCACAAGAAATGTTGCATGACTTTTCAATACATAATATACATAAGCGTGGAGCTACTCTGGTTGAAGTAAAGGCAAGAGCCCCAAGTGCTCAGCATCCCTCCCTCCCCCAGGCCTCTCAGGCCTTTTATGGAGGAAGAGGGTTTTAGGATCCCTTCTCTGGAATTCCTGAAGATTTGTCAACCCTAAAATCCTAAGACGGTATCATGGCTAAAGAAATCTAAGGTTAAACTGATTTATAAAACTACTGAGAAATGCAATTTTTCACGTATGAAACATTATTAATATTTCTTTTCTTTTCTTTTTTTTTTTTGAGACAGAGTCTCGCTCTGTTGCCCAGGCTGGAGTGCAGTGGCATGATCTCGGCTCACTGCAAGCTCCGCCTCTCAGGTTCAAGCGATTTTCCTGCCTCAGCCTCCCGAGTAGCTGGGACCACAGGCGCCTGCCACCACACTCGGCTAATTTGTTTGTATTTTTAGTAGAGACGGGGTTTCACCGTGTTAGCCAGGATGGTCTCAACTTCCTGACCTTGTGATCTGCCTGCCTTGGCCTCCCAAAGTGCTGGGATTATAGGTGTGAGCCACTGTGCCTGGCCGAAACATTATTAATGTTTCTATGTGATATTCTGGCTTCTAAAAAGGGTCTGCCACAAACGAAAAGCTATATAGTCGTCCCCTCTTATCCACGGGCAATAAGTTGCAGACCTCCAGTGGATATCTGAAATATTGACTAGTACCAGACTCTATATAAACTCTGTTTTTGCCTATACATACACACCTATGATGAAGTCTAAGATACAACAGAGAAATTAGCATGAAATTCTTTTTCCTTTGTCATAAGTTCAAGGACAGAAGACTGGTTCTTATGGTAGATCTTGGCACCCTCAGCATATGACTTTTTTTTCCTTTTAAAATTGAGAACTTTTACATTTTCATTTAAAGGAAGTACTTTATGGTGTCTCTCTGGCATATCCGAATTGCCAGTATCACTACTTTTGCACTTTAGAACCATTATGAAGTAAAGTAAGGGTGATTTGAGCACAGCACTGTGATAACCCTGCAGTCAATCTGACAACCAAAATGGCTAAATGACCCACAGGTGGGTAGTGTAGACAGTGTGGATTCACTGGACAAGGGGATGATTCACATTCCTGGCAGGATGGACTGGGATGGCGTGAGGTCTCATTATGCTACTCAGAACAGTGCGCAACTGAAAACTTTTAAATTGTTTATTTCTGGAACTTTCCATTTAATTTTTTTGGACTGAAGTTGACCTTGAATAACTGAAACTGTGAAAAGTGAAACCATGGATAATGGAGGAACTGCTGAAATACTATTCCAAAGCTAAATCAATATACTTATTAGAATTTCTTCTCATGTACTCCATCTGAAGTCAACATTTCCTTTGAAATCATATTTCTGCATTTTCCCCCATTTTCTAACTAACCATGTATGGATGCAAATTATTTTATAGTTATTTAAATAAGAAAGAATACAAAAGGCTTCCTGGAGTAATAGTTTTAAGTAAACTGTTTAGACTAAAGTTTTCTTTATGAACTATTGATCATCACTTAATTTTAGGAAGAAAATTTTTACACTGGCATCTCACTTGAGCAGTCTAAATGATGGCACACACGGAGGAAAAATATTAACAGTGGTGACAATACTTACGATTTTCCTTCCAATTATGCATTTCTATATATACTATGTGCTATGGGCTAAGTTGTTGTATCCCCCCAATTCCTAGGTTGAAGCCCCTGGTACCTCAGTGACTGTATTTGAGACAAGGCCTTTGAAGAGGTGCTTAATTTAAAACGAGACTCTTAGGGTGGGTCTTAATCCAGTCATACTGGTTATCCTTATAAGAAAAGAAACCTTGGATGGAAAATCGAGGCACCAGGGGTTGGTGCACAGAGGAAAGGCCATGTGAGGACACAGGAAGAAGAGAACTCAGAAGGGATCAAACAGGCCAACACCTTGATCTTGGACTTCCAAACTCCAGAATAAGTAGAAAATAAATTTCTGTTGTTTAAGCCACCCAGTCTGTGTATTTGGTTAATGTAGCCCTAGCAAACGGTATTTACACATACATATACACATACACAAACACTCTAGCAAAGGATGCTTTCATCTACACATCCACACGCACACTCCTCATGGATGATTACCTTCTTCAGTTGAAAGCTTCTTCATATGTTTAATAGCATTGCCAGACACCGAAAATAGCCCTTCACCAAACTATTTTGGAATTTGGTGCACTGTTATTATGTATGATAGATGTTTTCATCTCATAGTAAAATGTGTAGGTTAAGCCTGGAAAATACTACATTACAAAAAAAATTGAGCTGGGAGTTGTGGCTCATACCTGTAATCCCAGCACTTTGGGAGGCTGAGACAGAAGGATCACTTGAGCTCAGGAGTTCAAGACCAGCCAAGGCAACACAGTGAGACCTCATTACTACTAAAAAAAAAAAAAAAAAAAAAAATCAGGTGTGGTGGCATGCACCTGTAGCCTCAGCTACTCAGGAAGCTGAGACGGGAGGATCGCTTGAGGCTGACAGATCGAGATTGCAGTGAGCTGTGATCATACCACTGCATTCCAGCCTGGGTGACAGAGGAGACCCTGTCTCAAAAAAAAAAAACAACAAAAAAAAATGCATCGAAAGATACAAACTTCTTCATGTTTGTTCAGTTTGCTAAAAAAGTTCAGATAATATTTTATACTATGCAGGGTTATACAGAGATGATGAGATTGGCTAACAGAATTTGGGGAGCAAAAATGAATTCTATAATTAGTCAACTTTTCCTTTTAGGTGAGTATTGCTGGATTGTTCCTCTGTTAAAGGCAATCACTAACATAACATTGAGTTTTGTTTTTTTTTTTTTCCCCCAAGGATTTGGTAGCTCTGCTTTGTAATATGTGATGATAGTAATAAATAAATAATTTCTCTGGCATTAATGATATTAACATTTTATGTAACTGATTCATTAAGGTCTCAAGTGAATGTTCAAAGCTGTTACAATTCAGTACAAGTCACTTAGTATGAAACACACGCCTCCTACAGCACTATATTGGTTTTAAAATTGATAGCACCATCAGGTCTACAAGATCTTGAGAAGAATTTCATTTTCTCACTAGTCTAAAGTGATTGTGCTATGTTCCCTGACCTTCAAAAGCTTTTTGTCATTTTTCTGCCGTGTAGTGCAGAGGTTCTTTCCTCTATCCATTTCATTTAAATATGTGCTATGTGGGTAAATCCAATAAACTAAGTAGTCATTTAGTTAAAACCCTTGTGGGGGTCAGAGCTCTAGGGAACATTTCAAGGCACTGATGTTCCTTCTTCAACTCTGATTTCCTAGATCATTGATCATCTTCTACCAGCTCTTTGAAATGGATCCTCTTACCACATGCCCCTTAATCCCCTGTGTTGAGAGGAATGCTAGGTCTGGTACCCATTGGTATCCATTCCCTGGGGGAATGAATGAAAGGAGAGGGAACTCCTTTTCATGATTAATAGTCTAAAATTCTCCCAAGGAGACACAAGCCCTGGACATTGCCAGACAAAAGTCCTTGAAGGTGAGTGGGGAAGAATCTCTTTACTGGCCTCGGTCCCTAGAGCACCACCTTTGCTCATAAACAAATCTCCTGTCGCTTTCCCAAAGATAAGTCACACGGTCAAAGGTGCCTGTAAGGTTGTTACCACGTTTTTCTTCCAGGGAGTGCTCTTCCGACTGGAGCGCACGTCAAGGTTGAGATTGTGAAAGAAGGTCAAGTGCATCCCAGGGCCTTGTAAACAATAAGTGCTTAATACTGTGGAATACAAATGAAGGAATGAGGGGAATGTGCCATTTCAAAAATGTGTAATTCAAAATAATGGCTTTGCACTACGTACGCTTTTCGTGGTAGGTTTTAGGTACACTATAAGTTAAAAAATGGGTTTTAACTTGAAAACAGGATTCCATGGTGAAATAAATCTGCTAAGCAGTGGGTTAAACCAGGTGAGAGGTATTTTTGAACTGCAAGACCCCTCATAACTTGAATTTTTGAAAGATGGCTGGAGCATTCAGGGATTCTGAAACTTGTTTAGCCACAGGACTTGTTTCTTCTGCAAGATATTTGGAAAAGGTTGTGCTAAATAGTCTTTAACTTGCAGAAGGGATTAACTATTTATCACCTTAGCTGACCAGAGCAGAAATTTTAGATCTTCCACATATTTGTGGGACTGACCTGGCAACAGTGCCCCAGGAAGGAAAGCTTAGTTACCTTGTTGAAATAGGTGCACCATTTCTAATTTTCTTTTCTCATTCTGTGTTCTTTTTTTTGAGATGGAGTCTCGCCCTGTCACCCAGACTGGAGTGCAGTGGTGCGATCTTGGCTCACTGCAACTTCCACCTCCTGGGTTCAAGTCATTCTCCTGCCTCAGCCGCCTGAGAAGCTGGGACTACAGGTGCATGCCACCATGCCCAGCTAATTTTTTTTTGTAGTTTTAGTAGAGACGGGATTTCACCATGTTGACCAGGATGGTCTCCATCTGTGGTGGCTCACACCTGTCATCCCAGCACTTTGTGAGTCGGAGGTCGACAGATCACGAGGTCAGGAGATTGAGACCATCCCAATTTTCTGTAAGATGAATGCATGTGTGTGGCAGACGTATCACCGCCAAGTTTACCTTCAACTTTTTCCCCATTAAAAAGACAGGTTTTTGGATGAGAGGCATTTATTATACTGTTTCATAGTAGAGTAAGATGATAGGGCACTATAATAAAGTTTCAAAAAGGGAAGAGAAGCAAAAATAAAATTTGAAGATGTGTAGCTATAGAAGATGCTTCCCTCTTTACTCCTAGGCTGATAATGGAGTCTGATAGAAGAAAATGCAATTCAAATCAAACCAACAAGAATACTAGGTGCCCTGGGGAAGCAGAGCAAGATGCTTGCTTGTGGTGACCCACCTGGCCGGGGACCAGCCTTGTCTTGGTAACTCAGCTGCTGTATATTCATTTTGTTACTTAGTAAATACAATACATTTTCCAATGATGATCGAGTCTCATTTAAATATGTATATTAAGAGGTTTGGTCATATTTACCTATAAGTTCAACAACAAAGAAATGATTATTTCAATGTATTAATCCACCCAGGGTAGCCAGTAAACACACGGTTATGAACACTATACTGCAACACAGAAAAGCTTAAGTTTTAGTGTTAAGTTAAAAATATGTAACTAAGCATATTATTTAATTGTATCTATAAAAAATAAATATAGTAAAAATTAAACTATGAATAGCAATTATCTTTGAGAGATGTCATTATAGAGCTTCTTTCTTTTCCTTTCAAAAATTTCTTAATGTGGGATCTACAACTTACAGTGTTTAAAACTTTATATGTTTTTAATAACCTAGTTTCATTCTCAAGTGTGATTTTGTTATCGAGGGGCCATTGTTTTTGACTTGAGTTACTCATTTCAAGTTTTGTTATGAATACAAATTGGAAAAAAATAGAGATTGATATACACGATTTTTAAAAATTACAGTTAAATTTCCAGGAAATCTTGGTCCTGTTGATTAGTAGATGATTGAAAAGACAATAAAGTCTGCCTCACTCTGAGTTAGAGCAGATGGCTTTCATTATAACCAAGGTATTCATTTTAGATTAACTTCCAATAACAGTTTTCCTCCCTCTTCAAAGGGGATGTGCTACTTTCACTTTCTGAAATCGGTGCCCAGTTTTGCACAAGATTTGTTGTTGTATTTGTTGTTGTTGTTGTTTTCCAATGAAGGTGTCAATCAAATTTTCAACAACCATAGAAGAAATCTTAAATAATATTTTCCTTACATCTATATTCAACTGTAGATATAACAAAACAAACCTGCCACCAGACAATAAGGGATATTTTTCCTTTTGTTGTCAATAATAGAAATCACATGCAATGTTGAACTCAGAATATACGACAAAAGTTTACAGAATCTCCTAAAATGTAAACCTAACATTACCCTTACTATGATCCCACTCAAACTTACTATGATACCACTTGAAGAAGAGAGATGACAAATGGCCAGCAACCCCCAGCCCCGACCACCAAATAGAAGTTATCCAGGTTTAACTTCAAGAATTACCCCCAAGAAATCGATGACCTGCTTTTTCCAAAGAGCCCAGATTTAACACTTGGGTGGTCTATATTGTGCCTTCGACATATAACCTACTTTGCCAAACAATTAAAAGATAAACATGTGCTATAATATATACTGTAAGGAAATGATGATACAAAATAACCAGGTAGCAAATCTTCCAGCTTAATACCATGACCAGGTATCTCTGACTGACTCAGTGTTATCCTCAGTCTGACTAGCTCACCTGTGGCCCCATCGCATAGAGGTATAACCCTGAGCAACTTTATAAATTACGCTTTATGAATTACTTATGTGATACTGTACCTCAATTCATAACACAGACCACATCTCTTTTTCTTAGAAAAAAACGAAGGAGGAGATGTGGCTAAAAATCTACAACTAAAACTACTGATTTACTTGTTTATGCTACATGGAAGGAGAAATCTGTTAGCAAATCTGAGAAGGATCAAAATTCCATTCCCCACTTTCTTCAGTTACACTGTTACTGGAATGTGAATTTCATCTCCTGGCGTTCATTTCTCCTTCCAAAGCCTATGGACGATCCCATTGTTGAAGTATTGAAAGATCCTTTGCTGAAATCTTTGTAAACATGTCACATTTTCTTAATGCATATCAGATCACAAATTTCATGTAATTTCTCTAATATTTTCCCATTAATAGTATACTTTGGTGATCTTCACCCAGAGAAGCAAATATATTAGTGCCAGGTGCTCTGTGCTCACAAGCAAAGCTGAATGCATTTACATTTGTAAATATCCACTCCAGGAATATCATTGCTCTCTCTCTCTCTCTCTTTTTTTTTTTAACATCAATGTTTGCAGAGCCATCAACCATTCCAGAGCAATCTGTCTTGCTTGTCTGTGCTCAACTGTGAAAATGCATCTTGATCTCCTACTTATTCCCCAAAGCCATGACTCAAGCATAAAAGCAGATCTTTATTACTAATTGATCTGGTCTTTTCCTGTCCCCAAAGCACGTGCTGCTCTGACCACAATTCTGAAGAAAGAAAAATAGTAATTGAATATTTCAGTTAAATGCAAAATTGCACTTTCCATTCTTCTTCCAACTAAGGTTGGCCTAGGATTTATAGAAGTCTTCTAATAAATCAAAGCAGACAAAACATGGTGTTCTATTTTCTGTGCTCTAACTAAAGGAGGCATTCAAATATATATTTTCCATTTCCATTTTTATATTTTCCAGGTTTTCTTCTCCATGGGATACTGCTACTGCCTTGGACTTAGAATCTATTTTTTCTTGGAGTTCACAATTTGTAATTGATGAAATAATACCCTCTGGCCAGCTTATGTTATGAGCTAGATGTTTTAATTTTCGCTCTAAACTTTGTGAACTGTGTATAATTGCTCAGTAGTTTAAGATCACTTTTTCTTGTCCCATTAAAATGTTGGAAAACAAATAAATCTAACTGAATGGTTTTCCCTAAACTGTTTAAACTAACTTAATAATCTATTAATAATGTGCAATGGGATTTAACACTAAAATGGAAAAACACACATTATTTTGACAAATTACCCTTGGGGTCTGATAAGACTTAACTAATTATTTATGTACAGTGAAGAGCAATCTGGTAAACAAGCAAATCAAGCCCTGCTAAACCATGTGGAAATTTGGTTCCAATTCATCTCACACCTTCCAGGAATGACCAGCAAAACTACACAGTGGCTTATGAGAAAATCCACCATGTGCTGATTTACTTGAGGGTTGGAAAAGATGCTTACATTTAATTAAACAATCAGTAGGACAAAAAACCACCACCATAAAAGTAAAACTAAAAACATTGAAATGTCGTAGGTTTGCTGCATGATTTCTTTCAGTTCAGGATCATTTATTTTGAGACAAAAGCCAGTTTGTTTCAACTCTTAAAAAAAATCAAGGCATTGATTTAGGTAACTTAGAATAATCCCATCTAAATCTTTTATTATACCCATGAGGAAACTGAGGCCCCGAAAGTTCGGTTGCCTTGTACAAAGTGACAGAGGTATTAACATTGACTTTTGGCTCATAAGCCAGGCCTCTTTCCACCACAGTGTGTCGCCAGCGGAATCTCATTCACAGGAGTGGCCAGCTCTAATGGAAGGACAATGACCCAACTATTTCCCAGATTTCTTTTGATGGCTCAAAAAATCTTTACACTTTTTTTTTAAATGATTTTTAAAGACGTAGTGCTATAGTTTGGTTCGTCTTCTCCAAATCTTATGTTGAAATTTTATCCTAAGTGTTGGATGTGGGGTCTAATGGGAGGTATTTGGGCAGTGGGGGTGGATCCCTAATGAATAGCTTAATCTCCTTCCTCGGTGGGGGCAGGGGAAATGTTCTCACTCTATTAGAGAGAGCTGGTTGTTAACAAGAGCCTGGCGCCTCGCTGCCTCCTTGCTTCCTCTCTCACCATGTGATCTCTGCACATGCTGGCTCTCCTTCCCCTGTTGCTGTGAGTGGAAGCAGCTTGAGGCCTTCACCAGATGCACATGCTGGCGCCATACTCCTTGTACAGCCTTCAGAGCTGTGAGCCAAATAAACCTCTTTTTTATTATAAATTACCCAGCCTCAGATATTCCATTATAGCAACACAAACAGACTGAGACACTTAGTCTACTTCAAGTTGGATTTCGGGATCTGTAAGCACTTTATTGATAATATATATTGCTATCCTTGTTTTTTTCCTGTATTTCTGTAAAACATCAGTGTTTTCTCCAAAGAAAAATGAATACTTAAAAAATAAAAAGAACTATGTTGGCCACGTTTAGCCAGAAAACTTGGGGAATCATTTTATGCTATATACCTGTTTTAGAAATAAAAATTTTTCTTTAAAGAAAAGTTTTAGAAAATGCATTTGGCCACAGAAATTTTGTGTGTGTGTGCGGCGGTTGTTTTAATAACAACTATTCACATGCTCTAGAACACCTAGCATCCTGTCTTGCATTCACATGGTGCTTGTGATGGTTAATTTTCATCTGCAAACTTGACTGGGCCAAGGGATGCCCAAGTAGCATTATTTCCGCATGTTTCTGTGAGGGCAGTTCTGGAAGATTAGCATTTGAATTGATAGGCTGAGTAAAGAATAGAGCCCTCATCAGTGTGGGTGCGCCTCCTCCAATCCATTAAGGTCCCGATGGAACAAAATGTTGAAAGAGGGATGAATTCGCCCTTTCTTTTTGAGCTGGGACATCCATCTTCTCCTGCCCTGTGGCATCAGTGCTCCTGGTTCTCAGGCCTTCAGGCTTGGACTTAATCACACACCCCTGATTTTCCCAGTCCTCTAGCTTGCAGACAGCAGATTGTGGGACTTCTTGGCCCACATAACTGTGTGAGCCAATTCCCATAATAAATCTCCTCTTAAATGTATGTACCTCCTATTGATTCTGTTTCTCTGGAGAACCCTAATACAGTGCTCAATAGTTGCCTAAGAATTTGAATTGGTACACACTGGCTGTATGAATTCCTTTAAAATACTTCTGCACATGTACCTTACCCAGATTTTTCCATGGTCTCTCAATGATTTGCTCCCAAAGACTACTTCTAAAGGGATTAATTTTCAGTAAGTCTTTGAATGTTTGCCATTCAGGGAAGAATACGTTGTTTTTATTTTTAGTCAATCATGACCCTTTTATACAAGATGTCTAGGTCAGCAAAAACTTTTAGTGGGAGTATGATTTGAAAGAGCAGAGAAAGTCAATATTCCACTTGAGCTTCTAGAAAATATTTGTAGTTTGGACTCCGTTGGGACCTAAATTGGATGGAGGAGGTACACGCAGATTGGCATGATTCTGCTTCTTGAATAGGTGGCAGCCACACAAGTGTTTGCTTTAAAATTATTCTTAAAATTTGGCAGATATATTTTACACACTTTTTATGTGCACCTTTTTTGATTTTTAAAGAGAACAGAAAACATCACCTAACTATATGCCTAACGATAGCCCTGCCTACCCACCAAAAGGTGAGAGTGAGACCATCATCTGCGTGGCTCTTCTTGAAGTCAGCTCCACCATTCTGGCCTTCTCTAGCAGACACCGGAGCGAAAGGGCAGAATTGGGAAGCTGTGTTCTATTTCTAGCTGCTAAATTCATTCTTCAGAATATGGTATCTGAAGCGATGGTGAATTTCTGTCACATTCTGACTCACATGTAAGCATTAAAATATATTTCTGGCCAGGCACAGTGGCTCACGCATATATCCTATAATCCCAGCACTTTGGGAGGCAGAGGTGGCAGATTACTTGAGGCCAGGAGTTCAAGACCAGCCTAGCCAATATGGTGAAATCCCCATCTCTACAATACATACCAAAATTAGCTGGGTGTGGTGGCACATGCCTGTAGTCCCAGCTACCCTGGAGGCTGGGGCAGGAGAAGAGCTTGAACCTGGGAGGCAGAGCTTGCAGTAAACTGAGATGGTGCTACTGCACTCCAGCCCTAGCAACAGAGCAAGACTCTGTCTCAAAAACAAACAAATAAAATAAAATAAAATAAAATTCTAAAGTCACCTTACAGGAATTTGGAAATTCACTTACATTATCCAAACCTCTGTTCCCTGCTCTGGAAAAGGTTGACAATCAATGTATTCTCATATTTATTCCCTATGGGATTCTATATTTCAATTTGTATTTATTAGAGATCATAAGGTTATTAACCATTCTCTTTGTCAGGAAAGCCTTTATTAGTATTATTGTTCAAGTATTCCAAGGTACTCTATTGTCAAAACCTGATCTATATCAGTTTTGTTTTGTTTTTGTTGCCAGGCTGGAGTGCAGTGGCACCATCTCAGCTCACTGCAACCTCCGACTCCCGGGTTCAAGCAATTCTCCTGCCTCAGTTTCCTGAGTAGCTGGGACTACAGGCACGCGCCATCACGCCCAGCTAATTTTTGTATTTTTAGTAGAGACAGGGTTTCACCATGTTGACCAGGATGGTCTCGATCCCTTGACCTCATAGTCTGCCCTCCTCAGCCTCCTAAAGTGCTGGAATTACAAGTGTGAGCCACTGTGCCTGGCCTATATCAGTTTTAAGAAATAAAAGACATTATAGTCTTTGCATTTTAGCCTTCCTGAAGAGAATTATCCTTGTTCTTATCCACAGGTAGTTAAAACAATAACCTTCTTAAACATTTTAACAAGCTGATGGTAAAAAATGACTGAATATTTCCAAGTTCTTTTCTCAGCCCACAGGCTCTGGAATATGAATTAGGTGCACTGATAAAAATGTTGAATCTTTAATATTTCACACCAAAAGAAATGCCTCCAGGTAGCTTTTAGCATACTGCTGTAATCTTGGGTAATGAATTAATCATACCCATCCTTAACATAGAATGTTAAGGTGGAATCCACACAGAAGAGTATGGATCGGATAAGCAAGCACTTTTGCTCCTGAAAACTATTTCAACCACTGCATTAGAGTTCATAGAATTGACTAATCTCCACAGACTAGGATCTAAAATTAATATAGGCCCCAAAGCCCCAGTCTCAGAACAGTGCCAGATAAAAATCCCAAATCAGACTGCCAGAAGTGCTTCCAAGTAGAAGAAGGGCACCCAGGGAACCAGTCATATTAATTCAGTAAATAGGAATTTATGCCACTTACCTTTGTCCTGAGGCCTTTCTGATTAGCAACCCATTTACAGCTAAATCGGGAGAGATTACTTCATGGAAGCCTGGCCCCCTTAACTAGGGAGGGGCTGTTTGTATGTCTACCAACATTTCTGCCTATCTGGGTGGCACATAATTAATATTGAGGTTCATTAGACGTTTAAATGCCAATAGTGGTCATAACAAAAGAACACAGTCAGCCAGGCGCAGTGGCTCATGTCTATAATCCCAGCACTTTGGGAAGCTGAGGCAGGAGGATTGCTTGAGCCCAGTAGTTCAAGACCAGCCTAAGCAATGTAGTGAGACCTGGTCTCTATAAAATATTTAAAAATTTTTAGCTGGGCGTGGTGGTGTGTTCCTGTCGTCCTAGCTACATAGGAGGATCCATTGAGCCCAGGAGGTTGAGGTTGTAATGAACCATGATTGTGTCACCGTGCTCCAGCCTGGGTGACAGAGCAAGACCCTGTCTCAAAAAAAAAATAAAAAATAAAAAAAAGCACAGGCTGACTCACCAGTCACTCTGTCACTCTTTCACATTGTGGCAGAGGCTTTGGCTTACATGTAATTTTGATTATATGGAATTATTTTATTCATTGAATATGAAAGGTGATTTTATGTTTCCTTATCCACACCTCCAGTGAACTCCTCCACTCTCTGTTATCTATGGCTTTAGTCATTTCTTACAAGTAATATTTGGAGCCTAGGGTGAGTAGCATGAAACTCATGAATAAAGGTTGGTTACATATGTGTGGTTGGACCTGGGAAAAAAGGGGCCCTAAGCTGGCAGGCTCCTTGCTTATAACTCTGGGCTGCTGAGGGGCAAGGCAGAGGTGCCCATACCGACTCACTAGTAGTCAGTAGGGAGGAATCTTCAGAGGCGGGAGAACATTTACAAACATGTATTAATATGGTCCTGTATCAACACATCACATATTATTTGTAGATGACCATTGCTTCCCTCCCTTTCTCCCTCCCTCCCTCCTTCCTTCCTTCCTTCCTTCCTTCCTTCCTTCCTTCCTTCCTTCCTTCCTTCCTTCCTTCCTTCCGCCCGCAAATATGTGTTCAGGTTCTATTGCATCTAAGGTACCGTTCTGGTAATGCAGATTAGACAAAAGTGTATGATGTAGATTCTGTCCTTTAGTTTGAGCACGGAAAGCAGAGTCAGGGAGGAGAGGGAGCGATAGAGAGAATCCATGCCATGGTCAAAAGCCGATCATGAATTTCACCTGCATTATTAACAGTTTTATTAATTCTGTAAGATCAGTTTATCCCATACTCATTCTACAGGTTTCCTACTTCTAAATATCAGCTTTGTTTAGAAAGTATCATTCTTTTTAGAAATTTTACAAACAAGATACAGAATATAAATATAGAATGAGAAATTGGCACGTATAAATAACTGCCATACAAGGTCAAGTGAGATAAGTTCTGTCAGAAAAGTACAAAGTGTTATGAGAATTTAGATAAATAGAGATTGATTTGGGAGGAACAAAAAGGAAAGTGCTAGAAAGAAGCTACCTTTTAAATTGGCCACAAAGAACACGCGAGATTTCAAGGGACAAAAGAATTCAAGAGTTCAAATGCCATCTACAAGAATGGGGCAGGGGAGACAGGGACAGGTTGAAGTTTGGCAGCAAAAAGGCTGTATTAAAAGTGATCACTTTGGTGTATACATGCTAAGTTATAGGACTGCGGCAAAATCCTAGTGGAAAAGTCCAAGAAGTAGATTAAAACACAGCTTCCAGCCTTTTGAACCTTTTTCAGTCCCTACATATTGAAGATAGCTGACATAGAATGTGCATAAGTTTAAAGGAAAGAGGGCTGAGAAGAAAAAATGATTGAGACATATGGAATGTTCACATTTAGGAGCAGAAAGAAAGGAGAAAAAATAAAATCCTAGAAAATTGTAGCATGTGCATGCCAACGAAGCGAACGTATTAAAGGTTGTGAGGACACTGACTCATGTTTAAAAATTAAAACTGCTTTGACTTTTAATTTACAACATGTGCTCAAATACATCCCATATGGACCAAAGACTTTTAAAGAGAAACAGAAATTTTAAAAATGAAAAGAAGCTACAGATAAGTATTTATCTGATGTTAGAATGGAAAAAACTTCCTAAGAGTAAAAGCAAAGTGTACTAGTCAGGGTTCTCCAGAGAAACAGAGCAAATAACAGATATATGTGCACACAGATATACATGTATCCTGAGACTTTCATACCTGCATAATCTCATATCAATTTCTTATAAATCTCTCTATATTTATATATATACATATATAAACATATATATACACATTATACATACATATACACATATATAAAGATATTTATATATGTATACACACATAATGAAGTTTATTATAAATAAGTGACTTATGAGATTATGGAGGCATGCAAGTCTCAAGGTCTGTAGGGAGAGCTGGCAAGCTGGAGACCCAGGCGAGTTGATGGTGCAGTTCCAGTCTGAGTTCAAAGGCTTGAGAACTAGAATGGATGATGTAGTCCCTGTCTCAAGACTCATGAAGAGCTGATGCTTCAGTATGACTCAGAAGGTAGTCAGGCAGGAAGAATCCTCTTTTACTTGGAGAAGGGTCTTTTAGTTCTATTCAGGTCTTCAACTGATTGGGTGAGGCCCACCCACATTAGAGTAGGTGATCTGCTTTACTAAGTCTACTGGTTTAAATATTAATCTTATCTGGAAAAAATCCTCAAATGAAACACCCTGAATAATGTCTGACCAAATATCTGTGTACCCCATAGCTAAGTCAAGTTGACACATGAAATTAATCATCACACAATGTGAGATATGGCTACATAAAAGTTAAAAAATCTATATAACCAGGAAAATATTTTGCAAAGATTAAATAGGTACATCCTGATATCCCCCCCCCCCCACCTTATTTGTGTTCTATTTGTAGCCTCACCCCTTCGAGGCCAAGCTGCAAGAATGACTTCCCAGAGCAGGGGAGGATGTTCATTTGTTCTCTTGAGCAATGCTGGAAAGTCAGGAGGAAGAGGATTGCTAAATGCTGAAATCTGTTTCATCACAGTTGAACTTATCAGAGGATGGGCATGGGGCCCATCAGATCCTTTGCTTCTCCCAGGGTGTGAAGAAGATGTACTTCTGTCCATGGGGCCGGGAGGCCTATTGTTCTGTGCTAGAAAGATGATCCAGCAAAGGGGAAGTTAAACAGCCAGAAGGATCGTATGAGGAAAAGGGAAGCAAGGAGTAGGAGAAGAGAAATGGTTAGAAGTGGGTATCTTGCTTTGGACAATTCAGGAGGAGGAGGGATCTCTGTCTTGACTTCCAGTTAGTGCTTTAGAAAGAGATGGACCCTTGGCTGCTCCTTTACCTACTCAGGTGCAGCCACTTCAAGGTATGGCTTCGTGGTATGGCCTCATGATATGCTAAGTGGTAGGGCTGCTTAGGCACAGGGAGGCCTGGACATGTAGCTTCTCTGGGCACCTTTTGGTTCCCATATGATGTGTTGGTTCCCATATGATGTGTTGGGGACCTGCCCACTGGAGGGTCTTGGTCCTGAATTAAGAGCCCATGGGCCTGGCACAGGCTTACCATGGTGAGGTGAGGAGACCTCTCCACAGGGAATGGGGGTGGACAGCTTCATCCCCAGAAGAATGAGGCAGAGAGGCAGAGGGTGCTATAGCAGCCATTCAAGAAGAATCCAGTCAGCTGGGAAAGTAGGGGGAGGGAGAGAAAGGGAGGAAGATGGGGAGAGACAGAGAGGAAGGAAGGGAGGGAGAGATGTTAGGTGGAAAGGCTGGCAGCACGCCCAGCGATCATGTGAATCCAAGTTGCTCTTCACTGCACTCAGAGGTTACCTGAGTCCCTTCCACTTGAGATGCTTAACTCCACCTTGGAACAGAGCCAGGAAGAAGTTGGGAACAAGAGAGACAGCAATTACCTCAAAAAACCAAACGTTACTATAAAGGGCTGTTTAAAGGATAAGTTCAGACTAAATTAAAAAAATAAAAAAGGCCTAACATCCATTTCTGCCTCTCTACCAAGTGACTGTGAGCTTATAAGGAAGACCAGGATAATTACAGATAAAATAAACATACCACATATCTGCACGTTGAAAGATTATATTGCCTGAATTTGTAAACCTGGTATGTTTCCATTTATTTATTACAACATTAATAAAAAATGTCCAATAACAAATAAAGGAATAATGCCAGAGATAAAAGGTTAATTGCTTTTACTTACACAGAACTCTTTCAAATAAATAAGAAAAATGCTAAGACCTCTGAGGAGGAATGGGCAAAAACTAAAACAAAATATCCTGGTAATTTATAAACTAGGATATAAGAGTAGCTAATAAGCATATAAATACTTAACAAGTTAACCAAGAAATAAAAGATAAAATAATAATTAGTACCATTTTCACTTATCAGAAGAGAAAATACTGACAACTTATCAATATATATCAAGGACATTCAAAGTGTTTATATCTTTTGATATATTCTACTTCTAGGAAATTATCCTATAGAAACCATAAAAAATGTGGACACATTTAACAATGAAATTCAATGTTGTTCAAGATATATGGAAAGATTTGAAATTGTAAAATATAATACCTTTCCCAAGGTCACAAACAGATAAACATTTACCTAGTCTCATTTTAAAGAGAGACTAGAAGAGAATCTTACACCATAACTTTTCTTGCTAGTTTATTTCAGTCTTTTATCAACTTTGCAGTAAAGCCATCTTTCACATGTCTGATTGAAATACACCCAGCTTTAATTTAAGCCCATGTTTGGGCTCAAGTGGACACAATGAATAACTCCGTGGCATTGTTTCATTAAATTAAAAGACAACAATTCTCTCTTGGACCAAATTTTTCTTCCTTCTTTCAATGAACACACACTTCTGGCACTAAAGATATTTCTGACTGCCTAGGATCGATATCTTTCTTCTTATCTGGCCCTTGGCACCCCACCTGGCCAGGTCCTAGATGCCTGTTTGCTCCCTTAGCCTATGAATGGGAAATGGGCCACAGGGAGACAAGCACACGACCGCAACATGGTGTGGAAAGAGCTCAGGCTGAGGTCTACACATCTACACGGGGTCTACAGGTGCACAGAAGATGCACCCAAATCAGTCTGGTAGAGTCACGTATCAAAGAGGAGGAGAATGTCTTAGTTCATTTTGTGCTGCTATAACAGCATACCCAAGGCTGGGTAGTTTATAAAGAACAGAGTTTTATTTCTCATAGTTCTGGAGTCTGGAAGTCTAAGATCAAGGCATTGGCATTTGGTATCTGGTGCCCCCTCTGGAGGGGGCAATGCTGTGTCCTCATGCAGTGGAAGGCAGAAAGTCAAGAGAGGGGGAACTCCCCCTACACCTGATCCCATTCACGAGGGAGGAGCCCTTATAGTGTAATCACATCTTAAAGACCCACCTTGTAATACCGTCACATTGGCAACACCTGAATTTGGGAGGGGGATCCATTCAAACCATAGCAGAAACTGTAGAGCTGAATGGAATTTCCCCAAGTGGACAAGGGCAGTGGAGAGGTGGGAGGGTAAGTATAGTTATTTCTGGTGTGAAAACATATATGAAGGTATCTAGGTGAGAGAGAGTGTGTCTTCAGAAACTGAAAGACTATGCAGTGTGGTTATGCAGAGAGGGTGCCAAGCAGGATCATATGAGCATGAGTGGGAGCTTGGGGGCAGGTGACAAAGCCTTGCAATAACATGAAGGAGTTTGAGTTTCAACCTGTGAACACTGGAGTTAGTGAGTATTCTAAGCAGGTGAAACACGATCAGACTTCAGTGTTAACCAAAACCACACAGATACTGTGGATGTAGGTTGGAGGGATAATCTGGAGGCACATGTACCAGATGGAATGAATGATGGATCCAAAAAGAGCAAAACTGGGGATGGAACAGAGAATCAAGAAGGCTTCGAGACTTACTGGATGTGGGATTGGGTTGAGAAAAAATGAGGAGGTGGTGATGACAACCTAAAAATGTTACCTTATAAAAACATTTGGCCTCTCAGTAGATCTCATACTTGAGTATGCATGAGAATCATTGGAATCCTTGTGAAAAATCTTGATTCCTGGGACATGCCCCAGATTAATAAAGTTGGGGAGAAGGACCAGAAACACATTAATTAGCACTCCAGGTGATTCTGATGTAAGTCTACCTTGAAAACTATAGCACGGCTGGGCACGGTGTATTACATGCCTGTCATCCCAGCACTTTGGGAGGCCAAGGCGGGTGGATCACGAGGTCAGGAGATCAAGACCATCCTGGCTAACACGGTGAAACCTCGTCTCTACTAAAAATATAAAAAATTAGCACATGCCTGTAGTCCCAGCTACTCGGGAGGCTGAGGCAGGAGAACTGCTTGAACCCAGGAGGCGGAGGTGGCAGTGAGCTGAGATCATGCCACTGTACTCCAGCCTGGGTGACAGAGCAAGACTCTGTCTCAAAAAAAAAAAAAAAAAAAAAAAAAAAAAAAAAGGAAACTACAGCAAAGGTTTTTTTCTTTTAATTTTTCCTTGTAAATAATTTGCAAATTACTACTCCCAATGAATAACTGGTAGGTAACTATGCACAATGAAATGAACAAAAATATTTGACGGTAGACATGGTAGACTATCTCTATGGTCTACCATCTGCCAATCTAGAAAGTGAGTGGTGGAGGAGGCGGACCATGGGGTGATTTCTATGAAAGAGCAGCAGCATTTAGGGGGTCGACATGGGAAGAGAAATTAGTGAAGATGGGAAGGAGAGAGCAGCAAGAGAGGAAAGGCAAGGAAGGAGAGGTAGTAACCGTGGGGACTAACTCAGGAAGCTCTGCCCCAAAAAATACAGAACAGCCACCATGGCACTGATTATAAGTTCTCAGGGCCATCCTTTCAGACTGCAACATTCTCTCCATCTATTTAACTTTTTAAAAATTAAAAATACATAATTCCTGAATAATACAAAGAAACAAAATTCAAATTCCCTAATACCATGAAATTTTTTCACAGGTTTAGCCATGAAATCTAATTCGTACAAAGACTAAAGACATGAATTCTGGGGATGCTACTGATAAGCATATTTAAAGATTATTATTTCTAGTAGTTCAAACCATCAAAGCATTTTAAAAGGCCTCTAGAAATACTTTTATGAAAAGTATATGCACCTCTATTTACAAATAAACATTTTTTTAAAGATTAAAAACTTGCTCCCAGCTGCATCAATAAACCTGTCATAGTCACATAAGTCTAAGGCAGTAGGCAATTTGGAAATAGCTCACAAATTTCCTTCTTGAGCAATTTCTGATTAGCAAAAGTCTAAAGAGAGCTAGTGAATCAGCCTGCACAAAGCATTTGGAAGTGTGTAATCACATTTACTGACATCAAATGCATTATCCTGGAGGCAAGCTAGTGAAAATATCAGTGGGATTGAAGTGGGTAAAAAAAAAACTTTCAGAGATAAAAGCATCTTTAAAGTTTTCTGGAAAATTTAGTTACTGTCTATCGTACTTGAAACAAAATGAGAGTTAAAAATATTTCTGCCCCTAATCCCTATGGGACACCCATTACATTTTACTGCAAAGTTCTATTGAATGAACTCCCAAGTGAATGTGGGTGGACCCAGACAATGACATCTCTTCATAGGTCACAAGGAGGTGAGAAACAATTCTTGAATTTCAGAACTTCAGCAAAGTGTAGTCTAAATTGGAGTGGCCCAAGACAGCAGATTTGAGAGTAAGTCTAAACAGGTCACCTCCAACAGCAGTCTTTAGTTTAAAAATCCCACTGGGGCAGATGAAGTCAATTGCTTGAAACTTCTCATGTGGCTAGTGGTGTTTTGGGCTTTGCTGGAAGGTCTCTGAGTTTTACCTGCCTGATCTCTTTCAGCAGACCTAGAATCTTGCTTTCCCCTCAACTTCCTCCTCCTCCTCCATGTATCACATCTTGGTGTTGTGACCTGAGTCTACTCTGCTCTCCAGCCAAGGCCCAAACTCCAGGACCTTGACTCTGGGTTCTATTCCTGAGACTGATGTACTTGCCACTACCAAGAGATTGGATAGGAGTTTGGATAGAGTTTCATATGTATTTGCAATTAGATGTCACAATGACATGTATTAATAAAACATGCTCTATATAGAAATAAAATGAAGACATATACATTTTATTATTAGATATTACATAAGACAGTTAAAAATAATGAGATCCCACAGAAAACATGCTGGCTGAGGTGACTTACTCTTATAATCCCAGCACTTTGGGAGACAAAGGTGGGAGGATTGCTTGAGCCCAGGAGTTTGAGACCCACCTGGGTAACATAGTGAAATCCCATCTCTACAAAAAATAAAAAATTAGGCAGGTGTGGTGGTGCCTGCCTGTAGTCCCGGTTACTTGGGAGGCTGAGGTTGGAGGATCACTTGAGCCCAGGAGGTCGAGGCTGTAGTGAGCTGTGATTGTACCACTTCATTCCAGCCTGGGTGACAGAATGAGACCCTATCTCAAAAAATAAAAAATAAAATAAATAAATACATTTGGCCTATGAGTGGCTCTCATACTTGTTAAAAAAATAGATTCTTGTGCCTGTAATCTCAGCACTTTGGGAGGCTGAGGTGAGAGGATTGCTTGAAGCCAGGAGTTCGAGGCTGCAGTAAGTCACGATTGCAACATTGCACTCCAGCCTAGGCTATAGAGCAAGACCCTGTCTTCCTCTGAAAAACAAAAAATAGATTTCTGAACCCTGCCCCCAGATTTGCGACATCAGGCAGGAGAACCAAGAAAGTGTTTTTAAGGAGCAAAAAGTGTTTCTTTAATTTTTAATTTTAATTTTTTAATTTTTTTAATTTTTCCATTTCAATGTTATGTAAATTGCTATCCCCCTCTAGTCATCAGTAGATACCATGCACAAGTGAAGAGAACAAAAAAGTGATGCAGTATAGACGGGCTATGTATTTTGCCTTTGTGCCTTGTAAATAACCTCCTTTAGCTACTACATGAGCACAAGTAATGGACAAAGCTTTTTAGGTCATCTGAGGAAAATCAGGAGTTTTCAACAGATATATATTATTATAGCAAGGAACGAGAAAACACAGTATTTTTTTCTACCCTGGCATTTATGCTTGACCAGGTACTAGCTAAAATAAGCAGGTTTTTTTGGGAGGGTAGAATATAGCTTTTTGATTACCTAGAGTTTGTTCTTTTAGAGATAGACTGCTGGGGAGGTAAGATCTTATCTGTGGTGAAGAATGTATCTGAACAAACAGCAAAATGAAATTCTAAGTTGTCTCCTAGCTACTGATCTTAGCTGGCATCTGAGAAATTCTGTAAATGACACCGGCCCCCACGCGCTGACCCTGATATGCTAGCATGCCGAACATCAAAGGCGTGCGTGCACACAGACTAAAGGGGAAAAAACTCCTAAACCTTAAGGGGCTGAGTTCTATTTTTGAAAAACAGCTTTGATGAAAAGCCCATAAAATTACGTAAAACTGGGGTCATTTAAAAATTGGGAAGAACTCTCCCAGGTTGTTCTAATTTCAAATAATGACTTTTTTTTTTTTTTTTTTCATATTAAACATACAGCCTATGGGATTCTGGGTTTCTGTCCCCCTCCAAGTAAAGTAGAAAACAGATTCTCTTACCTTTTTTTTTTTACTTCTTGTTCTTGGCTTCTAAAGCTCTGCTTGTTAAGTGAACTTCTGAGCTTATGAGAAAGATAAAGGCCTTTTTCATGTGAGGTAGAGGGGGAAAGTGGTAGGGAGGGACCAGGAAAATGTTCTTACTAATAACCTGCCCAAATTAGGTAAGCACAGTGGGTGAACCAAACGATTTGATAATTATTTTTTTCTAAGTAAAAATTTAATGGCTGAAAAGGGAAAGGCCAATTAATTCAATGGGCAGTGAGTCTAGCTCCTAACTCGCATTTAAGACGTGTTTCATAATGATGGCGGTTGCCCACGTGAACGCCCGCCCACTGCAAGAATGAAAGTGAATGAAATCCCTTAGAAGACCTTTGATCAGGCGCTATCCCCTGACAGAAGTCAGCTTGCACCGAGAAAGAAGCAATCCATCCTGTTGAGGGTGGGGTGATGGCTACCACTACTCAATTAGACAAAAGGTGACACCAGGGGTTTATAATTCTCGAGGTGCCCCAATTAATTTATGTAGCTGCTAGTGTGTGTCAAGCTGAGTTGGGAGTTTAAAAATTTTTTTAATGTATTTCTTCTCAATAGTATTCATATTTATTAATGTTCATTTGGTAATGTTATTCCCCTGCAGAGAAAAGGAAACGTGTTCATCTCAGCATTTTTGCCTACTTCCTCTTTTTTCTCCTTGTTTTAATTAACAATTGCTCAGTGCCCTGAGGGCTGTCATTAATTAAAAGATTTTTTTTAAAAAAAATCCTTCAGGAATAAGAAGAACTGATATTTTTTTCTTTTTAAACATGAAAGTGGTTTTAAGATTTATTTTGTAGTGGGTTTCTCTCTTTTAACGTTCCTCTCCTTGTGATTACATGTATTTCCAAAAGATTCAGTTGTTTTTATGTAACTATAGGAGTTCTCAATATAGGAAATAAAATCTCTTGATGTTTTATTAATTCATGCTTTCCTTAGAGTTTGGTAAAAGAGCTTTTACACCATGAGAATGATGCTTTAATAGAAAAGAATATAAACATTAGTAACTCTTATAATAGGGAAAATGCACGGTTTGGTAGTTTCTTTTCTCTGTTGTTCAAGAAAAAGGTAAAGATGTGCTTGGGAGTAAAAGAATTCACTGATGAAGGCAGATGGAGGAGATAAGTAGTAAGTACATATGCCTTGAAGCCATTGAGCTGTGACTTACCCTATCTAATTACTATTTTGACCACTTATAGAATTTTTTCTCCCTTTAGTCTATGAAAAAACAGATTAAATAAGAGACTATAAAGGGACCAAAATGATTCCAAAGGTGGCTTAATGAAAAAAGAATAAAATGTTCTGCAGTTTTATGGAAGGTTATAAACCTTATGAAGTGAGCCGTTTTCTGATGATAAAATGCTGCTGGAAAGGCGGTCCAGAACCTTCTCCGACACAGGAGAACAGTCTCTTTCAGTACCAAGGTCATCAGGAGAGGCTTACAAATATTTTATCACTGCTCATATCCCTTTTGTTGCAGTTTCTGAACTCCACTCCTCATGTTAAAATATCAATGCAAACCCTAGGAATTAATTTAAAAAATAATTTGTGTTTGAGTTGAATTGTAAAAGCCAGTTTGTCTTTATTGAGGCCTCTTGTGGGAAATCCTTAGTGAATCAGTAGGTCCTTTCTTCAGTTCCTCTTCTCCCTATCCTTTTTCAGGATGTGATAAACCCACACTCCAACCTTTTTCAGCAACACCAGCAGACGCACACTTCTCAGTGCGGTCATTTCAGTTAATAATCCATCAACTCCGCTCAGCACATTCCTCTCCTTTTCCAAATTGGGTCACTGCATGGCTCCCTATTGGCCCACTCTGATCTCCTCTCTCTATAGTCTATTCTTCAAAGGCTTTGGCCACAAAGGATTATTTGGCCAACTCTGTGGCAAATAATCCTAAATACAAATCATTAATCCTGAGTTTGTGCACTTCTTGACCTTTTGATTTAAAATACCTTTAAAATCATGAAAGCAAGGCTGGGCGTGGTGGCTCACACCTGTAATCCCAGCACCTTGGGAGGTCGAGGTGGGCAGATCACTTGAGGTCAGGAGTTTGAGACCAGCCTGACCAACATGGTGAAACCCCATCTCTACTAAAAATACAAAAAAAAAAAAAAAAAAAAAAATTAGCCAGGCATGGTAATGTGCACCTGTGATCCCAGTTACTCAGGAGGCTGAGACAGGAGATTCACTTGAACTTGGGAGGTGGAGGCTGCAGTGAGCTGAGATCGTGCCACTGCACTCCAGCCTGGGTGACAGAGAGCCAGACTCTGTCTCAAAAAAAAAAAAAAGTTATGTTTACACTATACTGTAGTCTAAAAGTGTGCAATAGCATTATATCTAAAAATATATATATATACAGACCTTAATTAAAATGTATTATTGCTAAAAATGCTAATGATCATCTGTGCCTTCAGTGAGTCATAATCTTTTAGCTGGTGGAGATCTTGCCTCGATATTGATGGCTGCTGACTGATCGGGGTGATTGTTGCTGATTAGGGTGATTGTGGCAATTTTTTTTATTTTTGAGATGGGGTCTCTGTCACCCAGGCTAGAGTGCAGTGGTGTGATCTCGGCTCACTGCAACCTCCTTCTCCTGGGCTCAAGCGATTCTTCTGCCTCAATCTCCTGAATAGCTGGGACTACAGGCATGCGCCACCACGCCCAGCTAATTTTTCTGTTTTTGTAGAGATGAGGTTTCATCATGTTGGCCAGGCTGGTCTTGAACTCCTGACTTCAAGTGATCCACCGGCCTTGGCCTCCCAAAGTGCTGGGATTACAGGTGTGAGCCACCACGCCCGGCCGGCAATTTCTTAAAGTAAGACAGCAATGAAGTTTGCTGCTTCCTTTCACAGAAGATCTCTCTGTAGCATCTGATGCTGTTTGATAGCATTTTACCCACGATAGAACTTCTCTTAAAATTGGAGTCAATCTTCTGAAACCTTGCTCCTGCTTTTAAACTAAGTTTATGGAATGTTCTAAATCCTTTATTGTCATCTCAACAATGTTCACAGCATCTTCACCTTGGAGTAGATTCCATCTCAAGAAAACACTTTCTGGCCAGGCATGGTAGCTCACACCTGTTTTCCCAGCACTTTGGGAGGCTGAGGTGGGAGGATCACTTGAGCCCAGGAGTTCAAGTCCAGCCTGGGCAACAAGGTGAAACCCCCATCTCTACAAAAAATACAAAAATTAGCTGGGTGTGGTGGCACGTGCCTGCAGCCCCAGCTACTCAGGAGGTTGAGGTGGAAGGATCACCTGAACCTGGGGAAGCTGAGGCTGCAGTGAGCTGTGATCACACTATTGCACTCCAGCCTGGGCAACAGAGAGAGGCACTGTCTCAAAAAAACAAAACAAAACCAAAAACACTTTCTTTGCTCTTCCATAAGAAACAACTTATCCATTTAAGTTTGATTGTGAGATTGCAGCAATTCAGTCTCATCTTTAGACTCCACTTCTTTTTTTTTTTTTTTTTTTTTTGAGACAGAGTCTGGCTCCGTCGCCCAGGCTGGAGTGCAGTGGCCGGATCTCAGCTCACTGCAAGCCCCGCCTCCCGGGTTTGCGCCATTCTCCTGCCTCAGCCTCCCGAGTAGCTGGGACTACAGGTGCCCGCCACCTCGCCCAGCTATTTTTTTGTATTTTTTAGTAGAAACGGGGTTTCACTGTGTTAGCCAGGATGGTCTCGATCTCCTGACCTCGTGATCCGCCCGTCTCGGCCTCCCAAAGTGCTGGGATTACAGGCTTGAGCCACCGCGCCCGGCCTAGACTCCACTTCTAATTCTAGTTCTCTTGCTGTTTCCACATCTGCAGTTACTTCCTCCACTGAAGTCTTGACCCTCAAAGTCATCCAGGAGGGTTGGTATCAACTTCTTCCAAACTCCTATCAATTTTGATATTTTGACCTTCTTTCATAAATCACAAATGGTCTTAATAGCATCTGGAATGATAAATCCTTTCCAGAAGGTTTTCAATGTACTTTGCCCCGATCCATCAGAGGAATCACTATCTATGGTAGGTTAGCCTTACAAAATGTATTTCTTAAATAATAGGGCTTGAAAGTTAAAATTATTCCTCGATCCATGGGCTGTAGAATGGATGTTGTGTTAGCAGGCATGAAAACAACATTCATCTCCTTGTACATCTCCATCAGAGCTCTTGGGTGACCAGGTGCATTGTCAATAAGGAGTAACCTTTGAAAGGAATAATTTTTTTTTTCCCTCAGAAATGGTCTCAATGTTTAAGCTCAATGATGAGCTTAAAATATTCAGTAAGCCATGATGAAAACAGATGTGCTGTCATCCAGGCTTTGTTGCTCTTTTTGTGGAGCAGAGGCAGAGTAGATTTGGCATCATCCTGAAAGGTTCTAGGATTTTTGGAATGGTCAATGGGCATTGGCTTCAACTTCAAGTCACCAACTGCGTTAGCCCCTAACAAGACAGGCAGCCTGTCCTTCAGAGCTTTGAAGCCAGGCATTGCCTTCTTCTCTCTAGCTATGCAAGTCTTACATGATATCTTTTCCCAAGAGAAGCCTGTTGCATTACGGGCACTTATGGTCCCAGCTACTCGGGAGGCTGAGGCAGGAGAATGGCATGAACCCAGGAGGCGGAGCTTGCAGTGAGCTGAGATTGTGCCACTGCACTCCAGCCTGGGCAACAGAGTGAGACCCTGTCTCAAAAAAAAAAAAAAGAAAAGAAAAGAAAAGAAGAAGAAAGAAGAAGAAGAAGAAAAGAAGAAGAAGAAGAGGAAGGAGAAGGAGAAGGAGAAGGAGAAGAAGGAGAAGGAGAAGGAGGAGGAGGAGAAGAAGAAGAAGAAGAAGAAGAAGAAGAAGAAGAAGAAGAAGAAGAAGAAGAAGAAGAAGAAGAAGAAGAAGAAGAAGAATGTTTCATTATAGGGAAAATCTATTGTTTTGCATAGCCACCTTTATCAATGATCTTAGCTAGATTTTCTGGAGAATGTGCTGCAGCTTCTACATCAGCATTAGCTGGTTCACCTTGCACTTTTATGTTACGAAGATGGCTTCTTTCCTTAAACCTCATGAACCAACCTCTTCTAGCCTCAAACTATTCTTCTACAGCTTCCTTACCTCTCTCAGCTTTACAGAGCTAAAGAGAGTTAAGGTCTTGCTCTGGATTAGGCTTTGGCTTAAGGGAATGTTGTGGCTGGTTTGATCTTCTACCCAGACAACTAAAACTTCTTCTATATCCGCAAAAAGGCTGTTCCACTTTTTAATCATTTCTGTGTTCACTGGAGTAGTACTTTTAACTTTCTTCAAAAACTCTTCCTTTTGCATTCACAATTTGGTTGTTTGGTACAAGAGGCCTAGCTTTTTTTTTTTTTTTTTAATTATACTTTAAGTTCTAGGGTACATGTGCATAACGTGCAGGTTTGTTACATATGTATACTTGTGCCATGTTGGTGTGCTGCACCCATCAACTCGTCAGCATCCATCAACTCATCATTTACATCAGGTATAACTCCCAATGCAATCCCTCCCCCCTGCCCCCTCCCCGTGATAGGCCCCGGTGTATGATGTTCCCCTTCCCGAGTCCAAATGATCTCATTGTTCAGTTCCCACCTATGAGTGAGAACATGCGGTGTTTGGTTTTCTGTTCTTGTGATAGTTTGCTAAGAATGATGGTTTCCAGCTGCATCCATGTCCCTACAAAGGACACAAACTCATCCTTTTTTATGGCTGCATAGTATTCCATGGTGCATATGTGCCACATTTTCTTAATCCAGTCTGTCACTGATGGACATTGGGTTGATTCCAAGTCTTTGCTATTGTGAATAGTGCCGCAATAAACATACGTGCGCATGTGTCTTTATAGCAGCATGATTTATAATCCTTTGGGTATATACCCAGTAATGGGATGGCTGGGTCATATGGTACTTCTAGTTCTAGATCCTTGAGGAATCGCCATACTGTTTTCCATAATGGTTGAACTAGTTTACAATCTCACCAACAGTGTAACAGTGTTCCTATTTCTCCACATCCTCTCCAGCACCTGTTGTTTCCTGACTTTTTAATGATTGCCATTCTAACTGGTGTGAGATGGTATCTCATTGTGGTTTTGATTTGCATTTCTCTGATGGCCAGTGATGATGAGCATTTTTTCATGTGTCTGTTGGCTGTATGAATGTCTTCTTTTGAGAAATGTCTGTTCATATCCTTTGCCCACTTTTTGATGGGGTTGTTTGTTTTTTTCTTGTAAATTTGTTTGAGTTCTTTGTAGGTTCTGGATATTAGCCCTTTGTCTGATGAGTAGATTGCAAAAATTTTCTCCCATTCTGTAGGTTGCATGTTCACTCTGATGGTAGTTTCTTTTGCTGTGCAAAAGCTCTTTAGTTTAATTAGATCCCATTTGTCAATTTTGGCTTTTGTTGCCATTGCTTTTGGTGTTTTAGACATGAAGTCCTTGCCCATGCCTATGTCCTGAATGGTATTACCGAGGTTTTCTTCTAGGGTTTTTATGGTATTAGGTCTAACATTTAAGTCTCTAATCCATCTTGAATTAATTTTCGTATAGGGAGTAAGGAAAAGATCCAGTTTCAGCTTTCTACTTATGGCTAGCCAATTTTCCCAGCACCATTTATTAAATAGGGAATCCTTTCCCAGAACAGAAATTATAACAAACTGTCTCAGACCACAGTGCAATCAAACTAGAACTCAGGACTAACAAACTCAATCAAAACCGCTCAACTACATGGAAACTGAATAACCTGCTCCTGAATGACTACTGGGTACATAACGAAATGAAGGCAGAAATAAAGATATTCTTTGAAATCAATGAGAACAAAGATACAACATACCAGAATCTCTGGGACACATTTAAAGCAGTGTGTAGAGGGAAATTTATAGCGCTAAATGCCCGCAAGAGAAAGCTGGAAAGATCTAAAATTGACACCCTAGCATCACAATTAAAAGAACTAGAGAAGCAAGAGCAAACACATTCAAAAGCTAGCAGAAGGCAAGAAATAACTAAGATCAGAGCAGAACTGAAGGAGATAGAGACACAAAAACCCTCCAAAAAATCAATGAGACCAGGAGTTGGTTTTTTGAAAAGATCAACAAAATTGATAGACCGCTAGCAAGACTAATAAAGAAGAAAAGAGAGAAGAATCAAATAGACACAATAAAAAATGATAAAGGGGATATCACCACCGACCCCACAGAAATACAAACTACCATCAGAGAATACTATAAACACCTCTACACAAATAAACTAGAAAATCTAGAAGAAATGGATAATTTCCGGGACACTTACACTCTCCCAAGACTAAACCAAGAAGAAGCTGAATCCCTGAATAGACCAATAGCAGGCTCTGAAATTGAGGCAATAATTAATAGCCTACCAACCAAAAAAAGTCCAGGACCAGATGGATTCACAGCTGAGTTCTACCAGAGGTACAAGGAGGAGTTGGTACCATTCCTTCTGAAACTATTCCAATCAATAGAAAAAGAGGGAATCCTCCCTAACTCATTTTATTAGGCCAACATCATCCTGATACCAAAGCCTGGCAGAGACACAACAACAAAAAAGAGAATTTTAGACCAATATCCCTGATGAACATCGATGCAAAAATCCTCAATAAAATACTGGCAAACCAGATCCAGCAGCACATCAAAAAGCTTATCCACCATGATCAAGTGGGCTTCATCCCTGGGATGCAAGGCTGGTTCAACATATGCAAATCAATAAACGTAATCCAGCATATAAACAGAACCAAAGACAAAAATCACCTGATTATCTCAATAGATGCAGAAAAGGCCTTTGACAAAATTCAACAGCCCTTCATGCTAAAAACTCTCAATAAATTCGGTATTGGTGGAATGTATCTCAAAATAATAAGAACTATTTATGACAAACCCACAGCCAATATCATACGGAATGGGCAAAAACTGGAAAAATTCCCTTTGAAAACTGGCACGATACAGGGATGCCCTCTCTCACCACTCCTATTCAACATAGTGTTGGAAGTTCTGGCTAGGGTAATCAGGCAAGAGAAAGAAATCAAGGGTATTCAGTTAGGAAAAGAAGAAGCCAAATTGTCCCTGTTTGCAGATGACATGATTGTATATTTAGAAAACCCCATTGTCTCAGCCCAAAATCTCCTTAAGCTGATAAGCAACTTCAGCAAAGTCTCAGGATACAAAATCAATGTGCAAAAATCACAAGCATTCTTATACACCAGTAACAGACAAACGGAGAGCCAAATCATGAATGAACTCCCATTCACAATTGCTTCAAAGAGAATAAAATACCTAGGAATCCAACTTACAAAGGATGTAAAGGACCTCTTCAAGGAGAACTACAAACCACTGCTCAGAGAAATAAAAGAGAACACAAACAAATGGAAGAACATACCATGCTCATGGATAGGAAGAATCAATATCGTGAAAATGGCCATACTGCCCAAGGTAAGTTATAGATTCAATGCCATCCCCATCAAGCTACCAATGACTTTCTTCACAGAATTGGAAAAAACTGCTTTAAAGTTCATATGGAACCAAAAAAGAGCCCGCATTTCCAAGACAATCCTAAGTCAAAATACAAAGCTGGAGGCATCCCGATACCTGACTTCAAACTATACTACAAAGCTACAGTAACCAAAACAGCATGGTACTGGTACCAAAACAGAGATATAGACCAATGGAACAGAACAGAGTCCTCAGAAATAATACCACACATCTACAGCCATCTGATCTTTGATAAACCTGAGAAGAGGCCTAGCTTTTAGCCTATCTTGGCTTTTAAGATGCCTTCCTCACTAAACTTAATCATCTCTAGCTTTTAGATTTAAAGTGAGAGACATGCTACTCTTTCTTTCACTTGAACACTTAGAGGCCATTGTAGGGTTATTAACTGGCCTAATTTCAATGTTGTTGTGTCTCAGGGAATAAGAAGGCCTGGAGAAAGGGAGAGAGACAGGAGAATAGCTAGTTACTGGAGAAGTCAGAGATTCTGACTTCATGGATTAAGTTTGTTGTCTTATATGGGCATGGTTTGTGGTACTCCAAAAACAATTACAATAGTAATATCAAAGATTACTGATCATAGATCACAGATATAAACAAAAAGTTTTAAATATTGGAAGAATTCCCAAAATGTGACACAGAGACATGAAGTGAGCACATACTGTTGGAAAAACGGTACCAAAAGACGGTACCAAAAGACCGGTGCCCAATGCAGGATTGCCACAAACCATCAATTTGTAAACAAACAAACAAACAAACAAAAAAAACTCAATATCTGCTAAGCACGGCAAAGTGAAGCACAATAAAATGAAGTATGCCTATAAATTATTGGTTCTTCATGATAGCATCTCAAAGTAGAATTACTAGGTTAAAGTTTGTGAACACATACATCTAGATTAAGATACAGACATCTTGCATATCTAACATAGATCTTAAGATATATTGACAATGCCAACTTTTTGTTGCCAAAGTGATGACTTTTGTTTTTTCCTGCTTTTTATTTTAAAATGATTTCAAACTTACAGAAAAATTATAAGAATGTACAATGGATACTATTTAATCATATCTGATTAAAAAAACCTGGATACCCTTTGCTCAAAGATGAAATCAAGTTTTGCCAATTGGCTCAATCCCGTCCTTCATAGCAAAAGCACCATTCCCGGATCCTGGGTTGCACCCAATTCCAGGTCTCTCTAGTCTCCTTCAATCTAAATCAGTTCCTCAGTCTCTACTTTATTTTCATCCTGAAGAGGACATTATGAATATCAGTTTTAATGTCTCATCATCTTCTGAAGTGCAACAAATCTAAAACTGATTTCATCATCTTTCTCTGCAAATCAACTTTCCCACTAAATTCCTACTTTTTTTTTTTATCATCCTTCTTCCAACATCCTAGGCTTAAAACTTTCCTTCTCCCTTAATCCACACATAGTTCTCAAATTGTTAAACATTATTATTCAATTGTCCCATTTGATACATTTACCTGCACTTTCCCATGGACTCAACATGTCCGTCACTCAACTCATGAGCTTCTTTCTAAAACCTCCTCCTCAGCTTCCTGCATGAATAACCTCTGCATGGCACCAACATTGGCCAAGTGGGCCAAGGTAGCATGAGGAAAGACAGGCAGCTGGAAAGGACGTGGACCTGTGTGCTAGAAGAATAGGTAGGAACAGAAGAGGGAGGGCATAAAGTGTGAATAAGCCTTTAAATGCTGTGCTACATATTCCAATTTTAATTCATGTCTTCTTTCTGGACTATTCTGTGGGCATTTTAAGACTCTAGCCATTTAAAAAGCTGCTTTAGAATGTGATCGCTAGTAAGCTTTTTGTATACAGAGGGACTAAAGAAAGGTTTGTTGATAAATAAAGTTGATAAATTACATTGAGGCTTAAAGTCTTTGAGAGTTCATACTCCACTATGAATTGCTTTCTTCTCTAAATGTGGCATGAACATATTGAACCATCTGATTTTAAAAACATGGGAAATCATCTCACCTTCCCTCTAAACAACAGTAGAAAGACTGTGTATACTAATTTAGCAAACACTGATTTTGCAGAAAAGAAACATTCAGCAAATACTTATTGAGGGCCCAGTACACACACACACATGTATATATACACATACATATTTATAGACAAATATAATTGATGCATTACTAAGGAAGTGATAACCATTTGCAAATAAAAGTATGAAAACATCTATCCTCAATTAAATAGTGTACCTTTTAAAATGATAAACACATTGGCTTAAATTTTTTCACAGTCTTTTAGAAATTGGGTTTCTAGTTTTCATAAGCCAATAAGGAAAGCTAGTGCTTGTGCTCTTGGAGAGGAAAAGCGTGTTTTGGCTGGCAATGTGTGTGGTGGCAAATGCATAAATTCTGGATCTAATATCTGGCTTTCCATTCCTGTTCTGCCACTTGCTAACTGTGTGATGGGGTGAGATGGGTCCTCCAGACCCCAGCTTCTTCATTTGTAAAGTGGGGGAATGATGATAGTTCCCACCTCATAGTGTTATTGCATTAAATGAATTAATACACATGAAGAGTTCATAACAAATGGTGAAAATGGATGATGCCCTCCTAAGGATTCTTTCAGTTGCAATAATCTTATTTAAATCCAATCAATCCTCATTATTAATACATTTACTGATTCAATTAACATTCACTGTAGTTCAGTAAGCTAGGTGCAGTGATGGGTAAGACATAGTTCCCGTCATCAAAGGCTATCATATTATAAAAACTGAAGAAGCAAAATAATACTGTAGGGTAAGGACGAGACACTTCCCCTCTCTTCCCAGCTTTCTATCTTGGCTCATAAGAGAAAACATCCATCCTTGCATGGCTCAGTGGATTCTTGGATGAATCCCTCACAGCTAGCTCTTTACTTTAGTTCTGAACTAGTTCTCACGGGAGAGGAGCTGCTTATCTGAATAAATCTGTTATTTGTGGGGCCATGTTTCCCCTAGTGATCAGTAATGCTGCACAGAAATATAATGGGTATCTCTGGGCTCAGTTCAACCTGATATTGGACAAGTGAGCATGCCCACATACTCAGGATCCTTTTCTTTCTCTCTGCTGTCCTTGGCCTCTCCTTTTCCCTCTCCCTCCACCCACCAGGTCTCTGAATATGAGCGTGCATGTGCATATACACCTTCTCCCACACATGAGCATAGGATCCCAAGGTCTAGATTTTGGATGGGACATAAGAGACTCCATTCCTTCTTTTCCCCAAATTACACCTGCCATCCAGCTTTCCTTTGGATTTTCAGGAAGTGGTTCAGATATTGATAAAATTTACATTGGATTTCTTATTTGATTATTGATCCTTTTGTAGGTGTTCTTTGGCAGAGAACCCTATAGGTAAGAAGAACAAGTGCCAGGATTTGGATATCCTGAACACCTAAAAATGTGTTATTAAACTTTTTCCACAAGACATTTTATCTCCTAAGAACAAAACTCTCTTAAATTATAATCTTCCAATTGCTCTGTTTCTTTAGTCATCTTTATCTTGGATGATATCTACATAAATTGTCTCAATTTCTCTTCTCCTTCTCCTCTTCCTCTTTCTTTTCATTTTGTATTTTAGTTATGGAAGCGGTTCTTTGAGATAATCTTCTCAGCCTCTCTGTAGCTGAGGAAACAAACAGAGTGGTTAAGTATTTAATTAACCTGTAATCCCAGCAGTTTGGGAAGCTGAGGGCAGGTGGATCACCGGAGGTCAGGAGCTCAAAACCACCCCGGCCAACATGGTGAAACCCTGTACCTACCAAAAATACAAAAAAAAATTAGCTGGGCATGGTGTTATGTGTCTGTAGTCCCAGCTACTCGGGAGGCTGAGGCAGCAGAATCACTTGAACCTGGGAGGCAGAGGTTGTAGTGAGCCGAGATGGGGCCACTGCACTCCAGCCTGGGTGACAGAGTGAGACTCCATCTCAATAAAAATAAAAATAAAAATAAAAATAAAATAAAATAAAATAAATATTTAATTAACGACATGCAGCTAGTTAACAGCTAAGCTGGACTTCAGTCCAGATTTGCAGACTTCATGTACTGTTCTTCCCATCAAACTATGTTATCTTCTAATTTCTAACTCCATCTTTGACACACTTCAGTTTTCATCCCAGCTACCTCAACAATATTGTCTCAGGTTTACCCCTTCTTCTTTGAGCCCTGCTGCCATTGTCTTAACTCAGGCCTTCACCATCTCCTGTTTCCATCTCTTTCCTCCAATCTTTCCCACATGGGGCTGCTAGAGTCAGTTCCCTAAAACAAAATACGAATGTACTAGTCTTCTGGTGTATAGACCTTCAGTGCTCTTCATTGCCTCCTGGATTGGCTCCAAATTCCTTGGGATGGCATTCTAGCTGGAAGCTATCGTTTTAGACTAATTTCTTGCCACTCTTTCTCCACCCCTCCAACTTCCCTACCCCCATAGTGCCTGTGCCTTGGTAACAGACTGGTCCCCAATTACAGTATGCCAATGTCTATTTATCACATTCTTAAAAATTGAACTAAACTCTAATCAATGCCAACATTATCTCTTCTAACTATCTGAGTCAGACCAATCACTCTCTTACCAGTAATTTTATCGCACCTGGTCATACCATTGATGGCATTTCTTGCATGATATGGTTTTCATTTGGATCCATGCTTTCTACACTAGGCCATGAGCACCTAGAGAACAGGGACTAGTGTTCTCTTCCTCTTTATGTTTCCAGGGCTTAGCCCTGGTTTGTTAGCTCTAACAACATCTAACCCTGGACATCTTTAGGGTTTTCTATATGTAAGATCATGTCATCTGCAAACAGATAATTTTACCTCTTCATTTCCAATCTGAATGCCTTTTATTTCTTTCTTATCTAATTGCTCTGGCTAGGACTTTCAGTGCTCTGTTGAATATACATGATGAGAGTGGCCATCCTTGTTTTGTTCCTGGTGTTAGGAAAAAAGGTTTCAACTTTTCACCATTGAGGATGATGGTAGCTGTGGGTTTAACATACATGGCCTTTATTATGTTGAGGTCTATTCCTTTTATACCTAGTTTGTTGAGAGTTTTTATCATGAAAGAACATTAAATTTTGTCAAATGATTTTTCTGTGGCTATTGAGATGGACATATGATTTTTATTCTTCACGCTGTTAATGTTGTGTATCACATTTATTGACATGTCTATGTTGAATCATGCTTGCATCCCAGGGACAAATCTCAATTGATTATGGTGTATGATTCTTTAACATACTGTTGAATTTGGCTTGCTATTATTTTGTTGAGGATTTTTGCATCCATGTTCATCAGGGATACTGGCCTGCAGTTTTCTTTTTTGGTAGTGTTCTTGTCTGTCTTTGGTAATGCTGACCTTGTAAAATGCATTTGGAAGTATTCCCATTCCCTTCATTTTTTTTTAAGAGTTTGAGAAGACTTGGTATTAATTATTCTTTAAATGTTTGATAGAATTCAGTAGCAAAGTCATCTGGTCCTCACTTTTTCTTTCTTGAGAGATTTTTGATTAGTGATTTAACCTCCTTAATTATTAGTAGTAACTTCAGATTTTCTATTTCTTCATGATTCAGTCTTGTTAAGATATATGTGTCTAAGAATTCACTCATTTCTTCTAGGTTATCCAATTTGCTTACACATAGTTGTTCATAGTATTTGAACTTAGTATTTTTATTTCTGTGGTATCAGTTGTAATCTCTCCTCTTTTATTTCTTACTTTATGTATTTGAGACTTTTCTTATTTTTTTCTTAGTCTAGCTAAAGGCTTGTCAATTCTGTTTTTCAAAACACCAACTGTTAGTTTTGTTTACCTTTTCTATTGTTTTTCTAGTCTTTATTTCTGCTCCAATCTTTGTTATTTTCTTATTTCTGCTAAATTTGGGCTTAGTTTATTCTTCTTTTTCTGGTTTCTTAAAGTTTAAAGTTAGGTTGTTTATTTGAGATCTTTCTTTTTGTTTAATGTAGGTGTTTATTACAATAATCTTCCCTCATAGAACTGCTTTTGCCTCATCTCATAAGTTTGTTAAGTTTCTATTTTCATTTGGCTCAATTTTTTAAAAAAATTCTTTCCATTTCTTCTTTGACTCATTGGTTGTTCAGAAGTATGTTGTTTACTTTCCATATATTTGTGAATTTTCCAGTTTTCCTCTTGTTATTGATTTCTAGTTTGTTACTTTTGTGGTTGGAAGAGATAATTATTATGATTTCAATCTTTTTGAGTTTGTTAAGGCTTCTTTTGTAGACTAACATATTGCTATAATCTGAAAGTTTATGCTTCCCTACATTTCACATGTTAAAACATAATAATCAATGTCATGATACGATATTAGGAGCCAGGGCCTTTGGGAGGTGACCAGATCATGAGGGTGAAGCTCTTATGTAAGAAGCTCTTGCCCCTTTCATCAGTGAGGACAGCTGTCCATGAGCCAGTAAGTGGACCCTCACTAGACAGTAAATCTTCTGCCACCTTTATCTTGAAATTTCCAGCCTCCAGAAGTGTGAGAAATACATTTCTGTTGTTTAAAAGCCATTTAGTTTATGGCATTTTGTTATAGCAGCCCAAAAGGGCTAAGACACATATGAGGATCCTGGAGAATGTTCTAGGTGTGCTCGACGTGCATGTGTACTCTGTTGCTGTTAGATGAAATGTTCTGTATATATATGTTAGGTCCATTTGGTCTAAAGTATAGTTGAAGTCCAATGCTTCCTTATTAATTTTTTTGACTGCATGATCTTCCCATTGTTGAAAGTGGGGTATTGAAATCCCATACTATTATTGTATTGCTTTCTATTTCTCCCTTCAGATACACTAAAACTGCTTTATATATTAAGATGCTCTGATGTTAGATGTATAGAAATTTATAATTATTATATTCTCTTGGTGAAATTATCCCTTTATTATTATATATCGACCTTCTTGGTTTCTTGTTTCAATTTTTGACTTAAGCTCTTTTTTGTGTGATTTTAGTATAGTTACCCCTGTTCTCTTTTGGTTTCCATTTGCATGGAATATCTTTTCCTACCCCTTCACATAAACTTAGGTATAACTTGAAGTTAGAGTGAGTCTCTTCTAGGCAGCAGATTAAAAAAAAAATCCATTTAGCCATTCTTTGTCTTTCAAATGGAGAATTTAGCTCATTTACATTTAAAGTAATTATTGATATGAAAGGACTTACTATTGACATTTTAGTAATTCTTTTCTGACTGTTTTGTAGTTCTTACTTATATTCCTTTCTTCTCCTACTATTTTCCTTTGTGATTTTGTGATTTTTTAAAAAACAGTAGTATGTTTTGATTACTTTATCTTTATATTTTGTGGTCTACTATAGGTTTTTGTTTTGTGGTTACCATGAGGCTTGCATATAACATATTATAGTTATAACAGTATATTTAAGCTTATAACAACTTAACTTCAATTACTTACAACAACTCTCCACTTTTACTTTCTCATTTTATGTTTTTAATGTCAGAATTTACTTCTTTTTATATTGTGTATCCATTAACAAATTATTGTAGCTATAGTTATTTTTAATACTTTTGTATTTTAACTGTTATACTAGAGCTAAAAGTGATTTATACATAATCATTATAGTATTAGATTATTCTGAATTTGACTGTACTTACTTACTCTTACTTATCTTGACCAATGATATTACTAATTAGTGTCTTTTCATTTCAGATTGAAGAACTCCTTTATCATTTTTTGTAAGTCAAGTCTAGTGGAGATGAACTCGTTCAGCTTTTGTCTGTCTGGAAAAATGCTTATTTTCCTTCATTTCTGAAAGACAGTTTTGCCAGATAAAGTATTTCTGGTTGATCTTTTTTTTTCTTTTAGCACTTTGACTATATCATCCCACTCTTTCCTGGTCTGCTGGGGTTTCTGGTTAGAAATCTTCTGACAGTCGATTGAAGGTATCCTTGCATGTGACAGGCCTCTTTTCATACTACTTTCAAAATCCATCACCTTTGCTTTTTGACATTTGATTATAATGTGTCTTGGTGAAGTTGTCTTTGGCTTGAACCTGTGTGGGAACCTTTGGGCCTCATGTATCTGGATATCCATATTTCACTCAAGACTTGGAAAAATTTTAGCTATGATTTCTTTAAATAAATTTATTTTCCTTCCTCTTTTTATTCTCATTTGGAGACTCCTATAATTCATACAATCTTTTGTTTGGTGGTGACTTATAAATCCCATAGGCTTTCTTTGTTCAATTCTTTTTTCTTCTTTTCTCCTTTGACTGGATAATTTCAAATGACCTGTCTTTGAGTCCGCAAATTCTTTCTTCTGCTTGATCAAGTCTGTGGTTGAAATTCTCTGTTGCATTTTTTAGTTCATTCATTGTATCTAAGAGTTTGTTTTTTTAATTATTTCTGTTTCTTTGTTAAACTTCTTGGCTGGTTGTGGTGGCTCATGCCTGTAATCCCAGCACTTTGGGAGGCTGAGGCGGGTGTATCACTTGAGGTCAGGTGTTCGTGACCAGACTGACCAACATGGTGGTATTTCTCTACTAAAAATACAAAAATTAGCCGAGTGTGGTGGTGGGCACCTGTAATCCCAGCTACTCAGGAGGTTGAGGCCAAAGAATCATTTGAATGTGGGAGGAGGAGGTTGCAGTAAGCTGAGATCACACTACTGCACTCCAGTCTGGGTTACAGAGTGAAACTCTGTCTCCACAAAAACAAAACAAAACTTCTCATTTTGCTTATGAACTTTTTTCCTGATTTTTGTTTAGTTGTCTGTGCTTCTCTTATAGGTCACTGAGATTTCTTTAAACAATGGTTTTGAATACTATTGTCAAGCAATTCATAAATCTTCCTTTCTTTGGGGTTAGTTATGGGAAATTTATTGTGTTCCATTGGTGATGTCATGTTTCCTTAGTTTTTCATGTTCCTTGAAGTTTTGCACTGCTGTCTTTGCATTTAAATAAGCAGTCGCTTCCTCTAATTCTTACTGACTGGCTTAGGGAGAGAAATAACGTGGCCAGTCAGCCCAGTTAGGTATTCTCTGGATTTCTCCCCTCCTCCCTCCATCCCTCCCTCCCTTCCTTCCCTCTTTCTTCCTTCCTTTCTCTCTCTTTCTTCCTTTCTCTCTCCTTCTTCCTCTCTCTCTCTTTCTTGTGAAAAGGCCTTGCACTGTTGCCCAGGCTGGAGTGCAGTGGTATAATCATGGTTCACTGCAGCCTTGACCTCCTGGGCTCAAGCAGTCCTAATGCCTCAGCCTCTGGAGTAGCTGGAACTACAGGCACACACCACCACACACAGTTAATTTAAAAAAAAAAATTTTTTTTTTTTTGTAGATACAGGGTCTCAGTAGGTTGTCCAGGCTGGTCTCGAACTCTTGGGCTCAAGCGATCCTCCTGCCTTGGCTTTCCAAAGTACTGAGATTATAGGCATGAGCCACTGTACATAGTCTCACACCTTTGCTATGCATGCATCCATACCACTCTCTGCTTCTCTTTTGAAGGGGAATTCTTAAGATTGTATGGCTTCTCACAGTCTCACTGAGTCACAGTGCATGCTCAGTGCCTCTGCTTTGTTCCTAAGGGTGATACCCTAGGGAAAAAAATGCTCAAGTTTATGTGTCTTCTCCCAATCTTGCAGAGGCAAGCTGGCTGACTGTGCAGGCTCCCAAGCCATCTGCAAAGGCTCACACTCACTGTGCACTGGGAGGAAGACTGTAGGGGTGAGAGGGAAATGCACAGGGATCCAGTCACAGAGTGTTTGTGAAGGTGAGCCATGACAAACATTGTAAGTCCTCATGGGGCCATTTGGAGTGGGCATGCTGTTGAGGCATTCCAACTGACTTGTAAGTGGACTACCTGATGGAATCTGAGAAGATGGTTAGTAGGTTACATGCCCCTTTGTTGGGTTTCTTGGTTAGTTGCTGTGAATCCCTTCCTCTCTTCCCTGCTCCCAGGCTCCCCCAGCTACTCAGTTATGCTGATTTTTTTTTCAGTATTCTGGGTGGGGCAAGAAGGAGTTAGGCCTCTTGAGCAGCATTCTGCACAACTGGGAAGGCCAGGGCTCATTCACTATGCTTTTTACTTCCCTTAATGGGAGAAACTTGTGGACCACGTGGGTGTCTTTTGTCACTGACCTATGCCAAATTGGGGGAGGAGTAATGTGGGTAAAATGAAACTGTTCTTCTTACCCTCTTCAATGCATCAATTCTTAGATTTTTGCTTCAACAGCATGCTGAAGCTTCTCTGGACTCCCAGACTCCCACAAAGCTAATCTCTTCCATGGGTGGCTGTCTAAATTGGTGCACTATAGGGAGATGAGGACAGAAAGCTCCTATATTCCTCCATTTTGCTGATATTACTCTTCTGGAAGACTTAACATTACAAAGATGGCAATATGCTCTAAATTCCTCTACAGATTCAATGCAATCCTTATAAAAATACTGACTGCCTTTTTTTGCATAAAATAATAATCTGATCCTAAGATTTGTATAGAAATGCCAGGGACCCAAATAACCAAAATAATCTTGAAAAAGAAAAAAGATGAAGCACTCACACTTCCAAATTTTAAAACTTATTATAAAACTACAGTAATTAAGACTTGGTGATACTGACATAAGGATAGGCATATAAATCAATAAAATACAATTGAGAGTCCAGAAATAAGCCCACACATTTGTGGTTTATTGATTTCAACAAAGTGGTTATAATAACCAAAAATTGAAAAAATCAAAATATTCATCAACTGATTAAATAAAATACGACATAGCCACACAATGGAATTTTTTGACAACAAAAAGAAACGCAGTACTGATACATGCTGCAACATAGATGAAACTCAAAGACATTATGCCAAGAAAAGAAGCCAGTCACAAAAGATCACATATTATACGACCCCACTTATATGACAAATCTAGAATAGGCAAATGTACAGAGAAAAGTAGGTTAGTGGTTACCTAGAATTTGGGAGTAAGTGAGGGGAGAATGGGCAGTGATTATTTTAGGTGGAGGATGACGAAATTGTTCTAAAATTAGGTTACAGTGACAGGTGTGCAACTTTGCCAATATCTAAAAACCTTTGAACTGTACACTTTAAACAGGTGAACTTTATGGTATGTAGATTATAGTTCAATAAATCTGTTAAAAAGTTGAAAGACAGAAGCATTGCCTTATCTCCGATGTGCCCTAGGTACGCATGGTTACTTTACTGCCATTTATGGTTACTTTACTGCCATTTTAGGTTAATATGGGCAACTTGGATAGTTAACTGTTCCCTGTTCATACCTAACCCTCCATAACTATAAGGAAGTCATGACTACCTAGAGACGAAAACTCTACACCACACAGGATTCTCAACTTAGTCCACTAAAAAAAAGTTTAAGCTGCTCTTTGTGTTATCTTCATTTTCTGTAATGAAACACTTGTTTTAGTCCAGCCAAACAACTCCTAGGTACTCATGAACTCCATTCACTTTCTTCTTTTCTCACTCTTGCTGTCACTCTCTTCTCACCTTCAAAGTAATATCCATTTCCAAAGTATTAAAATCAGGTCTTTAAGAAAGGTTACTCTTATTTATTACTATGATGATATCATCTCTACCCTCCTTGAATCTACTCTCCTTAGAAATACACTGAACATAAACTACATGCCAGACTCTGATTACCACTGAGGATCCAAAGATGAATGACCCAAATTTCTGTCTGGAAGAAGCTTTCAATCTAAGTGAAGTGACAGATATTTGTACATGCACTCAACGAGTATATGACAACATAAAACAATGCAACAGGTGCAGAAGGGGAGTATAATTACTTTCAATCAGAAGAGATGGGAAGGCCTCCAAATTCAAACAGATCTTTGTAAATCTGTCATATTGTCAGTTGACTTCAAAGCTTTACAAGATATCATGAATCAAATTCCAAAGTTAAAGAACAAAGTATAGGACCTAACAGTTGGTCCCTTTTCACAAATGGAAACTACTAGTTAATTTCATATTCATGTGGACCCTATAAATATTAATAAGATTAGGTTATAAGATGGGATTCTAATAAAAGGAACCAAAAGAATGTGAGGACGCTAAAAATGAAACCAACATTTTAAAGAGTGAATATTTCTGAATCACAAAATGAAACTCTTTTATAGCCAAAACCTGCAAACCAAATAAAAACCAAATCCAACCAAAACAAACAATATTCTACCTCCAAATAGATAAATACCGTGTTTCCTAAGGCTTGATCTTCTCACTGTCTACAGGATTCCTGTACAATTCATGGTCACTGTGAGAGTGACCCTTCGAGTTACCCTTGAAGACACTGAGAACCAAGAGGGAAGCTTGGCTCTATGGTGCCACGCTCATAGGAACTTTGACTAGTTCATTAGTTGATGTTGTCACTCCCCACTCTCTCTTGCACATTTTGCTGTGTATTTTGGCATTGCATGAATGACTCTTGTCCAAAACCTGGAATCTTGAATCAGTTTTTGAGCTTTTTCATGTACAAGGATCATCCTAACACAATAGGCAAAACAAAGTGAGATGGAAAGCAAAGAGCTTCTTTTGTGGGATCTGAGGTCACAAATCCCCACTTCCTCATATGGTAACTGATGATACATCTCCCGGATTTTGTTCCCCACAGACCTTGACCTTAATTAGTCTCCTGGCCCTTGAGGATTTTCCTGAATTGCCCATCACTCTTTCCACTTGAATCTATATGACACAAGATGCCTATTCTATTGATCTTTGCATCCACACAGGGTGCCCATCATCATCTTCATTCTTAGTTAGATTCTTGGTCCCGTTTCTTCTTGCACAGCCTTGTTCAGCCCAGAATGACATCTCCCTCATAGGAATTTAACTTTCCAGTGTTCTGTTATGCGCTTGGTTCATGGTTGTTTAGTGAATGAATAAACCAATTCTATCATTTTTTAAAGAATTTATGTAAAGACAAACAGAATAGTTGTTCTCCAGTTCACTTACTAGTCAGTTGTCTGTAAGTCATATAACTATTCCTAGACCCAAATAGAATGCGTAAAATTCCAACTTTAAAAACCTGCAGGATGAGAGAAAATGAAATCTGCTACTATCTTTTAATGTCTTTAAGGTGATAGGCAATAAGAAAGCTGCCAAAATCAGAATCAATCTCAAATATATATTTTTTTCTCTGGGAGTGATTGAAAGGGAGCATAAAAAGATGTCAGGCTGACAGATGGATTACTACTATTTCAGATTTGCAACTAGAAAACAAGGCCAGGCTGTGGATCTCAGTGTGAAATTGCAAGTCCTCTATCTATTTCAGGAGATCATACGGGAACAACTGATTTTATTTCCCAGTCATCCCCACTTCTCTTACATACACAGCAGCTGTCATACTTGATGCGAGCTGCTCAAGGACAGTGCTAGAGTTGGATTCCTCCAGACTTTCCTTTACCCAACCGTTTTAAAAAAGTGTAACAATTTACAAAAGCTGAGAGGCTTGTAAATATATGTTTCTCTATGGTAAAGAGGTAATCCCTAAGATTGGATTATATCGTTGAAAGTTACAATATTGAATACTGTCTTTAGCACCATCCAGCATCTCCTAGGATCATCTTTCCTCTGGGTGACCTCACTTCCTACATTCCTTTCTTCTGGGATAAATTGCTGCCTGTACTTAGACTGCCTGCCCCAGGCATTCTTTCATTTTCTGACCATTTCCATATGAGCTTCCTCCCATCAAAATTTATCTTTTATATTTCCTGACACCAAAGAAAGAGATATGCCAAGCCCAAGCTCAGAGAGAGTTTAATATTTGAGAAACTGCTTTACGTATTTCTGCTCCAGAGTTATTTTCATTTAAACAGATGGCTACTGAAACATATTGCTTTAATGTAATATAATGCATGTAAGAGTAGAAATTTAGACTGTGCAGCAACATAATAATGCCCCATCTCATTTCACACTACAGAGGTGACTATTACCCCTATAAATAAAACTGAGGTTATGCTTTGATCTTCAAGAAAAAAAGCCTATATTCTACTTCAGTTAAGTCATTTGTTATTCAAATGCTATTGTTTGATATTACTTTTCCTGGACACTATATTTTCTCACTCACCTTCACACTCACATGATTTTAAATATTTTAAATAATCTTTTATTTATAGTCTGTTTTTTGGTATGGAACATTTCCAATGTTTCATCATGAAACAATGAACTTAATAGCAAATTCCTATAATCTACTAACAAAACAGATCTAAACTTTAAAAAGCAATATTATCTTGCTTCATTTTCTGAAGTCAACTTATTAAAAAGTCATCAAGAGTGATGTAGCATCTTATTATCAAAGGGCAGTCAAAAAGAGTACGGTTCCGGCTCCTTTCTGTTCATCAATTAGTGGTGTATCATTAGAAAATGACTCCACTGTGCTGGGTCTCTAAACACTGAGAACTGGATTTAATAATTCCTGAAATTTTTTAGGTCCACCTTTCTCTGGATCTAAAAAGTTGTGGTCCAGTTTTCTCTCACAGACATAAACACATAATTTTTATTATTTTATCTAGACTATTTGTTATAGTATCATGGTTATCAGTTCTGGCCTAAGTTTGGATTCTACCTTCACCACTTTCTACTTCTGCAAACTTGCGAAAATCACCAGGCTTCTCTAAGCTTCAGTCCCTAATTCATTAAAATGGTAAAATAGCACCCACTTCATGGGGCTATTACAATTTTAATATGTGTATAAGTACTTAGCTCAGTGTCTGGCGCATAGCAGACTTTCAATAAAGGAGAAGTCCAAGAAATTTATGATGCTAAGAAAACAACTGAATTTAATTATTTATAATTATTAGTGTTTAATTTTAAGTCCACATGTACTAAGCAAACATCCCAAAAGGTTGTTTTTCAAAATATTCTTCAGGGAAAAAAATCAGAGGGTGGGATGTTCCATTACGTTGGGGAAGCTAGGTCTCCCTTTTTGAGATTTATAATGTTCATGGCATGGTAAAAGGTCTGATGAGCCCTAAAATATAGAAAAAAATGCTAACCTGGCTTATCTCAGCATTTCTCAAACTTATTTCACTGAGTTACCCACTTCCCCCCAACTCAAATCTTATTAACTTCTCCAATAAGTAGTGTTCTCCGACACACTTCAGGAAATGCTCTTTTGGGTTGTGATTCTTTTCCCTTCTTTTAATCTCATCTTCCTTTAGGATTGCTTCCTTAATTGATCAGTGGAAATTAGTGTTGCTGGAATATTCAAGTACATATAAAAATAGCTAAGCAAGACGGATGAACTCGATGTTATGTTTCGTTCATGTTGACAAGGCCTAAAACACAGCCCAATCAATCAAAGTTCCTTGCACACTGAACACCAATTGCTAATTATGCTTGCAGTCAAATGTAGTGAGGAACTCCTTGACAGGATCACAGACTTAAGACTCACCTCCTACAAATATTGAATACGATAGTATTTCACATAGCTCTTCATCCACAGAGATGCCCAAGATGGCTGGCATCTATTTAGTTATTTCATTAAAGTATTCAACTGAGAACTATAGAAAGCAACTAGGAAACCACAGCCATGGAATTGATGCATGTGAGGTCATCATTCTGGCATTGGCTCTGGATGATTGGTGTGGAAATTTGGCTAATCACATCAGATTTGGGACACCCACTTGATACCAAAGAGCCAGTAACTGGACTCACCAAATACTCAGAAAATTTCAAATTCCTTGACTTTTAGGTATCCAGACCATCCAAGAATCTTGCTAGTTTATTTTTGTCCCTTTTTCTAGACATACATTGTATTTCTGTACTAGTGATCCTAATTGTCACCAGAAAGTTGGACTACAGAGACAAAAAATAATTTTTTTTAAAGTGAGAAAGAAACCTCATTTTTAAAAAACCATGAAAAATGAAAGTATAAAAACCAAAAACGACTCAGTGAGGGAAAGAAGATTAGTTCTGGGACTAAAAGCATTGAGTATTTCCTCCAAAAATAAATGTTTCAATGTTCATATGAATTATTATACATCTTTTATGGGGAAAAAACTTGACCTAAAGGAGAGAAGAAAGTCCAAAATTCTGTCATATATAAACAATATACCCTGGAAACAAATAACTGTAACCCACAACTTAGCAAAATAACGGTAAAAATTCTTCTTTTCCAAGAATTCCAAGTAACCCACAAGGATTATTGGTTTTGGCATATGCTTATATTTTACAGGGAATCTCAGGAGAGGACTTCCAATAAATGCTTTCCATGGGTAAAATTTTTACATTAAAAATGTACATTAAAGTAAAACCTTGTTTCTAATCACTCTTCAGCCTCGATATTCTACAGACACCAGTTTAAATTACTATTATGTTTTTACTAGTTGCTTAACAGAATTTTGTTCCATCAGAAAGGCACACAAATAAAAAAAATTGCGGTGACTCACACTACATCATAGCTGGAAACAACAAAACATTTTAAAGGTCTTTTGTATAACATATTGCAAGTCACCAGCTGTTTTTCTGATCCATAGAGCAAATCCTGCACTGAAAGACTGCTGCCCAGAAGGCATGAGCTGACATTGATTTGAATCCACCAGCTCTCCCAGTGGATCAGATGGCATCTCAGCACTGGAATCAGTATTGCTATCACATACTCATCTGTCGCCTCATGGGACAAGAGCTGCAAGAAATATGAAGGGAAATTGCTCCTCTTAAGGGATAGCTACATTTATTTCTGTTACAAAAAGGCCACCACCTATACTGTACATGTTAAAATGATGCCTAACTATGTAAAAGGAATCCATCCTTTCTGCCCAAATGTTAATAAACTCCACAAAATAATACATTATTTCTGCTTCCCAGCCCTATTCATAGCCTTTCTTGAGGTTGAGCTAACCAAGTGATTGTCAAGGCTGCATGAAAGTGATTTGTTCTCTTAGAAACTCACACTCAGTGATAATTCAGAGACACTGCCACTTTTTGTGCCTATTTCCATCCTTGTGAGCTTACTCACCAAAGCAAGGATCCTTGCATTTTTATTTATTCACCAGTTTCCAGGAGAGTTCTGTAATTTGAAAGTCTGCAACCATTTTGGAGAAAGCAATTTCAAATTTGAACTCATTTTCTAAGCCAAAAATAAACTGACTTTGCTTAATGGAAAGCAGTGCCATCCTCCTAAGAGTTCATTAGCCCTCTGCACTTTTGTTTCTTCACATGAACAGCAGGACACTGACTTCCAGTAAATGTTTGTGAAGCTCAGTGATGCAAAACAGCCTGACTTAAGCCTGGACTCACAGAAAAAGCACAGCCTTCAACCCCAAATCACACACATATCTACTTCCTCCATCCATTCATCTGTTAATCCATCTATCTATCCAACAAATATTTATTGAATACCTATTATGTACAGCGTCTTCTCTTATAGAGCTTACCAGGTAGAAGGGAGGTGGGATTATTCATATGAAGCACACAAGGACCATAGGCCATGTTACCCTAAAAACACTGTGATTTGGTGATAATCACTGTTGCTGTTTTGAAAAGGCATACTTTAATTCTAAGTTTTGTGCATACATTCTATGCCATGAAAATGCGCACAAACAACATCTTCAGTTTAAGACTATAAAACATATTTACAAAAGCAAAGATGACACTTGGCCTTTAAGATGCACACTGTCAAACATTCTTAAACAGAAAAGTAATATAACAGAAGAATTCATAAATACATTTAATAATACTAAATATAGTATTACTAAAAACAGTCATGGAAGCATAAAGAAAGATGATTGCATGATAAACTGTTGACCAAGTATTTTATTCAGAAAATAGTAAAATACATTCTTGTGGGTCTCAGACCATAAAAAAAGATGGCATTAAATGCAAAGCTTGTTTAGTACAAAATAAATTCAATCGTCACAGTAGCAAGCGCCCTTGGGGAATAACAGGTCATTAGAAGCTTTTAAGATTCTCATAACAGATGACATTCCCTTAGGTCCCTTTCAATCCCAACTCGGCCCTAATCATTTTCTTTCTTTGGCTACTTTTTTATAAAGTCAGTAGGCTGCAGTATAATATATCTTGACATCATAACCTAAAATATCAGATCAGCTCAATTGTTATGCAAGTAATGTTGCTCTGCAAATGACTGCTGGGAGACGAGATGCTACCAAGTGAAGAGGAAAATGCATGCCACGTCCACTCCCCGCTGTCTGTGGCTTAATCTGAAATAACATCTGTGAGGGAACATGTGACACTCTGATCCAACAATGCATTTGATGTGCAAAAGTATCTGTAATGAAATTTCTAGTACAAGGGAATGAGGACATAGAAGCTTCTACCTCCAGCATACTGTCACCACCCCACCTCTGCCCAGCTCCCTCAGAAAAGGGAGCCTGGGAAGTCAGCTCCTTGCTGAAAGCAGCATTTCACATGGTTCACCCACATTAGGATTCCAACATCAGGAAAATTTGTCTCCTATGGCGCAAAATTATTTAAACCTGCCATAGCCTCAAGAAGTCTGCTAACAAAATGTTCATCTCTGTGCAACCTTCATTGAAACAAGGATTTAATTCAAAAAAGTACATTTGGTAATTAGTATCCATGAATAGTGATATTCATTATCTTTTGTTTCGTCCTTCTTTATACATTACCCTGAGACACTGAAAACGGTAAAGAGGCTTGCAGATGATCACAGGAGTTGTTGGGCAACTGATTCATGCTGAGAGATGAAATGATGATGAAAGGATGTCAAAAAAACAGACTCTGGGAAATAATATCTCTCAATGCACATACCCAGAGCCTGCCTGTGTCAACTTATAAATTTCTTCTATGATAAAACTCATATGTGTATACAGATGCAAAGATATCAGGAGTATTCGTTGGAAGTTTCCTATTTCCCCCAATCCTCAGCATGCACTGTCAAGATGCCTTTGGGCTTGAAAATGTGCCTATTATCAGCAACCACTCCCTGTATATTAATAAGAAGATTGAAGCTGCCTAACTGCTGAGCGAGGCTCAAATTAATCACAGCATTATGTAAGCCCCCATTTTCATATTTAAAACACCATATTTCATAAGGTTTCAGAAGCACCTGGTGCAGGGTGGGCACTCAATGAAATGATCATTTTTGAAGGGAAAAAGGATAGAAGATGGAGACTAATGCAGTGTTTTATGCTCTGGCCATCACAGGATTCACACCCGAAGTACCACAAGAATGCTGGCCAACTCGGCTGTGTCTCAACAGGTTTTTGCAATGGTCAACCACATCTCCATTCGTATTAAGCCAGCATAATCAAAGGGCATGCGAGTCAGCTCCTAGAGAGGCTGTACCGTCGGCTCTTGTTTCAGGGAATGAATGAAAGAAATTAATGAATGAATAAGTAAATAATAGATGTTATTGTGACTCTTCATTAGAGCTGACAAGAGGTGGGAGTGAGTAAGGAAGGTTTAGGGGCTAGCATATCCCTTCTGCCCACATTCCATTGGCCAGAACTCAAGCACACGAGGACCATAGTCCATGTGCCCAGGAGGAAATAAAAATGGGTTCGATGAATAGCCGGTCAGTCTCTGCCACTAGAGGCAAGGATTCAAACACCCAGCCACTCTGCTTAGTTCATGCCTCTAGCTCTCCTTAGACTCTGTACCCTATTGAGCTCCTGCTGCCTTCCTTGCTCCACCAATTTGCAGCATCTGTGAATAGCCTTGTCCCCTGGAAGACCAGAAGAGCCCTTCTTGCGGAGTCCTGGCCCATCAGTCTCAAGTCAGATTTCTTCCCAGTCCCACCCCATTCTGGTCCCTCGTTCACTAGGGCATGCTTGGCCCTGTCTCCCTTGTTCTAGGTCATTGTAATTTCAATTCCATTTGCAGGGTCTGTGCCTTGCTCATGTGCCTTAATCCAGACATTAGATTCTGGTACCCTGGTCCTCTGGGGTCAGGTCTGATCAGCCAGGAGCCCATCAGGAAACAGAAAGCACACTCAAACTGGGTAATGTGAGGAGTCCAACAAGAAGACCATCAAGAAAGGTATGGAAAAGGTATAAGAGAAGATAAGTAATATAGTGCTGTACCTGGGGCTAGGTCAGAAGGGGCAAGAGGAAGAGTAGGAAAAGGACCCTGTGGGGAAGGCTGTCTTACAGGAGACTGGGGGGTGCAGGGTTCTCATGGCAACCTCAAGGCAACTTTCCTTTTGCCAGTGGAAGCAGTAGGTGGCAGTGGAAGCAGCAACAGAGGATCAGAGGTGGAAGGAGAGTGAAGAGGGATAAACTCTCCTTCCTCATTCCCCTTCTACCTCTGATCTGATCCTCTGTCACTGCTTCCATTGGCAAAAGGCAACCACAAGCCAGAGAGCAAGGGGGTCCTTTGATCCCGTCCCAAAGAGAGAGTAGGATGAAGGCTTGTAGAGAATAGATCTGGAGAAACAAACAGGAGCCACACAGACCTCTGCCCTGGGTCTGAGCACTGAGATCTCCTCCTGCAGCCCCTTTGCCATGGCTAAGTTACCACTGCCAGCTGCCAGATCTATGGACACAGCACCGCCAGCCTGCTGGGACTCCAAACAGGTGCTTCCAGACATCTCTCCCTAAGGTCACCTGCCTATTTACTTGAGACTCCTCTAGATCCCTAGTTCGAAGAAGAACAGTTCTGCAAGACAGGTCCATTTAATTTCTCAGGAAGCATGATGTAGGACAAAGATCACGGGCTCTGGGGTCAGGAAGACTTGGGTTCAAAATCCCCATTTGTCATTTTTAACTGCATGATGTTGTCTAATTGAGACTCTCTGAATCTCCTTAGTAATGTAGGGCTAATGAAACCCATATTCCCAATTGGATAGGGTCATTCTGAGAATCAGATGAAGAAGACTGAGTGAAAGCAATTTATAAACTTTACAACATTATACAACACTAGGGTGGTATCACGTCTTAAGGAAGTGACCCTTACAGTCAAATCATGCACTGATGCAACACATTTTTAAAAGTACATAGTAATTGATTTCCTTCATTTTATAAAGAGAATTTACTGATTTATTCTCATTACTATACCAGCATCCATACTGACAAACCTTGGCAGAATGTACAGTATATTTTCCAGCGTTCTTTGATTTGTCATTCCTAAAATTTCCTGTCTAAACCTATTCTGTTAATCCCAAACAGCTTAATCAGAGCATTATGGAAACAAGTCTTTCAAGGAAATATCCTGAACCATCAGGCAGCAACATACATCATAATTACCAGTTGGGACTCCAGGCTCAAAGATGCTATATGACTTTTCCTAAGTCCAAAGCTCTGTGTGACACCCCTGGGGTCAGAAGCTACTGATAGAGAATCCAGTGTTCTAGGATACTGTTTGTCCCCAGCAAGGAGAGTTTTCTTTCCTTAGTCTCCCTGAGATCCAGCTCACATATTTTCTTCTAAGGGAAGGGGAGTGTTCATAATGGCATGGCTTCCTCAAGTTAGGACATCAAATTGTAAAAGCTGAGTTGGTGTTCTTGAATGACAAGCAAAGGAAGAGGGAGATCAGAAATTCCTACCGCAGGGTGCTTTCCCCTGCATTCAGTATGTGTTCAGAGATGACAAGAACATTAAGGTTTTTGATTTAAATTCTTTCTGAAATGGAAAGCAGGATTATGAAGAGAGATTTTTTTTCAGAAAGTGGAGCCCCTTCAAACTCTCACCTTGCTGTGCTGCAAAGTGCTTCCACCAGCATCTCTGCATCCCAGGAACTGAGGTGGAGGAGGTCTGGCCAATTATTCTGCCCATCACTTGCCAACCCAGAATGGATAGATTCTTAAAATCTTACCCAGTCTTGCTTTGCTGAGATGGCTAATTTGTTTAGCAGTTCTTTTGCGAATACATGACTATAGTAGGGGCTCATGCACTTTTTCCCCGGGGTGTCAACTGTCTTAGTTTCTTTCTCTTTTGTTCTTTTCAAGTTTACACTATCATTGCTTATCTATAAGTAAAGTTCCTTTTTGTGAGCCTCTTGGGGATACTCAAATACTCCATCCCTGTTACTCTGGACTCTCCTCTTCGGACTGTAACACAAATGACTTTGCTTTCCTTTCTTCCCTTGGAGGCCAACACATTCTCTCTTCCTTTTGCTTCTACCTGGTTGCTCTTGAACAATGCTCTTACCTTTGCTCCCTCCTTTCCCTACATGGAATGAATCCGAAGAGCCTCAATTTTTGCCCATCTTCATTTTCCTTCCACATGTTCTGCCACAGCAATATCAACCTCCATCACCACCACCTTCTCCTCTTTTTCTGTCTCCAGTGGTCATGTATCACCTGCCCTCCAGCGGCATTTGCAGCCCCCGTTGGGGTCCTGTTCTTAGAACATTCCCTGAAGTGGAGGTGTGCTGGGACACCCACTGGGATGCCTCTATTGCTATTTCTTTATCTAGAAAAGGAAAGAATTGAAAACTCACAAATATTTAAAGTATGGTTTGATAGTACTACCTGTTAATGATTTGTAAGTACGTTTAACTCATTTATTGAACAAGACAGACCTAATATAGGTAAAATTAAACAAGAACTTCATGGCTTCATCATACCACTGCCTTCCAGCAAGTTCTTTAAATTATTCTCTGTACCCAGATGAAATCTCAGCCAGGTCCCATACTTTTTCCAGGCACCTTTCTGACATTGGTCAAAGGTCTTGTTTAACCTACTGGTCATCTAACACTTTCCCTCCCCTGGCTCAGGCTGTCAGAGGCTTAGCAGATTACAGTGGGGATGAGAGTGCAGTAGTAATGATGCTCGCTGTTTCCCTTCTGTGCTCTTCCATTCAACTCCTGGAGCTTCTTCTGCCTCTTCAGGCTTGGATGGGGGAGAAAGGGGAAAAAGTGTTCTCAAGACTCCCTTTCTTTATGAAAATGAGCATATATTCATGAAGCACATATTAGGTACTACTGAAAATAATGGCTTAATGATTTTGTTTAATTTTCTCAACAGTCCCAGGACATAAGTATTACTATTCTCATAGAGTATTCATTGTGCCTAAGTAACTTGCCCAAGGTCCTATGGCTGTCAGTGGTGGGATCCCACCGCAGTGGCATTTGCAGCCTCAATGCCACACTCATCCCGTATCATCGAGATGCTTTCAGACCTACTCTTACCCACACTCTCCATCTGCTCTTCCTCTGAACCACAGTTCCTGTCATGTGTTCTCTTGAGTACATTCGTCTTGTTGTTTAACTTTGTATGTATACATGTCTTGCAGAATTCATGAATATACTCCCTCGTGTTTCCATGGAACTAGCACAGCTCTATTCTTTCACATGTTTGACACAGGCAGAGGCCATACAGGAAACAGAAGGAGAGTGGGTAGTGAGCTGTAAGGAGAATGTGAAGCTTTGAACTCTGAAGAAATAGAGAGCTCTACAATGGAGGAAATAATTCAGAAGTTCAAACAATGTGGAGGAGAACAATAAGATAAGAACTCAAAACTGTCTACTGGATTTCCTAATTAGGAGCAGTACCATTTGTGATTTTAGCAGGAGAAGCTTTAGCAAATTGTTGGGAATAGAACCCAGATTCTTGTGGATTCAAGAGTGAATAGGAGGTGGGAAAATGAAAACAGCAGGAATAGAACACTCTGACCAGAAATTTATCCTTGAGAAGTGGAGATAACAAATTGCATAGTGCCTGAATGGAGACATTTTTAAGGACAGGGGGCATTAGAAGGAAGAGAAACTGAAGGGAAGAAGAAAGGAAGGAAGGAAGGAAGGAAGGAAGGAAGGAAGGAAGGAAAGAAGGAAGGAAGGGAGGGAGGGAAAGGAAAGAAAAATAAGGGAGGGAGGGAGAAATGCATAGTATGTGTTGATATTTATAACAGATTTTGACATTTATAACAGACTTTTTTGCTTATGTTTCTGAAATCTCATGAGATATTTGCCCTGGGGCTATGATGACTTAGAGTAGAATTGAACATAGGCTCTTTCTGCAGTTAATGTGTTCTCCCAACCCTCTTTGTCCCAATCTCTCTAATTAAAATGACTTGAATTATTTAAATTTTCCTAAAAACACTGTATACAAAAGCACTTTAGGGAGGCTGAGGCTGGTGGATCACGAGGTCAGGAGACTGAGACCATCCTGGCCAACATGGTGAAACCCCGTCTCTACTAGAAATACAAAAAAAAAAAAAAAAAAAAAAAAAATTAGCTGAGTATGGTGGCACACACCTGTAATTCCCAGCGACTCAGGAGGTTGAGGCAGGAGAATTGCTTGAAACCCGGAAGGTGGAGATTACAGTGACCCGAGACCGCGGCACTGCACTCCAGCCTGGCAACAGAGTGAGACTCCATTTAAAAAAAAAAAGGAGTTTCTTTTTCTCTTTCCCTTTCGTAAACCTTGAAAAGGGAAACTCTGACGCGGTGAAGCAGTTGAATGGCACTCAATACTTTCTGAGAACTCAGAACATACCTCCAGCCCACAGGCCATGTTGGGGAAGAAGGTCGATATCTCAGGCGGTGCTGAGCAGTGTCAGACGAGCATAGTGGCAGCTATCCTTCCTTTGAATGCCAAACACTGTCAGAGGAACCTGAAGAGATGCGGTGCAGAAGTGGATTGTCCATGATGTGGTGTAATTTACCAGTTGTCTTGTTTTAAAAGTAATAGAGGTACAGAAACCAGGAGAACTGTACATATTACAAGTCTGTGATCTATCACCTGGCCTCCACACAGTGCGTTTATGGGTCCTTGAGGGATGGAAGCTAAATTCTGATACCATTACCTCTTCAATATGGCAAAGGTTAAAGTGCTACACCTAATGTAACTTTGCAGTTTTATACGACAAGATGCTGGTGGCAGGGGGTGTGACTTAATGATCACACTTTGATTTAAAGGTACAAGAGTTTGCTTAGGGCCCTGACTTGGTCTCTAGCAGTACCGGCTGCATCCGTGAAACATGGGCAGTGACAGATGGTTATTAGCACAAGGAAGCCTCCTAAAGGTCTCAAGCAAGCTCAGAAGGTCCACAAATTGAACCAGAATTGGTGAATTCCCCAAGTTTAAAGGTTTTAATACCAGAGAGCAAAGGGATTAGTGGGAGACAATCAGGGAGCAAAGGTAAAAAGCTGCAGGCAGCACACAGTCCCAATTTATTAAACAGCCTCTAATTGGAGTGGTCTGGTGAAAATGCACAGAGGCATTGGTCAGTCACTATCTAACACTGGAATCCTATAACCAAAAAAGTTTACAAAAAATAAGAACGAAGAAAGGAACCCCTTCACACCAAACTCTACCCCCAGAGACCTGCAAGATCTTGGGTTTGGGAAATAGTTTATGGAGGGAGGATGTCTTTGTGGTCAGTTTAGGCCAGTGGTTTTACTGAAATTAAAATACTTCTCAGTCTTTCAGCTTTTTGGACATTTTCTAAACAAATAATATTGACAAGGTCTAATTTTTAAAGTTAACTCTAATTAAGACTTCCAAAAGGGTCATGAGGGAGTTGCCAGCACTTCCCTTAGTGGTTGTTATCCTAAAGCAAGATAGAGTAGAGCATCAGGGACCATATTCTTATCCCAAAATGCTTCCCAGTGCATTCGGTTTAATGTGTGTGAGTGTGCGTATTTATACATATGCATAAGCACAAACTATTTCCTCTAATCGCAGCTTAGGAAGAATAAGTTCTAAGCAGAAAACTACAGGAGAAATTAGAAATGGACATAAATCATTATTGAAATAAAACACTAACACAGGAATCAAATAAATACCCAGAAAAGCAAGCCTTTCCTCATTAATCTACTTTCTCACCACAGGAAGGCAGGTAGCGTCTTTTAATACCAAGCCAGGTGCCAGGTGATTAATTAGGAAAGACCTCAGAGAAATGTGTGGAAAAATGTCTAATGAAAATACTTTATATCTGCAAAGAACTAAAAGTGAGGGTAGCAATACGTTCATGCTATGATCCCTTGGGTGGGGCAGCTAGTGGAGAGAAGCCAGAGGTGTTATTAATGGAGGCATTCCAAGAAATAGGTAAGAAGAAACATGGGAAGTCTACTCTTGTTACTTCCTTTGCTTCTCAGGGGATGGGAAGAAGGCTGAGTTGAATCACAAAGGAAAACATTATAGCACAAAGTTCTATCTTCCAACTTTAAACAGGTAGAGTAGAAACACCAAAGGAATGGAGAGAAACATTAAGAATGTATAGCAAGAATTGCTGTTGAATAATTAAGGCCAAGGATAAATGGAATAAATAAACAAATGTTAATCATTTTCAAGGGAAATATAATGATATATTAAGTTAATACATGTGTGCAATGCTGTTTAGAAGGAACTGTTAAGAAATATAACTTTAAAACATTTAATTTATACTGGCTATACTGCCCAAAGTAATTTATAGATTCAATGCTATTCTCATTGAACTATCATTAACATTCTTCACAGAATTAGAAAAAACTACTTTAAACTTCATATGGAACCAAAAAAGACTAAATATAGCCAAGACAATCTTAACCAAAAAGAACAAAGCTGGAGGCATCACGCTACCTGACTTCAAACTATACTATAAGGCTATAGTAACCAAAACAGCATGGTATTGGTACCAAAACAGACATATAGACCAATGGAACAGAAAAGAGACCTCAGAAATTACACCACACATCTACAACCATCTCATCTTCAACAACCTGGCAAAAACAAGTAATGGGGAAAGGATGCCCTATTTAATAAATGGTGCTGGAAAAACTGGCTAGCCATATGCAGAAAACTGAAACTAGACCCCTTCCTTGTACCTTATACAAAAACTAACTCAAGATGGATTAAAGACTTAAATGTAAAACCCCAAACCATAAAAACCCTAGGAGAAAACCTAAACAATACCATTCAGGACATAGGCATGGACAAAGACTTCATGACTAAAACACCAAAAGAAATTGCAACAAAAGCAAAAATTGACAAATGGGATCTAATTACATTAAAGAGCTTCTGCACAGCAAAAGGGACTATCATCAGAGTGAACAGGCAACCTACGGAATGGGAGAAAATTTCTGCAATCTATTCATCTGACAAAAGGCTAATATGCAGAGTCTAGAAGGAACTTAAACAAATTTACAAGAAAAAAGCCAACAACCCCATCAAAAAGTGGGAAAAGGATATAAACAGACGCTTCTCAAAAGAAGACATTTATGTGGCCAAAAAACATGAAAAAAACTTCAACATCACTTATCATTACAGAAATGCAAATCAAAACCACCATGAGATACCATTTCACACCAGTCAGAATGGTGATTATTAAAAACTCAAGAAACAACATACGCTGGTGAGGCTATGGAGAAATAGGAACACTTTTACACTGTTCGTGGGAATGTAAATTAGTTCAACTAGTGTGGAGGACAGTGTGGTTATTCTTAAGGATCTGGAACCAGAAATACCACTTGACCTAGCAATCCTATTACTGGGTATATATCCAAAGGAATATAAATCATTCTGTTATAAAGACACATGCACACATATGTTTATTGCATCACTATTTACAACAGCAAAGACATGGAACCAACCAAAATGCCCATCAATGATAGCCTGGATAAAGAAAATGTGGTACATATACACCATGGAATACTATGCAGCCATAAAAAGGAATGAGATCATGTCCTTTGCAGGGACATGGATGCAGCTGGAACCCTTCATCCTCAGCAAACTAACACAGGAACAGAAAATCAAACACCACATGTTCTCACTCATAAGTGGGAGCTGAAAAACAAGAACACATGGACACAGGGAGGGGAACATCACACACCAGAGCCTGTTAGGGGATGTGGGGATGAGGGGAGGGAGAGCATCAGGACAAATAGCTAATGCATGTGGGGCTTAAAACCTAGATGATGGGTTGATAGGTACAACAAACCACCATGGCACACGTATACCTATGTAACAAACCTGCAAGTTCTGCACATGTATCCCAGAACTTAAAGTAAAATTAAAACAAAAAAGGAAAACAGAAAAAAATTAATTTCAACAATACTGTAAGAGGGAATGGAGGGAATTTAAAAAAATATATAATTCATAAGAGGCAACATTTTCAGAGGAAATCTCACAACCGAACACATTCCTGAATGGCCTGAATTCCAGTTAGCCAAGTTTGCCCAGTTATCAGCCAGAGCCCTGGAGACAAAGGTGTCTGTCTATTCAAGGAACTCAAACAGTTTAAAGTTCCAGAGATCTAGAGCTTTCTGGTCCCATTTCCAAGGCATGCTTGTGAGGGTAGATCTACCAACTGCTCTGATCACTGTACATTTGGGAACCGCACCTGGCTCAAGCTTCCCTGCTCCATGTGTTCTCGAGGTGCCAGAGAGGGGGTTATCATGATAGGCCCTGGGCTCCAGTGGCAACAGTAACAGCGACACAGCCCAACTTAGATCTAATAGACCTGCTTTCTGACCACCTTTTCCAGGGTATTTCAGAGCATGTCAAGGACAGTTGGCTGGTAAGTATTAAAAAGAAACTAAGTGGATAGTTGTATGGAGTTATAAAAACATCATGGCACTTCTGTTCTTTGCTATACTTTTCTTTAAAACCATCCCCCCAAAGAGGAATAAATATACATAGGCCAGAATTTGAGCACTCTGCAAACTCCCAGTAACGGTTGCTTGAACTAAAAAATGAATCTTACTTGATAAAGCAAAGATTAGTTCTTTGAAGTCTATGGGAAAGTCACTTTCATGCAATGGAATACACAGAGCCGGTCACAGCAGTACTGAATTCCAGTTGCAGAGTTAAATTACTAAAATATCACATTGGCAATTGGTTAAAAAAATCCATATGAAGGGTTTGAAGACCTGGGGACACGTAAACATAATTTTAGTTCTCCCTGATTTACAGGCCTTTTCTTTTTTTCTTTTACTTTTTTTTTTTTTTTTTTTTGAGATGGAGTCTCATTCTGCTGCCAGGCTGGAGTCCAGTGGCACGATCTCAGCTCACTGCAACCTCCATCTCCTGGGTTCAAGTGATTCTCCTGCCTCAGCCTCCCGAATAGCTGGGACTACAGGCATACGCCCCCACACCCAGTTGATTTTTGCATTTTTAGTTGAGATGGGGTTTCACCATGTTGGCCAGGATTGTCTAGATCTCTTGGCCTCGTGATCTACCCTCCTCGGCCTCCCAAAGTCCTGGGATTACAGGTGTGAGGCATGTGCCCGGCTACAGGCCTTTTTTAACAACATATCCCTCTGTGAGGGCTCTGGCCTGAGCAGTGGCCATTGCAGAATCTTGGGGTGGTGAGAGATTTGGAGACAGTAGTGACCAGCCTGTCCACTGAGAGGTTTGCCCTCTGATCTGACCACAGCATTGTTCAGCTCACAGTGCAGATATGCTAGTTCTTCCTGGCAGCCAAATAAGAGGGCTCCCTGGCTAAGAAGAATCATTAGGGGGAAATAATTGCCACTGGGAAAACTAGCAACTGAGATTATAATTATTCTCTTATCTTACCCTTCTTTTGGGGGCTGGTCAGGAAACATAATCCAAATATCACCTTTCTCTTCAACTTAACTGAATTATATACTTTATCACCCCAGCAGCTTAGGCAATAAATGTTACTGAAAGGACTAATTTAAGATCTAAATTTATTTTAATGAGTCTTTGTAATATTGCAGCAGATGTGAGTCTGCTTAAATGCAACCTGTACTTGCTAAGAATCTCAATGAAGTCCCAAACCTTTTAGATTGCTAGACAAGACAATTTTTAAATAATATGAAGGGGAAAATGAAGCCAAAAGAAGAGGGAAAGAAGGAAGCAGGCTTATTTTGTTTTGGATGTGTTCTCTGCACACACACAGCCATGGAAGGCAGGGTCACGGCACAGGATTAATAACTGACAGCTGTTGTTAACTCCTATGGAAGAGTAGATAACCTTATGTGGAATCCATACCCAGATACTGGGCAGCAGAGTAATGAGTCCCCTTGGAATGAAAGCTCTGGCCCTCTTTGTTGTAACTATCGATCTACTGTAGAGTCCTGATGTGATTTAGATGAGGGAGGAAGAGATAATGGCATTGATTATTCTATTTAGGAAGCAGACTAAGACAGAACTCAGGTACAATACATGAACAGAAAAAAATCCCATTCAATCATTCCTTGTCTTTTCTTTGCAGTCCAAAGCAACATGAGGTGGCCATGGTGACAGGGGAATACATCTTGATAAACATGTAGCTCTGTATTTCAGGGACACTCGTGTAACACAACCGTAATATTACATTTCCTGCTCTTACGTTTCAATGATCATCTATCCCAGTCCTAAGACAAGGCCTTAGATGGTTGTATTCCAGTGAGGGTGAGCTTAAGGGACAGAGGACTCACCCAGGGAGAAAAAGAGTCTTTCACAATTGACATATTACTTTCTAACTTCATTAGGTAAACATTTCTTTGATTCAAAACTGGATTCTGTAAAGTAATTGTCTTAGCTCAGGCTGCTATAACAAATTATCATAGACTGGATGGCTTAAACAACAGGCATTTATTTCTCATGGTTCTGGAGGCTGGAAGTCCAAGATCAAAGTGCCAACAGATCTGTGTTGGATGAGGGCTCACTTACGCTTCCTGGCTTGCACACAGCTGGTTGTATCCCCACATGGTGGAGAGCAAAGAGAGAGAGAGGGACCTTCTGGAAATAACTAGGTCATGAGGCTGATGCCTTTATGAAGAGGATTTGTGCTGTTCATAAGGGCACCACCCTCATGACCTAGTTGTTTCCAGAAGGTCCCTAATACCATCATTAGGGGGATTAGAATTTGAATATATAAATTTTGGGGGGCATGGGTGGGGCAAGGATGCAAACATTCAGTCCATAATAATAATGAAGTTCAGTCCACGTACTATTTAGTTTAGTTCAGTGATTTCCAAATGGGAATGGGGAAACTGGGAGGTGAGGGGACTTTTCCCCCAGGGGACATTTGGCAATATCTGGAGACATTTTGGATTGTCATGACTGAGAGCGTGATGCTACTTGTATCTAGTAGGCAGAGACCATGGATGCTGCTACACATCCTACAATGTGCAGGATGGCCTGCTGCCAGAAAGGACTATCCAAATCATCCAGTCTGAAATGTCAGTAATGACAAGGTAGTATTTGGGAGAGCTGGAAGGTGAGCAGAGAATGATAGGTTTCAATAAGATGTTACATATTCTGCCTTTTTAAAATGGAAATATTTATGTTGATACGACTTCACAGTTTACAAAGTATTTTCAAGTACTCCTATCATCACCACTACTACTACACCATGATGAAATTAACAATTACTGAGTACATTTTGTGTATCAGGAACTGTGCTAAGCATTTTACATGAGTCAATTCAGGTATTTTTAACAAAAAAATCTATGAGGAAGGTATTATAACTGTGTTAATAATTAGTATTTATTAATTATGAAGCAACTGAGGGTACAAGGGACGTAGGGACTTGCCTTAAGTTATATACTACTTAATGGCAGACCTAAACAGTGGCTAAAACAGGGTTCTTCTGACTTTGTGTCCAACGCTCTCTTAATGGTCATGTGTGCGTCTTACATCTTCCCTGTTCCTCCTTGCACCTACTTCCCTTTTTAGATTATAAATTCTCTCGGGGCAAGGTCTATCTGTCATTTGTGCCCACTGCAGCTTGGGTGGGGTTAGGGGGTGGAATGCAGATTTAAGTGCCTGGAGCACAATCAAGATTGAAGAAATGTTGGTGGAATTTAATAAAGACAGTTTTAACATTGGAACTTAGTTCAAACAAGTTCTCTTTTTTAAGAGGTATTGATAGAAATGGAATGATATTGAACATGAAAGAACTAGTTCAATTAGAAAAAGAATGATGGCTGTAGTCTCACTATTTGGGAGAATTAATGGAGAGTGCTGAATATTCCCTTCTCTGCCCAACTAGACTCTTTTCTTGGTTCAGGCTACAAGTGTAAGATTCCAAGGGGTTTTCATCAGCACATGTGCCCCAGGGAGGCTTCAAAATGAATGAAACCTTTTTGAAAGACTAAGCTTTGCTTGCTTGGAAGTGGGAGAAGTTATTTCAGTAATGATGCCAGCGGCTTAGTAAGAATTGAACCTGAAGACACTGGAGACTTCAAGCCTCCCCCAGCCTGGTGCCCATGGAGCTCTGTGGGACTGTAGATGTGTCTGAGTGTCTGGTAAATCACAGAACAGGTACCTGTAACAGTGGTTTTCTCTCTTATAACTGGTTCTTCTGGACTAGGCTTCAAATAAATAAAATTTTCATACTTGAAAATTATGAACACTTAAAGCACACATATTGACTGTGATATTGTGATCCACATTTCCACTTCAAGGACTTGCATCAGTATTTAAATGCAAGAGATTGGAGTGCTTTCTCTGATGCAGACTGAGTTCATCACGGGTGACTTGGGGAAGGTATAGAGAATACAACTGTATTAAGGAAGCTTCTATCCCGCCTGTCTTATCAAGTTAACTACATGGTAAGGTTTCACTGGATTTATCCACTGTGATGTGTCTTTCAAACCTTAAACCACAATAAGAAAAATAAATTTCTTCCATTTCATACATCTCTTTGTTAATTTTGATATTTGGGCATAACCTCTTCAGTCTAGACCTTGGTATTATAGATTGAGAACAGGAAAAATATGAATTTTATTTTGGATTCCACTGACAAACTGCAATATGATTATAGATAAACACCAGCTTCTCAGAGTGATTTGGTAATTTCAGCTCAAAGAATTATTATGGCCAGGTTTGTGGATACTAGCAGTTTGGCAGACTGGATTTTTCAAGATGGCTGCAACAAGATCACCCATCCTGCATGCTTTTCTCACAATGTTGAATTGCCACTTTTCTCAATAAGAAGTAACTTCTGTGTTCCTGCTCATTGATTCTGGGTGGGCTTGTGACTACAGGGGAAGAAATGTCAGGTGATTTCTAAGACAGATTTTAAAAGGCGATGCATCTTGCACCTGGTCTCTCTCTGGGGACACTTGCTGTTAGAACCCAGCTGTCATGTTGTGAGGAAGCCCAGGCCACGTGGAGACACCACATGTAGGTGTACTGGCCAACAGCTTCCTCTAAGGTTCCAGTAGACAATCAGCATTAAATGTCAGATACCTGAGGAAGAAGATTCAGGCAAAATATTAAAATTGCCATCTGACTTTTTCTTGTGGCCTGTGATTAAATGTGAAAGGAAAGAGATAAGCCAAAGAAAGAATTATTAAATTTAAAGGGGCAAAAATTTGGTGGGTTTGAAATAATACCCTTTCTCATGGCCTTTATAGAAGGCAAATGATTCTAACATTAAGAAATGTCTTTTAAGAGTTCTAATTGGTGGGGACTGACTGGGCAGTTGCACCACCCATAGAGAGCGAGCAAAGGCAGGGTGGGGTGATGGCCCACCCCTGAGTAGTGTGGAAACAGGGGGGGAGGCTGTGAGTGATTGTGGGACCCCACCCAGGAAACCACGCTTTTCCCATGGATCTCTGCAAACCATGGATCAGGAGATCCCCTCGTAAGCCCACACCACCAGCGCCTTGGGTCCAAAGCACAGAGCTTTGTGGACTCTTGGCAGCCACTCAGGCATGCCTAGAGACCCAGGAGTTTTTTGTGTACTCTGGCCCCAGGAATTCCGATGAGACAGGAGATCGTCTGTGCATTCCCGTAGGAAGGGGACTGAAGCCAGGGAGCCAAGTGGTGTTCTGCAGGCTGCACTCATGGCAGCTCACAAGATAACATCTACTGACTTGGAATTCCAGCCAGCCAGCGGCAGCTGACTGGAGACTGCCTGAGATGACTAAGTTCCTGGAGGGAGGGGCAGCCACCATCTCTGTGGCTGGAGTCTGCCATTTTGGCCTGCCAGCTCGTGGGAGTCAGGGTGGTCTGGACTGGGGAAAATTCCCCACAGCGCAGCATAGTTGCTATGGCAGATCATGGTCAGACTGCTTCTTTACATGGGACCCTGATCTATCCCTCCTCATCTGGCAGGGCCTCCCTATGGCAATTTCAGCAACTCCAGCCAGGGTTTTATGGAGAGAATTCTGATCTCTCCCTGGGATGGAGCCATTGTGGGAGGGGCAGCCACTGTATCTGCAGTTCAGCCTGCTGGCTCCAAAAAGTCTAGGCGGTCTGGATGAGGGGGGTTTCCCCCAGTGCGGCACAGCCACTCTGCCAAGGGGCAGTCAGATTGCTTCTTTAAGCGAGTCCCTGATCCTGTTCCTCCTGACTGGGTGAGACCACCCAAAAGAAGTCTCCAGACACTTCCTATAGGAGCATTTGGGTTGGAGCTCCCAGAGGAAGGAGCAGGCTGTTTTGTAGCCTTCACTGGTGATACCTCCAGGTGTGGGAGGATCTGAAGTGACTAGGGTCTGGAGTAAATCCCCAGCAAACTGTAGCATCTCTGGGGAAGGGAGGCCTGACTGTTAAAAGAAAAATAAACAAACAGAAAACAACAACAACAACATCAAAAAAGACCTCGCAAAAATCCCATTCAAAGGTCAGCAACCTCAAAGATCAAAGGTAGATAAGCCCACAGAGACGAGAAAGAATCAATGAAAAAATGGCTGAAAACTCAAAAAGCCAGAGACCCTCTTCTCCTCCAAATGATCGCAACATCTCTCCAGCAAAGGCAGAGAACTGGGCTAAGGCTGAGATGGATAAATTGACAGAAGTAGCTTCAGAAGGTGGGTAATAACAAAATTCACTGAGCTAAAGGAGTATGCTCTAGCCCAATGCAAGTAAGCTAAGAATCATGATAAAATATTACAGAAGTTAAATATTACAGGAGCTGATAACCAGAATAGCCATTTTATAGAGGAACATAAATGACCTGATGGATCTGAAAAACAGAACATGAGAACTTTACAATGCACTTACAAGTATCAATAGCCAAAAGACCAAACAGAGGAACAAGTCTCAGAGCTTGAAGGCTATATTTTTGAAATAATACAGGAAGACAAGAATAGATGAAAAAAATGAAAAGGAATGAAAAAAACCTCTGAGAAATATGAGATTTTATGAATAAACCAAACCTACGACTGATCAGGGTACCTGAAAGAGATGAGGAGAATGGAACCTGTTGGAAAACATACTTCAAGATATCATCCAGGAGAACTTTCCCAACCTAGTGAGACAAGAAAACATTCAAATTCAGGAAATGCAGATAACTCCATGAGAAGATCAACGCCAAGATATATAATCATCAGATTCTCCAAGGTTGAAATGAAAGAAAAACTATTAAGGCCAGAGAGAAGAGCCAGGTCATCTACAAAGGGAAGCCCATCAGACAAACAGCAGACCTCTCATTGGAAACCCTACAAGCCGGAAGACATTGGCAGCCAATATTCAACATTCTTAAAGAAAAGAATTTCCAACCAAGAATTTAATATCCTGCCAAACTACGCTTCATAAGCAAAGGAGAAATAAGATCCTTTTCAGACAAGCAAATGCTGAAGGAATTCTTTACAACCAGGCCTGCCTTGCAAGAGCTCCTGAAGGAAGCACCAAATATGGAAGAAAAAAAAAAAACCCAAAAACCCATTACCAGCCACTAAAAAATAACACTGAAGTACACATACCAGTGACACCTTGAAGCAAGTACATAAACAAGTCTGCAAAATAACAAGCTAAATCATGATGACAGGATCAAATTCACACATAACAATATTAATCTTAAATGTAAATGGGCTAAATGTCCCAATTAAAAGACACAGACTGGCAAGTGGATAAAGAGTCAAGTTCCACTGGTGTGCTGTCTTCAAGAGACACATCTCATGTGCAAAGACACACATGGCTTCAAAATAAAGGGATGGAGGAAAATGTACCAAGCCAATAAAAAACAGAAAAAAGCAGGGGTTGGAATCTTAGTTTCTGACAACACAGACCTTAAATCAACAAAGATAAAAGACAAAGAAGGGCATTACATAATGGTAAAGGGTTCAATTCACCCAGAGGAGCTAACTATCCTACATATACACGCATACCCAACACAGGAGAACCCAGATTCATAAAGCAAGTTCTTACAGACCTACAAAGAGACTTAGACTCCCACACAATAATAGTGGGGGACTTTAACACCCCACTGACAATATTAGATGGATCATTGAGACAGAACATTAACAAAGATATTCAGGACCTATATGCAGCTCTGGATCAAGTAGACCTGATAGATATCTACAGAACTCTCCACCCCTGAACAGCAGAATATACATTCTTCTCATCACTAAATGGCACTTACTCTAAAATTGATAACATAATTGGAAGTAAAACACTCCTCAGCAAATGCAAAAGAACTGAAAGAATAACAAACAGTCTCTCAGATCACAGTGCAATCAAATTAGAACTCAAGATTGAGAAACTTACTCAAAACCACACAACTACATGGAAATTGAGCAACCTGCTCCTGAATGACTCTTGGGTAAATAATGAAATTAAGGCAGAAATCAAGAAGTTCTTTGAAAATCATGAAAATAAAGAGACAACATACCAGAATCCCTGGAACACAGCTAAAGCAGTTTTAAGAGAGACACTTGGCCAGGTGCAGTGGCTCATGCCTGTAATTCCAGCACTTTGGGAGGCCAAGGTGGGCAGATCATGAGGTCAGGAGTTGGAGATCAGCCTGACCAACATGGTGAAACCCTGTCTCTACTAAAAAAATACAAAAATTAGCCAGGCATGGTGGCAGGCACCTGTAATCCCAGCTACTCAGGAAGCTGAGGCAGGAGAATCACTTGAAACCGGAAGGTGGAAGTTGCAGTGAGCCGAGATGGTGCAACCTGGGCAACAAGAGCAAAGCTCTGTCTCAAAAAAAAAAAAAGAACATTTATAGCACTAAATGTCCATATGAAAAAGATAGAAAGATCTCAAATTGACAACCTAACATCACAACTAAAAGAACTAGAGAAGCAAGAGCAAACAAACCCCAAAGCTATGAGAAGATATGAAATAACCAAGATCAGAGTAGAACTGAAGGAGATAGAGACACAAAACATCCTTCAAAAACTCATTAAATCCAGGAGCTGTTTTTTCGAAAAAATTAATAAAATAGATAGACTTCTAGCTAAACTAATAAAAAAGAAAAGAGAGAAGAATCAAGTAGGTATGATCAGAAATGATAAGGGGGATATAACCACTGATCCCACAGAAATACAAACAACCATCTGAGAATATTATAAACACTTCTATGCACATAAACTAGAAAATCTAGAAGAAATGGATAAATTCCTAGATGCATACATCCTCCCAAGAGTAAACCAGGAAGAAACTGAGTCCCTAAATAGACCAATAATGAGTTCTGAAACTGAGGCAGTAATAAATAGCCTACTGATATGGTTGGGCTGTGTCCCCACCCAAATCTCATCTTGACTTACAGTTCCCATAATCCCCACATGTAGTGGGAGGGACTCAGTGGGAGGTAATTGAATCATGGGAGCGGTTTCCCCCATGCTATTCTTGTGATAGTAAGTTCTCACAAGATCTGATGGTTTATAAGGGGCTTTCCCCTTCACTCGGCTCTCATTCTCTCTCTTGCTACCCTGTGAAGAGGTGCCTTCTGCCATGATTATAAGTTTCCTGAGATCTCCCCAGCCATGTGAAACTGTGAGTTAATTAAACATCTTTTCTTTATAAATTGCCCAGTCTCCAGTATTTCCTCATAGAAGCATGAGAACAATGAATACAGCAAATTGGTACTGCAGACAGTGGGGTGTTGCTATAAAGATACCCCAAAATGTGGCAGCAACTTTGGAACTGGGTAACAGGCAGAGGTTGGAACAGTGTGGAGGGCTCAGAAGAAGACAGAAACATGTAGGACTGTTTGGAACTCCCTAAAGACTTGGAGGGCTCAGAAGACAGGAAGATGTGGGGAAGTTTGGAATTTCCTAGAGACTTGTTGAATGGCTTTGACCAAAATGTTGATAGTGATATGGACAGTGAGTCCAGGCTGTGGTGGTCTCAAATGGAGGTGTGGAACTTGTTGGGAACTGAAGTAAAGGTTACTCTTGCTATGCAAAGAGACTGGTGGCATTTTACCCCTCCCCCAGAGATCTGTGGAACTTTAATCTTGAGAGAAATGATTTAGGGTATATGGCAGAAGACATTTCTAAGCAGTAAAGTGTCCAAGAAGAAGCAGAGCATAAAAATTTTGAAACTTTGCAGCCTGATGATACAACAGAAAAGAAAACTCCACTTTCTGGGGAGAAATTCAAGCTGGCTGCAGACATTTGCATAAGAAACAAGGAGCCAAATGTTAATCACCAAGACAATGGTGAAAATGTCTCTATGGCACGTCAGATACCTTCATGGCAGCCCCTCTCATCACAGGCCTGAAGGCCTAAGAGGGAAAAATGGTTTCTTGGACCAGGTCCAGGGCCACACCTGCTGTGTGCAGTCTTAGGACTTGGTGCCCTGCATTGCAGCCACTCCAGCCATGGCTAAAAGTGGCCAACATACAGCTCAGGCTGTTGTTTCAGAGTATGAATGCCCCAAGCCTTGGTAGCTCCCATGTGGTGTTGGGCCTGAAGGTGCACAGAAGTCAAGAATTGAGGTTTGGGAACCTCTGCTTAGATTTCAAAAGATGTATGGAAGCTCCTAGATGTCCAGGTGGAAGTTTGCTGTAGGGGTGTAGCCCTCATGGAGAACCTCTTTGAGGGCAGTGTGAAAGGGATATGTGGGGTTGGAGCCCCTACACAGAGTCCACACTGGGGCACTACCTAATGGAGCTATGAGAAGAAGGTCACAGTTCTCCAGACCCCAGAATGGTAGATCCACCAACAGCTCACACCATGCACCTGGAAAAGCCACAGACACTCAACACCAGCCTGTGAAAGCAGCCAGGAGGGGGGCTGCAAAGCCACAGGGGTAGATTGCCTAAGGCCATGGAAGCCCACCTCTTGCATCAACATGAGCTAGATATGAGACATGGAGTCAAAGGAGGTCATTTTGGAACTTTAAGGTTTAATGACTGCTCTATTGGATTTTGGACTTGCATGTGGCATGTAGCAGGCCACATGCAAGTTTTGGCCAATTTCTCTCACTTGGAACAGGTATATTTACTCAATGCCTGTACCCCCATTTTATTTAGGAAGTAACTAACTTGCTTTTGATTTTATGCGCTCATGGGCAGAAGGGACTTGCCTTGTCACAGATGTGACTTTGGACTTGGACTTTTGAGTTAATGCTGCAATGAGTTAAGACTTTAAGGGACTCTTGGAAGGGCATGATTGTGTTTTGCAATGTGAGGACATGAGATTTGGGAGGGGCTAGGGGCAGAATGATATGGTTCTGTGTGTGTCCCCACCCAAATCTCATCTTGAATTGTAGTTCCCATAATCCCCAGTGAGAGGTAATTGAATCCTTGAGGTGGTTTAGTCCATGCTATTCTTGTGATAGTAAGTAAGTTCTCATGAGATCTTATAGCTTTATAAGGGGCTTCCCCTTTCACTCAGCTCTCATTCTCTCCCCCGCCACCCTGTGAAGAGTTGCCTTTTGCCACAGTTATAAGTTTTCTGAGGCCTCCCCAGCCATGCACAACAGTGAGTCAATTAAACCTCTTTCCTTTATAAATTACCCAGTCTCAGGTATTTCTTCATAGTAGCATGAGAACGAACTAATACACCTATCCAAAAAACAAAACAAAACAAAAGCCCAGGATCTGATGGATTTACAGCGGAATTCTACCCAAGGTCAAAAAGAGGCTGGTACCATTTCTACTGAAACTATTTCAAACAATTGTAAAGGAGAGACTTCTCCCCAACTCGTTTTTTGAGGCCAGCATCATGCTGATACCAAAACCTGGCAGAGATACAATAAAAAACTTCATCCAGTATCCCTGATGAACATCAATGCAAAAAATCCTCAATAAAATACTGGCAAACCGAATCCACCAGCACATTAAAAAAGTTATCCACCATGATCAAGTTGGCTTCATACCTGGGATTCAAGGTTGGTTCAACATACATGAATCAATAAATGTAATTCATCACATAAACAGAACTAAAGACAAAAAACACATGATTATCACAATACATGCAGAAAAAGGCTTTGATAAAATTCAACATCACTTCATGCTAAATTCTCAATAAACTAAGTATTGAAGGAACATATTTCAAATTAATAAGAGCCATATATGACAAACTCATAGCCAATATCACACTGAATGGCAAAAGCTGGAAGGATTTCCCTTGAAAATCCACACAAGACAAGGATGTCCTCTCTCACCACTCCTGTTCAACATGGTATTGGAACCTCTGGCCAGTACAATCAGACAAGAGATAGAAATAAAGGGTATTCAAATAGGAAGAGAGAAAATCAAATTGTCTCTGTTTTCAGATGATATGGTCCTGTATCTAGAACCCCATCATCTCAGCCCAAAAGCTTAAGCTGATAAGCAACTTCAGCAAAGTCTCAGAATACAAAATAAATGTGCAAAAATTGTTAGTATTCCTACACACAAACAATAGGCATGCAGAGAGCCAAATCATGAATGAACTCCCATTCACAACTGCTACAAAGAGCATAAAATACCTAGGAATACAGTTAACAAAAGAAGTGAAGGATCTATTCAAAGAAAACTATAAACCACTGCTCAAGAAAATCAGAGAGGACACAAACAAATGAAAAAATATTCCATGCTCATGGATAGGCAGATTCAATATCGTGAAAATGGCCATACTGCCCAAAGTAATTTATGGATTCAGTGCTATTCTATACCAATGACATTCTTCGCAGAATGAGAAAAAACTATTATAAAATTCATATGGAATCAAAAAAGAGCCTGAATAGCAAAAACAATCCTAAGCAAAAAGCACAAAGCTGAAGGCATCATGCTACCTAACTTCAAACTATACTACAAGGCTATAATAACCAAACAGCATGGTACTGGTGCAAAAACAGACACACAGACCGATGAAACAGAACAGAGAACTCAGAAATAAGTCTACATACCTACAACCATGTGATCTTTGACAAACCTGACAAAAACAAGCAATAGGGAATGGATTCCCTATTTAATAAATGGTGCTGGAAGAAATGGAAGAAAATCGAAACTGGACCCCTTCCTTACACCTTATACAAAAACTAACTCAAGATGGATTAAAGACTTAAATGTAAAACCCAAAACAATAAAAATACTAAATAAAATCTAGGCAATATCATTCAGGACACAGGCACAGGCAAAGATTTCATGAGGAAAACACCAAAACCAATTGCAACAAAATAAAATATTGATAAATGGGATCTAATTAAACTAAAGAGCTTCTGCACAGCAAAAGAAACTATCATCAGAGTGAACAGACAACCTACAGAATGGGGAAAAATTTCTGCATTCTACCCATCTGACAAAGGTCTAATATCCAGAATCTACAAGGTACGTGTATGTGTATGTTCATTGTAGCAGTATTCACAATATGAAAGACATAAAATAAGCCCAAATGCCCATCCATGACAGACTTGATAAAGAAAATGTGGTACCTATACACCATGAAATATTATGCAGCCATAAAAAATAATGAGATCATGTCCTTTTCAGGGACATAGATGGAGTTGGAAGCCATTATCCTCAGCAAACTAACACAGGAACAGAAAACCAAACACTGCATGTTCTCACTTTTACGTTGGAATTGAACAATGAGAACACATGGACACATTGGGGGGAGCAACACACACTGGGGCCTGTTGCGGGGGTTGGGGAGGGAGAACATCAGGAAGAATAGCTAATGGATGCTGGGCTTAATACTTAGGTGATGGGTTGATCTGTGCAGCAAACCACCATAGCACACATTTACCTACGTAACAAACTTACACATCCTCCACCTGTACCCCGAAACTTAAACGTCAATGAAAAAAACCAATCAAATCCTGCTATCAGAAAACTTCACTAAATTAAAAAAAAAAAGGAACTACCTGAGACTAGGTAATTTGTAAGGAAAAGAGGTTTAATTGAATCACAGTTCCACATGACTGGAGGGTCCTCAGGAAACTTACAATCATGGTGGAAGGGGAAAGGATGCGTGTCTTACATGGTGGCAGGAGAGAGAGGGAATGAAGGGGAAAGTGCTGAAACACTTTCAAACAACCAGATCTGGCAAGAACTCACTCATGAGTCATCACTAGGGGGATGGTGTTAAGCCATGAGAAACCACCCCATGATCCAACCACCTCCCACCCTGCGCATCCTTCAACACGTGGGGATTACAGGGATTACAATTCAACATGAGATTTGGGTGGTGACACACACACACACATACACACACACACAGATCAAATCCAGGGTGAAAGTGATAAAAGTGTCAGGAAAATGCCGTCTAAAGATGAAGCCATAGGTGTGACTGTAGCACGCTTTGTTATGATCTTAAGGAAGATCTAAGGCTGTGCTTTTTGAACAGAAAAACCCCTCTCCCCTCCAGCATATTAAGGACATTGTCCTACAGGAGTCTCACCAGGATCTCTAGATGGAGAAGGATTTATCTCCAAGAGATTTGTAGATATGACCCTTTCTAATAGAGTGGATCATAAATGTATACACGAAATACAAAGTTTTGGGGGAAATTCTTTTGCCAGAAGCATCACCAACTTGCATTAAAAGGGACAGAGATTTTACAAAATGAAAAGAAGCTTTGGGGCCCAAATCTTTTATGGACAGAAAGCAGGATGAGAAAGCTACTCAATTACAAATTCAGTTTTCTTTCGGGAAAGAAAGTATGACTTAGAAAGCAGAACTAAGAGACAAGAGTCACAGTGAAGAACAAGACAGTAGGACTGAGCCTGACTCATGGAACTGGCAATATGTGCTCAGCAGGATTTCAGAATTGCTATGTGGCAGTGACTTGCTGTTTGCCTCCAGTTCTTCACTTTTTTGAACGAGAGTAAACAAGGAGGTGATCTTAGTTTGCCTCATTATTGTATGTTGGGTGAACTAGGAGGGAGGAGGGAAGACAGCTTGACTCTCTAGTTCACAGGTTTTCAGACAGGAAGGAATGGTACTTAAGGGGCCGTACACAAAGAGGCACACCCAAGGATCCTAATTAGCATGCAGATGTGATTTAGATGATGATTCCTACACCTGGTGCCATAATGGTTTGAGTCTTGGGAGCTTGAGGGAAGGGAATGAATATGCTTTATATGTGGAGGAAGTGAATTATCTTGGCCAGAGAGAGGGCTGTAGCAGATTCTGTCTTCCAAGATGACCACAAGAAGGTCTTTCATCCTGGCCATAAGAAGGTCTTTCAAAGGAGGAATGTAGCCACTACATTGTGAGAGGTGGCATTATGTTCCCTTTGAATTTGGGCAGGCATGTGACTGCAAAGGAAGTGATGCAACTTCCCAGGCATGGTCATACAAGAAGACAGAGCTTCAATCTGGTTTCTTTTGAGATGTTTGTTCTCAGAACCCAGGTGATATGTGATGAGGAAGCAGAGGCCATTTACAGGTGTTCTACAGAAAGCCCCAGCTAAGATTCCAGTTGATGTTAATTGTCAGACATGTGAGAGAGAAATCTTTTGAATGGACTCCAGACTTAGCCATTGTCTGACTGCAGCTGCATGACAGACCACAGGTGAAAACCACCCAGCTGAGCCCAATCAACCCCAGATCCTTAAGAGTTAATATTGCCTGTTTATAGTCACTTAGTTTTGGGATGATTTGCTATACAACAATAGAGAAGTGGAGCAATTAGTTCTCTCACATTCTGTACCCTATTCACTTTTATTGTTTTGATATGTTTTAAAGTTACATAAGTAACCTTATATACATATAGCACATATGATAAAAGGCCAGTGATGCATAAAGCCTTAAAAAGGTTGTTAAATTGTTTAGGTTTCTCCCTCTCTAATGAAAGTTTTATGTACAATATATATGTATAAAGAAAGAGAGAGAGAGAACATCTGAAAGTACACTTCAGACAGTCCCAAATCTTGCATAATAATTTCTCAAATTTAATTTAGAACTTTGCATTTCTGCTGACATTCTAGTTTCTGTTTTTTTGCTGAAGTTGGTTTTTAATGATAATCTTACTGCTTGTGGACACTGAAACTATGAATTTTGAGATTTACCCAAGTGAGCTAAGGATCTCATCAGATTCAGTAGCTGTATAGCCAAGCAAATCACTCTGTGAACTGTTGTCCTTGCCTCTGATAAATATCTTTAATCCCATTCAAATATATTCCACTTCCAAGGCTATTTATAATAAGGTTTTCCCTCCATCATCAATTCTATTCATCCAGGTTGCCAAAGCTCCCCAAGTTATTCTCCTTCCTTTCAATAAATTATAAGAATATAATTAGTAATACATCAAAGGTGTACTCGACCAAGGTATCCCTCGACCACCTTTCAGCAGAAGTAGGTTTTTAAAAAATGCCTCCAATTTATTGGGTATGAAGAAGCAGGCAGTCAGCTATGGGGTCAATACAAGTCCCGTGGATTGGATCCAAAGGAAAGATCTATGTTGGTGTAAATTGGGCTCAAACCTAAACAGTTGAGCAAATGAGAGAGAAATAGCAAGTAGGATGTTTTGATGTCAGCATAATGCTAAAGGCAGGTAGTTGAACTTTGGTCTATGGTACTGGGTCCAGCTTTTAAAGGCAGTGGCATAGCCATAATCCAATTCCTGAAAATAACTTTCAAGATTCCTCTGATCATTTAACACTGCAAACTAACTCCTTAAATGTTGCCACTGGTTCCTTCTTTAATGGCTTTACAATTAACAAGTAAAACTCAAATAAAAAAATATACCCACACAAGAGATAAATAGCAGTTAAATCTGAGTGAGAGTAAGGTGTGCATGGTGCTGTGAGGCCGTGGAAATGCAGATAAAATTTAGTTCCTCCTCTCAAGAAGAATTATTGTTTCTCTCATATAGAATCATATGTAATATTAATAACCTCCTAGGCCTGCTGTAACACTGTACCACAAAATGGATGGCTTAAACAACAGGAATTTATTGTCTCATTGTTCCAGAGGCTGGACATCCCAAATCAAGCTGTTGACAGTGTTGGTTTCCTCGGAGGCTGTGAGAGAAGGATCTGTTTCAGGCCTCTCTGCTTGGCTTGTAGGTGGCCAACTTGATGTCCACGCAGCATTCTCCCTGTATGTGTCTCTTTGTGTCCATAGTTTCTTTTCTTAAAGTAAGGATACCAGTTATGTTGGATTAGGGCCCACCCACATGACCTCACTTTAACTTGATTATCCTCTCTCCAAGTAAGGTGAAAACCCTATCTTCAAATAAGGTCACATTGTGAGGTACTGAGGATTAAGGCATGTGAGGTACTGAGGATTAAGGCATATGAATTTGGGGAGTGGAGACAGTTCAACCCATAACAAGTATGACAGTCACATAGAGCAAGAAAGTACAATGCAAAAAACACAATGATACAGCGATAGGATACCTCACAGTCTTTCTGGAAAATCAAGGCACACACAAGTAGGTAACAATTCAGCTGTGCATAATACAGATGCAGAGATTTCTAGCATGATACTGCATTATCAGGGGCCAAAGAAATCCTCAGAATTTTTGCCGACTTCTGGCAAGACCACTGTCTGATCTGCCTAACATTATTCAAAGAATTCTTACCATTTTCTGCCTAGAAGCACTCAGGACTAATGTCATTATGACTGTTACCCCTGAGAATGTCAGCCACCATATGAAACCCTGGGCTCCCTTCCTCTCCTGCACAGTAATTCCCATAAGGTTGTGGGAAACCTGCTGTGCCTTCTGGAAATCACAGTCATTGGCAAAAATCCCCACACCCTGACCTCTTTTCTGAATGTTTCCTTTGCATCTTGTCCTTGGCTCCCACTAAGAAAACTGTTTCCTCTGATGCCCTTTCAAGTAGTAACCATTTTTCTCCCATAATCCTCCCCTCATTGGGCTCAGAGGTGAGGTATGAGTTTTCCTTGTCCCTCATTCCTCCTTCCGGATCATTCTTCCTCCCTTCTTCCTTAACAATAAACACTGTTGAGTTTCAAGTCTTCAAGCTGTAACATCTTGTTGCAGTTATCTACCAAGCCCCAGGACATTCGCTCTACTTGAAGATTTTAGCTCCTGGCTCACTCTGCAAAATTACTCCTGTTAAAATTGTTAGTGATTTTTATATCCTTGTAAGAAATTAATCCAATTTCTTGGCCTCTCAGTTTCTTGACCCCCTCTCTTCAAAGTGTCTTGTCCTCCACCTACCTCAGCCACTTATTCCCATGGTCATCAGACCTAGACCTTCTCAGAACCAATAACCAGTACACAACTTTGACTTTCAGCATCTGGCTCTATGACCAACACCTCAAATTTCAGACAAATTCTAAGATCCCTCTTCCAATTCTCAGTCCCATCAGCTCTAAAGTTCATCAATCTTCTCATCCTCTCTCCCTCTTTCCTCAAGACCTCACTTGTCCCCATGTCCTTACTTCCTTCTCTATTCAGCTAAAATATCATAGGCAACCATTAGAATAACCCCCTTGCACATATCTTCAACATTCTCGTCTTTCATTTTGATTTACCAGCATGACAAAGCCTGAACCCTTTTACATTCTGCTGTCCTCCTATTCCTCAACTGTGTGTGGATGGAGAAAAACACTGGCTGGGTTCATTGGGGTCACTTCAAATTCACACCCCTGTACCTCTTTCCTGCCTATCCTCATCTGGCCATCTGGTGACCTCACTCAGCTTCCCAGCTCAGTATTTCTTGAAAGCTGAGCATTATTTTACATAATCCCTTTTTCCAATGATATAAAATTCATTTTATTCATGAAGAGTACAGTTTATCTTAAAGGGTAAAAGTTATTCTTCCTTTTAAGACTAAATTCTCCCTAAGAAGTTTTTTATTAGTTACTTTTATGATTGCAGTTTAAGAAGTAGTTCATCAAAATCTAGAAACCGCTGGGTGCATGGCACGTGCCTGTAGTCCCAGCTACTCAGGAGGGTGAGGTGGGGGAGTCCCTTGAGCCCAGGAATTCAAGGCCGCTGTGAGCTATGATGGTGCCACTGCACTCTAGCCTAGAAGACAGGAGAGACTTTGTCTCTTAAAATAAAGAAATAAAGAATAAAAATCCAGACTTAGGCAACTCAAGTTTCTCTCCAACTGACGAATCTGAAAGATCCTGTACTTGATAGATTAATTGGACATCCAGGACAGGAATCTTTATGATTTAAAGGAAAAGGGTTTTTTTCAAGAAAAGTCTCTCTCTCTCTCTCTCTCTCTCTCTCTCTCTCTTTCTTTCTTTCTTTCTTTCTTTTCTTGACACGGAGTCTCGCTCCATCGCCCAGGGTGGAGTGCAGTGGCCGGATCTCGGCTCACTGCAAGCTCCGCCTCCCAGGTTCAGGCCATTCTCCTGCCTCAGCCTCCCGAGTAACTGGGACTACGGGCGCCCACCACCACGCCCGGCTAGTTTTTTGTATGTTTTAGTGGACATGGGGTTTCACCAGGTTAGCCAGGATGGTCTCGATCTCCTGACCTCGTGATCCGCCCGTCTCGGGCTCCCAAAGTGCTGGGATTACAGGCTTGAACCACCGCACCCGGCCTCTATCTTTCTTTAAAAGAGGACATCATCACTTTCATCCCCGACCTTCTTTCAGGCAAACTGCTAGTCTGCTTCAGAAATACTTAATGGACCAGTCATAGTTACCACAAAGGTACAAACGCAAAACGAACTGATGATAATGCCATCCACTTAGCATTATCTTCTCTCTTTTCAATCACTGCATGTAAATTTGAGACTCGAGAGAAACACATTGTCATATACCTATGTTTTTGCTTTTTGAGAAAGTGATTTCCAGTTGTAGTTTGACTTGCATTACTTGCTTTCGGTAGGGAAATTTTAAAACCTGGCTCTACTTTAAACTCCCCATTTGTGTACAAAAAAAAAAAAAAAAAAATTGACTGAAATGAAACTGTGGGCATCTTTCTTAATCTCGAAACAGCTAACTGCCTACTCATAGGTACTATCCTCCCCTTTGTTGGTCTGTTTCATGGATTTCCCAATGTAGAATACTGTCTATTTAAATCAGATGCCTTCCTTAATGGTACTTGTATCATTGGTCAGGGTTCTCCGGGAGGACAGAACTAATAGGATATACGCATACATGAAAGGGAGTTTATTAGGGAGAATTGGTTCACATGATCACAAGGCAAAGTCCCATGATAGGCCATCTGCAAGCTGGGGAAGAGAGAAGCTGGTAGTAGCTCAGTCGGAGTCTGAACCTCAAAACCAGGGAGGCTGACAGTGCAGCCTTCAGTCTCTGGTGGAAGGCTCCAGAGACCCTGGGAAATCATTGGTGTAAGTCCAAAAGTTCAAAGGCTGAAGAACCTGGAGTCTGATGTCCAAGGGCCAGAGGAGTGGGAGGAAGCATCTAGCATGGGAAAAAGAAGGAAGCCAGAAGATTCATCAAGCAAAGTTATCCCACCTTCTTCCGCAGGCTTTGTTCTAGCCTGGCTGGCAACCCAAGGTATGGTGCCCACTCACACTGAGGGTGGGTCTTCCTCTCCCAGTCCACCAACTCAAATGTCAATCTCTTCCAGCAACACCCTCACAGACACACTTAGAAACAATACTTCACCAGCCATCAAAGCATCCTTCAATCCAATCAAATTGATACCTAATGTTAACCATCACAGTACTGAAAAATGTTTCCTCGGACCTGCCTGCCATTTTGTAAAGACACTGTTGATGAAGTGTGTGATCCTCTTGAATTTATTTATAAATGTAACACAGCACATTTTACCAGTCTTGCTAATTTTAAAATAATTGGCTTTTAAATATATTTTATAACTATTTCAAGCTAAATAAATATGGGGAGAAAAATATTTTTAATTCTAGAAAAGCATATTTTCATTTCCTTAAATTCTCAACTCCCTCTACAAACAAATGAAATCATAAGATTCTTAGCAGTCATCAAAAGTACCTGAGATTGGGTCTACCAGGTGTATGCAGAGCCTCTGAGTCCTAATGGTTCCACTGCATCTCTAAGTTTTTCATCTAAGATGCTTTATATCTCATTCTTAAGTAGGAAGGAGGTTTAAAAAGTTAAACAAGTATTAGTTTAAGTTAAACAGGTAATAGTGGGATTTACAATTTCGTCTTAAAGAAAATTTTATGTTTGACTTAGATTCCTAGAAACTGTACATGGCTTTTTCTACATCCATTGAACTGATCATATAATTTTTAATTGTATTATCATTTAAAATCATTAGTGTAGTGAATTGTATTAATAGATTTTCTAGTGTGAAACAAACCATGTTTGACTAGGACAAAACAGTCTTATCATTTTTTTTTATGCATTGCTGGATTAAGATTGTTAATATTTTGTTTGGGTTTTTGTGTCTATAATGTGAAAGAGATGAGTTTATAACTATTCCCTTCTCACAGCCACTTTTGTCAGGATTTTGATAGCAATGTTATCAAAGCTTCATAAAATGACTGGGGAATACATTTCTTTTTATATATTGTTTGTTTATGATTGAAATTATTTCTAGAATGGTAGAATTTCCTCTTGAAATCATTTGAGTTAGAATTTTCTTTCTTGGAGACTTTTAATTATTTCCATTCTTTACTAATTATAGAAATGATCAGTTTTTCTATCTCCTTGATTCAAATTTGGCTTACTTTTCTAATTTATTGATGCAAAAGTCTTAATATATTCATTATTATTTTTAAAATTTTACATAGTTTGATATAATTTCCTTTTCACTCTCAATTTTATGGTTCATTTGTCATTTTTCTTAATCAATATGTCATAAGTTTGCTAATAGTATTAATTCTAGAATATTCTATATAACTTATTAGATCAACGTATTGTTTCTAAATCTATAGCTTGATTTTTTTTTGTCTGTTGGATCTATCAGTTATAAATAGGGGTGTGTCAACTAAATCTTCCACCATACTCTAGTGAATATTTTAATCTCTAGAAATGTATTTTGTCTTAAAGATAGATTAATCTCATATTAATATAGCTACATTGATTTTATTTTGGTTAGTATATTTCTGCTTCATCTTTCCCATCTATTGACTTGTAACTATTTGATTCCTTATGCTTTAGTTATCTCTTCTAAACAGTACTGATATACAGTCTGACCACCCTTGTCTTATAACTGAAAATTTAATTGATTTGCAGTTTTTAAAATTAATCAATATATTTCTATTTATTTCTATCATCTTAGTTTTGTCTATTTTCCTTTCCTTTTCTATTTGTTTATTGCTTTCATTTCTTGCTCTTTTCTAAAGATTATTTTTCTCATTCTATTTTTTTTCCTTCAATTAGTTTGGCAGTTGTGCAAACTTGGACATGTGACTATTTTCTTTGCCACTGTTTATTCTAGGCATTTTTTACATGCACACTTAACTGATTATTCAAATATAATATATCTTCTATCCTTCAATTAATACAAGACCTTCCACTTTCTCTGGTGATACTGTTTTCAATTTATATGTCATGATTGTGTATTTTAGCCTATCTTTAGTCTACCCTTACCACATAAGAGATGATTGTTTCTTTTACATAGTCATTTTAAAAAGGTTTATCACCTTCCTTGTTCATTATTCCTTCTTGCATCCCAGGTCTTCCATTTGGAATCAACTTCCTCTGTCTGAAGTGCATCCTTCTAATTTCTTTAGTGATAGTACATAGGTAAAAAATCTCTCTCAGCTCTTGTTTGTCCAAAAATATCTTCATTTTCACTTCTAGCTGGAAGTATTTTCATGGAGTAGGCAACTGTTGATTGGCTTATTCTCTTTCAGCACATGGAAGATATTATTCTGCTGTGTCTGGATTCTCTTGTTTCTATCCAGAGATCAGCTATCAGTATAACTGCCATTCCTTTGTCATAATAGTTGTTTTTCTCCCTGTCTGTCAATCTCTTTGTCTTTGGTGTTTTTCAGCTTCACTGTGACCTTTCTTAGTGTGGATTCCTTTGTATTTATTTGAATGTGGATTTGCAGAATTTATTGATTCTGAGGATTAATATCTTCTCCATTCTTTACATTTTCTCTCCCTTGCACTCTGATTATATGAATGTTAGTCCTTCTTATACTATCCTACATGTCTCTCAACTTTTTCTTTGTATTTTCTATATTCTCACCTCTCTGTAATCTGAAAATTTTCATTTAATCTATTTTTCAGCTTTTCAGTTCCCTCTTCAGCTGTATCTAATTCTTGTTAATTTAGGTTTTATTTATTATATTTTTTGTATCTAGAAGTTCAGTTTTCTTGCTTTCAAAACTCCTTGATCATTTAAAAAAGTCTCTTTTTTCTGACATATTTTTAATTTCATATTTTTATTTCTCAAAACATAATAAACATACTCGTTTTACATTGTTTCTGATGATCCCGGTATCAAAATCTTGCATATAGAGCTTTGTTTGCTTATGTGTTCTGTGTTTTCCACTAGAAGCTCATTATTTCAGTGTATATCATTACACTGTATCCATGACATTTCTTTGAGGCCTGGACAGCAGGTGAGTTTCTGCAGAGGATTTGCATTTGCCTCTGTTAATTTACTGATAAAATCTTTAACCTGGGACTACAGAAAGGGCATTCTCAACTTGAAACTTTTGAGTGTGAATTTGGTTTGATGTCTGACATCATTACAGAATTTAAGGGGAAATATTTTTCTGTCAGTGCCAATTTTCCATCTGAACTTGATGGGTGATTTTCTTTGCTTACCTTAGGATAAAGATGAATGTTGAAGATTTGGGTTATTTCCAGTTTAACTTTATGCTAGTAGGTATTCCTATGAGGCTCACCATCCTGGGAGAGATCCCTTCATTTGTGACTCCTATTGAGGTCTCCTTGAGACCAGAAAGCTCAATATCAACTTGAGCAAATGCCCTCAGGTTAAATGTTAGTTTCAGTAGTCATCCCACACCTCTGGTTCCTACTTCCAGATATTTTTGGTCTCTGAATTTTTAACATTTTTACCATCTCATATAAGCATTTAAAGTTGTTAGGAAGTCCATAATTTTCAGTTCTTTTTAGAGGGAGGATCTATTCAAAGTGTATAGTCTATGATAATCTATCATATATTCAAAAACAAAACTTGGAGTCCTTTTGAAGACTGGAAAAATCATATTGAGATTAATGATTTTGTTCAGCTGAGTTGTCATATTAAAATATTACAACTTTCAGAAACAGTACAGTGAAGAATATATTTGCTCCTAACCTTGTTCTGTGCCTTGGATCCTAATTATATAAGAATGCCAAGTTTCACTGTATAAGAAGGAGAAATAATATTGTTTTACCCTTTTCATTTTTTGGATTTTTAATAAATGAGAATTTATTGTGTAACTTTGTCTTCAGAAGCCAAAACAAAGAAATGTTTTAAACACATTATTTACATTTTAATCTGGAACCTGTAGAAATTAAAAAAATAATTAGTAGACAAAATGCTACAAATTTAAAAAGTGGTTTATATATTTTAAAATAAAGTCTTTTTTCTTTCTTGGTACAAGGAAAATTAAGAGTTTCTATTCTTTAAATTTACTAATTCTCACAAACATTTCTTTTCTACATGTTAACATAGGAATAAAATAACCAAAGAACAACAATAATCTTCCCTAACGTATCACAACTCCAGCATGAAAATGGGAAGCAAAACTTTCAGTCTAATATCTAAAAGGCTCAGGTTCCATATAAATGACCTGAGTCTTTGGAGAGTTTTTCTCTGAGATGATGCATGTCTCAAGTGGGGGCTTTGGTGTGAAAGATCACAAGACATCATTTCTTCAGTTTAATAATCCATTTAATACCATCTTTCAATCCCATTTCATGCTCAGTAAAGCAAGAATAAGTGAACCTTTTGCTGACATTGGTTTTGTTGAAGAGCTTTTGTTTATAAAGCAGTGGCAACATGATCTTATCAGGGTCCATCATCGCTGGTTTGCTCTGTCCCCCATCTGGGTAATGTGTTCCTGTGATGTGTGCAGTCTTTTCATAGCGATGACTCCTGTTCTATGCTAAAGTGATTTGACAGCACTTGCTTGCTTCTAAAAGAGAGACATGTTTCGACTTTCTGCCTCAAAAATCTATTTAAGTCATCACTTTTATTCTACTGTCTCTGAGTTTTGCAGAGGAAGTGTAAATTCAATTGCTTGAATATTAACAAAAGTGAAGGAAGGCCTGGACACTTGAACTAACTTCTGGGGCTGCACAGTGGACAGCTGATAACTTGATGCTGAAATTACATTCTTGCATGAGCTGTGCTTACCGATGAAACATGAGCTCATAGTCAAGTTAGAGAGAAAAGGAATTGGGTAGAGATGAACAAAAAATACTCAACTCTCGGTATTATGTCTACCTAAGATCTGTGAATGTTAGGTATAGTGCCATGTTTCTCTATTTTCAGTGTTTGAGAATGAGAATAGTAATCAAAGGGAACGATGCAAGTCTGTGTTAAAATATGTTCTTATGGGGGTATTTTAAGAGACTGATTCAGCATTTGCAAAAGAAATACATTATTATGGTTTTTGTAAAATTGGTATACTTTGGCAATTTTATCTTAAATTTCTATAGTGTTTTGTGGGATGCTTTCACATAGAGTCATTAACTTGAATCCTTCTTTTTTAGCAGAAAGAATTGACATTTAGAGAGTGAATGAATGATCTCATTGAGGTCCCCTAGTATAGTATTAACAAAGCACATCTGGAACTAGTCTTCTGACTCATATACCATCGCTCTCTCTATAACAGCAACCATGCTTCTTGGAGTCGCAGGAGTTCCCTGGATGTCCCTCTGACCCTCTCCTGACTCTCTCTCTCTTGAAAGGGTACACAAAAGGAAATACAAATTGACAGTAGATTTAGGCTTACACCTCAAATCTAATCTCTGGTGTGGTGGATTCTTCTTACCCTACCACTAGGCAAACATTCATTTCCCAGTATAGTAATATCCTAGTATGAGTTTATTAAAACTGGGAGGGAGATAAACATACCACAACATGACTAAAGGGAAAGTTTAAAAAATGTCAACAAGACCTCCCACAAGGATTTTATATGATCACCATGAAGAAGTATTAAATGGCCACTGTGTGTGTTATGCTTGCAATAAAAATCGTCTCCCAGAAGGGCCTAAAAGTGGGTAGAAAGAGAGGATTTGTGTCTGAGAGAGTATTGGTTTCTAGCCACCATCATTCTAAAGGAAGACAGACGGGTGCAGAATGTCTTAATGGCTTTGGTGTATACAGAAATATTTGGAAACTAAATAGAGAACATCTTATACAGAAAAATAGTGAGCTGCATTCTAGGGACAAGATAACTGGAAACTTCAGTCAATGGGCCAGGGTCATCCCCTGGCACTGCCATGAGAAGTAGGACTCCTGGAGCAAGTTACTAGCCCTCTCTGAGCCTTGGTGACCTCTATAAAGTTGGGATGATGACTTACATTAAAAAGTGGCTGAGAGAAGTAAAATCACTAGAGTACAAAAGCATTTTGTCAATCATAAAGCAATGCACAAAGTAAAGAAGAGTCAAGGACAGATTGTCATATATGGCTGTAAACCTTGGCTGTGGATTTTGTCCTGATGATGCCAACCACTCTAGTAGTAAAGCCGTCCTCCTAAAATGCCTTGGACTCTTTACAGAACCATTCATGGCTGCCAGTCAACCCAATGCACCAGTTCATGAAGCCACGTGGCAAAGGGCAGATGCAGCATTTGAGGAACAGTGAAGTATGGTTGGTGCCTCTCTGTAGCATTAGAGATTGCGTTTGCTTTGGGAAATCAAACAGCAACCCACTGCTAAGGGCTGTGTTCCTGTGAGAGTCACCATCCATATTTGAGGGGCTATCCTTTGATTTCTAAACATCACAGAAAGAATATTTTTACTAAAAAATTTTTAAGGAAGCGTGTAGTTCATTTTTCTCTCTTGGTTTTTCTTTTCTTTTCTGAATTCCTAGAACTGGAGATTACACTTAATGAGATGATCATAACCAATACTATGTATATATAATTTGAAGCCAATCGTAGTTAGGTTATGATCATCTCATTAGGTGTAATCTCCAGTTCTAGGAATTCAGAAAAGAAAAGAAAAACCAAGAGAGAAAAATAAACTGCATGCTTCCTTAAAATTGTTTTTTTAGTAAAAATATTCTTTCTACGATGTTTAGAAATCAAAGCATAGCACCTCTGCTTAGATCATGGGCAAAAACATTATAAAAGACAGACGTCCACAACACGTAGCTCTTCCAATCTCCATATTTTATCCTGGCACCACAAACGTTGGTTAATTTTAAAGTTATCTGTCAGGTCAACCTGAGATAAAAGGCACTAACAACAATGTCAGTTTGAACTTGACTTGGGGACAATAGAAAAAAGACTAAAGATTTCCTGTATCTAAAAATTTAGAGTTGTATTCCTGATGTTAATCACACTACCATGTAATTAATATTGTGCTTGTGTTTTGACAGGCAGCTTGGTGCTCACTAGAAATCACCTTGAACCTATTCAAAATTCTTTTTTTTAATGTCAGCATTGCATTTTATAAAGCCTAAAATTAGAACATGTATATAAGACAGAGAGACAGGCTGGAAGCATCAGGTTTTAAACAGCTATGTAAAAAAGTATGGGTCTGGGGGTACCCTAAGACTCTCTGGCACATACTTTCCAACTTCTATCAGTACTTGGTATTGAGATAGAGAAGGCAGCTGATTAAATGACAAAGGAAACAAAGCAGTAATGAACAAGCAAGACAGAATCAAAACACAAAAGGATTTAGTGGCTTAAATGCCAGACCAAAATCAAGCTGAAACTCAACAGGAAAAAAATCTAGCACTGAGAGCAGATTTACAGTAGGTCATAAGCAAAGACCTACTACTTATCTTGGCCAAAGGTCATGTAATGAAGAGCTGTAGGTTTTCATCAAAGGTGATGTGGTTGCTTTAAACAAAAGTGACATAAAATTATTCTATGCTGATAGAAGGAAATTTTGAAATTTTTTTTTTTTTTTTTTTTTTGCTTCTAACAAAGGGGTAAGTCATTCCCTGAAGGCTGCAAATTAGAATCACTGAATAAGGTTTAAAATAATTCAAATTTCCTGGGTTTTATACAACTTTTCTGTCTTTCCTTTCTGAGACCTTGCTAAGCTACCTGTTCTAGCATATCGATATGGCTTGGGTCTGTGTCCCCACCCAAACCTCATGTTGAATTATAATCGCCAGTGTTGGAAGAGGGGTCTTGTGGGAGGTGATTGGATAATGGAGGCAGATGTTCTTATGAGATCTGGTGATTTATAAAAGTGTATAGCACCTCCTCCTTTGCTTTCTCTTCCTCCTTCTCTGGCCATGGAAGACGTGCCTGCTTCCCCCTTGCCCATGATTGTAAGTTTCCTGAGGCATCCCCAGTCATGCTTCCTGAATAACCTGTGGAACTGTGAGACAATTAAGCCTCTTTTCTTCATAAATTACCCTGTCTCAGGTAGTTCTTTATAGCAATACGAGAATGGACTAGGACACATATCATATGATATTGTTTCTAATTCTAAAAGTTTTTTATTCTCTTCTATGATGTTTTTGTATATCTGAGTTAGTATCTTTAAAAATTAATTTCTCCATTTTGCTTAGATTACCTCAATTCTGTCAGCAAAAGCTGGCGTTGGCACTGCTGCAAAACACGAACGTTCTTGGCATAATTCCTTACAACTGCCTCCCTAAGTAGTTTCTCTCATATTTCATGATTTGGCTGAAAACCCAATATGGTTAGGAAGAAGATGTGCATAAGTGAAGCATAATTATATTGATTCATGTTCAGCTGATAAAGATTTATTTGTCCTCAAGGCATAATAATGGCCAAGATTTGCCCATGATCAATAACTCTTGAACCAATAAATCTTGGTATTGGCAACAAAAGCCAATATCTACTTAAACTTTTTTTCAAAGTGTTGCTATTATATGCTGATGGCATAAAACATGGGAGCACATCAAACACAGTCTCTTGAGCTTTATGTTGACACTAAATTTGTATTCTCCAACAGTTAATATTCTAGATTTCAATGACATAGGAGAAACTGACTGATCAAGGAGAAAGTTAACACCAAGGATTGATAGTTAATAACATATTTTAGAAGAGCAAATACCATTAGTGTATGTGGAAGCACTTTGTTAATATCCAAACCATTAAAGTAATGTAAAGTAGAATAGAGTTTGTCTACAGATTTAAGCTCTGCATAACATACCTGAAAAACAAAAACAACTTTTTGTAAAAGAGCAGGAATAGAAGCAAGATAGGAGAAGAAATGAGGCAAAAATATACAGATAAGCAAGAAAGGGAAGGAACAGTGGCTTAACATTGTAGTGGAAACCAGCCTGTGCCAGCAGTTGTTGTCCAGGCTGCAGTGCTGTGTCGCGATCTCAGCTGACCACCACCCCAACTTTCAGTGCTCAGGCAATCCTCCCACCTCAGCCTCCCAAGTAGCTGGGAGTACAGGCATATGCCAGCATACCCAGCTAATTTTCGCATTTTTTTTTTGTAGAGATGGGGTGTCATCATGTTTCCCAGGCTGGTCTCATACTCCCGAGCTTAAGCAATCTGCCTACCTTGGCCTCCCAAAGTGTTGGGATTACAGGCTTGAGCCACCATACCTTGCCTTGATGTCCATTGTTACTTTAATTTTTACAACAATTCTGTTAGGTACGAGCCAAAACACAGGTTCCCACATAACTGAGGCTGGGGCTAAGGAACTATTCTAGAGTTTTAAGTAGCAGAGGTAGAATTTGAATCCAGGTCTATCTGACTCCAAAGACCATGATCTTTCTAGGATTCCAGAAACAAAAAGCCCAATAGTTAAATTTACGGGGTCATTTAGGATTTGTGAAAGGTATGGTAAGGCATTTTCTCAGATTGGCTAATAGACCTATGCTGTTCTTCCCTTTTCACTCCAGCATTATTTTTCCTGCTATACTAATATGCCTCAGACTACTAGACAACAAATGTTGGTGGTTGATAATCATAAAAAGGCAGATGGATACTCTAATGCAGTTTGTTCCTTGGTAGAGTAAAAATATTTTGGGGGATGAAAGGATGCTGGACTGTCTTTGAGCTTCAGGAAGACACGGGCCTTTCCATCAGTGAGGCACACTGGACCTGCAACCAAAGATCCCCTCATGGGTTCATGTTCAGTTCTATGACATATGAACTTGGGCAAATTCCTTCTAAACCTTCTTGAGCCTCAGTAGCATCACCTGACTGATAGCAAAGAAATCACTCTGCTTGTCCAGTAGACATCATGGGGGTGTGGGGAGGATCCAATTTTAGCATGTGCAGGTACAGTGTTTTTGTGCATGAAGCTTAGAAAATGTGGGCAAGACCAATGTCCCAAAGATGGACTGGAGTGTTACAAGGAGCTTCTATTTTCTGATCTATACAAATAATTCTAACATCTTTAATTAAACATCACTTTTTAGACGGAAACTTGGCCAACATAATAATATACAAACATATATACCCAAATAATATACAAACATATATTGCAAAACCACGGACAATACTGAAGTAAAAAGCAAAAGTCTCTCTACCATCTTTTTACAAATTCCACTTTCATTCCCAGAGGCAACCACTGTTATCAGTCTGGTATTTTCCATCCTATGCATTTAGAAGAATGCACATATATTTCTATACATGTATATATAAATATATACAAACATAAAATTTTGTGGAAGATTTTTTGTAATATGAAAATATGTTTCAATATTTGTTCTTTTCTTTCTTGTTAAATACATATTTGTCTTGCTCAAGTTCAATAATTCTGTTGTTGATCTAAAGATTTGCAACTTTCAGCACGTGTCAAGATTTCTTTCCTTATCTAGGTTTAAAAGACTACGCTTTTTGCAGTATCAAACCAATCATTTTCTCCAATTTTCTGCTAATTTTTAGAAAACAATGAAGCAAACCATGCAATTATTTCGATTTCTTGGTGCAAACAAATACTTCTCTGCAGACAAAGAGAAAAACACGACTGAAGCAGAACCATCAGCTACCAGGCAGCACTAATATGAAATTGTTTAAAATATTGTTCGTCAGCGACATCTAACTCTAGCAGATAAAGACTGTTTGAGGATATGTGAATAATGCACAGAAGTTCAAGTTGTTTTAAATTCAACCTTATAAAGCCTGAGTTTACACATGAAAGTAATTTAGTCTTGTTTGATAAAGGCACTTTTTCAAAAAGTACGAATTTTCCCACATTCACTGTGTGTGTGTGTGTGTGTGTGTGTGTGTGTGTGTGTGTGTGTGTGTGTGTGTGTGAGGTTTTGTCATCTGCCTGAAAATCTTTTGTCTTTCATGCATTTAACGAACAGGTCTTATTTTACAACGAGTTACAACTTCTCTCAGTCTCCATGCACTACATATTCTTCTTCTTAAAGCAACTTGTGCATTTACTCTTAGAAAAGACAATAGAGTTGAGAATGAATTTTATTTTTAAAAGTCACAAGACACTGAAGATCACCCAGCTAACAATTGAATTTGGTCCTACTAACCCTGAGCAATACCATCTAGTAAAAGGCACTGTCTTGATGGATCATTTATGGAAAACTAAAGTAATTACCATCATTCTAATATTTCTATTTAAATGCATGAAAAACTGATTAGCTGAAGGCAGCCCTATATATAGTAGAAATGGCATCTTCTTAATATTTATGCTAATGTAAAAGACATTTTACACAAAGGTTAGAGGTGACGTATGGGTAAGAAATGATCTTAACATTCACAGTTATTTACTTACAATAATGCATGACAGGAATATTACTCCTTGGGAGAAGTTTAACAGGCAAAGAAGAGTAGGTGTGGAGATACTAATCGATATTAAAATACATAGACACTTACGGACACAAATGTATCTATTTATAAGACATAGTCATATAGAATGACCAATGACCAACAGAGAAATGGAGCATCCACACCTCCAAGCTCTAGTTTTACAAGTACATTTCAGTTCACTTTCAGCCGAGGTAGTCACGTTTTTTTTCTTTTTTAGTGCAAAGAGAATTTGGATAGAAATTAGAAAAGGTTTAATGATTTAGTTGACTTTGAGCATTCTCTACCTCATATGTAAAGAAACTAAAAAATGTCAAAATGATGCCATTTGGAATTGCAGTTACTATCTTGAGCAAGAAATGAAGGACTTGGCTTATGAATTCAATTTGGTTTTTACACTGTCATTTCCACATGGCTAGCCCACAGACCGAATACTGTTTTCTGCCAGCTTTCTAAGCACGCTCCAAGGTGAGACTCCCCAGAAATGGTGCATAACAATGAGCACATCACGGAAGCAGTGCATGAAGAACAAATAAAACATGAAATTACACACGAACTCGAGAATCACATAAGCTGGCTAAGAGTGGGTTACTGCCAATAACAGATTTCAAATAAGCCTCTGATTTAATGACAACCGCAAGCCAGCGCCTGATTGAGGGCAATCAAATTCTTCTCTTTTTATCTGCTTCTAACTCACTTTTTATATGAAAAGAAAAACAGTGTTATTACAACAGCAGCAATAGAAGGCTACACAAAAATCTGAAAATAGAAAGGCCATTTCCACAAGCAATTATAACACAATGCACATCCACACTTAAAGTATGTTCAAGTGAACAAGTAACCAATAGCAACTTCTCACTCAGCGCATCAGTAGACACTCTCTGGAAAGAGTATTTTGCTTTTCACTTAAGCATTTTAATTGAGATTGTCCACAGTGCAACTGTGACTCAAAAAGGCATGAATTATTTCAGATTTAAAAACTGGATAACCAACCAGATGAGTCAACCAGGGGAAATGGGGCTGCGCTGAAAATGACCGGAAGGCCCTAAGACAGACATCTTTTTTCAGTTTACAAGAGAGAACCTGCAGCTCACTCTGATTGATCACTTCCTAATCATACCTCTGAATCCTAGCCCCCAGGACACACTGGCTGAACCTTGTTTTATTTAATTTTTTGCATCTGAGTGTATTCCATTTATCATTTCATTATCCGTTATTTAGTACTGTTTTCTTTGTTTTCATGAATAATAGTTTTGGGGGTGCTTTTAGTCTTTTTAGGGAGGTTCTGGTATGATAGATTCTTGTGGAATTAATATCGTATTAAAATGGGAAGAGAAGTTATTGTTGAGAGTTTCTCTAGTTTTTTGATGAAAGACTATTTGCTGAGAGGGAGTTGGGACAAAACTTTTTCTTTCACAGGGATTTGGATGTATGCGCTCTGTACCATACTGTAGAAACTGTAGGTATTTGTGTTTTTGAAAATCCTCAGAGTCAGATAAATATGAGCTGTGCATGGAGAAAATGAAACTATACTGTTGAAGTGTGTGTGTGTGCGTGTGTGTGTGTGTGCGTGTGCGTGCATGTGCACGTGTGCGTGTGTGTGCTGTGCATGTGCGCATGCGTGTGTATGCATTTTATGGGACTGGATGCCAGAGGTAGGCTTCAGAGGACTGATCCATGCTGATCGATTTCCAACTTGCTTGGAAAGAGCCAGCTCAGTCAAGTCTGCTTCATAACTGGGAGAGAAAATCAAAGTGGAGAAATGCACCCATCTTTTGTGTATTTCAGTTCTCACAAGGAAAGGGAACAAAACGGCCTTGTTCCTTTGGATCCATAAAATCTCCCTGAAGTCAGACCCAAGTTGCTGGACTAACTCCAGGGGCAGTGGTTTTTGTCATTTGACCATGCCCTTCTCCTGCCAGCCCTTGGAGTCTCCCCATAGTACCAACCCCTCCCCCAACGTAAGACTCCTGCTTCAAGGTAAAAATACTTATTTTCAAGTGAAACATCAAGAACTTGGTTTCCTTGGTAACTCGGGCAGGGAAAGAGAATTTAAAATGATCAGAAATATTCATTCTGACCAGCTAGATCCATTCTCCTCCTTACTCCTAAGGCTTTATCTGCGAGACAAGGCAGGGTCTCAAGCCTCTCCAAGTCGCTATACATTTAAAGTTAAATGAAAAGTGAAGTCTGCCACTAAGTTTAGCTCTCCTGCTGAAATCCTTGGGAGATTATTACTTCCTTCTGGCTATATCAGCCCCCCTTTTCCCATACCTATCAGACGGCTTTGAAGTTTTACTTCATTTGAAATATTGTACAGTAAGTGCACACAGTGTGCTAATGGGTTGCATGGATTAATGGAGCAAATAGTTGCTTAAATTTAATTTAAAAGTAGTTCAGATAAAGACCTAGAGAATTAGTACTGGGGTTAAGGATGGAACCTACTGAGCTATGCCTGGCTGGAGGGGAAAATACAGAGAGGAGGGGCTGATTCTCCCTTCCCACTCTGCCTCCAACAGGAAAGGGTTTTGTTTAGCACCTTTGTGCAGACAAAGGGGATCCTGGTTTAAGGATGAATATGTATGAGTTATTTTTAGATGAATCAGGTGTCACCCTAATATGCCCTGCTGCAACAGGTGTGTGGAGACAGACACGGTTACCCCCCTACTCTCTATTCTATGTTGTAAAGTAGTTATCAGCTGCTTACACAATGAATACACTTTTATTACACTTGATGAAAAGCACTTTGTCAAAGCTATACCATGAGTCTAGGGAAAAGTGTCAGATCCTTTGCTACACACAGATTTATCTATTGACTGTCCTTTACTTAGCCCTGTCAACGGGTTTCATGACTCAACTGCACCTCATTACCCTTTTTACAACACTCCGCAAATTCTTATTCATAATCAGACATCTCATCCAATTCTAGGTCGCAAAAATCACTTACGCAGTCTTAATGAATACAGCATCCCTGGGATTTACATTTAGTAAAACTAAAGTAAAATATTCACAAAAAGAAAAGACAGCCAACATAACATTCCAATCCACAACGCAAGTCTACAAAATCATAGCTGAGATGACGCAGCCCTGCTTAGACTTCTCAATGCTTTTCCTGTTGAGAAACTGGAATCTAAACTCTAAAAAAAGGATGGGATTTATGCATGAACAATGACACATGCTAAAGAGAAAGCAGAATTACAAGAAAATTTGATATTTGTCCCTTTATATGACATGGTTTGGCTGTGTTCCCACCCCAATCTCACCTTGAATTGTAGCTCCTATAATTCCCTCATGTTGTGGGAGGGACCTGGTGGGAGATAACAGAATCATGGGGGCAGTCTCCCCCATACTGTTCTTGTGGTAGTGAATAAGTCTCATGAGATTTGGTGGTTTTATAATGGGAAACTCCTTTCCCTTGGCTCTTTTCTCTCCTGTCTGGTGGCATGTAAGATGTGCCTTTCACCTTCTGCCATGATTATGAAGCCTCTCCAGCCATGTGGAATAGAGTCCATTAAACTCTTTTCCTTTATAAATTACCACGTCTTGGGTATGTCTTCATCCGCAGCATGAAGACAGACTAATACATCGTATATATGTATATAAAGGAAGGAGGAGGACATACTAGTAATTAATTTTCATAAGAAATGAGATGAAACTGTAGAATGATAAGCTCTTTCCTCTGTTCTTAGAGAACCCATTGTTGCTTTGCCACCACTCAAAGGGTGAAGCAACACAAGAGCTTGCAGAATAGTTAGAGAGGTAAGCCTGTGAACAGCCACGGGCTAGAGAAGGGAAGAACATACTCCCCCTGCACTCTCTTTTTATCTAGATGAACTGGAGGCTTTATTTGGTTTGCTTCTGGAAATCCCACATCTAGAGCAGTGCCTGTCACATAGTAGGTACTCCCTAAATGTTTGACTGGAGGCATGAGTGACAGAATAACAAATTTAATTGAATACATGTCATCAGCTTGTGTTCTATAAAACACATTCTATAAGACATCCATTTCAACCAGACAATTCTCTTATAGAGAACTGGATGATTCCCTATGGCAGCAAGAACCACAGGATAACCTATAACCTCTATTTTATTTGATTAAGGAAAACTACAACTATTAAAGAAAAAGAAAACAAATTGGGACCCTGTTCATTTTGATTTTCTGCTATTTCTGTGGCTTACTAATAAGCCAATCAATAATATGAAAGAAATCCCTGCAGTCATTAGCAAACCTCTTTGGCTAATTTACCATTTTATTTTTAAAGAAGGCAATTACAGATTTTAAAACATGTTCAGTCTTCCATACAATTCACCTTTATAGTACTGACAATCTAAATGGTGAATGCAAGTAGATGAGGCTGTATTTCAAGTGGAGTTAGTGGAATTTTTTAAATTAAAATTTTATTTTCAGGTAATTGTAGATTCACAGATATATGAAATAATACAGATAAATCTTGCATATCCTTTACCCGGTTCTTCCCAGTGGTAACGTCTTACAATACTACATGTACCACAGTATCACAACCCAGATGTTGCCATTGATAAAGTCAACATACAGAACTTTTTGTCACCACAAGGATCCCTCATGTGGCCCTTTTACAGCTACACCTACTTCCCTCCCACCCCCACCCCACCTTAACCTCTGGAAATCACTAATACATTCTCCATTTCTGTAATTTTGTCATTCTAATAATGTTACAGAAATAGAGTCGTAAGTAGGTAACCTTCTAGGATTGACATTTCTTTTTCACTTAGTATAATTCTTCGGAGATTCCTCTATGTCGTTTGTATCAATAGCTTGTTTATTTTTATTTCTAAGAAATACTTCATGGTATGGATGTACCACAATTTGTCTAACCATTCATCTGTTGATGGACATCTGGGTTGCTTTTAATTTTTGGTTATTATGAATGAAGTTGTCATAATCATTTATGTACAAATGTATGTGAATGAGTGTTTTCACTTCTCTAGAATAAATGCCCAGGAGGGCAATTACTGGATGGAATGGTAGTTGTAGGTATAAATTTAAGACACTGCCAAACTGTTTTCCAAAGTGACTGTGCCATTGTGTGCATTTCCACCTGCAGTTTATGAGAGATTCAGTTTCTCCGCATCCTTGCCAGCATTTGCTGTTTTCTCTGATGGGCATGTAGTGACATCTCGACGTGGGTTTAGTTTGCATTTCCCTAACGATGTTGAACCTTTTTATGTGCTTATTCATCTTTGGTGAAATATCTTTTCATGTCTTTGTCTATTTTCTAATTTAATTGTCAGTTTTTAAATATTTAGTTTTAAGAGTTCTTATATATTCTAAGTACTAATTATTTGTTGGATATGTGGTTTGTAAATATTTTATCTTTTCATCTTAACAAATTTTTGTTACAGAAAAAAGTTTTTGATTTTGATGAAGTCCAGTTTGTCAATTTTTCTTTTATTGGATTATATTACTGCTGTCAAAACTAAGGACTCTTTGCCTAGCTCTATATGCCAAAGATCTTCTGTTTTTAAAAATACAGTTTTTCATTTTACATTTAAGTTCATGATGCATTTTGAGTTAACTTTTTGTAAGGTGTGAGACCTAAGTCTGGGTTCATTTTGTTGCCTATGGATGTTGAATTGCTTCAGCACCATCTGTTGGAAAGAATATACTTCTACTGAATTGCTTTTGTACCTTTGTCAAAAGTCAACTGGGCATTTTTGTGTAAGTTTCTTTCTGGATTTTCTGTTCTGATCCATTGGTCAGTGTAAGCAGACATTGTTGCCTTTTTCCTGTTTTCGGAGGGAAAATATTGTCTTTCACCATGATGTATAATTTTAGCTGTAGGTTTTTTGTAGGCACTCTATCAAGTTGAGGAGATTCCTCTCTATTCATAGTTTTCCTGAGAGATTTTTTTAAAAATCAAGAATGGATATTGAATTTTGTCAAATGCCTTTTCTGTATCAATTGTAGTTTTTGTTTTCATGTAATTTTTCTTCTTTAGCCCATTATAATATGGCGGATTATACTGAACCAGCCTCATATCTCTGGAATAACCTCTACTTGTTCATAGAGTAGAATTACTTTTATATAGCTAAATTCTATTTGTTAATATTTTGTTAAGGATTTTTGCATCTATATTCATAAAAAATATTGATCTGTAGTTTTCTTTTTTGTAATATCTTAGTTTGGTTTTGGTACAAGGGTAATACTAGTAGCTTCATAGAATAAATGGACATTTTCTCATTTTTCTTTCTTTTACAATTTCTGAAAGATGTGTAGAATTTATGTGAATTCCTTAAATGTTGGATATAATTCTCCAGTAAAACCACCTATAACTGCAGAGTTGGTTTTTCTTTTCTCTTCTGGAGCTCTAAAATAATGGACTCAATTTTCTTAATAGTTATGGGGCTATTCAAATGATCTATTTCTTTTCCTTCCTACCTTCCTTCCTTCCTTCCCTCCCTCCCTCCCTCCTTCTTCCTTCCTTCCTTCCTTCTTTCCTTCCTTCCTTCTCTCTTTCTCTCTCTCTTTCTTTCTTGAGATGGAGTTTCACTCTGTTGCACAGGCTGGAGTGCAATGGCCAATCTTGGCTCACTGCAACCTCCACCTCCCAGGTTCAAGCAATTCTCCCTGCCTCAGCCTCCTAAGTAGCTGGGACTACAGGCGCCTGCCACCACACCCAGTTAATTTTTGTATTTTTAGTAGAGACGGGATTTTGTCATGTTGGCCAGGCTGGTCTCAAACTCCTGACCTCAGGTGATCCATCCGCCTCAGCCTCCCAAAGTACTGGGATTACAGGCATGACCCACTGCACCCAGCCCAAATAATCTATTTCATATTGAATAAATTGTGGGACATTGTGTTTTTAAGAAGTTGGACATATAAATCACAAAATTTATGTGTGCAGAGTTTTTCCTACAGCATTTCCTTTTTATCCTTTTGTTGTTCGCAAAGTGTTATGGGTTAAATTTTACTCCCCAAAATTCATCTTTAAGTCCTACTCCCAGCGCCTCAGAATGTGACCCTATTTGGAGACAGGGCCCTTACAAAGGCAATCAAGTCAAAGTGAGGTCATTAGGATAGGCCCTATTCCATTAGTATGACTAATGTCTTTATAAAAGAGGGAAATTTGAATACAGAGAGATGCATAGATGGAAGACAATATGAAGAGACATAGTAAGAAAATGACCATTTACAAGCCAAGGAGAAAGGCCTGGAACAGATTCTCCCCTCACAGCCCTCAGAAGGAACCAACCCTGCTGACACCTTGATTTTGGATTTCCAGCCTCCAGAACTGTGAGACAATACATTTCTGTGATTACTGACATAAAGTCTATAGTACTTTGTTATGGCAGCCCTAGGAAGTTAACATACAGGATCTGGTGATATCCACAGTTTCACTCCTGATATGGGTCATTTGTGTCTTTTCTCTTTGTCAGTCTTCATCAATTTTATCTTTTCAAAGAATTACATCTTTATTTTATTTCTCTACTAATTTTCTGCTTTCGGTGATCTTATTTCCTTCCTTCTGCTTGCTTTGAGTTTCTTTTGCTCTTCTTTTCCTAGGTTCTTGACGTGGGAGCTAAGAATATATACACATGAGGAGACTTCAAAAAGTTTATGGAAAAATGAAATGAAGAGATTTAATAAATATATTAATTTTAACAGATAAAAATAAAAACATTAACTTTCTTTCTCAACACAAGCTTCATAAGTTCAAGACAATTTTGTAAGCAATGACACCAACATTAAGCTCATCCCTAAATAACTGAGAGTCCTGGGAATTTAACCATGTCAGTGTAGTCTTTTGACATTATTAATTGAAGAAAAATGAGTGCCCTTTAAAGGTTTTTTTAAGATTAGGAAATGAAAAGGAGTAAGGAGGAGCCAAATCAGGACTGTAAAGTAGATGCCTAATGATTCCCATGGAAACTCCTGCAAAATTACCCTTGTTTGATGAAAAGAATGAAAAGAAGCACTGTTGTGGAGAAGGGCTCTCCGGCAAAGCTTTCCCAGGTGTTTTCCTGCTAAAGCTTTAGCTAACTTTCTCAAAATACTCTCATAATAATCAGATGTTATTGTTCTTTGGCCTTGCAGAAAGTTAACAAACAAAATGCCTCAAGCATCCCAAAAAACTGATGCCATGACCTTTGCTCTTGACCAGTCCATTTTGCTTTGACTTGCCCCCTTCCACCTCTTGGTAGCCATTGCTTTGATTGTGCTTTGTCTTAAGGATCATATTGGTAAAGTTATCTTTCATCTTTTGTTACAATTCTTCTAAGAAATACTCCGGGATCTTGATCCCATTTGTTTAAATTTTCCATTGAAAGCTCTCCTCTTGTCTGCAGCTGAGCTGGGTGCAACAGTCTTGGCACCTATACAGTGGAAAACTAGATCAACATTAATTTTTCAATCAAAATTGTGTAAGCTGAACCATTTGAGATGTCTATGGTGTTGATTATTGTTTCTGCTGTTAGTTGTCAGTCCTCTTCAGATAGGGCACAGACAAGATGAATTTTTTCCTTGCAAATTGATATGTATGGTCTGTTGCTGTGGACTTCATCTTCAACATGATCTCATACCTTCTTAAAATGAGTTATCCATTTGTAAACTGCCAGTTTCTTTGGGGCATTGTCCCCATAAACTTTTTGTAAATAATCAGCGATTTCACCCGTCTTCCACCCAAGCTTCACGACAAGTGTGATGTTTGTTATTGCTTCAATTTTAGCAGAATTCATGTTGCTCTGATAGGGCCTCTTTTCAAACTGATATCTTAGTATTATTATTATTATTATTATACTTTAAGTTCTAGGGCACATGTGCATAACGTGCAGGTTTGTTACATATGTATACTTGTGCCATGTTGGTGTGCTGCACCCATCAACTCGTCAGCACCCATCAACTCGTCATTTACATCAGGTATAACTCCCAATGCAATCCCTCCCCGCTACCCCTCCCCATCATAGGCCCCAGTGTGTGATGTCCCCCTTCCCGAGTCCAAGTGATCTCATTGTTCAGTTCCCACCTATGAGTGAGAACATGCGGTGTTTGGTTTTCTGTTCTTGTGATAGTTTGCTAAGAATGATGGTTTCCAGCTGCATCCATGTCCCTACAAAGGACACAAACTCATCCTTTTTGATGGCTGCATAGTATTCCATGGTGTATATGTGCCACATTTTCTTAATCCAGTCTGTCACTGATGGACATTTGGGTTGATTCCAAGTCTTTGCTATTGTGAATAGTGCTGCAATAAACATACGTGTGCATGTGTCTTTATAGCAGCATGATTTATAATCCTTTGGGTATATACCCAGTAATGGGATGGCTGGGTCATATGGTACATCTAGTTCTAGATCCTTGAGGAATCGCCATACTGTTTTCCATAATGGTTGAACTAGTTTACAATCCCACCAACAGTGTAAAAGTGTTCCTATTTCTCCACATCCTCTCCAGCACCTGTTGTTTCCTGACTTTTTAATGATTGCCATTCTAACTGGTGTGAGATGGTATCTCATTGTGGTTTTGATGTGCATTTCTCTGATGGCCAGTGATGATGAGCATTTTTTCATGTGTCTGTTGGCTGTATGAATGTCTTCTTTTGAGAAATGTCTGTTCATATCCTTTGCCCACTTTTTGATGGGGTTGTTTGTTTTTTTCTTGTAAATTTGTTTGAGTTCTTTGTAGGTTCTGGATATTAGCCCTTTGTCAGATGAGTAGATTGCAAAAATTTTTTCCCATTCTGTAGGTTGCCCGTTCACTCTGATGGTAGTTTCTTTTGCTGTGCAGAAGCTCTTTAGTTTAATGAGATCCCATTTGTCAATTTTGGCTTTTGTTGCCGTTGCTTTTGGTGTCAAATTGATATCTTATTATTCGTAGTGCTTTAAACTAGATCCTGTTCAGATATGACTTAACATGCTAGTATGAGTTTATTTTGGTGCCAAGAAACTCTGAAATCCATGCATAATTTTTCATAATACACATTTTCCATAAACTTTTTGAAGACCTCTTGCAGATTTGAAACTCTTCCTCCTTTGTAATATATCTATTTAGTGCTAGAAATTTGTCTTTCAGCCCTGCTTTGTGTTCCACAAATTTTGATATATTTTAATATTAATTCATTTCAGTGTATTTTTGTGATTTTCCTTGACATTTATTCTTTGACCTATAGATTATTTAGAAGTGTATTCTCTAGCTCCAAGTGTCTGAAAACTTTCCTGTTTCCTTTACATTATTGATTTCTAGTTTTAGTGTATTGCCATCAGAGAAAATATCATGTATAGTTTCAATTCTTTTAAGTTTGTTGAAGTTTGTTTTATGGCCCATGGTATAGTCTATTTTGGTATATGTTCTGAGGGCACGTGAAAAGAATGATTATTCTGCTGTTGGGTGGAGTGTCCTACAAATATTGATTCAATCCTGTTGGTTAATGGTGTTGTTGATTCCTTCTATATCCTTGCTGATTTTCTTTCTAGTTGTTCTAATGATTGTTGGGAGAGTAGTGTTGAAGTCTCCAACTATAACTGTAGATTTGTCCATATTTCCTTTCTGTTCTAACAGTTTTATTCTGATTTATTTTGTGTCTTGTAGATCATTTGGCTGAAATCCACTGTTATTATACTGAAGTCCTGTCGGGGTGGTGTTAACATATGGGAAAAGAGAAGCTTTTCATAATATTATTATTAAATCTCAGGCTTTTAGTGAGCTGTGACTTTGACACGTGTTTCTCAGCTTTCCTACCTCAGCCTCACCATCCAGGCTTAGGTGAGACATAAAGACTATCAAGGCAGGAATTCTCTGATGGGCCCCAGACTAAAGCAGAAGAGTTACCATCTAGAAGTCTCTGTTCATTTCTTGGTCCTTTGGTTAGAGAGACAAAGCTTTTGTTGGGGCTGTTTGTGTTTGCACACATTGGTATTTCCAGATTAATATTTTTGCACACATTGGTTTCTTCAGCAGTACATTTAGGATATATGTGAGGAAAAGACAAAGTGCCACTCACTGCTGTGTCATTCCTTGGGTCCCAAGGTCCCTAATTAGTTTCCCTTCTTCTGTCTACCTTTCAGAGTCTTCTTCTGTTTGTTTCATATATAATGTCCAGAGTTTTTAGTTACATTTAGCAGAAGAGATGTGAAAAAGTATGTCTACTCCATCTTTAGAGAAGTAAAAGTCCTCATAGCTATGAAGTTTGTGAAGATTCCAAATATGCATACCCTGGCTGAAAATAGATTTGATATCTCTTTGACATTGTAATAAAATAATGAAGAGTCTATTTAGAAAACTGAAAATTTTGAAACTTGTTTTATCACTTATTAATATCACTGTCCTCTTAATTGACCTGTTGTTTATCTAAATAACTTGTTCTTTTAAAGTTAGGTATACTTACATTGTATAGTGATTTTCCGTCCTTTAAAGTAACACTTAATTTAAACTTGAACATTTTCCCACCTGAAGTTGATAGTACTGCACAATTTATAACTCATTATAGTTTATAATGTATTAATAAACACAAAATTTGAAAAAGCATTTGTCTGATGAACGTCTAATCATCTAATTATACCAAACTTTGATTCTTTTTTTTTTTTCAAGATGGAATTTTGCTCTTGTTGCCCAGGTTGGAGTGCAATGGCACAACCTTTGCTCACTGCAACCTCCGCCCCCGAGGTTCAAGCAATTCTCCATGTCTCAGCCTCCCAAGTAGCTGGGATTACAGGTGCATGCCAAGATGTCCGGCTATTTTTTGTAGTTTTAGTAGAGACAGGGTTTTGCCACGTGGCCCAGGCTGGTCTTGAACTCCTGACCTCAGGTGATCCACCCGCCTTGGCCTCCCAAAGTGCTAGGATTACAGGTGTGAGCCACCATGCCCAGCCAAGAGTTTGATCTTAAGAAATAAGGAAATATACAAACTATAGAAAAGGTAGTTCTAGAACTCATTGTATAGGCTGCCAGTAAGGTACCTAACATGCAATATACATGAAGTAAATATTTGTAAATGAATGGATGAATAAATGAAGGTAGAATTAGGAATTTGATAAAGACATTCTTCCTTTTGAAACAATATAATTTTTGTAACTAAGACACATACATGAAATCTATAAGAATCTAAGGGCAATGTAGACTTATTTGTAAAGTTTACGCATCCATACATAGAAGTACTTTTGGCTGACAAGTCTCACATTTATTCCTGTCTATGGCACACATGCAGAGATTCCTGATTATTTTTTTAAATAATAGAAAATGTTCTTCTTTTAACATCATACAGAGCATGAGAAAATTAATCACAAAGTTAACTCTCCTCTACCCACAGTAAAAGTTAGTTAATGGTTAAATCTCTTGAGCACTTTTGAGAAGTGGTTTCTTCAAAAGTCCTTAAAGATATGGGCATTGTCAGAAAACTGCTTCCTTTTCAACGACACAAGTGACTTTTCTCCTGTTCTCTGCTTTCCAGGTCTCAGCGTAAAGTGGTTCCAAGTGGTAGAGACCTCTCGAGCTGTGATTCACCTGAGCCCTGCAGACTAAGTGTAATTGATGAGCAGAGAGTAAACCAAAAAGCAGGCCCAGGCCCAGCTGACGGAAACCCAGTTCTCCCTGCCCAGCAATCAAATGCCAGCTAAATCCACTTGCATTATTCATAGGCAGGATTACAGTTGCTATAATTAGTGATGTCTAGATATGAAACATAAAAGAAACCCTTCTGATCGCTGCAAATATTTTGGGTAAAAGAAAAAACTCTTCCCATCAGAATGTTCATTCAGTAGAGTTGATACTTGTAGAAGGTGAAGAAAAAAGTCTGAAAAAAATCTTGACTTTCTTCCCTGTGGAGGAAGCTAAGATCTCCCACGGTCATGAAGGAAATGGGTTGCATGGCTCTCTACCTTCTTAGGTCTTTCCTGAAATGTCACCTTTTCTGTGACATCTTTTCCGGCTTTTCTACTTAAAATTTTACTCATCCTTTCCCACCCTTCCTCTCCCACACAAAATATAAATGTATTCCCTATCTCCTTTCTCTGCCTTATTTTTCTTCAAAGCACTTATCACCATCTTGCACACTATACGTTTCCCTCATTTGTGCTGTTTGTCATCTGTTTCACTCCACTGCAACGCCACCTCCAGGAAGGCAGAGTTCTGTCTTCTTTGCTGCTATAACCTTAACAGTGCCTGGCACATGGTAGTTGCTCAATCAATAGTCATAGAATAATGGTCGAATAAATTCTCAAGGAAAAAGACAATTGCCACGAATAATGCAGCCTTGGAGATGATGACTACCTTCAATTACTCAGTTCCTTTAATCACAAAGAAAACTAAGGCAGAGGGGAGAATGCACGAATCTGGGAAAAAGGCAAGTTTGGGGCTGTTCCTGTCTGGAGGTGTCATCTGAGCAGGTTGCTTGGCCTCTCTGGATTTCAGTTTCTCATCTTTACCATGGGGACTAGAGTATAAGATCTCCCCAACTCCAGTATCTGGCAATGCATTTGTTTTTCACTTCATGATCTGTGAGGGACTCAAAGCCCAGAGTCTTGGTGCAGGTACAGATAGTTTTATTTATTATGGCACTTTGTTTCTATCATACATTTTATGGTATTGGTGACACAAGTTAGATTACAAAAGACAGACCAATAAAAAGTTTAAGATAGAGTAATAGTTTAAACAGAGTAAATAGTTTAAAATAGAGCAAAACACAAAATATAGAAAAATAATATAATGAAATAGAACAAGCAAAGAAAAAGAAATAAATGTGGGGTGTGGACTATTAGACTGTATAAAGAAACTGTATGGAAAGGACTATATAGTCAAGATAGATGAATTTCTAACACTGTGTGCCGATCACAATTGCATAATGAATCATGATTTACCACACAATTTTTCCAAATAGACTTGGTGCACTGAATTGTTCTAACAGGTCATGTTTTTAAATGACTTCTGAATCTTCAATAATAATAAAAAAAACTTAACATGTGGACCTTGAGATTACTGCCTAGCCATAAAACAAGGTGATTTCACTTACTAAAAATGAGTTATTTTTTTTGCGAGCCACTGCAAGGCACATGAAACACTATTCTCATTGCTTCTCTTTCTTTATACACTTTTTTGCTCTTCTCCAATCATAAGTCATTGCACCGATGGAATTTCCACTTGCATATAAAGTAACTGGGCCATAGACATATTTACTGTCACTTTTTATAAAAAAACTATATATTTCCAGCCATGACAAGAGACCAGCTGGCTAATTTAGAGTGTCTGCTGAACATTTGAGGAAAAGTAATCATTTTATTTTTCACTGGCATACTTAGAAGACACATACTGAATATGAATGATTATAAATATGAGAATTGTACAGATGTGTGTGGTGGGGGTATCCAAACATTTTCATAAGAAATGCACAGCAACTCTTTTCACAACTCTGTGGCGGTTTTGAGTAAAGCAGTGTATAAATGCTTATTTTTTTTTTTTTTTTTTTTTGAGACGGAGTCTCGCTCTGTCACCCAGGCTGGAGTGCAGTGGCCGGATCTCAGCTCACTGCAAGCTCCGCCTCCCGGGTTCATGCCATTCTCCTGCCTCAGCCTCCCGAGTAGCTGGGACTACAGGCGCCTGCCACCTCGCCCGGCTAAATTTTTGTATTTTTAGTAGAGACGGGGTTTCACTGTGTTAGCCAGGATGGTCTCGATCTCCTGACCTCGTGATCCGCCCGTCTCGGCCTCCCAAAGTGCTGGGATTACAGGCTTGAGCCACCGCGCCTGGCCTATAAATGCTTATTTTTTAAGCAACAAATAAAGTTTGGCCAAAATTGAGTACGTGATGTTTGAAATTTTTAAAGGACAGTTTCATTGTTAATCCATTGTATTGTTACAAAATAAATTTTTATTTATTATGACATATGGTTTCTAAATATAATAATTAATAAACACAGTTCCTCTATTATTCTGAAATCCAATGCATGAAATTTCATTATTGTAACACTCACACATGAGTGCTTAATTCCAGAATCCAATTTAAAATTTAAGAATCCTGGATTGTATCTCTGAGTAAGAAATCATAGAATGATTCATTAATTAAAAAAGGAAAATATTAAAAGTTTAATTTAGATTTATTTCATTATTTTCAATTTCTATTTTTAAAAATTATAAATAAATGCAATTTCAATGATATGTGTGTATAATATGCAAATAAAGACGTACATACACATTGGAGAATCTATGATCAAGAACATACAACAACAGGCCGGGTGTGGTGGCTCATGCCTGTAATCCTAGCACTTTGGGAGGTTGAGGTAGGTGGCCTCCTGAGTCACTTGAGGTCAGGAGTTCAAGACCAGCCTGATCACCCTGATGAAACTCCATCTCTACTAAAAGAAAAAAAAAAAAAATTAGCCAGGCATGGTGGCAGGTGCCTGTAATCCCAGCTGCTCAGGAGGCTCAGGCAGGGGAATCCCTGGAACCCAGGAGGTGGAGGTTGTAGTGAGCTGAGATTGTGCCACTGCACTCCAGCCTGGGCAGCAGAGCAAGACTTCTTCTAAAAAAAATTTGAACAAAAATTTATTTTCAAATAAAAGATATACACATAGCCAATAAGCACATGAAAATATGCTTAATATCATTAATCATCAAGGAAGTACAAATTAAAATCATAATGATATACTAATGTACATCCTTAAAATAGCTAGAATTTTTAAAAAGGCCAGTCATACTAAGTGTTGGTGTAAATACATATGTATGTCCACAAAAAGACATGTACACAAATATTCACAGCAATTTCATTCACAATAGCCCCAAAACTGAAAATAACCCAAATATCCAACAGGTAAATTGATAAATAAATTGTGATACACACATACAATTCTATTCAACAACAAAACATTACATTGATATTACTGACACACGCCACAGCATGGGTGAATCTCAAAAGCATGATGTGAGAGAAAGAAGCCAGGTACGAAAAGCATAAAAGAGATTCATTCTTTCTGTTCCTGCCTGTCTCTGTCTTTGTCCCCCTCTGTCTCTGTCTCTCTGTTTCTCTCTCTCTGTGTCTCTTTCTCTCCCTCAGTGGTTGCTAAAATCTTAGAGAGATGAGGAACGAACTGAGAAGGCACATGAAGAAACTTCTGGGGATGCTGGTAAGTTTGATATCTTGTCTGCATGGTGATATCATGAATGTATGCAACAGTCAAAATGATCAAACTGTACACTCTAAAGGGATACAATGGATGGTGTTAAATTGTAGCTCAAGAAGGATGAATAAAAACATAAAAGAGGAAACAACAAAACTTTAAAAAACATACACAAACTTTAATTAGGAAGTATGAGTGAATCCTAGGGCCTTTATAATGGTCATAAAATAGCTCATATGGTAATGGAAATGTGCTCAAGTTTGGCTGCCTGCAGTATGACTTTGGTTGGGCAATGTTCTCCTTTTCTCTGTATCTCAGTTGGTATCTTTAAAAAAGGAGTATGCTACCAGTACTTACTTCATAAAGGTGTTGTGAGAATTAATGAGAAAATGCATGTGAAGTATTTCTCAGTAATTAAATACTATTATCTTCAGTAACTGCTGAGAGAATCAAAACACATATTCAATGCTAAGGAAAACTTACAGTTATAAAGATATCAAATAAAATTCAGCTTACCGTGGTTAAGAAAATATGGTATAATCAAACATACTTGATTTAGATTTAAAATGGTTAAAATGTCCCTGTAAAAATCATTTCATCCCTGTCGTTCTTTTTTTTTTTTTTTTTTTTTTTTTTTAATACTTTAAGTTCTAGGGTACATGTGCATAACATGCAGCTTTGTTACATATGTATACTTGTGCCATGTGGGCGTGCTGCACCCTTTAACTCGTCATTTACATCAGGTATAACTCCCAATGCAATCCCTCCCCCCTACCCCCTCCCCATCATAGGCCCCGGTGTATGATGTTCCCCTTCCCGAGTCCAAGTGATCTCGTTGTTCAGTTCCCACCTATGAGTGAGAACATGTGGTGTTTGGTTTTCTGTTCTTCCGATAGTTTGCTGAGAATGATGGTTTCCAGCTGCATCCATGTCCCTACAAAGGACACAAACTCATCCTTTTTTATGGCTGCATAGTATTCCATGGTGTATATGTGCCACATTTTCTTAATCCAGTCTGTCACTGATGGACATTTGGGTTTCTCAAAAGAAGACATTCATACAGCCAACAGACACATGAAAAAATGCTCATCATCACTGGCCATCAGAGAAATGCAAATCAAAACCACAATGAGATACCATCTCACACCAGTTAGAATGGCAATCATTAAAAAGTCAGGAAACAACAGGTGCTGGAGAGGATGTGGAGAAATAGGAACAATTTTACACTGTTGGTGGGATTGTAAACTAGTTCAACCATTATGGCAAACAGTATGGCGATTCCTCAAGGATCTAGAACTAGAAGTACCATATGACCCAGCCATCCCATTACTGGGTATATACCCAAAGGATTATAAATCATGCTGCTATAAAGACACATGCACACGTATGTTTATTGCAGCACTATTCACAATAGCAAAGACTTGGAATCCCTGTCGTTCTTATAACATCCTTACTCTTTCATCAATTTCTAATTTGGTCTTTGCAAAACTTACTTAATTTCTTTCTCTCCAACTCAGAAGTTTCATGAAACAAAATATACCAGAAGTAGTAATTGGATCACACAGTACCAGACACCTAGAAGACACTCAGTAAATAGGCATTAATCAGATGAACGGAGGATGGTTAATTAATGGGGCACCTAGAAGATGCTTAGTAAATAGGCACTAATTGAATGGATGGGGGATGGTTAATTCATGGGCTGCGGTATGACTGAGCATGGAAGTGTGTGGTATATTGCAGTGACTTACATTTTTATTTTCATTTCTAAGCTGTGAACCCCATTCATCACTAGAAAGCTTACAAAAAATCCTGATAGGTAAAACAGGCAGACCAAGCTCTGCGCTGCATGCCACTGTTAGGGAAGCAGGAGCCTACGGGAACCAGAGTGCTGCCATTTTTAAAATCAACTCCATTTTCAAACTGGCAAACTACATTTCTTACCAGTCACAATCCATGGACCTAAGATGCTTATAGTTGAGGAAGCAGCCTAAAGATACTTACAAGTACACGCTCTTACATTAATGGAGAATCCAGATGTCCCAATACGCATAAAGATATAAGCTTTCAAGATAATAACAGTTGTGTTTTGATATACTACCACAGTAAAATGTCAAGGATAGACCAGTACCAGGCACGGTGGCTGACGCCTGTAATCCCAGCACTTTGGGAGGCCGAGGTGGGTGGATCACCTGACGTCAGGAGTTCAGGACCAGCCTGGTCAACATGGTGAAACCCCATCTCTACTGAAAATACAAAAAAATCAGCCAGGCATGGTGGTGTGCCTCTCTAGTCCCAGCTACTTGGGAGGCTGAGGCACGAGAATTACTTGAACCCAGGAGGCGGAGGTTCCAGTGAGCCCATATCGCACCACTGCACTCCAGCCTGGACAACAGAGCTAGACACTGTCTCAAATGAATGAATAAATAATAAATGAAATAAAATAAAATGTCAACGATAGTTTTCTTTAAATCAGTAGAATAATATATTTTGTCATGTCATCTTCTCACTCTTACATAGTCACAGCTTAGTTTAGTTTTTACATAGAGAAGACACCTATATAAGAAAAACTTAAAGATGGTGCATTCCTCTGCTTGTTTTCTCAGGACGCCCTACTCTGTAATGCAGTAGTTTTCAATAAACTGTCTCTTCCCACTACCAGGCATTCCTCCTCTTCCTTTCTGAGGGCATTCTACTCCATAGAGCAGTTTTTAATAAACTTGCCTCTTTCACTGCCCTTTGTGACTCACTTTGAATGCCCTCCTGCGTGAGATCCAAGAATACTCTCTGGGGGTCTGGATTGAGAGTTAACACTGCCTCCCTCCTCCACCCCAGTGGCAGCCATGAAAAATCTTCTCAATACTCGGTGGACAGGACCTGCAAGGAGTCATGAAGGACTGACGGGAATTTCACAAGGGAAAGTGGAAAGACTGATTGGAGTGGGAAATACACATACCGGATGCTGGGCAAAGCCTGGGGGGAAGTGGCGGAGCTTCGTTTAAAGTGCTTTTCAAACATATTCCTTGACTTCCTGTTTCTCTCTGCAGTCTGTTTTCTACCTTCCAAAGCCTAGAGCTTCCCAGAACCATTTCTCCTCTGGGTCCTTTCGTAACTATCCCAGGAAAAGGAAATTTCTCCTGACCTCGCACCTTCATGGTACCTACTGCACTTCATCAAAGCTAGAAATGCTATAAATTGTAAGACACACCATTATTTTATGCACCATTAAGAGAAAATGTTGCCAGTTAAAGTATGACAGTATTTTGTTTTTAATCACTTGGAATTCCTATTCTAACTTACTGAGTGAGCTGCTCTAGGATTATTTAGACATGGAAGATGTGTAACTGGTGATCATGAATTTGACTTCTTTAATACCTTTAGCATTGACAATGTATTTCAAGAGCACCAAGGTTTAATTAACATAACCTGGTAATTTCATTTGTTTTTCCCTGACTGAATCACACGTGGCTGGAAGTTAGATGGCTTTGTTCAGTCAGCAGGAAGTTCAGTGGAATTTCAGTGCTTTAATGTTATATCCTGCACAATCAATGAACTGGTAACACCAGCTTCCTGGCACTTTGATATTTCCTTTATCTAGTGGCAGATTGTATTTTACAAATACAGCTGCAACAACATCTCCTAGACCATATGTTCTAGAAACTTGCTACTTTCCAATCAAGAGGTGAAGTTAATTCCCCTCCTCCAGAATCTGGACGGCTTCTGAATCTCTTGGAAACCAACAGAATGTAGAAGTGACTATGCGACACTGGAAGCTGGGTGATAAAAGATTTGGCTTCCACGTTGCTCATGGGTCACCAGCTCTAGCTCTTGAAGTCTTTGGCTTCCATGTAAACAGTTCAGCTAATCTGGGTCTGCCAAGTTATTTCAAAGCCCAAAGTTGCCCATGCAGAGAGATCACAGGAAGAGGCTTTGTGGTTATGGAAAGATGCCTGACCTGCTTCCAGCTGCTTCAGCTCCCCACTGTCCCATCTCCAGACACATCAGACTGCAACTGGATGACAGACATGAAGCTGGAACTTTGCAGGCAAGCCCTTTCTTAGTTCCTGACCCATGGAGAATGTGAGAGATGATAAAATTATTAGGATTGTTTTCGAGTGATTTGTTGTGTAGCAAGAGATGACTGGAATACACCTATTTCCAGGAATTTGGCAATTTCTCCTCCCTTTAGGTGCACTGTTTGATCTGTGCTAGGCAATCCTTTCCAGTTGTCTCAGGAACAGACATAACTGGCTGCATCTACTTGTTGGCACAGGTTATGCAAAGCACTTGGGTTGCTGCTTCACAAACACATATGGACTTGTGATCACATTTACTTCATTGATATAAATATTTCCTCTATTAATAATGCCTCACAGCACTATTTCCATTCCTTTATGTATGTAATAACTTTTTTCAATGAGAAACTGTAGAGTACTTAGAAGATATTTTAAATGGCACTATAACTCACGGTATCCACAGTGAGCATAACTCATATGCAGAGAGGACGATTGAGTCAAGGCCAAATTCTAGAATATCCAGTCACAACTACATTATGATGACTACCTCGCCATCAGTGGAAAAAGATGCCACCCATTTAAAGACACATCCCAAATTTGAGGCATTAAAATATGAGACTTTAGAATTAGAGTGAAGGAAGTATGACCCTCTCTGTTCCTCTCTCATGGCAGGTATCATACAGGATTTTTGCCTCCTACTCTAGGTATTTGTGTATACCAATGTCAAAAGTGTGACTTGAAACACTCTGTTTATCTCCCAGTTTCAACTTCATGCTTTGAGCACTGCCTTCTATGGGGAATCCTTCCATCATCCAGAGAGGTTCCATGTTAATATCACACTTTGTGACCTCAAATCCTAAGATCTGGTGTTTAGACTTTTTGGAGGCAATTCTTCACTCACTTCTAACTGGCTGTGAGTTTCATTCCCTACAGTGACTGTTCCAAACCTTCCTTGCTCTTCTTTATTTCCCAAGATCATTCCTACCAACTAGAGAATTGAATAGTAAGATGCCAGAGGGGTAAGAACCAAGATTTGATGGAAAACAATGTTGAATTTGTAGACTTTTACTAAGCAACTTAATATCTTTCTGGAAGGGCTGTAGTAAGGAGTAGGTAAAAGTTATATGCAAAATGTTTGACATCAGAGTGCCTAAGGATAGTAACGTTAGTCTTAGTTTTAGTTATATTACCTCCTATTTTGCAGAAAGGATAAAGATAATTTCTTTCAATTGCTCCACATTTCATCTAAAAAGTTTATCTGTATCTAAATTTACCCCACCTATCTTCATTGCCTCTTGTCTTATAAAGAATATCCCTGTTCTCCTGAGAGTGTGACCTTAACACCATAGTGGCTTAGTTTCTTCATAGACAGATTAGAGATAATGGAACTACCCACTTCCAGCGTTGTTCATTAGAATTTAATGAGTAGATACATCTTAAAACTTTAGGTCATTTCCTGGCACAGGTTAAGTACTAAATGTTAACAAGTAGTCTTAGCATCTTGAATTTCGCATACTGTCCTATAGTGGTCAACAGGCCCTACTTAGATAAATATAAGTTGTTTGAGGTGGAGAGTGAGAGTGGATATGGTGTGTTCAGGTTTGAGTGTGTGCAGTACTAGAAAGAAGAACACGAAAGAGTTGGAAATGAAACCAAAAAGAATTCCGTCATTAAACTGGGACAGATCATTTCTTCAGGTTATTGGTTTCATCATTGTTTTTCCTTAGTCTTCATTTTTGGAAAACCTCATGGAAACTGTACCTTGAATAAACAAGGTAACAAACATTTATCAATTAACTGAATATAATTTGCTTTCACATGAGAGTCGACGGAAAAGTAGAGTTCATACATAGAATTTCACTTTAGTCAACTTTCAAAGGGATATTTTTTCAATTTGCAGAACAAATTCCATGAATAATAGGATTTGGTCCAGGCTCTTAACCATTTTTCATCCTTGGGTGTATCCATCAGCCTAGGAACACCTAACACCACGTAGTGGTTAATCCTACAGCAAACCATTGACACTTTCAGCTTGAATGTTCGTGTTATCACTTAGTTTTCAAGGTACCATGTTCACTTCTAAGGATAAAACAAAATCCAAATGTTAGATTTATTTTTTTCCAAATATTGATAAACTTTATAAAAAGGTTTAAAAGATCTTTATTAATTCATTAAGCTTACTTCATTCATTTTTCCTGTTCCTTTGGACTTGACTAATGTGGGTTTAAACCCATTGTTGCTCTCTTATGGAAGTTATTTTACCTTACTAGGTAAATGTTTTCTTCACATATCAGATACTGTTTAAGAGGCAGTTTTGAAGATTAAATGAGATAAGGTTGAAAGCAGGTAAAAGGATACCTGGAACATAACAAGTGATTTAATAAAGCTTAATTTAATGGCAAACTCCCCTGATTCCTCTTGACATTTTTTCTTTTCATATGGAGGCTGGCCTATAAGGAGAATTTAATTTTGTCAGCTGGGCATTTTATCTTCTTAGTATCCCAGCTTTAAGAGATTAAAAGGGTTTTTAAACATTGATGTTGCTGGAATTTTATTTACAGTTCATATCTGTTTAATCTTTAATACTCCAAGGATGTGTGGAAATATTTTTTTCCTCTCTTTCTTTTTAGAACAGAATTTCCCTCAAGTTATCCTCCATTAAAAGATACACTTTAGATAATCTTTTCTGGAGACAGGACAGAAACCATATCCATGCAGATATTAACTAGATTGACAAACTCATTGAGATTGCTGTAAAGTACATTCTAAATTTATATACTAAACTCCTGGAGTATCTAAGTCATTGTTAGTCATTGTTCATATTTATTTTAAATAAAAAATCGTTCTGGATTTGTGTATGAAAAATCAGTAACTGTATTAACAAAATACAATTGAAGGCCTCCGAGATGACAGTGGAGAGATCATCTCCACGTAGTGAAGACCAAGCGTGTTGTGGACCATGGTCCCAATTGTTATCTCCACAATTCACCAGTGCCCTGACCATCTCTCCTTAATCACACTTGACATCTTTCTGCTGACTTCCATGGCGTGAGGCTCTATAATCAAAATGCTAGCTCAGAATAGCTAGGTAGTCCTTTCCTTAATAACTTGTGACCTAGCTCAGACATTTACATAAGACCTTGTTAGAGGCCTTGTTAGGGTGATAGAAAAACATAAGGCGATAAAATCACACACACATACACACACACCCCCACACCCACCCCAGGGTAAGTGCTCAGCTCTTTCATCTCTTTCACACAAGGCCCATTTTCTCTGTTTCAGTTTAATTCATGTGCATCTACCTCTTCTCTACTGTTGACACCAGAAAACTGCCTTCCATATGCTCTTGTGGAACTCACTATATTTTGTTCAACAAACGTTCAGTGACTACCTACTATGGTGTCCAGAATAAATTAAGAATACAATTTATGCCCTTTATCTTCTTGAGTCACATTCTTCTCCTGTCTTACACTATTCTTTGTTTCAGAAATTCGCTAATCCCGTGGTTCATATGTTTCAGAACATTAATTTACATTTATTACATTCATATAGACAATATTTAGCATTAACAATTCAGCTATTAGTACATGCTTCTGTATACAACAAAGACAAATAACTTGTCTCTAAATAGAAAAAGTGTTATTTGACTAAGGTGTTTTGAATCCACAGTTGGGCACAGCACTAGATAGGTGGCCTAAGGCACACAAAAAGCACTGATTTCAAACCCTGGCCTTGCCATTAAGCAGCCAAGGAGATTGGAGTAAGTTATGTAGTTTCACTGGACTTCAGTTTCTTTACATGTAACATGACTGGTTTGCCAGATGATCTTTCTGGACTTTAGCTCTAAAAAATTAGATTCTACTATTCATCTTATGTTTTGGTATTGCGCTGAAAATATAAGATAAGAGACTGATATGGTTTGGCTCTGTCCCCACCAAAATCTCATCTTGAATTGTAGCTCCTGTAATTTCCATGTGTCATGGGAGGGACCTGGTGGGAGGTAATTGAATCATGGGGCCACGTCTTTCCCATGCTGTTCTCATGATAGCGAATAAGTCTTATGAGAGCTGATGGTTTTATAAAGGGGAGTTCCCTTACACAAGCTCTTTCTGCCTGCCACCATGTAAGATGTGATCTTGTTCTTCCTTTGCCTTCTGCCATGACTGTGAGGCCTCCCCAACCTTGCGGAACTGCGAGTCAATTAAACCTCTTTTCTCTATAAATTACCCAGTCTCGGGTATGTCTTTATTAGCAGCGTGAGAACAGGCTAATACAGAGACACTTCATGAGTCAAAGTTTTCAGAAAGGTGATTGGCTGCTGAGCTAGTCAGTTACATTCATTAGTCCCATCCCACGTGCTTTAAATAGGACTCAGCACCCAGTGGGGATTAGCATGTGTCTTAGTTTGAGGATTTGAACTCAAGGCATTTGTTAAGAAAGTGCTCTCAAGAGAAACTGGGAAGCAAGTCTGACATTGAATAAAGAATGGAAGACGCCAACCCAAGGTGCAGATCTCACAGGTGAGCTCTATGGTGTAAAATGTAGCTCAGGATTTGTCTTGCTTGCCAGGGAAGCAGAGCTTCATACTCATGTACCAGAAGGTGGTTAGCTAAGGCCTGCCCTGGGGAGAATGTAAATCCAAGGCACTTCTGGCTCTTTGAGCAAACAAGCAGGTCCCTGAGGAGTGTCATGGGTAGAGCCATTGGAAGCAAAATGGGTATAAGGAATGAGGAACAAAAATAGACAAATGAATCTAGGTATCTGAGCAGAGATTTGACCATGTCCACTGCAGGCCCTATGAGTTAGAATGCTTTCAGATACATATAACAGAAAACCTACTTCAAACTGTTCTAATCAAGAAAAGGAATCGGCTGTCTCCATTCAGAGATAGTGTACGTTTCAGACATGGTATATTCATGACTTTAGCATCCTTTTTCTGCTGCCCTCCAGGGTCTGGTCTCCTCTCAATATTGCGTCTAGTGACAATCAGCATTATATATCTTTTTTCGTATTTTCTTTCCCAACTGCTAAAAAAAATCAAAGTTTTACTTTAATTGGAATCTATTAGGTCAAATACCCTCTCCTGAATCAATACCTGTGGCAAGATATGTGTATTCCTATGACTGACAGAAGCTAGGATGGAGCCAATGAAGAGTGTACCCAAAGGGAAAGAGGTGAAATGATTTGAGGAACAAGAAAAAAGATGACTGCAATCTTTTGCTAATCACTTTCCATCCATATCCTCCTCCCTATATCAAGCTCTCCATATCCCAACCTCTAAATAAAAGCTGTGGTTCACCACTAGGCTGCATGCTGGGATCACCTGCTGCCTGAGCTCAGCTCCCAGGGATTCTTATTTAATTAACCTGGGATGCAGCCTGGCCATAGAAATTTTTTAAATTTCCCAGGTGGTTCAGTTGTGCAATCCAAGTTGAGAAACACTGTCTAACGGGAGACAACCAAATCATTTTCCAGTTATCTCAAGTGCAGGATTTCTGAGTGAAATTCTTTCTTAAAAACCAAATTCTGATATAACTCCTTATGGCCAATAACAAGTCAATAAATGGTACATTACCCATCATTTGCACTCTCCAACTTACATACAATGGTGGAGAGAGAATGACAAGCTACAATACAAATTTCCATTTTAAAAAACAATAAGAAACAACACAGAGTGGCCTTTGGGCCATAGCACATTTCATATCCTGCTGGACAGGAACATGGAGTGATCCTTGTTTTGCAGGAGGAGTGAATGACTTAGCTGGCTGGACTTGTAGACCTTAGTCCTACTCTCTGGGAGGATCTTCTTTATCCTTTGTAGTGTAGGGTTACATCAAAGATGGACATTGGGCAGAACTCTTTTTCTGGGTCTTCATCACCCTGGGGGTCAACATATGTGATTTTAAGAGCTTGGAGATTGCCCTAGGGATGAACAATAGCCGAACTTTGGCTTGGGGAGTCTTTAGGAATTTTAGTTGCTGGGAGAGAACGAAGGATTAGGTTCTTCTCAGATATCAGTTTTATCTCCTGTGATGGCTCCTACCTCCCTGCTTTGGCTCCAATTTACCTCACCTTGGGGCAGAGAATATGATTTTTTTTCAACCTGTCTGTTTACAGATAACCCAGCTTTTACCCATTTAGGAAGAAAAACCATTTGTTGAGAGTGTCTGTCTCAGAAAACTTATATTGTCTTTCTTCTTTTCTTTGTTTGGTTAGTTTCAGGCCAAATTTGTCTTTCTGTTGAAGGACTTCAGTGAAAGCTATATTTATTTTCTTATGAAATCACCAAATGCTACAATCTTGTCGGCACTTGAACTTCCTTCTAAGGTACAACAGGAAATCATAATTAGCCAGTTATTTTGTGACTTCATAAAAAAATTTACCAAATTCTGATCATAGAGAATTTTTCCCTATTGCTCTGCTGACCTAGATGCAGTTTATTTCAACATTTTAGGATCTGTTATGTGCAGAACACCATTCCTCTTAGTACCAAATTCTGTATCTGATAGGGTGCTTTTGTTTGTAAGTAATACAACACCACTGCTATCAGGCTAAGTCATGAAGGACCTTAAATGGCTCATGTAACTGAAACTAAAAAGTTAGGGAGGTGGGTGCACTTCAGCTAGAGGCCTGGTTCTTCCATGCCCCTACATTTCTCTCTTCTCCTTCATCCTTTATGGATCAGCCTCATCTTCAAGCTGGCCTTCTCTTGGAATCATCAAATTGCTGCAGCTAGAACCCGAAATACACACCTCTCTCCAGAACACACGTGGTGTGATTAGAGGGGTAGGGGTCGCATTTCTGTCTTTAACATTGAACAAGAATTCAGAGTTTCATTCTAATTAAATAAAATTACGTCACACAATCACCTCCGGGCAGTCACTATGGCAAGAAGTGGGAGACTACCTTGATCATTGACTCAGGCTTGCTACCCAATAGCCTAAGTTGGGTCACCCCAAGAAACACTTATCAATGCCTGGGATGGCCACCAAGGATATATTAGAGAAACAGAAAAAAAAGCCATTTGCTCATGTTTCAGGTGTGGATATAAAGACACGGAACATCAATGAAGAACTTTTCTATTTTCAAGTGAAAAGTGTATGAATGTGATGAGGTAATCATTTGATGAATTTAGTGAATTTTTTTATTTGTTTGCTTTAAGCAAGTATTGGTATTAAAATCTGTAAATCTCTTTTTTTTTTCTTTGAGTTCTTCTGATCCCAATAGGTAAACAAATAATACTTTAAACTTAAAAGCAATGAATGCACATAATTGCTGAGCTCCTAAGTGCTTAATCAGCTCATTGTTATTTCATTATTGCATTCACGTTAATGTTATAAAAATATCACATGGCAAAATTCTGGAAATGAAACGGTTAACTCTGGGGAACACAAGTGTGTTAGCAACTCTGGTTCACAGGAGCAATTCTGTGTTACTGTTTCCAGCATTCCTCCTCTTGGTGTTTTTTCTTATTACTTAATGCTAATAGCCTCAACATGATAATCTACATAAAGCACTCCTATAATCATATTAAAATTAAGGAAAACATGTATAAAACATCTTATTTCTGCTTAGTGACAGTGAGCAGGGGAAAATAGGCAGAAGAACTTTTGTGACAGTTTATATTCCAACAAATAATCACATTTTATCCTCTTAATAGGTTTAAAGTGTACTCCCAAAGCCGATTATACATTTTATGCATTTAATGATAATCACACTTTCCTCTTATCTGATGTGAATATCTTCAATTTAAATATAAGTTTAATTGATGCCTATCATTTAATAATCATACTATGATCCAGGCCAATTATAACAATTCTTTCATATAAAACTACAGTTGTTAGAGGAATGTCGAGTAGGAAAATGTTTAAATCCTGACATAAAAATGTCTGTGATAAAAAAGGGAGCATTGAATTTCATGGCCCTTTAATATTGCCTCTGAAGTAATGAAAAAGTCATTTTCCACCACTTGCTTCAAGGACTTCACTAATAACATCTCCCACAAAGGACTGATCTTTTTTTAAGCAGGATATTGTGACGTTATTCTAAACCATTTAAAATTATATAACAAACTTTTACTAGAATCTCTCAGTCTTCCTTTTTTATTCACTCTAATGAAATACTTGTTAAACAGGTTACTTCATCTTAACCTTATGGAAATGCCTATGACAGAGAATCTGTTATTTATGTCAGTTTCAGAATTAAAGGATAAGAATTTGGGGGTGGTGAGGAGGAAGGAGGTCATAAATAATCTAAAGAATTAGGAAAAAGGCTTTTCTTTTGGTCTTGATTCAACTCATCTAGGTTGCAAAAAATACTGTGCTTTGATAGCCTGATACTAATCCCTGGAGGACAGTGCTTCCCATGCAAACCTCCTCTTGGGTACAAGTGACTGTTCACTTAGAAAGAACCTGGCTGGTAAGGAAATCACTAGGTCTTGAATGGGTCAATGGAGTCAGCAGGGAATCTTTGCTGAAGTCTATGTGTCAAGCTCTGCAGTCCGCTCTGAGGGCCCTGAATAATGTCAGTCACACCAAAAAGGAGAATTTTGTAAACTCCTAGAATAAGGTTGTCTAATTTAAAAATGGCTCAAGGTGAAGTTCCCCTGGAGCACAGAAATCCAAGGAGAAAATGAGTTTCTACTTTCACTTCATATGGGACCTCTGGCTAGGAAACCGCAAAGGGTAATTATGCAAAATGCACATCAGAATGTCACAGACAATCTGCACAGAGGGAAAGGTGATGCAGTAAGAACCCCAGGCATTGGCTTTGTGCAGCTCAATTTTCCTGGGAGGACTAGTATGGGGGTGGCGAGTTAGGAAGTGACCAGTGAGGAATCAGAGGGCAGCTCCACCAGTTAGTGCTATAAATAAAACGAATGAATGAACTAAGTAAAAATTTGTCTCTAAAGAAAGATCTTCCTATCACAATGTCAGAGGGTGCAGATGCTTTTACCTGCATCACGCTTTTCCACTTTCCTTTCCTTTCCATGGGAATGACATGAGTACTGAGGTAAGAACCATTATCAGAATTTCAGAGTAGTGCCTGGCACATTTTTAAGTTAGCTATTTGTATTAGTCAATTTTCACACTGCTATGAAGAATGACTTGAGACTGGGTAATTTACAAAGGAAGAGGTTTACCTGACTCACAGTTCCACATGGCTAGGAAGGCCTCAGGAAACTTATAATCATGGTGGAAGGTGAATCGGAAGGCAAGGCATGTCTTACATGGTGGCAGGAGAGAGAGAGATAGTACAGGGGAAATTGCCACTTTTAAACCATCAGATCTCATGAGACTTCCCTCACTATCACAAGAACAGCAGTGGGGGCAACCGCCCCCATGATCCAATCACTTCCTACCAGGTGCCTCCCTCAACACATGGGGATTACAATTTCAGATGAGATTTGGTTGGGGACACAGAGCCATACCATGCCATTCCACCCCTGGCCCCTCTCAAATCTCATGTCTTTTTTATATTTAAAAACCAATCATTCCTTCCAAACAGTCCCCCGAAGTCTCAACTCATTCCAGCATTAACTCAAAAGTGCAAGTCCAAAGTCTCATCTAAGACAAGGCAAATCCCTTCTGCCTATGAGCCTGGTAAAATCAAAAACAAGTTAGTTACATCCAGGATACAATGGGGCTATAGGCATTGGGTAAATATTCCCATTCCAAATGTGAGAAATTGGCCAAAACAAAGGGGCCACAAGCCCTGTGCAAGTTCAAAACTTGGCAAGGCACTCATTAAATCTTAAAGCTTCTTTAAATCCCACTTCTGACTTAAAAGAAAAATTAATAAAAATTTTAAAAAAACCCTTAAAGCTCCAAAACAATCTCCTTTGACTCCATGTCTCACATCCAGGGCATGCTGATGCAAAGGGTGAGCTCCCAAGGCCTTGGGAAGCTCTGCCCCTGTGGCTCTGCAGGGTACAGACACTGCGGCTACTTTCATAGGGTGGTATTGAGTGCCTGCAGCTTTTCCAGGCACACAGTGCAAGCTGTTGGTGGATCTACCATTCTGGGTTCTGGAGGATGGTGGCTCTCCTGTCACAGCTCCACTAGACAGTGCCCCAGTGGGGACTCTGTGTGGGGGTTCCAACCCCACATTTCCCCTCTGCATTGTCCTAGTGGAGGTTCTTCACGAGGGCTCCACCCCTGCAGCAGACTTCTGCCTGGACAGTCAGGCATTTTCATACATCTTCTGACATCTAGGTGGAGGTTTCCAAACCTCAACTCTTATCTTCTGCACACCCACAGGCCCAACACCAAGTGGAAGCCACCAAGGCTTGAGGCTTGCACCCTCTGAAGCAATAGTCCAAGTTGTACCTTGGCCCCTTTTAGCCACAGCTGGAGCTACAGTGGCTTGGACACAGGGCACCAAGTACCAAAACTGCACAGAGGTTAGTTCCCAGTAAGTTCCTCATATCCATCTGAGACAACCTCAGCCTGGACTTCATTGTCCATATTACTATCAGCATTTTGATCAAAACCATTCAAAAAGGCTCTAGGAAGTTCCAAACTTTCCCACATCTTCTTGTCTTCTTCTGAGCCCACCAAACTGTTCCAACCTCTGCCCATTACCCAATTCCAAAGTTGCATCCACATTTTCAGGTTATCTTTATAGCAGTGCCCTCCTTCCAGTACCAATCTTTATATACTTGTCCATTTTCACACTGCTATAAAAAAACGACCTGAGGCTGGGAAATTTTAAAAGGAAAGCGGCTTAATTGACTCACAGTTTTTCATGGCTGGGGAGGTCTCAGGAAACTTATAATCATGACAAAGGGTGAAAGGGAAGCAAGGTACGTTATACATGGCAGCAGGAGAGAGAGAGAGCAGGGGAAACTGCCATGTTTAAATCATCAGATCTCATGAGAACTCCCTTAATATCATAAGAACAGCATGAGGGAAACCACCCCCATGATCCTATCACCTCCTGCCAGTTCCCTCCCTTGACATGTGGGGATTTCAATTTGAGATGAGATTTGGGTGGGGACACAGAGCCAAACTATATCACTATATCACTATATCTTCTATATCACTATATCTTCTATATCACTATATAAACTATATCTTCTATATCACCATAGAAGAAGAACTATGTATTCTATTTCTTATAACTTGATTCTGTCCCCTTAGAAATGCTCATGGTGTCTTAGAAAGAATGCCCAAATGGAGGAGAGGAGCATAATATTTATATCAATGAAAGTGTTAAAGAACAGCTGCCTTACATATTTCATGGCATCATTTCATTGGAATCATTATATTCCACATGACTGCTTGGGTCAGACCATGAGATATAATATAATATGGATACTTGTGTTCTAGAAATAACCATAACTACATCATTCTAGGAGCAAAATATCAGAGATGATTCAAATTTCTTCTAAGTTAGAAGTTTATTTTAAATGTTATTCTCTTCTGCTTAAATTTCAGTTGATTCCTTCTTATCTTCATTTCACTAGATTTAAAAAAAAACTATCCCATCTATAAAATAATTTGATGTTTTCTATTGGAAACGAGGGAAAGGACTACATATGAGTTACCAGGTGGGATCATACAAAAGACAAGATGGCTTATCTCACAGAACACAAGATCATAAAATTTTAGGGCTGAAATGGACATCAGAGAGCATCTAACCTAAGTACTTCATTTAAAAATGTGAAAAAAGAAGCCATATAGGTTATTTGCTTAGTGAATTAGAAATGTGGTACCAATATAACACAATTGCTAAAATGATGGACACTGTTTCAGAAACTATTATGCATAAAAGACATTAAATTGGTAATATTGGATGATGACTTCCTGTTAAATTATAACTAGAATTAGAATCATAATGTTTCTATAATTGTAGGTACTCTACTCACAAAAATATGAAGGATCTAATCTTAGTAGTAATTACCACATTTCATTTAAAAAGGGAGATTCTTAATATATTTTCCAAATTGGAGAATTTATTTGATGTAAGTTGTATTCAAGATATAGTTTTTTAAAATCAAGACTAGGTATAGCCCTAAGGCTAATATTGTTATCCCCAAACTTTTCACATATTGGAACTAAAAAAATACATTTAGCTGTCTTGCTTTATCTAAGACCAAGGAGAATATAAATGGTATAGGAAACCTAAATTTACTTCTGTAATATATGAGGCTCTGTAATTAAAAATGCTCTATATGTTGTTATTGGCTAAATTTTCATTACTGGGCTCTGAGGTGGTGGGTGGGGAACTTACAAAGGACTCTGTATATATTTTAATCAAGACACATGATGCACAATTTAAGAAGCACAGTTTCCTTTCTTTATACTATAATGGTACCTTCCATATTCTGAAAGAGAAAAAAAAAAGGACATTCTGCTTCCTTTCAAACTTGTTTGGACACAGAGTTTTGAATGAAGGAGATAACTGATTAAAGCCGTTTGGCAATCAATGTAGCTGAGGACAACAAGGAAATAAAAGACTAGACAAAATAACATCATAAAGTATGTAGAAAAAGAATCATAGCCTTGACTGGCATTCTATATAATAAATGTAGTATTTCACACTATCTAGCTCTGACTTCTCCACAGTGGTGAATTGGAAGTTATGTTTGTTAAAGCAAATAGGAATTGTCTGGCAAAAATCCTTAAACAACAATGAAATATTTAGAGGTAATGTTTTGATGTGACATCCTGGAAGCTGGCTCTGTATTTGTAGGTGATATATAACTCTTGCTTTCATAAATTTTCCACTTTCTTTTCTGGCACATTCTGCAGAATTTTTTTTTTTTTTTTTTTTTTTTGAGATGGAGTCTCACTCTGTTACCAGGCTGGCACGATCTTGGCTCACTGGGACTACAGGCATGCACCAGCACTCCTGGCTTATGTTTTGTATTTTAGTAGAGATGGAGTTTCACCATGTTGGCCATGTTGGCCAGGATGGTCTCAGTCTCCTGACCTTGTGATCCACCGGCCTCAGCCTCTCAAAGTGCTGGGATTACAGGCATGAGCCACTGTGCCTGTTCGAGAATATTCTAATAAATAGATTACTAGGGGAAAAATTTATACCTTGACTAAATAATAATACAGTCTTTTTAAGTGTGTGTATATAACCCCAAACCTAAAATCCTCATTGCATTGGAATAACCCTCTACAGGCCGAGCAGGAAGTGGCATATTGCTGAGATTGGCAGACATTCCCGTCCATGCAATCTTCAGCTCTCCTGCCGTCCCTGACAAGGGCTTCCACTGTGACAGGAAGAGCACATAAATTAGAAGCTACTTTTCTATATCCTGCAACAGGGAATTGCAATCTGGGTATCTTTTTAAATCCATGGGAACATCAAAGAGGTTTAAATCAAGATGCATTCTTCAAAGGCTACACCGAGAACTCCACACGCATAGCCTCCAATAAAGTCCCCAGGTTTCTCCACTGAGAGAGATGGAACAGTGATAAAGAAAAACATCTTACCAGACTACTAATGCAAGCAATTAAGGCTATGAAATTTGAATCTGTAAATGAAAATGAATGCTGAATAAAGGAACATCCAAAGAAACAGCCATCAAATATTTCAGGAGAAACTAGGAGAGTGAGTGAGGTCCCAAAACCATGAGGAGCCTGGGAAACTTGGATTCAATGCACCATATTTTATTAGCCCCTCAGGCAAAGAGTACACCTGGCACCACAAACAAGGTAAGTTTAATTTTTAACTGTGCATCTGGGGTATCTACTCCTTGCTGTTATTTCTGGCTATATTTTCCCTCCCTCCCTCCCTCATTCCCTCCCTCCCTTCCTTTCTTCCTTCCTTCCTTCCCTCCCTCCCTCCCTCCCTCCCTCCCTCCCTCTTTCTCTCTTTCTCTCTTTCGTTCCTTTTTCTTTTTTGAGATGGAGTCTCACTTTGTCACCAGGCTGGAGTGCAGTGGCACAGTCTCAGCTCACTGCAACCTCCGCCTCCCAGATTCAAACGATTCTCCTGCCTCAGCCTCCCAAGTACCTGGGACTACAGGCACGTGCCACCACGCCCAGCTAATTTTTTGTATTTTTATTAGAGATGGGGTTTCACCATATTAGCCAGGATGGTCTTGATCTCTTGACCTCGTGATCCATCTGCCTTGGCCTCCCAAAGTGTTGGAGTTACAGGCATGAGCCACCATGCCAGGCCTTCTTTCCTTCTTTGTATTCCTCCCCTCTCTATTTCTCATTCTATTCCTTCCCAACAGGTGTTACCAACCCCCCAGCTATGGACTGGTACCAGTCCATGGTCTGTTAGGAACCAGGCCACACAGCAGGAGGTGAGTGGTGGACAAGTGAATGAAACTTCATATGTATTTACAGCTGTTCCCCATCGCTTGCATTACTACCTGAGCTCTGCCTCCTGTCAGATCAGCTGTGGGATTAGATTCTCCTAGGAGTGTGAACCCTATTGTGAACTGCCCACATGAGGGATCTAGGGTGCATGCTCCTTATGATAATCTAATGCCTGATGATATGTCACTGTCTCGCATCACCCCCAGATGGGACTGTCTAGTTGCAGGAAAACAAGCTCAGGGTTCCTACATTATGGTTAGTTGTATAATTATTTCATTATATGTTACAATGTAATAATAACAGAAATAAAGTACACAATAAATGTAATATGCTTGAGTCATCCTGAAACCATCCCCCTCACTCTTGGTCCATGGAAAAACTGTTTTCCACAAAACCGGTCCCTCGTGCCAAAAAGGTTGGGGATCACTGCTTTCCATTCTACTCTCCCTCCCTCCCACTCTCCTTTGCTCTCTTCCTTCTTTCCACTCCTCCTCTTGCCTTTCCTTGACAAAAGTGCATCATCAGAAGAGAATATCTGATGTTAGAAAAAACAAAAAGGGAGAGGAACCAATGACGATTATTTTTTTTAAAAAAAGAGTCCTTCATTGCCACAGAATTACTCTGGGTTAAGCCCATCCGATTTCTACAGTAAATAATTTCAGGAGCATGTAAAGAACAAAATCAGCAGCATCTAGCTCAAGTCCCTTATTTGATGGACACTGAGGACCAGGGAGATGAAACTGGTCTGCCAGAGTTACACTGTAAAACTAATGAGGAAATTTCCTGACAAATTTTTAGTAGGCTTTATAAAGGTGTGCAAGAACATTTACTTGACAATCGAAGCAGAGTTTAGAGAAATATTTCACAAGTAACAGCCACTGTCACCATCAAATTACATCTTAATGCCTAGAATGAAAAAAGCAAGGAACAAAATACATACACATGGCATATTTCTTGAGGCCTTATGTGAGAAGGCCAGAGGAACTGGCTTTATATTTGGCATTAAAACAACAACAAGAACAAGAGAAAGTTTAACACTTTTCAGTCTATGCAAGGATAGTGTGAGTTGTGGTGAGCAGTTTTTGTCTTTCTCTCAAGCATAGGCTATAGAATGTGGCTTAGACAGCTTGGATTAGGAACGCTGAATTCTGCTGCACGATTTCAAGCCCTAAAGCACACAACTGCCAAGTGAAGCTGTGACATTTCTTTTTCTAACAGGCTTTAAGATGATATATTTCAGGGTTACTTTACATGTAACGTGACTGTGAGCTAGCATTACCCTTCAAGACTTCTAAGAGGCTACAATTATCTAGTTTAGGGTCTGACTTTAAAGCCTGCACACTTGTGATTATGGTGTATTAAATTTGACGATTTGGAGAGAACTAAGCATTCTCCGAGTGTTGAATCTAATGACACCAATTTAGATTTACAAAGCAACTTCATGATTGTTTTGCCTTATATTCAGTGTCTCTAGATGGTAGAAAGGTTTTGCTATTTTTGATTTTCCCATTTAGAGGGGAAGGCAAAGAGTTACAAGACAGGATGATGACAGTCAAGTGACCATTGAGTCCCAGGCAGGAGTGGTCTTTAAAGAAACTCTGGCCCTGGAACATATATACTTTTCACAGTGTTATCTGCTTTGCTGCTTAAGGAATCAGCACTCTGACAACGTCCCTTAATTATAAAAATAAATTATATAGTAAAACAAGACTCTTCATTTGTATATTCCACGAAATGGCTTCTCTTTTCCTTAATTTTAATCTTTGTAAGATTGTATTTTTATAGTGTTTTTCTGTTACAGGGACCACCCAACTCAGAATTTTGGGGGGTGCTTGCTGGAAAGGTAGATTCTTTGGCTCTACTCATGGTATATCAGATTAGAATTATGAGAGATGGCACCCCAAAATCTGCAATTTAAACAAATCTCACAGGTGATTCTTCTGCATCCTTCTAATTTTTGAGTATTACCTAAATCAATTCTATAAGCTTACTCTGAAAATTACAACTATTCCATTTCTTCCAAAGAACAACAAAAGTATAGACTTCAATTCTACAATAAAAACATATAATTGCACAAATACTATGGCAAGATAACAATCCTGCACACATACTCCTTGAATCTAAGCTAAAAGTTGAAAGTATTTAAAAAATGCAGAAGCACTTTATCTAAACTCTTGTTATCAGTGGGTAGACTCTCTCTTTGCTTCTTCTTTTAAAAAATTTCAATAGTTTCGGGGAACAGTTGGTGTTTGTTTGCATTGACAAGTTCTTTAGTGGTGAGTTCTGACATTTTGGTTCACCTGTCACCCAGTGTACACTGTACCCCATGTGTACTCTTTTATCCCTCACCCCCTTCCCACTCTTCCTCCCAAGCCCCCAAAGTTTATTATATCGTTCTTATGCCTTTGTGTCCTTATAGCTTGGCTCCACTTATAAGTGAGAACATGATTTTTAGGTTTCCATTCCTGAGTTACTTCGCTTAGAACAATGGTCTCTGGCCTGGTGCGGTGGCTCATGCCTGTAATCCCAGCACTTTGGGAGGCCGAGGCAGGTGGATCACGAGGTCAGGAGTTCGAGACCAGCCTGGCCAATATGGTGAAACCCTGTCTTTACTAAAAATACAAAAATTAGCCAGCTGTGGCGGTGCTTGCCTGTAGTCCCAGCTACTTGGGAGGCTGAGGCAGAAGAATCACTTGAATCCAGGAGGCAGAGGTTGCAATGAGCCAAGATCATGCCACTACACTCCAGCCTGGGCGACAAAGCGAGACTCCATCTCAGGGGAAAAAAAAAAAAAAAAAAAAAAGAACAATGGTCTCCAACTTCAGGTTGCTGCAAATGCCATTATTTTGTTCCTTTTTATGCTGCTTTTTTATAGGTCACACAGGTATTTATGAGTCTGGTTACAATTTCATACCAAATTAAGAGTAATCATTGCCCTCCTTTTTCGGACTCAGTTTTTATGAGATTGATCTCTAAATTTAATATTTTCGATATTGTTAGGCTGAAATCCACAAGGAAAGTCAACATAAAATCTTTTTGAAAGGTCCTCATTGTAACCAAATAAACAACATAAACCACTGGAAAAATCCGTACAATATTTAAGAAAAGATAAGCTTTGATAAGATCAGGAATGATTCAAGGGGCTGCACATCCAAGTTTCCCAACTTCTACTCAGAAAACTAGCTTTCATGCAATTGCCACCCCCATGCAATTTTCAACTATTAACTTCAAAATTTGAGGCTCTCTTCAGCATACTAGCCCTTTCTTCTTTTGCAGTAGAATATACAACCTCAATAGCCTCAAAGACAGAAGTTTGCAAACAGGAGTATTATGAATGGGTTTTAATTCCCAGCTGATGAAGTTGTACATGGTGCAACTGACAGATGTTAGCTTGTGAAGGAGTTACATATGCTTAAAATGTCTTTCCATTCATGGTGAGAAAGAAATAGCCATTTCAAATCTATACTAGCTGGTATGTTCCCCCCGGCCAAAAGCTCTTTATGTAGAAATGTCATTTTACACAGCATAATCACAACAGCAGGAAGAGCCAGGCAGTGAGGTCTAACCCTAGGACAGCAAGAGATCTAATGAACAAAAATCCTGTCTCCTATTAAGGGGAAACAAATTTAAAACCATGCTGTGTGGCCAGCCTCCAGTTTACTTTATAAGATCAATATTTCAATGTTATCTGCTAGAAATCATATCCCTGGATTCTCATGTGACCAGATCCAAGCAGAATTAGTGTCAGAAAAGCTATAGTCTTGCTACAGCACATTAGTGACAGAGGTCTCACTATGAATTACCACCAGTGGATCTGTGGACAAACGATCAGTCGAGGAGCTAACAATAGGAAAATAGTCTGTTTATTTACTGTGACACGGCTATTTAGTTCAAATTAATGATGAAACTACCAAAGACTGCTAGTCAGCGTGTGATGGTTAGGGTTTTGTCAAAGCAAAGATGTATCTGTAATTTGAGAAACTGCAGTAACTCTCAGATACTAAATTTTTATAAAGTGGAAGGAACAGGGAAGCCTGGATATTTTGTAAGATCTTTAAGCAGGCATAATACTGAGAGTGCTATAGCATACCTTTCATAAATTTAAACCAGGGAAAGAGCCAGACAAAAAAAAAATCTCATGAAAAATTTTTTATTAGAAATTAATCAAAGGATCAGCTCTGAGTATGTCACCTTTAAAAAGCCAGCCTCCGTCACTACATTTCTGTGGGCCACCGTCAAAGGTAAACTCACACAACTCCTCAGGGAGCCATGTGGGCAGGAACTATCAAGCCTCAAAAGCACGCATGCCCTATGAACTTACAATTTAAATTCTGAGAATTTATTCTGAGCAAATAATTAAATACATTAAGTAAAGATGAAGTATAGAGGCATTCACAGAGGCTCAGTTTGTGAGAGAAAAGAGTTGGAAGCAACATGAATGTACTAAAAACAAAATGCTGGTCAAACTCTGATACAACCATTCAATGGGTAATACATGTTTGTTAAAGACAATGGTGCACACAGACTCATCAGAAAATATTATTTAATTATGAATACATTGTCTCATGCTAGAGATATATATATTTAACAAAAAAGTGAGTCTAACCAAATATTATCATTGGTGGAGATCAAGTGTATGTCTGTATGTGAAACTGAGTTGTGGTGAATTTCCCAGACTGAGGGTTTGTCTTAAGAAAACACCTAGAATGAAAATTGGGTCTGAGAGTTTCAAGGCAGTAGAAGTTGCACAGGGACAGAAGGTATGCCACATGCCCAGGAGCATTATGTTCACAAACTCCACTTACAATGGCATTAAATCGCAGGCCCTGGATTAACACCTCCCTCCTAACCCCTTCTTATTGCCAACTTCTTGGTTGTAGAAGACACTAAAGCAGGGGTGGGGAGAAGTGAGACTTGGCCCTGGTATTGCTACTATTTTTTCAACGTGACATGAACATGTTAGGTAAGGTGGCATTTTAGCTGTACATTTTAAGTTCTTTTTAAATGAAATAATGTATAAACCATAAATATATAAGATTGACTAAAATATATATAGGCAACTTGTAAAAGTTTCTTTCCAACAGTATGGTGGGCCAGATATCTTGACTAACCCCCTGTTGAAAATAACTAAAAATTCAAAATAAAATGCTAAAAATAGTTTATGACTGAAAGGTCAAAACCAAGTTAAAGCAAGAATCTAGAAAGGTAAGCCAAGCACTGAAGATGACCTTGGTTTCAATGGCATTTACCATCAGAATGTAACTTAGCATCCATTTTCACAAACTAATGAAACGTACAGAGCAGAACACAAAGAAAGCCAGAGTTCATCCAAGATCTCTCATATGAGATCTTGCAATAGGAGGCATCTGAATTGTCTACCTGCATAGTGTAGGGTGAACCAGCAATTACACTCCCCTTGTGATACTGAATGAAAAAACAATCACAAAACAGCAGCAAGAGCACAAGTATTAGGAAAGAAAAGAGGGTAAAATAAGATCTGCAAGTTTTCAGATATTAGAATTGTCAAGAACAGAATATAAAATAATTATGTTTAATAGGTAAAAAAACTCCCAGCAAGTTTGACGACATGAATAAAAAGAACAAGAGACTTTTTTTTTTAAAAAAAGAGCAAATATTTGAAAAAGAAACAAACAAATAGAACTTTGAGACACTGTATAAAGTGTCTTTGGGATTAAAAATTCAGTTAATGAGAGTTTTTATACATAACTTGGAGATAATTAATGAATTTGAAACTAGAACTGTAGAAATTCTCCAGAATAAAATGGAGACAAAGAGATGAGAAATCTAAAAAACAAGTAACATAGATAACAGAGTGAGAAGGTAAAAAGCATATCATACTGGAAATCCAGAAAGAGAAGAAAAAATGGGGCAGAAGCAACATTTGAAGAATTAATGACTAATTTCCTTATTTTTATACTGAATATATATTTGTAATATTTATATACCATTTTGTGCCATTTATACTAGGTAGTATAAATAAACAAAGTTAAAAGTAAATACACGATAGAAAATTGCACAATACCAAAGACAAATATAACGTTCTAAAGACAATGGAGTCGGGGAGTGACGAATCAAATAACCTGCAAATAAAAACATGATTGAGAGTGGCTAAATAAGCAGGAGGCCATTGGCCCAAGACTGTCTCTGTACTTTACGTTTCTGTATAAGAAACTGCAACCTAAGGCAGTACTGAAACAAACTGAAATCTAACTTAGGAGTCTAACTTATGTAACAAAAAAGCAGATCTCAGCCAATCATAAGCAGCTGTGCTTCAGCCAATCACAGTCAGCCAACTCATCAGACCATGTCCAAGTAAGACAAACGTCTTGCTTAACCAGTCAGATGGCTTCTCTGCTTGGCTTCCATGTTCAGCCTATGGAAGCTCACTGCTTATGCTCCTGGGTGGAGCTCTTTGAACCTCTTCTGGTTCTGAGTGCTACCTGATTCATGAATCATTTTTTTGGTCAAATAAATTCTGTTAAGTTTAATTCATCAAAAGTTTTTCTTTTCCCAGAATTTATTTCTTAAAGTAATGTCGTGAGCCCTTGTTCAACAGAGCCATGGTTTCTTTTAGTGAGGCACGGCATTAGAATCTAAGATCAGAGTGCTAGGTGTGTTCATAGTTACTAGGATGTCTTTGTTTCTAGGCCTTTTTATTGAATAGAGCTAGAAAATATCTGCATATATATACACACACAGGCAAATATATACCTATGTGGACACATACATGTATGCATATGCTCATATTACATGCATTACCTACACAAGTATGCTTATTGTAGAAATTATGAATTTACACTGATTGCTACAATTCCAATCCATCCCACAGGGTTCTTTCTTTTTTTGAGACAGGGTCCCACTCTGTCATGCAGGCTGGAGTGCAGTGGTGTGATCTTAGCTCACTGCAGCCTTGACCTCCTGGGTTCAAGCAATCCTCCTGTCTCAGCCCCACAAATTACTGGCACTACAGGTGCACATCACTATGCCTGGCTAGTTTTTGTATTTTTAGTAGAGATGGGTTTTCACTGTGTTGCTGGGGCTAGTCTTGAACACCTGAGCTCAAGAAATCTGCCCTCTTTGGCCTCCCCAGATCCTAGGATTACAGGCATGAACCACCGTGTCTGGCCTCACAGGGTTCTTTGTTCACCCTCATTACATATTTGTATGTCCCTTCTTTCATAATGACAAACCTGGCTGCCCACAAAATTGGCACACTTACTTGCCGGTTGGATCCCATAATATAAATTGTTTCAGAATTGCTTTATCTATGCCATCATAGAAAATAAAATAAACTAAACAGAATGACAGATTTGTTTGAAGCTCTTGTGCCACAACTTTTCCTATGCGGAGAATATACAATCATATACTGTTTTAACGAGTTACTCAGTTCTTTTAAATTTTCTTTCAGTGTAGTTATGGTATTCATTTGAAATAAATTAGGTTCATTTTTTGTTTCTATTTTTTTTTTTTTTTTTGAGATGGAGTCTTGCTCTGTCACCCAGGCTGGAGTGCAGTGGTGCAATCTCAACTCACTGCAAACTCCACCTCCCAGGTTCATACCATTCTCCTGCCTCAGCCTCCCGAGTAGCTGGGACTACAGGCACCCACCACCATGCTGGCTAATGTTTTGTATTTTTTAAGTAGAGACGGAGTTTCACTGTGTTAGCCAGGATGGTCTTGATCTCCTGACCTCGTGATCCACCTGCCTCGGCCTCCCAAAGTGCTGGGATTACAGGCATGAGCTGCCACGCCCGGCCTCTATTTGCTTTTAACTTTATTTTTCCCTCTCTTCCCAACCTAGTTGATTTTATTCTTTTGAGTATATAAAGCATTACATGCCTCCAAAAGTAAAAACTGTACAAAAAAGGTATATTAAGAGAAATGTCCCTTCTCTCCAAATTTTTTCCACTCCAATTCTCACTACCACTTGTAGACAAACTTTTTTGAAATAAAACATTGATGATTTATCTTTCCTGTGTTGTTTTTGAAATTAAAAGCAGATATCTGTTTTTTTTTCTAATTTCCTCTTCTTATATAAGAGGTAGCATACGATAGATGGTATTTTGAATTTTGCATTTATGGAAATGTTCCTCTTCTAAAAAGAACCTCACAGGTTATAGAAGAAATTGTGATAAAATTTAGAGAAAGTTTAGAACAAAATTATAATGATGATGTTGAATATCAGAACATATCCAATATCCCCCAAAACTGACTTGAGAATAAATAGAAAGGCCACATCTAGTGAGCATTCAGGATCATTAAATAAAGAAAACACCAGGTAGTACTTATTACCCATAAGTCCTACCAAGTTTGTTTTAAAGTTACAAAGTCACCCACCTTATACTAAAGAGTAGGAAGAGATGGAATATTTATCAAACTAATTTTTTTCCTGGCAGGGGGTGGGGTGGAAGCTAACATGATCTTCATGTCAAAACCCAAATTGAGGATAGTACAACAAGCAAATTACAGTGCAGTCTTTCTCATGACCGTATGTGTTGGAAACTGTTAACTATCTCCCGCCTTTAAGTTGCCCTTTGTTTCTGTTAGTGATGGGCATTCACACAGAACTTCATACAACCTGGGTTCATGGACACCTGGCCACAGAAAATATTTTTCTGTTTGGCTTTCAGGTATCTGCAGCCATGAAGTTAGCTTTGGGTGAATGAGATATGAATGGGTGTGGGGAGGGCAATTTCCTGGTCGTCTTTTTATAAAGACTGTTCAGGACTCTCTGCCCTTCTCTGAACTGGCCGAGAAATAATGATGACTTGGAAGCCAAATACTGAATACACAAAGCAGCTCTGCCAGCCACAAACCACTCCCCTACTCCAGACTCTTACCTGTACCAGAGAGAAAAGTAAATGTCTGTCGTATGTGTGCTACATATGTTGGTTCTCTTTGTTATAGTAGCTTAGTTTCTAGCCTAATTAATACATAATAGATGTAAAAATCTTAAATATATTAGCAAACTGAATCCAGCAAAGAATATAAATGATGACCATGTTAGGTTTATCACAGACGTGCAAAGGTAGTTTAACATAGGACAATCTATTAATATATTTTATCATATTAGCAGATCACGACAGAAAAATAACATGATGATCCCAACAATTTCATTAAAAAGTGTTGGGTAACATTCAAATTTTAGCAAAATGAGGTTAGAGAAGATGGGAAAAAGTATGACTATCAGAATAAATTAAATATTATACTCAATGTGATATATTAGAAATAGTCCCTTTAAGATGAAGAACATCAAAAAGTACCCACATTAACTTCCATTTAGTGTGGAACTGGAAGTGGATACAACACAGTAAGATAAGAAAGAAGTAAAATAATTAGCAGGGAAGAAATAAAATTATCATTATTAGCTGATTATAAGATCATCTATATCAAAATATCCCAGAATTTACAGAAAAAGTATTACAATTATTAAGAAAGTGAATGGCCTGGATAATTTGGGTTCCTTAGAGTTGTTTGGATGTAAATATAAATTGCATTTCTTCTACACATTGTGAAATTTAGTTTTAAAAGATACTATTATAATAGTATCAAAATAAAAATTTCCTAAGAATAAATCCAGCTACTTTTGTACTTTATGGAAAAATCTTAAAACTTTATTTGAAAATGTTAAAGACTCCCCTCTCCCCCAAAATTGATATGTTCCGAAATAGTGTAATGCAAAATTATAATAAGGCTAATTTTTAACAAATGGATCTATCTATCAATTCCAATCCAAATCCTGGCAGATTTTGTCCATTTGATTGATTGTGGAACAAAATAAACTGATTCTAAAATGTATATGGAGAAACAAAAGGACAAGAAAAAACATATATCTTAAAAAGAGAAAACGAAGAGTGGGGAACTCAATTTACCAGAAATTGGGGATTATGATGAAACATATAGATTAAGATTGTGTGGTTTGGGAGCATAAACCGGGGAGACATGACTTATTGCTGCTGACCAATGGGCACAGCATGACTTTTTCTTTTTTCATTTTTAGAAAAATTTAATTTATAGTTTAGATTAAGGGGGTATATGTGCAGGTTGGTTACGTGCATATATTGCTTGTTGTTGAGGTTTGGGGTACAATTGATCTCGTCATCCAGGTACTAAGCATAGCACCCAATGGATACTTTTCAAACCTGGCCTTTCTCCCTCCTTCCTTGCTGTAGTAGTCCTGAGGGTCTACTGTCCCCATCTTTACGTCCAGGTGTACCCAATATTTAGCTCCCACTTATAAGTGAGAACATGCACTATTTGGTTTTCTGTTCCTGCATTAATTTGCTTAGGATTATGGCCTCCAGCTGCATCCATGTTGCTGGGAAGGACAAGATTTCACTCTTTTTATGGCTGCATAGTATTCCATGGTGCATGTGTACCACATTTTCTTTATCCAGTTCACTTTTGATGAGCACCTAGGCTGATTCCATGTCTTTGCTGTTGTGAATAGCACTGCAATGAACATATGAGCATATGTGTCTTTTTGGCAGAATGATTTATTTTCCTCTGGGTATACACTCAGTAATGGGATTGCTGTGTCAAATGGTAGCACTATTTTTAGTACTTCAAGAGATGTTCAAACTGCTTTCCACGCTGGCTGAACCAATTTACATTCCCACTAACAGTGTATGTGTTTCCTTTTCTTTATGGCCTCACCAACATCTGTTATTCTTTGACTTTTTAATAATAGCCATTCCTACTGGTGTGAGGTGGTATCCCATTGTGGTTTTGATTTGCATTTCACTCATTATTTGTGATGGTGAGCATTTGTTCATATGTTTGTTGGATGCTTGTGTGTCTTCTTTTGAGAAATATCTGTTCATGGCTTTGCCCACTTTTTAACGGGGTTATTTGGTTTTTGCTTGTTAATTTGTTTAAGTTCTTTGCAGATCCTAGATAGTAGACTATTGTTGGATGTATATTCTGCAAATATTTCTCCAATTCTGTAGATTATCTGTTTACTCTGTTGATAGTTTCTTTTTCTGTGCAGAAGCTCTTTAGTTTAATTAGGCCCCACTTGTCAATTTTCCCTTTTTTTTTTTTTTTTTTTTGAGGAGGAGTCTCACTCTGTCACCCATGCTGGAGTATAATGGTACCATCTCAGCTCACTGCAACCTCTGCCTCCCAGGTTCAAGTGATTGTCCCACCTCAGCCTCCCGAGTAGCTGGGATTACAGGCATGCACCACCACCCCCAGGTGATTTTTGTATTTTTAGTAGAGATAGGGTTTCACTATGTTGGCCAGGCTGGTCTTGAACTCCTGACCTCAGGTGATCTGCCCACCTTGGCCTCCCAAAATGCTGGGATTACAGGCGTGAGCCACCGGCCTCAGTGTTCATTTTTGTTGCAATTGCTTTTGGGTACTTAGTCATACATTCTTTGTTAAGGCCAAGGTCCTGAAGGGGCATTTCCTAGGTTTTATTCTAGGATTTTTATACTGTTAGGTCTTAAGTTTAAGTCTTTAATCCGTCTTGAGTTAATTTTTGTGTATGGTGATAGGTAGTCATCTAGTTTCATTCTTCAGCATATGGCTAGCCAGTAATCCCAGCACCCACTTACTGAATAGGGAGTCCTTTCTCATTGCTTATTTTTGTTAACTTCATCAAAGATCAGATACTGGTGGATGTGTGGCTTTATTTCTGGGTTTGCAACTTTTCAATAAATAATCTGGGACTAACTTTGAAATGGGTCATTTGAAAAATGGAATTAGATGTTTACTTTACATAATAAATAAGAATCAATTTCAGGTATATTAAAGACTTAGAGTAAAATGCAAAATTATAAAACTCTTAGGAGATGACATAAGAAATGATCCTTCTGATCTGGATTGAAAACTTTTTGTTCAATACATAAAAACCTCTGAAGAAACATTGGGAGACATTGAAAGTATAACAGTTTAGAATTCCGTTCCAGCAAGTAACCAAAAAAAAAGGAGATACTTCACATGGGGCAAAAAATATGTTCAAAATCTAATTTGGGTGAATTATAGTGCTTGGAGAAAGCATTAAAGATAAATCAGCTAACACGGGCTTCTCATGCAGAGGCCTCCTTCTCACACCCCAGTACAAATGGCTACCCTTTGTGACAAGAGCCAGATAGGAAGGCAAAGCAAGAAAAAGTACAATCCACACTCATCAACAGAAAATATGGGTCATTGAATTATCTTGCATAAGTAATAAAATAAATATTAAAGGTTAATATTGAGTCACAGAGGGCTTACCCTCCTATCAATATTAATGAATGTAGTACATTAGCACCTGAAAGCTACACTTAACATTTTCATCTGTAAGACAGATAAAAAGAAGTGATTCCTAGAGCATATAAAAATGATTTATAGCCAGGGACATCTGCCATGAACTACCCCCAAAATTATTTGGTTATAGGACAATGAATCATGGAAGCACCATTAAAAGCTGAGGCTAGAGAATGTAAGAATTTTCCCTCCAGGCCAGTGCTCACTAGCTGGTGACTCCACAGTCATTGCCATAAATATTTTAACCCCTGTGCTTCCTCATACGAACCACCTGCTCATAGGAGAACTATAAAATCCAGATAACTATAAATAATTTCTTCTCCTTTTTCTTTTCCCTTCTTTATCTCTTTCTCTCCTTGTATCTTTCCCTCCTCCCTTTCTTTACTCCCTCTCCCTTCTCTTTACTCCCCTCTTCTCCCTTTTTCTCCTTTTCCTCTTCCTTCACTTTCCCCTGTCTTTCTTTCTCCTTATTTTGTAGAAACAAAAATGACTCATAACTGAAGGTATAACTTTTTTTCTTAATGAGGGAAGTAGTAAAATCTTTCAATATGAGGCATATATGAAACTGATCTTGATAAATACAAAATATAACTCCGATGTGTTTCTAATATCAGATGTTTATAATATTCTCAGGAGTCTAGGACAATTTTTCTCTGCATGCTGGAAAGAGAAGAAAGTCTTATTTCCCCTATCTAAATAATTTCAGGTACATAGTAGATCAATAAAGCAGAGCTGGCATAAAACAATGATTATTTTATAAGGACAAGTCCGTGTGAAATAAACATAAAAGTCTAGACTTGTAGCTGTGACTTCTTTTATAATGACAGCAGATATGAAACATGAATTGCTTTCTTTCCTACAAAAACAGCTTTGCAATACTGGATGGGAGAAGACGGAGAATATAATTCTAATAACTGCCTGAGAGCACACTGACCTCTACTTTTAAGCTTCTAGTTTCTATACTCAATTCAAGTTAAAGAACGTGGATATTACTCCAAGATTTCTGTCTATCATCCCCTCTTCTCTTTCAGCTCCACTGTCTCCTACCACTTTGCCACAGCAACTTCATGGCATTATAGTGAGGACAACCTGTCTGACTAGGTGAGTGATTTCTGAAGATTCAGGCCAAGGTCACCAGCTGGTATTAAGGTTAAAGTGGCTTCTCAGTGCTAGAGAGTCACCAAGGTTAGTTGGGATGTCATATATGCTCATATTCACTCTCACTCTGTGCATTTAAATTTATACATCACCAAAAAAAAAAAAAAAAAAAAAAAAAAAAAAAGAAAGAAAGAAAACACATCGAAAACTCGGCAAACATCATTCCCAATCCGGCAGCACTTCTCTCCTATGTCTTGCTGGTTTCTGATTCATTCCTCTGCTCCATCTTCCCGTTCTCTTCCTAGGCTGATCCTTTAAGAATGAGGACTGTGTTTTTTGCTCCTGGCTGTTCTTTATAACATCTGTGACTGCCATGGGGCTGCAGTGGCCTCCCCTGAGAAGGGATTATGCGAACATTAGACAAGGGCCGTAGGGACGTGGCTGTACACCACCTGTTTTGTATGCAAAGTTACAACACTCTCCGCTGAACTCTTCAACCATCCTAATTTGATCCTCACCTTAGCATGTGCTTTGGGTGTTTTCCGTTTTATATTTCTTCACTTGTTTCTTCAGGGTTTCCCCTTTGGCTGGGGTTGAACAAGGAACTACAAGAAGGGTAGTGTAGCTGGCTACTCTTGAGATACTAAGTTTGCAGGTAATCAGAATCTTGGCTCCTGTGACCTACCCTCTGTTGATACACCTTGGTTATGCTATACGATATAGTGGAAGAGACTTTGCAGATGAAATTAAGACTTTGGGCTTTAAAATAGGGAGATTATTGGGAGGAACCCATCTAATCACATAAGGCCTTAAAAGCGAGAACTTTCTCCATTTGTAAGCGAAGAAAGATTCATCAGAAAAGGAAGTGAAAGAGATTCAACATGTGAGAGGGACACAGCCCATTGTTGCTGGCTTTGAAGATGAAGAGAGATTTATTATAAGAAATCAGCTCAAATAATTATGGAGGCTGACAAGTCCCAAGACTTGCAGAGTGAGTTGGCAAGCTAAAGACGCAGGAAGAGTCAGCATTTTAGTTTGAGTCTGCACGCAAAACAAAACAAAAAACAAAACAAAACAAAACAAAACAAAACAAAAAAATCCATGTCTCTTTTCTTTCTTTCTTTGAAGTTCTGGGATACATGTGGAGAACGTGTAGGTTTGTTACATAGGCATACATGTGCCATGGTGGTTTGCTGCACCTATCAACCCATCATCTAGGTTTTAAGCCCTGAATGCATTAGGTATTTATCCTAATGCTCTCCCTCCCCTTGCCTCCAACCTCCCGACAGGCCCCGGTGTGTGATGTTCCCCTCTCCGTATCCCTGTGTTCTCATTGTTCAACTCCCACTTATGAGTGAGAACATGCAGTGTTTGGTTTTCTGTTCCTGTGTTAGTTTACTGAGAATGATGGTTTCCAGCTTCATCCATGTCCCTGCAAAGGACATGAACCCATTCTTCTTTATGGCTCCATAGCATTCCATGGTGTATATGTGCCACATTTTCTTTATCCAGTCTATCATTGATGGACATTTGGGTTGGTTCCAAGTCTTTGCTATTGTAAATAGTGCTGCAATAAACATAGGATTTATAATCCTTTGGGTATATACCCAGTAATGGGATTGCTGGGTCAAGTGGTATGTCTGGTTCTAGATCCTGGAAGAATCACCACACTGTCTTCCACAATGGTTGAACTAATTTACACTCCCACCAACAGTGTAAAAGTGTTCCTATTTCTCCACAACCTCACCAGCATCTGTTGTTTCCTGACTTTTTAATAATCGCCATTCTCACTGGTGTGAGGTGGTATTTCATTGTGGTTTTGATTTGCATTTCCCTCATGACCAGTGATGGTGAGCTTTTTTTCATACGTTCGTTGGGGGCATAAATGCCTTATTTTGAGAAGTGTCTGTTCATATCCTTCACCCACTTTTTGATGGGGTTGTTTTTTCTTATAAATTTGTTTAAGTTCTTTGTAGATTCTAGATATTAGACCTTTGTCAGACGGATAGATTGCAAAAATTTTCTCCTATTCTTTAGGTTGCCTGTTCACTCTGATGATAGTTTCTTTTGCTGTGCAGACGCTCTTCAGTTTAACTAGATCCCATTTGTCAGTTTTGGCTTTTGTTGCAATTGCTTTTGGTGTTTTAGTCATGTAGTCTTTACCCATGTCCTATTTCTAAGGCAGTTAGGCAGGAGGAATTCTTTCTTACTTAGGAGAAGGTCAGTCTTCTGTTCTCTTTAGTCCTTCTACTGATTGGATGAGGCCCACCCTCATTAGGGAGGGCCATCTGTTTTACTAAGTCTGCTGATTCAAATGCTAAGCTCATCCATACCATTCTCATAGAAACACCTGGAACGATGTCTGGCCATATATTTGGGTGTCCTGTTGCTCGGTCAAGAAGATACATAAAATTAACTATTACAGGGGCTATGAGCTGGGGAACCAACAACCTTTAAAGGCAGATGATGACATCCAGCTGACAGCCAGGATGGAAAGGCGGACCTATGGCCACATTGAACTGATTTGTGCCAATAGCCTGAATGAACCTAGAAGCAGATCCTCCCCTGCCACACACACAAGCTTCCATGTAAGAGCCCAGGGTGGCCAACACCTTGATTCTGGACTCATGAGACCCAGAGCAGAGGACCCATCCGCACCCACCCAGACTTCTGACCTGCAAAACTGTAAAATAATAAATTTGTGTTGTTTTAAGTCACTTTGTTTCTGGTAATTTGTTATGGGAAATCAATGTACTATTTTTCTCCTTATAATTTTCCATCTCTCTTTCTTCCATTTAAAAAGGAAGTTGGCTCTGTGTTTTAGGGAGCTATGAGGGTAGGTGGAGAGTATGTCCAGAATTTGTCTGCACATTTTAAATAAATTTATATTTCAATATAAATATTAATAAAGTATAAGATATATTTAAATATATTTAAATATATAATACAATAAAAAGCATAAAATATTACGATTTGATATGTATATTTTGATGAAATATAAGGCCATAGGGAAAAGGAATTTTTGAGTTTAGACAGAGTGTCTAGATGAGAAGAAATCAGAGGCAGGAAAGGGAGACTGTTTTCTGTAACCCTGAGATCTCACTGGAGTTGTGGGCAGGAGACTGGGAGAGAGAAGCAAAGGGACCACCAGAAGGTCCTGAGGAACTGACCGACAGAAAGGACACGTTGCCTAGAATGAGCTTGGGGACTGGGCCTGATGAAAGATCTCCACTGGGAGCATCGCTGGAAAGTCCAAGAGTGCTGTGAAGCCTGTGCCGCTGTTCCTATGCTCTTCCTACACTGCACACACCTACACGTTCACCTGGGGGGCATGAACGGATGAGCTTGACAGTACTCTAGGCTGGGAAAGATGTGGTCAACAACCCCACCACTTTCCAATAGCAAAGCCATGGTTCTCTGCCTCCTCTCAGTTTCCCCTTACATTCGAGGGTTTGTGGGGTGTCTTATACATGTTCTCCCATGCACAGGCCTTTCGGTCATCCCTCGCATGGCCAATCTCCTGGGCTCCACTCTGTGGGTTGTGATGATGCTTCTGGTGCTACCAACCGACAGTTCTGCTCTGCATCCCCAGTTGTAACAATCCAAGTTCTCCACTCAGCACTCTGCATCTGTTTCGGGCACCTCAGCAGACAAGAGTTCCTCAGTTCTACCCTGGGAGCTACACGGTGACACATTCTACAAAGTGGCACCACCTCCTGGCTTTCTTCAACTCACAGAAATATCTCCAAAAAGCAGGTGGCCACATACTTTAACACCTAAATCCGAGCACTTTTGATAATGAAGGGAAGGAGCTATTGATAATGATGCCAGGACAATAGGCATCTAAGTCAAGGTTATCCCAGGCAAATCAGGTGATATGGTTTAGTCTGTGTCCCTACCCAAATCTCATCTCAAACTGTAATCCCCATGTCAGGGGAGGGATCTGATGTGAGGTGACTATATCATGGGGGCCATTTCCCATGCTGTTCTTGTGTTAGTGAGTAAGCTCTCACTAGATCTGATGATTTAAAAGTGTGTGGCAGTTCCCCGCTCGCTCACACTCTCTCCTGCAACCATGAGAAGAAGGCCCTGGCTTTCCCTTTGCCTTCTGCCATGATTGTAAGTTTCCTGATGTCTCCTAGTCATGCTTTCTGTTAAGTCTGCAGAACTGTGATTCAATTAAGCCTCTTTTCCTTATAAATTACCCAGTCTCAGGTAGCTCTTGATAGCAGTGTGAATACGGACTAATACCTCACGGGTGTTGTCACTCTAGGAAAAAGGCTCTTTTCTTGGTTTAACATTGTTGGCCACAGCCTCTGCTGTCTGGTGCACTATGGTAGGGGTCCTATGATGCCTTGGATGGGTGTCGGGAAGCGGGGAGGAAGATGCACTCACTGATTTGCTGGATTCAAGATCTCCCCTCCGCTTTCTGCTCACTCTTGCTGACAACCCATGCTGGGTTGCCTTGTTTTCCCTTGTTTCAGGTTGGGGCCTTCCCTGAAGGTTTCTTGTCCCTCAAGCAGATATGTTTATGCCAGACTCTCTTTATGTCCTCCAGGCAGACCAGGCAGGCATGGATTCAAAGGTACACAGAGCTCATATTGCCAAACCGTGCATTTGCACAATGCTGAGTTACGGTCACACAACTAGAAAGGAATTGAGCCAGAACTAGAATCCAAGTCTTTTGAATTCCATTCCTTTGCTTTTACTTCAATACCATGAAGTTTCAGGTAGCTACAGGATAGACTTCTGGGCATAATACCTACCACGCTTGGCTGAGCAGAACTAGGTTCTTCAAGTTTCCTCACCAGACACTTTACTACTCTCACATCCCATGGGATCTCATGACTGCGCCCATGTATCTTTCCAAAAGTCACGCTTCCTCTATTTAGAAGAACAAAATGCAGCCACTATAGAAATTACTGTGAAGAAGTAAAGGAGAAAACCCACCTGAGCTAAAATGTTTTTAATGAGAAACTAATTTAGTAGCCCTCTAGTTTGAATATTCATGCCTTTGGTCACAGGGGAGGCAGAATTTTCTCGATGGCAGGTGGAAGGCAAAGGTTTAGAACCTGGGCCTTAAGACCCTTTTGTGTCTGCCATTGTACCTCCATGGAGCCTTGCTTGATTCTCACTACACAGTCTGAAGACACTGTCTGTGCACTCTCCAGAAGTGTCATACATTTAGATTTTACTGTTATAAAATGATCAGGTGTAATTTTGTAAGGTGAGGTCAGAAAATATTGCAGCCTCTCCCACTCCTCCCACCCCCTTTTAAAGCTAGTTTATCAAGTTAAAAAAAGGAAGAAATGTGCCTTCAAACAAACAGACTAAATCAGACTTTTCACAACCCTTGTCATTTAAAAGATGGTTTGTTGAAACTTCAGAGAGGTTAAACGTATGCCACAATTTGAGGGGGAAAAAAAAAAAACCACCACAGGCTTTCCAGGGTTGCAATTACAACCCTACTTAGTTGCCATGGTGACCACACAGCATATGGATTTTGTCAGATAAAGACATCAGGGGTGGTGAGAAGGGACAGTGTATTTTTTGAATCACCGCATGCCAAGTGTCAACTCCTTGGCAGTTCTCTTTCAAAAAAATTTTTGAAAGAAAATTTTTTTTTTTTAAGAAAAATATGTATCTGGATTGGGAGAGTGGGCTGGGGAGAAGAGCCAGGGTTTGGAAGAATAAAAAGGGGACAATTCCTAGAAGTGTTTAAAGAAAATCTGAATTTAAAATAAATTGAACATTAATGCCAAACTGTGTCATAAAGAGTCCTTAGGGTTTTAGTGTTAGAAGTACCTACTATCTAACAAATATGTTCAGATAAAAGGTGGCTGATCTGTTCCAGTTTCTCCTCTCTTATTTTTATATACCGTGTCATTTTAATGCTCCTCCCCCTGTTTTAACTGTATGTTATTTTTATTAATGAATTGTCAATCTCCTGGGCCAGTGATAAAAACTATACTGTAGAATAAGAATGTCTCTGTGCTGAAGACACAGGCCACTAAGATGGAAAATGATCCTATATATTTCTACCTGTAACAAAAAGCAAAAGCAAAAAACAACAACAAAACCACTTAATATCGTATCGACTCTAATAAAACTTAGAATCCTCAATTTACAGTTATCATTCAGAATGTATCTAGTCATAATGATTCCATCTGCTCCGCCAGCGGGCAAATGAAATGAAAGGATTGTGCTCCATCTCTGTCCTCCACCTTGGAGGGTATGTGAGCCTTGGAGTTGCTTAGCCTGGGTCCATACTAGCTGTGTGAGACTGAGAGATGGCAGAAACTCATCACAGCAACCGCGAGCTTCTGAGATTATGGACGTTACACTTTAGTGCAGGAAGAGGAACAATCAACACTGAACAAATAATAGAGAAGATATTTTCAGAGTGTTTTAAGGACTTGGAAAGAAAGAAACACGATCTTGTAATGGAGGGTCACTTGTAGGGGAGGACGGAAGCGGAATGGCGGGTAAGGTACCTATACGGAGATGGAGCATCCGAGGAGACCACTCGAGGAGGCGATATGTAAGTTAGAATCTGAGAAATGGAACACAGACAGCCAAGCCATGATCTGGGGAAAGACCAAGGCAAAAACAACACGAATACCCTAAGCAGACAGGAGTTTGGCTGAAGCAGAATAAGGATCATCAGCAGAGGGTAGGAGAAGAGGTTGCAGAAAGGAGTAGGTCATGAAGGGCCTGGTGGTCCAGGACACTGAGTTTTGGTTTTACTCTATTTCCTCAGGAGAAATTACAGAATTATATCAAAATGCTCCAGAATTTGTGAAAATCTGAAGGATGAGATGCCCTGGGAGGACTGCCTGTGGAAAAGAACAGATGGGGTTGGATACACGCAGGATATTATGCAGCAGTCCCAGCCAGCGCCTGGGGCTGACTTCACTGGTGATCCCCATTCCTGGCCCTCCACATCCCTGCAGGTAAAGTGAGTGGGCAAAGATTCGGCAACGGTTTGCAAGCCTTGATGATCGTCATGATACCTTGGCGAGTTTATTAAAAATGCAGGTTCCCAAACTCCATCCAAGGCTTCCTGAATCAGTATCACAATTATGAGGGCCAGAGAACCTCTCTTTCTGTTATATCCTCCTGGATGAGTCAGATCATCGGTCATGTTGGGACTCCTGGTGCAGGCTCTAGGAGCAGGCAAAGTCGATTGATGCCACTGAGGCTTGGGACACAAGATTAACAATTGCTTTCTATCTTCACAAATAGGGAGTCAGGAGGGTCTACAGGTACTCCCGAACAATGCATTCAACAATGGAGGCAAGACTGGGGCTCTAAATTCCACTCTGTTCCTTCTCCTCCCTTTGTGTGTACAATAGCACCCCCCTGGTGAGGGCTTTATGAGGCTTGGTTCTCCTTAGAATCCCAAATTGCCAATCTTAACTTGCTTAGTGCTTCTTACTCCTAAAATGAAGATGATTTGTAGGAATTACAAAGTTGTCTGTGTATGAAAATAGTGTGTCTGTCTCTTTAAACAAAAGGCATTAGGGAATATTAGCCAAGGCTAATTATGCAGATCACTTATAGCTAATAATAAAAATTTGCCTTAGGCTTTGTGGGAGTGTCACTTTTCGGGACTAAGGGTTGGTTTTCCTTCCCTTGTTGTTTTACATATTTCCAAATTTGTTTAAATGTGATAATCTGCAACACCGATAATTATAAAATGCTTAACTAAATAGAAATGTGTCAATCTTGAGACAGGCTCCTTATAAGACAAGTACGACAAAACCACTGACCCAAGCAATCTCCTTACACTGTACCCACCCGTTAGCTGTGGAGCGCTTATTTACAGAAGTGAAAAAAACAAAAAATCCTCCCAATCTCATTCAGCCTTCTGCCTCTTTCTTGAAGCCAGTGTGGGCATCAGAAAATGTCCACTGTATAGACATCTATTTGAAGCTGGACCCCGATCAACATCCAATTTAATACAGGTCAGTGAACGAGCGTTAAAAAGCAAGGTCTCTCGTCTGCTTCCAATCTATACTGGATTAAAAACAATGATTTAAAGGTGAAAGGCTCTGTGCCCGGGCCACAAGCTCAGTGCCACGCAGCGCTTTGGCCATTCTTCAGAGCTGAAATCCTTGGCACCATGTTTTCCTGAGGTCATCTTCATCAGACAGGCCGTTGCTCGGTCTCATCCTGCCAGAGAATTTATTATATCGATTTGGGGAATAAGGTTAATTGAAATGAACTTTTGGTTTGAAAGGTAGCTTTCGTGCAAGCCTCAACAATTAAAATGGAATTCTTCTCCTTTAAATGACTTGGGCTCATTTGACTGCCTGGACAGCGGCTGTTTAGAACAGAGGCAGGCATAATTTTACAATATGAAATGCTCATTTACTTTTCTCCTGTTGCTATAACAACTCACTTTTGAACCAGACGTGGTGATAGAAAGCCTTGGCTTTGCAATGAATTTCACATTGGTTTTGTTTAGATTTTTCAATCCCTTCGCTTGGAACTGCAGCTGGAAGTGCAGGAATAGATTTTACTCTTTCCTTTTTTAGAAACCTTGCTTAGGACTGAAGCTTTGTGTTTCCAGCTTGTCTCAAGGGTTGAAAAAAAAAATTACAACCCATGTGCAGTTTATGATTTTTCTGACATAAATCATATTTCAAACTCAGATTGTGCTCTTCTTTCCCTTAAAGGTAACACCAGGGTTTTTGGCGCTTCTGGCGGAGAAATATGACTGTCAATTCATTCTGCTTTTGAATCTTCTTCTGTCCAAATGTTACCAGCAAGACCTGTGTCTCTGCAGGATTTGGGGATCTGTAAACCTCAAAATCCTGTTAAGCCTCACACTGCATAGCAACATGCTTTGTTTCTTAATGACTCCAAGGGAAAGGCAAGTAGATATGGCAAACATAAAACAGACAAATATTTTCAGAAAAACACAAAAGACTAATCACATCGAACAAGACTCCAATTCTGCTTCCTTCCCCTTCTTAAAATCCTCCACCAATAACAGGAGCTCATGCGGGCCTAACATGTACTCCCGTGCTTTTGGGAGCACCAGGTGATTTGAACACAGGCAGAATTAAGAACTGAACTGAAAAACAGGCTCAAATGAAACCAATGCTTTCCAGTCAATATCTATATTTTCCTTTTTGGGAAGATAAACCAAAGAATCATTTTCACGGCTTGATAAAATTGTTTAAAATCATGGAATTCTGGAGGCTAAGAAATAAGATGTGAAAAATAATGCCAAGAAATATAAGCCTCTCCTTCCCACACCCCATCTCTAGTAAGATAGGAAGTGGCCATCTGCCAGTTCTGGCCCTGTGGACCTGGTCACCTGCTTTTGTCCATAGGTCTTTTTTTTTTTTTTTTTTGAGACGGAGTCTCGCTCTGTCACCCAGGCTGGAGTGCAGTGGCCGGATCTCAGCTCACTGCAAGCTCCGCCTCCCGGGTTCACGGCATTCTCCTGCCTCAGCCTCCCGAGTAGCTGGGACTACAGGCGCCTGCCACCTCGCCCGGCTAAGTTTTTTTTTGTATTTTTAGTAGAGACGGGGTTTCACTGTGTTAGCCAGGATGGTCTCGATCTCCTGACCTCGTGATCCGCCCGTCTCGGCCTCCCAAAGTGCTGGGATTACAGGCTTGAGCCACCGCGCCCGGCCTTGTCCATAGGTCTTATGAGGAGGAAGAGCCAAATTGTTCATCAGTAGCTTCTGTTCTTTAAATATTAAGATGAAATTCACAGACATTGACAAGGTAAATACATTTAAGATCCTAAGGCGTCCTGTGAGTGTCAACGAGATGGTGCAACACGTATAAGCGTCAGCATTTTCATCCTCTTTGGATACGTTGTTTTTCTCTTGAATTACCCACACGATTCTGTGAGGCATACACACAAACATGGTTAGAAGGTATGCTCTGTGGCAGAAACATACACAACACATTTGTTTCTGGTGGCAATACAAAAAATATGACCTATTTTGGAACATAATTACGATGACCTTTAAGTAGAGATATTCATTTTCAATGCTGGTGAATCCATTAAAATTAATCTCCAAGCACAGAATCAAAAGAAAAAAAATGTAGTAATGAGCCTGATTCTTCTCCCTCTTTCTCTCTCTCTCTTTCTCAATAGAGAGAGAAGAATATCAAACATTATCCAAGAAGCTCAGGCAACTGTGAAAATTCACATTTCTGCTAGAGCAGAGGAGAGCCTGGTACAACTCAGCCTCTTCGCCAGGCAGCCTGTTTGGAGTCTTTGCTGGATAATCAGCCATTCATAAGTGTAAATTTGGAGTCCTCCAAACTCACAATTTCTATTAGGTTGGTGCAAAAGTAATTGCAGTCTTTGCCATTAAAAGTTAACTTTGTAAATGAAGTATGGAAGAAGGAGAATCAATACTCGAGGACCTCTAGGTGCTAGGTGCTGATTTCATTTAAAATAAAACACATCCTAAGCAGTTTTATAACCATAAGTGTGAAAAATAGATCAAATAAACTCAGGGAGGCCTACAAACTTGTTATTTGGCAAACTTTTGGAGCTCATATCAGTTCACATATTCACTAGTCCTAATTTTCATATCTGGCTTGATAAGCAATTTAAAAACTATTTTTATATTTTAGAGTTATGGAGGGGTAGATAAGATATACTTTTATGACATCAGCAAAAATTTTCACTTTTTTCTCAATAACTTCTTTGTAATTTATGACTTATATCTTAACTGCTTCCAAAAAGGGCTGAAGAAGCCATTTTTTCCCCTCTTCATGACACACATGTTGCTTTCTCATTAAAATCATCTGGACACATTCAAAGTTAAAGGGTGACACAGTTCGTGGGAGAATACTATTCAATAATCTTATTAATATTTCAATAGCAACCGAAGAGAACACAGTAGGAGCTGGCACTGAGCTCTCAAGGCCTTCTTTAATGACTGGGATGAATGAGGCGAGCATGGCCTCTTCTGCATGACTTGGGCAAACTTTCATATCCCACTGACAACTGGAGAAGTGGTCACAAGCAACTTGTCTGTATCACAGAGCCATGAGTGGTGGGCCTAGATCATGACCCTAGACACATGGATCTAACCACTAGGAAACACTGCCTCATAAATATCTTTGTTCAGAGAGAAGCCAGTAAAAACAGAACATTTTGAGAGGGAAAATAGCAAGAACAAATAACAGATGTAAAAGAAGTACACCTATCAAAGTGCAGAAATTCTGAAAATGACCTTGAGTTAATCACATAATGTTACAAATATTCCAAAAGATTATACACAGATAACAGCAAGAAAAGTGATAGACTGAAGTGAGACCATAACAGAACTTCATCCATTCACTCAATGATAAAGAAAAACAAGGCCGGGCGCGGTGGCTCAAGCCTGTAATCCCAGCACTTTGGGAGGCCGAGACAGGCGGATCACGAGGTCAGGAGATCGAGACCATCCTGGCTAACATGGTGAAACCCCGTCTCTACTAAAAAATACAAAAAACTAGCCGGGCGAGGTGGCGGCGCCTGTGGTCTCAGCTACTCGGGAGGCTGAGGCAGGAGAATGGCGTGAACCCGGGGGTGGAGCTTGCAGTGAGCTGAGATCTGGCCACTGCACTCCAGCCTGGGCAACAGAGCGAGACTCCATCACAAAAAAAAAAAAAAAAAAAAAGAAAAACAAAAATAAAAAAATATTTTGAGTGGTCATTACATGCCGGGAACCGTGCTATTTTGGGAACAAAGACTAGTAAACTGCAGTCTTTGCTCTCAGGTAGAAGTCTCATTAGCAGGGGTATATATTAATAGAAACAAAGCCATCCTGCTTTAGTAAGGGCTAAAATAAAGCACATTGGCAGAGGAGTTAGGGAGGGCACCTCAAGAGGTGATGTGTGAACCAGGTCTTGTATGAAAGAGAGGAGTGTTCCAGATATAGATATGAAGAGGGACTAGAGACAGAATAGAATCAGAGTTAGAAGTATGTCTATTACATGTGTTGTTATTTGGTAGTGAAATATTAATATCTCAATAGTGACCAAAGGGAACAGTAAGAGCTAGCACCGAGCTCTTTGAGGCCTTCTTTAATGACCTATAATGTCATGCTCAAGATATGAGGCTATGTTACCTCATTGCAGGATTTTTTTAGCAGGAGGGCAGTGACATGATGGGGTTTGTGTTTTAGCAAGTGTTCCTGTGCTAGTGTGGAAAATGGAGTAGGGATGGGGAGAGAAAGAGGCGCGTCAGGAGATAATGGCATCAACCCCAGGAGCAGCTTTTGAGGCCTCAGTTTAGGCAGGTGACCGTTCTGAAAGCCTATTCAAGCATACTAGTTTGCATTACAATTTGCCAACTGAGTAGACATCTATATGACTGTATGGCAGAAAGATAAAGTTGCCAAAGCAACTTTATTTAAGCTGCAATGCTTGTGAGTTTTCCGATCGTATGCACAGTTTAGGTGCAGAGAGGAGAACCATGCATTCTTTCCTTCCTTTCTACTGTATTCTCTGAGCCTGCTCCTTCATCTGTAAAATGATGGTAACCATAGCACCTCTCTCATGGTGTGGTTATGAGAAAAGAACAGGATAATTCCTGTGACATGCTTAGCCAGTGGAAGGCAAACCTTAGTCACTCAATAAATGCTAGCTCTGATTATGTTATCTGCACATTTATCTCACTTGGTTTGTGCGTGTGTTGGCTAGGAGGGGTCTGTGTGAATGTCTTGCGTGATGGGTGTGCATGTGTGTTCATCTGTCTGTGAGTGTGTTTAATGGGTATGTGTGTGTGTGCACACTGTGTGTGTGCTGGACCTCCACAATGCCCCTTTCTAAGCTCTGCTGCATTTTTTTGTTTTCAAAATTTCCCTAGAGGACCCTTTATTGGCTTATTTCAGAGAGTGAAAAGAGCATGAGATCTTTACTGTAAGACCAAGTTTATTTATTTATTGACGTGAAAATTATATTTCAGTGCTCATAAATGAAGTTTTATTAGAATGGAGCCAGAGACACTCATTTACATATGGCTACTTTAGAGCTTCAACAACACAGTTGAGTAGTTGTGACAGAGACCATATGGCTTGGATAGCCTAAAATATTTACTATTTGATATGAACTCTTGGCCACTTTCAGGAAAAGTTTGCCAATTCCTGATACAATTGGCGAGTGGTGACACAAATTTGCAAATTGATGCAAAACTGGTCAAAATCCACCTTGCCATAAAATGTAATGTTGAAATCATACCTTCCACAGAAGGAAAATCAATGGCATCTCCATCAGAAAAAATTCACGCAAGACTAAAGCTTTAAAAAATAAAATAAAGAACTAGAAAAAGTTAAGAATACCATATGTATTAGTCTGTTTTCATGCTGCTGATAAAGACATACCCAAGACTGGGAAGAAAAGGGGGTTTAATTGGACTTACAGTTCCACATGACTGGGGAGGCCTCAGAATCATGGGGAGAGGCAAAAGGCAATACTTACATGGTGGCAGCAAGAGAAAATGAGGAAGATGCAAAAGCGGAAACCCCTGATACAACCATCCGATCTCATGAGACTTACTCACTACCATGAGAACAGCATGGGGGAAACCACCCCCATGATTGAAATTATCTCCCATCAGGTCCCTCCCACAACACATGGGAATTATGGGAGTACAATTCAAGATGAGATTTGGGTGGGGACACAGAGCCAAACCATATCACCAGACCCTTGGGGTGCTGAAGAACCATTTTGTCTTTCACTTGGATCCTCTTTTGTTCTCCATAGTCCTGATTACAAAAGTTTGATGCACATTCTTGCCATCATCCTTGAAAACGACTACTACAGGCATACTTTCTATATTTAAGAAAAATAATCTCAGTCAACCACCCACAAAGAAAAAGAATGTAACACTCAAAGGATGCTGTGAAAGAAAATAAAACTTTAAGTCCTTTATAGGGAAGTTTCATGACAATGCTAAACTTCCTAGGACTTTTGAAAGGTATTTCTAGAAGTAGTAGTGAAATTACTCTGTTATTCAATTCATTTATCACAATATCTCTCCCTCCTGTTTGAAATGTAGGAGAGTGGACTCCCCTGAGCATCTTATTCCATTAAAAGGATTTATTTAGCTGTGATAAGTCAGTAGTTATATAGGTAGATTGAGTGTGCCATTACACAACCCCACACCAGAGTGGCATTTCTGCATACTTATGGTATGCCACTTTCTGTCTCTTGCTCAGTTTCCAAGAATGGCTGCATTGACTCATGGAGAGAGATGGAATGGTGTCAGAGATCCAAGTTCATGAGCAGCTTTGCCACTTACTAGGTGTTTGATCCTGGACAATGACTTTATCCTTATTCACTACCTAGCTTTGAAGCTACTTTAGAAGATTCAAATATGAATATGTAAAACATTTATCACATGATCTGGCATTTTAGAGGCTCAGTAATAGTAGTTATTATCAACCCACTACTATCCTGTTAACAAATCATGTTAGAAAGTATTGCCTATTCAGTTCACGTAGCTTATAGATTATACAAGTGGTGAGAGGAAGTTTATGAACAATTCTTTATTGTGAATGCAACTCACAAGATGCCATCCAACAACTTTGATTCACTGGGATTTAAAATTTCGTATCAAACAAGAAGTGAAAAATATTCCTTATCAAGGCATCACATAAGTAGGGCATACAATAGTAACCTCGGATGTACCTCTTGAATACTTCAGGGTGTTATGCAGAAATGAGAAATAGAGACACACACAGGAATGTATTCAGCAGAAGACTTAATAGAAGAATTGGAAAACAATAGCCATCTTCAAAGTTCTAACAAAATAAAAATAAGCAACAGGATTCAGTGCTACCAACACACAACTAAGGCAGCACCAGGGGGAAGCACTCTAGCGCATGCAGTTGGACATTTACGAAGAAGCCCAAAGCCCTTGATCAGAGTGCTGACATTTCTTTTGTGAAAGGCACTTGGCTTTGGAAATGATTCTCCCAGGCAGAAAGGACAATCCGTGTTTGATTGGAACCAGCATGCAGAAAGGCCAGTGTTTCACCACAAGCCGGTCTCTCTGTGTCGGTTTATGCTAGGATCTAACAGCTGCTGAAGTTCAGGGACGCCTTCTGAGCAGTACCTGGGGTGGTATTCGGTACAGTCAGCATGCCTCCTACAAATCACTGCTGAACAAAACTAGAAATCACAGACAAAAAAGAAATCCCAAAAAACAAAACACACAGAGACCAAAGAATAAACACAATCATCAGTCTAGTTCAAGGTAGAGTACAGGAGAGAGAAAAAGAGAAATTTTAATGAAGCCCGTTAGTTCAGGGCAAGGCATCAGGTTTCCCCTTTACCTGCCCAGTGGCTGGAGGAGGCTGAGGGCCCTGGATGTTCTGAATGCTTGCTCCAAACGCACAAGAGAGGTCTAATCTTCCCTTGGACCCAGAATGCTCAGCAAGTGACCAAAGCAAACTCAGATGAAGACATTCTGCCAGCTACCTCTCCGGCCATCATTTCCAAATCAAACACTTCTTTCTTGTGTGTGCTTCTCCAGAGAGCAGAGCAGCCAGCAGACAGAGACCAGGATTCCTTTCACAGCCACTGCTGGATACTGGGAGAAGTCGGCCTCACAGAGAATCTAAGTTATCCTGTGCTGACTGTGTCAATGTGCTTTTCTTAGTCTGTATCCCTTAAATAACCTCTACTGACATCAAGATGTCTAATTTGTAGTCAATCAGCCACTTCCCTGGTTGTAGATGAAATGGGTATACACATTCCCACTTGCTACAGGTTGGCATCACATAGAAATAAGCATCCTCCTCTCATCTATGGGTCAGGGACAGAGCAAAAAGTTCTCATCATTCAATCCATTGCCTAAAGACTCAAACACCATTCTTTGCTCTCAGCTTCTGCCATTTGAGCACGAAGGCCAGATCTACCCCAAGGCTCTTCTGTTGACTTCCAAGCAGTCACTTGAAAGAAGCCTCATCTTAATTAAGTCAAAACCCCTAGTTGTCGCTGACCATGCTATGCCTAAAGCATACTGTTAGGCTAGCTTGTCCTTTAGTGTAAATTGCCTTGAAAGGGGAAGCTGTTTAGAGGTCCAGAGAATACCCTTTATTGTCTCTAAGACTGACTCAAGATTGTTTTGGAATTGATCAGAATGAGAACATAAAGCTGTAGGAATCATACTATGTTCCATTTGGAGAGAGCTGGAAAGCTTTCAAAAGTGTTGATCTGAAGAAGAAAACAACTTTGGGCCCAAATATTTAAATATAACACTTTTTTTCTAAGTGATCTATAGTTCTTAGCCATTCCATGAATTATTATTTCCATTTTATAAATAAAGAACTTGAGGCCAACTAAACTTTTTTCTATATGGGCACTACTAGGTTGGGAATGTGTCTGTCACCACTGTGGGGAAGACTGGCAGCTGCCACTTCAATCTGGTGGCAGGCTCTGAAAGACCCAGCCTTTAGGCCTCCAGTTCCACTCTTGGTTGGCTAAAGAATTATTCAACGAATCTTCTTCTTTCTCTGTCCTGAACATTCCCTTCTAACAGCATAGGTTTTCAGGGAAATCTGATACTCAGTCCAAAAGAGCACCCTTTTGGGGGAGAATCAAGGCGTTAGACACCACGATTTGAGCCACCGGAACGGCAGCCAATTGACAATTTCTAGAGATTTTGTGAGCTGCTTGACATCAGATTGGTAGTTGAAAATTGGCTACCTTGAAAATATTTACACCACAGATATCAGCAAATGCTAAAAATTGGATCTTCTTTCCTATCCCAGGATCCAGCTGTTCAACAGTTAATAGCACACCACTGAACAGGGATAGAGCAAATGAGATAAGAAAGGCCAAAAATGGAGAGTCTCCATCTCTAGATACTCAGAAGCACGTCTATCTGAGGAAAAACCAGAAGATTCCTTTACAAACCAAGATTGGTCCATTTTTAATTCTTGGTATCATTGTGCATTTTAGGATTATTTTTTAAAAATTTATAAAAGTAGTAAATGAATATATTCTCATTGCAAAAATCATCGAAATAATATAGACGTATATGGAGGAAAAAAAATCCCTTTCCATTACCTTCCTATTTACACAGCACTTCCCAGAGAGTTCCTTATCAGTTGTGTGTACCCTTTCAGTTTTTATTCTATGCACCCTACACATGCATGCACATACACACATCCACATATTTATATGCACTTCTCTGCACTTTGTACTCTTATAAAATCTAGTCTGGTGAAGGTATTCCAAGATGCTGTTGCAATCTACAATCACCAAACCTCTTTCCATTAAATGAAGCTCATTCTCATTTGAGCAGAGATGATTTCTGCTCACTGTACATTTACTCTATTACCATTAATGCTTGAGGACATGCTTGAAAAATTCTGAAATATGTGACAAACGGATATATTTTTGGTTCCACCATAAAATGCCCACTTCAATGCTATCTATAGACCTCCCCATCATTCCAAACATAAATTAGCAACAAATAACTTGAAGAAAATATAATGATAGAGATAATAGGCTTCATATGTAAAAATCAATTATTCTGAAACATTTGGGGCCTACTTTATATAAATAGCTCATAAAATTGGTTTTGTTTATTGATGTTTCAGGAAAACAACTATGTATTTGAAATGCCAATGATATTGTTGAAAAATATTATTAATTACCTGGTATAAAATAGGATCATTATCTCACATGATATAATTCATGGAAAGTATTTTCAAAACTGTAAAGTGCTACACAAATAGTAGCTATTGATGGCCTGCATAAAAGAGATAGTTGTTCTCTCTTTTTTTGCATATGTTATTAAATGGGCTGTATATCAAGCCTGCATTCCTTATGCTTTGCCATGTTTCACACGATTTTATCCATGTAAGTGTTTATTTCTAACTCAGCGAGCAATTGTTATGCATTATGCATAAGCCTTCAACTTTCAATATTCAGATAACTTAGAATTTCTATATATAATTTAAATTCCCTTCATATAAATGACTCTCCATATATTTCAGTTAAATACGCTAATTCTCAGGTTATTCAGGATAGGAAGGGTGGGCTTGGCAAGAACAATCCAAAAGAGCTGATAATGCCCAGCACATCGACATTTTTCAGGATGTGCCACATCTGTCCGGTGTGGATCTGAATAATCAAGCATTATGTTAAGACTGACTATTTCCCCTGTGGCCATGTGAAGTCCCCTGGCAGACACACATCTTCCATTTCCTCCTCGGCATTCTGTGTTTGGCTTAGCAGAATCCACTAAACACTATTAAATGAATAACTGTGAAGGTAATAAAAACAATAACCAAACCATTAAATGCACCGAAGTCCATTCAAACATGTAGGGTCACTTGACATTTCTTTTATTCAAAGGCCATTTCCTAAATGTCCCAGTGACTGCTGAGCATTTGTTTCACATCCTCATGCTGCTAGTGGCATCTACATTTAATGTCAAAATAGCCACCTACTCTTGAAATAGAGTGACCACTGTAGCTCCAAATCTTACAGCCTTAGGAGATAGATGCAAGCATTGATTTGATAGACTGAAGTTTATGCTTTACCTCTTTTTAAATAAGCTCACTCTTTGGGAGCAAGCACTTAAAGGGATTCCCAAAATACTTGCACACATTTCTGTCAGATAGTATCACCGTCACTATATGATTTAAACAAGCATGTATTCATCACACTTAAACCAGATGTCATCTGAGTAGATGAGAAATGAATCATGTGCTCCTGACAGCTTGTTTATTTCTGGCAACACTTTCCAGCAGGGATTGTATAAATGTACAAAACAATTTTCTCATATCTAGATATGAGGATGAAAGTCCAAATACTACAGGAATAAGCTTTCCTCCAAGGAGGTGTTCCTTCAAAACAGACTTTCTTTCCCCTATGACAAAGGGATGTGTGACTTCCAGTCTTGGGGATGGAATCTCTTTGTGGCCACCTCCAACATAAAGAACCACTTCCATTAATTAAAGAGTAGCTTCCACCAACCAAAATGTGCTAAGAGTGGTGGGCTCAGCATTTTGTTAACTTATCTCATTTAATCCTCCTAACAACTTTAGAAGAGGTATCTCCTCTCCATTTTACAGCTGAGGACACAACGCTATAGAGAGAAGCTGAGTAAATTGCTGACGGATTTCCAAGGATTAAGTATGAGACAAATCAGTGGTTCACACCAGGCCTTTTGACTTCAAAGCCTGTGCTACACTGCTGGGAGCCTCAGATTCTGGGCTGATAACCTTTTGGAGCCTCCTGTTCCTTATTTGTCGGATTAGGGAGTTGGGCAATGGAATAACTAGAGTCTTTCCAGTTTTAGAATTCTAAAAAAATGTGAGCACTTCCCATCATATAAAACACTTTATATCACATTTTTGGTCAGTTTGCACACTTTCGTAACTTACATATTGCAAATATGCAGGAGGTTAGCCTGTCGATAAATAAAATATATCCTGGTGGTTTTCCAGTTTGATTACAATTCTTTTGTATTACAAGATTACCATTCGTTGATTACAAGAACATGGATGGTGAGAGCCTTTGTAGCACAAAGCCTTGGGAATCAAAAAAATTTGTAAATTTCATTTTCTAGGCAAGTTAGGCCAAATGATCAGGGGAACACTATGTGGTTCTAAGTGCCACAGAGAATTATCACTAGGATTACTTTACAGTTCCTGAGGCAACTCAATGGCTTAAAATAATGACCCTTCAAATAATGAGGATAAAACATGAAAAGAGAGATGGTGAACAAATGATTGGTGAGGACTGCCATTCTGCAATATTAAGGTCTTCTTGATAAATCCTATAGATTCAGGCTAGCTCCCAGGTCAGAAGGTCATGATTCAGTGGCCAGAGGAACTGCGGTGTCAACTTTAAATGATGTCCCTCCCTGCTACAGACCTGGGAAGAGGTGGCATTTAAAGAAAAATATAAAATATCACCAATGCCCTATATGCTTATATCATCACCTGCTTCTTTCCTTTGAGGGTGAGGATATAAAGATCAGAGCACCTAATCCATATAGAGTTGGCTTGCAAATGAAAGGCCTTCCAAGAGCCACACTAAAGATAAGGAAAATATGTGTCCCTTTCGGAAGCTGTTGCAATCGAATTTATTTCATCCCCATGATGTGCCATAGATTTTAGAGCGCTCTTCTTTTTTCTTATTCAACTAAGAATGCACTCCTCCTCAATTCTGAAGATATCGCCTTATGGGATAAGCTGCTGTTGATCAGAAAAAGTTTTCAAAAAGTTAATATAACGTTATAGGGTGCATATGAACAGAGGCTGTGAAAGTAGCATTTCTGTCAGGGTGGTAAGATTATAGGAGAATGTATTTCATGTTTTGTATTTCCATTGATATTGCAATAATATTGTTTTAATCATATATGCAGATACTGAGGCAGGAAAAGCTAATTTGATAAATATAAGTTGATTGTAACAACATAACTCCCACACATGGCTCGCCACAAGCAAAAACTAAGTCCCTATTCTGTGTGCTCTCTGGGATCACCCATGGGAAGGATCTGAATTTCTGACAGTCTTAAATGTGACAGCAGTCTTTTAGCATGTAGACGAGTACAGTAATTTGGCAGCAAACTCAAAACTCATGCTCACCAGACTGGTAGATCGGAAATAAATCACAGATGTCACACATGTTCTTCTAGAAGGGAGAGAATTGATAAGGTGCCAAATCCCATCACACCCACGCCGTTCTTGTTCCAATTGATAGAACCTCTCACCCTTGAAATTCTGACAAGTACTATTAGGGAAAGAGACTCTAACTCATATCTCTTCCTGACTCTTTATCCATCTTTCCAAAGAGTGTCTATCTGAGCTCAGTCTCAGACTCATTTAATTATGACATCTGAATCAATACTCCATGCTAGCCCCAGACTGCACTGGCTTGCTTGGCAGTTTCCAATATCTGTGACAGCCCGTCTAAAAATGTTCACCTTCTCATTTGAAAAGAAGGTACCTGACTTGCCATTGGGTTTCTTATTTTTAATTTTGAAATCAGTCATTACTTATAGGCCTTGCAAGATTTAACATATGTTTTCAAAAGCATATATGGCATTTTCTGAACTCAGATTCTCTTTCGGCCTCTGAAATGCTAAGCCAGAGACCACAGAAATGGAAATGAAACCAACAACAATTTAAATAAATTACAAGCTGACAACAATCTGCCTCAGAGATGTTTTAAATGAAATGTATTAACTGCAAAAATACCAGAATGCCTTAGACTATCTTAAGAGACTCCATTTTGATACTGTGGTAGATTTTTAGATATCTACATGTAAAGGAACATAACATGAGTGAGGTTTAGAAAAAAAAAGGGTTCCTCAAAAATGGTTTGTTCTTAGTCTGTTCTGTCTGCTATAAAAAATACCATAAACTATGTAGCTCATAAACAGTAGATTTATTTTTCATAGTTCTGGAGGCTGGGAAGTCCAAAATCAAGGCAGATTCAGTATCTGGTGAGCTCTCGCTTACTGGTTCATAAACAGTCATCGTTTTCACTATGTCTTTACATGGCAGAAGGGGCAAGGAGGTCTCCTTTATAAAAGCATTAATCCCATGAATAAGGGCTCTATCTTCATGATCTAAACACCTTCCAAAGATCCCATCTCCCAATACCATCACTTTGGGGGTTAGGATTTCAATATATGAATTTCAAATTATGAATAAGATCAATTTATCTACTCATATTTATTGCGACAATTAGGTTCCAAATCTAGCATATTATGCTGAGGTCAGAATGTCTGTACATTCTATGTTCAAAGAACAGCTATGGTTATGCACTTAGAGCATAGGGACTGGCCTAGAATCAGAACACTTAAGAGTTGTCCTTGATCATCAAATCTGCAAGCTTAATGCAAATCACCTGGAGTCTCAATTTCCTTGGCAATCAGATATTCAGAGGGAGAGACAGCCTAGGATGTTGAACCTTTAAGTTGGAAAAGTCTGTGAATATAAGAACATCTCAACTGTGCATGCTTAGCCCTTAAAATGTTCATCAAGGAATTTTGGTCCTTTCTATATGTCTAGGCCTCTATGTGGCTCCAAGTTACAGGCCTATATGTGCATATGAGGTAAAGTCCTATGTGTGTCTCTAAGGCATAGGCCCCTAGAAGTCTATGTACATGGTTATAGGTCTATACATATCTATCAAGGATCAGCTTCTAAGGGCCTAAAAGCTGCAAGTCAATATGTGCCCATAAAGTGTAGGCCTATGTATATCTATAATGTTTAGCTTTTTATAGCTTTTAGTAACTAGGTTCTAACAGTGCAGGGCGTGTCACTAAATAAACATTTATGAATGACCACAGAACAGAACTTCATCTCATTTACTATATGAGCACATAATAATCTTTTATGAATCCTAACAATATCTTTCAAAACACATCTTTCTACTATAAAGACACATGCACACGTATATTTATTGCAGTACTGTTCACAATAGCAAAGACTTGGAACCAACCCAAATATCCATCAGTGATAGACTAGGTGTGTCTATAAGTTATGAAGCAATGCTTGTCTATAAGGTTTAGGTTCATATAAGTCTCAAATGTCTAGATAATGTCCCAAAGGGAGTCAAGGAATTAGTTAAATTACGCTGATAAGATTTTATCTAGTTTTTGGACTAAAGATAAACTCTACAATTATACTATGGGGAATAAAAAAGACAGGAACAAACAATCATGTACATACTCACATATACATATATAAAATTATTTCTTGGAAATATAAGGAAGAAGTCTGTATAAAATACAGATTTCATCATACGTAAGTTCTTTTCATTGTTGGGAATTGAAAAGGAGAACATATAAAATCTTTTTAATGAAGCTTTGTAAGCTGTTAAAATGAATGGTTTGGTGACTGTTTTTAATGCTCCTACCAAAAAGAAAAAAAAGACTCTTTATATCTTTCCCCTGTTAGCACTTAGTCTTATGGCCACTGGCAGGACTTAAATTCTTTAAGCTTAGCCTTGTCCTAAAGGAGAAATAGCCATTATGATTTGTTGCCTTTGGGAATGATACGTGATTGATGAGGGCTCAAATGTTCCAATAAGGGAAATATGAGGCCAAATACAGTTTGACAGATGTCCCAAACAATAATATTAATAGTTTACATTTATTATTGTCACTATCTTTTCAAGTGCTTTGATTAGATTCCCAGTGTACATTATGTACAAAATATTGTTGCTTGTTCATATTACTATAGTCATCTCAATGAGGCAATCAAAACCCACATAAAAAATTCTTCACAAAACACACAAAATATCCCAAAAGCGTTTTTGTGGATTGCTGCTTTTTATAGCTTTTAGTAACTAGGTTCTAAAAGTGCAGGGCGTGTCACTAAATAAACATTTATGAATGACCACAGAATAGAACTTCATCTCATTTACTATATGAGCACATAATAATCTTTTATGAATCCTAACAATATCTTTCAAAACATATCTTGAAAAACCTACACTTTTTTTGGCTTACAGAAATTGCTGAGAAAAGATGAGAGAAGAACTCTATTTTTCTGCTTTTAAACTAATTTCCCATCATTTGCAGATCACCCAGCTTTCAAATTTTCACATAGGAAAGAACTACAGTTATCCAGCTCTGGCTTCTTAAACCCATGGTTTAGACTTTGCTTTATCCTAACTGCAGATATGTTCTAGGACCGTAAAATATATTGGTAGATCCTCTTTTCATAGCCTGATTGCTTAGAAATAGTTTGTCTACCACTTCTCAAAAGAAGACATTTATGTGGCTAACACATGAAAAAAAAGCTCATCATCACTGGTCATTAGAGAAATGCAAATCAAAACCACAATGAGATACCATCTCACGCCACTTAGAATGCAATCATTAAAAAGTCAGGAAACAACAGATGCTGAAGAGGATGTGGAGAAATAGGAACACTTTTATGCTGCTGGTGGGAGTGTAAATTAGTTCCACCATGGTGGAAAACAGTGTGGCGATTCCTCAAGGATCTAGAATCAGAAATACCATTTGACCCAGCAATTCCAATACTGGGTATATACGCAAGGGATTATAAATCTTTCTACTATAAAGACACATGCACACGTATATTTATTGCAGTACTGTTCACAATAGCAAAGACTTGGAACCAACCCAAATATCCATCAGTGATAGACTGGATAAAGAAAATGTGGCACATATACACCATGGAATACTATGCAGCCATAAAAAAGGATGAGTTCATGTCCTTTGCAGGGACATGGATGAAGCTGGAAACCATCATCAGCAAACTAACACAAGAACAGAAAACCAAACATTGCATGTTCTCACTCATAAGTGGGAGCTGAACAATGAGAACACATGGACACGGGGAGGGGAACATCACACACCAGGGCCGGTCGGGGGCTGGGGGGCGCTGAGGGGGATAGCATTAGGAGAAATACCTAATGTAGATGATGGGTTGATGGGTGTAGCAAACCACCATAGCATGTGTATATCTACGTAACAAGCCTGCACGTTCTGCCCATGTATCCCAGAACTTAAAGTATAATACAAAAATGAAATAAAATTTTTAAAAAAGAAATAGTTTGTCTACTCAAACCTCCATATGGAGGGATGTTTTTGATCAGACATGTCAGCAGTGGAAGTCATTTAAGACAAATTTCCCCTGGGTTGAGACCGTTTTCTGATGCCAAAGACTATGAAGAAAATGTAATCTGAGTTCTCTGAATGAACTTTTTACCACTAGCACGTGTGGATGCAAGACAGCGCAGAGCAGAGAGAAGAGGCGGTGCAGTTCGGCATAAGTCCTTACTTAAGAGCATCATTCTAATTATTGTCCAAATCGAGATAGCTAGTTTTTTCCAAAAAAAGTTCGCCGACCAGGTCAACCTGTATAAACTGGCACTGTTGGAGGCAAACTGGGATGTACAGTCACACTCTCATCCCTGGCTGGGCAACCTTGTATGCATTATGCACTGTCTCTGGGCCTCAGTTGTCTTACATGAAAAAGGAGATTAACTGTATCTGCCTGACCTATCTTGGAGGATTATGGGAAACTTAATGTAGTAATGTTTATCAAAGCACTTTGGTAACCTAGAAAAACTATATAATAAAAAGATAAGCATCATTACTATTGATACTAACATGTGATTAGAGAAGTCATAAGAGCCTGAAAAATCCAAAAGAATGGAAAAAAAGGGATTTGTACTATCCCATTAGGCTTTCTGGGATATGTTTATTTATATATGATGTGTTATTTATTAAGGATTTTATGTAAATATCCTTTATATAGTTGTTGTATGGAAAAAATCTGCCACTTCTCAATTTCTTTTATTCTCATAGGATGGCCAAACCATGGATAATCCTCAATAGTAAATAATTGGAAAAGACATTTACATTCTAAACACATTATGGTGTGTTTAGGTAATTATTTTCCAGATTGAATATTCTACAGATTCACTTCCAAACATAACCTTTTAGAGGTTTAAGTTAACTGGATAATCATCTGTTCAGGTGGAAAAGATCTGGCTTCTCTTGATTGCAAACTTAATTCATGCTAATAGTGAACCTAGGCTGCCAAAAAACATCCAGGCTTCAGGTTCTTTGGTGGAAGTCCAGGCAGGGAAGGCCAGACATGGTGGCTCACACCTGTAATCTCAGCACTTTGGGAGGCTGACGCGGGCAGATCACCTGAAGCTGGGAGTTTGAGACCAACCTGACCAACATGACAAACCCTGTATCTACTAAAAATACAAAAATTAGCATGGTGGCGCATGCCTGTAATCCCAGCTACTCGGAAGTCTGAGGCAGGAGAATTGCTTGAACCCAGGAGGCAGAGATTGCAGTGAGCCGAGATCACACCACCACACTCCAGCCTGGGTGACAAAGCAAGACTCTGTCTTAAAAAAAAAAAAAAAAAAAAAAAAATGCAGGGGAAAGAAGGTCCTCTGTATTCAACACTGGTCAGTTCACACTTGGAATAAATGGTCCAGGACATTTGGAGCCATTCCAGACAAGAGTGATGAAGGCAGCAAGAGTCTGGAAACTATGTCATGTCTGCAGAGGTGGAAATAATTGGGGATATGTCAACTACAAAAGGAGACAACACACCTGAAGTGCTGTCATGTGGAAAAGAGATTTAGAGTTCCAAAAGGTGAGATAAGAACTAACAGATTGAAGTTATAGGGACAAAGGTTTGCCTCAACGTATCCAACTTCTTTCTAACATTTGGACTTGTTCACAAATGGAATAGGATACATCCAAAGCTCCTTGTCACTTACATTGTTCAAGCAGCAGCTGGAATCTTCCATAGCAGACAGAGGGCAATTGACTAGATCAGAGCTTTCTAAATTGTGTTCTGCAGAATCTGAGAAGGAACGACAAATACCTCGGGGGTCACATAGATTAGGACGGTCGGATGCTGCTCAATACTATAAGGGCTCCAAGCCCCCACCCCTGACTAACCAGAGCAGTTCCACTTCTGTTTGTCGAGGTTTTTGTTGCTGTTTTGTTTCTGCTTCTTTGTCTAATGTATTGTCTTATGTCTGCATAGTATTTATTTTGGAAAAAAATAGTAGGAGAGAGGTTCTTCTGAAAGATCTGTTTTAAAATAGCTGACATCAAAGCTTCTTTACAGGCCCAGCATGGTGGCTCATGCCTGCAATCCCAGAACTTTGGGAAGACGAGGCAGGTAGATCACCTGAGGTCAGGAGTTTGAGACCAGCCTAGCCTACATGGCGAAACCCTGTCTCTACTAAAAATACAAAAAAAGTACCCGGGAGTGGTGGTGGGCACCTGTAATCCCAGCTACTCGGGAGGCTGAGGCAGGAGAATCGCTTCAGCCCGGGAGGTGGAGGTTGCAGTGAGCTGAGATCACGCCACTGCACTCCAGGCTGGGCGACAGAGCGAGACTGTCTAAAACAAAACAAAAACCAAAAAAAAGCCTAAAACTTCTTTACAAGTCCAAAGTTCTGTAAGTTTATAAAAGTAAGTCAAGGGAGGGGTCCACTGTGCACATCCTCACCTTCTTTTTCAGAGTTTCCTGTAGTCCAGCTCTCAGATTAGTAGCCTCTCAAACACCGACTCCAAAAAAGAATGCAACTGGAATGTCTGATCTTCAAATGTTACCTTCTACATGTGAAAAACAGAAGTAAGTCAAAGGGTGTAGGATACCTAAATATTTGATTAAGAAAATTAGCCAATAACAATAAAGTAAATTTTGCTGAGGATAAAATGTAATTCAGATAATCAACATGTGGTTGTGTTTGTTTTTTAATCTACTTCTAGAAATCTACTTTTCAGAGAAGTCTAAAAATATGAAGACTAAATTAAATAACTGAAATGAAATTTACCTGTAAGTTTTCATTTTTGCTGTGTACAATTTTGAAATTTCTTTAACATTTACTTTCAGGGAGCTTGACTAGCTGAGCATCCTTCTTTATTTGACTGATCACTATCTCCTGATGCTCCATCCTGAGAATATTTCATTTATAGACAATGTTATATGGTCTTAGTGATTCTTAGCAAAATTTTTTTTATTATTATTATTATACTTTAAGTTCTGTGACACATGTGCAGAACGTGCAGGTTTGTTACATAAGTATACACGTGCCATGGTGGTTAGCTGCACCCATCAACCCATCATCTACATTAGGTATTTCTCCTAATGCTATCCCCCTCAGCCCCTCAGCCCCCAGCAGGCCCTGGTGTGTGATGATCCCCTCCCTGTGTCTGTGTGTTCTCACTGTTCAACTACCACTTATGAGTGAGAACATGCAGTCTTTGGTTTTCTGTTCCTGTGTTAGTTTGCTGAGAATGATGGTTTCCAGCTTCATTCATGTCCCTGCAAAGGACATGAACTCATCCTTTGTGATGGCTGCATAGTATTCCATGGTGTATATGTGCCACATTTTCTTTATCCAGTCTATCATTGATGGATATTTGGGTTGGTTCCAAGTCTTTGCTATTGTGAACAGTGCTGCAATAAATATACATGTGCATGTGTCTTTATAGTAGAAAGATTTATAATCCCTTGGTTATATACCCAGTAATGGGATTGTTGGGTCAAATGGTATTTCTGGTTGTAGATCCTTAAGGAATCACCACACTTAGCAAATGTTTTCAAACAACCAGGTTCTGAGACTCTGGGACTCAAATTAAAAAGTGGAAATGGAATATGAATCAACCTGTAGGACTATTGAATATATTTAGAAAAATGAGGGTAATAATTTGAACATAAAATTTACCTCCATTTCAGTAGAGTGTCTACAATATTAATTTAAAAAAGAAAATAATAAGTATTGGATATGGAGAAATTGGAGCCCTCGTACATTGTTGGTGGGAATGTAAAATGGTACAGCTGCCGTGGAAAATAGTGTAGCAGTTCCTCAAAAAATTAAACATGGAATTACCATATGATCCAGAAATTCCACTCTTAGATCTATACCCCAAAGAACTGAAAACAGAGACTCAAACAAATTCATCATACATGTATGATCATATTAGCCAAATATGATCACATAGCCAAATAAGAGATATATCATATTCACATAGCCAAAATAAGGGAACAACCCAAGTGTCCGCTAGTGGATGAACTGATCAACACAGTCTACTGGTCTATCACAGTGGAATATTACTCAACCATAAAAGGAATGAAGTAATGATACATACTCTAACCTGGATGAGCCTTGAAAACATTATGCCAAGTGAAAGAAGTTAAACACCATAGGTCATATGTTGATTTCATTGATATAAAATATCCAGAATAAGTAATTCCATACAGATAGAAATCAGATTAATGGTTGCCAGGGACTCGGGGGAGGAAGAAATTGATAGTGATTGCTTAACAGGTATAGGGTTCCTTTTGGGGTTATGAAAATATTTTGGAACAAGATAGAGGGGGTTGTTGTATAACATTATGAATGTACTTAATGCTACCAAATTTTTCACTTTAAAATGATTAATTTTATGTTTTATGAATTTTACCTCAATTAAAAATATGTATAGAGGAAATTAATTTTGTGAATCCCCTTTTGGGATAAAACATCAAATGTACCTACTTCTCAAGAGCACACTAAAACGTAGCATTATAATTTTTTTTAAAGTTTTACCGCCGGGCACGGTGGCTCACGCCTGTAATCCCAGCACTTTGGGAGGCTGAGTTGGGTGGATCACGAGGTCAGGAATTTGAGACCAGACTGGCCAATATGGTGAAACCCTGTCTCTACTAAAAATACAAAAGTTAGCTGGGCATGGTGGTGGGCGCCTGTAATCTCAGCTACTCTGGAGGCTAAGGCAGAATTGCTTGAACCTGGGTATGTGGAGGTTGCAGTAAGCCGAGATTGTGCCTTTGCACTCCAAGAGGGAAACTGCATCTCAAAAAAAATAAAATAAAATAAAAAAATAAGAATTACCACAGCTTCCACGCTCAGTGATGACTTCTGCTGACTGGCTTTTAGATGACATCGTTCAGAAAGACTGCCATCCTCCATTGACATCCACCCATCAGTGGTTCAGCCATTCACTCAGTCAGAAAGTTATTGAGTGCCCACCCCATAAAGCCCATGGAAACAGGCAGACTACCCACTTTCAAGGAGGTTTCAGTCTAGATGGGAAGATCAGGCTGAACGGACTGCTCAAGTTGTTATATGTTCCTTCAGTATAGATCCAAAGTGTCTCATCACTTTAGAGGAGACTATTGAGAGACAGAGAAGTATGGGAAGGCTTCACTGAGATGGCAGAGTCAGAGGCCAATCTCTAAAAACAGATGGGACCACTGGAACACTTTATGCACTCTTGTCTGACAGCATTTATCACACTGGATGATAGCTGTTAACATGTCTGTCTACCCTTATAGAATGTGAGACACTTGAGGCCAATAATCATGTCCTTGTATTCCAAGTGCCTCACAAGAGAGATTTTTCTGAGAAAAATCTATCTTGCAAGCTTTCTTGCACATAGAATTTAGTGGGAAATTGCTATAAGAAGATGAACCAAGACTTAGGTCAAAATATTATGTGTTTAAATGAACCAGTGGGTTATCTCCCTGACTCCACAGTGGGTGTTTCTAAGGAAGTACCACTCTGAAGCTGGAGGCCAAGGCAGAATGAAGAGAAAAGGGCAGGGTTTACCATGAAACCAAAGCAGCTTAAGCTTTGGGACCCTGTGCTTGCACTGAGCTCTCTCCAAGGCCCTGCTGAGAATTGCATATGCCTGATTTTGTATTCTTTTTCTTAAAGAGGGTCTCTCAAATTGTATCAACTTGAGACCCCATAAAATCTAGAACCCGACAAAATCTAGTACCACCTTGGATGGTTTGAGATTTAGGCCCCGCAAAATCTAGAACCACCCTAGATAAAAAGAATCTAGTTGGTTTGATTCAGAGAAAATCAAGGTCTTTTGGGACTAGTAGAGTCTATCCTGCTTAAGAAGATGCATTCTGAAGTCACGTTGCTTGGGTGTGACTTTGGGTATGTTACTTCACCTCTTTAGTTCAAGGAACAATAGCACCCACTTCATCAACATGTATTCTTCTATTCAACTTTATTTACTGAGCACAAATTAGGTGTCTGACCCCGCACAGTAACCCAACAAATGACATCTCCACCACAGCTGGAGAAACTGTTGGTTGAGAAGCATCCTTTTTATTTACATTTTGAGATGATGGTGTGAAACATAAAAACTGGATTTTAATTAGCTAGACTTTTATATTATTAAGGAGAAGAAAATGCGGATCACAAGTCCGCATATGTTTGAGACATGGCAGTGCACAGCCTTGCACAGCTTGACTTCTCAGTAGGAGACCCCAAGCTGGAGCTTTAAAAGCCTCACATATTTCTCGTGGCCTTCATATTAGGAGCATATTTCAGGTGAAATTCCAGAAGGGGGTCTTGATACACGAGGCAGAAGTTTTTCAGTAGGTAATTCATAAGAAGACAACCTTTCCCTCCTTGGTTTCTTGTTATGGCCAAGAATGTCTATTGCTGGCAGCCAGGCATTTTTCACAGATGAGGCCCAGCACCTGCAGAATTCATTGCTTCTGGTGGCTCAGCAGAACCAGAGCTTAGCAAGTTGTAAGGCTTCGTACATGGTGCTTTTGTTTCCATAACCTTTTAATTAAGTTTTTATCTAGAGCTTCTAAATGAATTTTTATATTGCAGCGAGGCAACTTCTCGGGCACTAAACAGCCTCACTGCTGTGTGGAAGCAGCACAGGAACCTGCAGATGCCAATAATATTGGCCTTGAATGTACATATTTTCAGACCGTATGAGGAAGAAGTCAAGTTCAATGGCAAGAGGAATTCTGTAGCTCTGTACAATTAAGAGATGGGTTGCATTTGTGAACTGGTATGCCTACCTGTGTGAATGGAAATTATTTTCTCAGTTCTGTTCAAAATATTTGTTGAATATTTCCTGCTTTCCTTTATTCGTTTTTTTTTTAATCTGATATTTAATCCATAACACAGACTGCAACAGAAAATCAACTAATTCAGGCTAAAAATTCTACCAGTAGCACTGAATTCTTTATATTGGCAGCCTACATTACACAAATTAATGTGATGACATAATCAGTATTTCATTCCACTTGATGTGAATACCTTCCAAGTTTCTCTTCCATTTTTCTATTTTTGGTAATATAGCAAAAAGAGTCTTTTCTACTTTATTTCAAATTCAACAAACCACTCATCTAAAAAAAGGGAAAGTGAATCTTCTTTCTTTCTCAAAGCCTGGGTAACCTTGGCAGCACATAAGCCTCCATCAAAAGCAAATAAGGCTGTAAATAACAATCATTCCCCATTCATAAAAGCTGCCTTTGACAGTCCAAGAAATAACAAATTACAAGTCAATAGTCCCCAAGAGATTATAAAGCACTTTAATCATTCTGAATCTGTTTTGATGTGCGTGGTATTTTTTAGAGTGGAATTAGTTACTCCTTTGAGAAACTGCAACCAAGTTTGTGATTTCTGAGTGTTTCACTTAAGCAGAGTTAGAGGCACAAAAATCCACCATCAATGATTTTTTTGAAAAACAAAGACAACCAAGATACTTGAGTGCCTCCTATTTAGGACTATGCTCTACTTCTTTCCTTCATATTTGTACTATTAAAGGGTGTTTAAAAAATATAGTGCCTGTTCTTAGGAAGTTTACCTAATGGGGAGCTGCAATACATTCATTCTTTTGATTCATTTGCTCTTTATTTACTATATCTCATAAATTCTTATAGTGTTGATATAAGAATAGAAATATAGTGTTGGTGTAGGTATTCCTATAGAGTTGGTGACTGAAGAATGCAACTAAATTTACATGCAAAGTGTTCATTAAGACATTGAAACTCTTGGAGCTGAAGTTGTCTTCACTGTAAGAGACCCTGCCCAGTTATAAAATTCTCTGCTTATAGTCCTAGTAACACGATGTTATACAACTGGAATTGTTGCAGTCACTTCCAGGCAGGTGCTGTTCAGGATGCTAAAATAAGACTAGGTGATAAAGATGAATCAAAGATTAGTAAGATGAGCTGTTCACACTATGCACAATCAAAGAGTACCCAATTGTGAAGACTCTTGAACTATATAACTAGATTTTTATTCTATTTTGATATAATAACAGGGCCCCTAAATGGAATTATATTTAAGACTGAGAAGAGGCAGCTGGTGGTAATGTAGATATAATTCTATCAAGAAATTCAGCCGGAGCCGTAATACAAAAGTGAGATGCTCAGGTGATTCGATTTGTACACATTTCTACTATTTCCAGAAAATGATGTTTTCTTACAATTATTTAAAAACTAATCCTGACAGTTTCTTTCTATGAATATATTTATTTACTCCATATGGCTGTATGACCTCAATTTTATTTTCTTATGCAAACTTTATCACAGAAATGGAAAGTAAGCTACTTGGTATACTCCAAAACCACTTTTGCTTTCAAATGCTCCGGTTCTAATGACAGATTTAAAGCCAGTGAGTCTTCACTATAGCACTGCATTCTGACAATAAATCAGGAGTTTCACCTGCTCAAAAACCACAGCTGCTTCTGCCCCAGGCACTGAGGAGAAATTCAATGACTTCACAATTAGGGGGACTTCATCCTTATCCTTCAACATAGGCAACTATTTAAGTTTTAAATTTTGGGGTCACGTTTTTATGTTACATTATATTCAAAGAAATACCTCTATGTATACATTCTAGAGAATGTATTACATTCTCTAGAAGGGCTCAGCAGCAGATTTCAGGTGGCCAAAGAAATAATCAGCAAACTTGATGATAGGACCATTAAAATACCTAAACTTCAGAAGGCCTTTAGTTTTCTCTTAGATTTTTCCAAAATAGCCAACTAAAACTCTGGGATTTGGGAATATGGGGCTGAGGCATAATTAGAAGGAAGCCTAGCCATTGAAAGCCATGTTCTGATGCCATTTTTTTTCCCAAGAAGAAAATATAAAGGATATATTTAGTCACTATTAATCAAATCACAGCGTGGCAATCGTTACTCTTCAAGATTCAAACAGTAGTTACCACAGTAAATTAAAATTCAACTAGAAGAGTAGGGCTCAATATTACTACTGGTTATTAGGTTAAACTGTGTAAAATCTCCTTTTTTTTTTTAACAGATCAGAAACAGTTGAATATTGGCGTTTTTATATAATTCAACTAACTAATTGGATTTAGATAAACTTTTTCACATTTAATATAGATTTCATAACTTTGCAAGTTACAACTGCAGCCACTCTTATTTAATTTCTAATTGAATGGTTAACTTATCTGGTATGTTATGGACTTTTTCCCTAAAGAACATGGTTTAGCACCAAATTCTTCAATAGGAAAGTTGATGTGAATCATGGATAGTTTTTGCATGACTGAACATGAGTTTTTGTCCTGGGGTAGAGGAAAGCTCACAAATTTTAATGTCAATTAGCTGTTTTTGAAATGTCTTTTAAAACTGAGGCAGCCACCCATCAGGGTAAAGTCTCAGCTACAGAGAGTTTTATTTTTTGATGAACAAAACTCCCCAAACATAGTATATAATTTTAGGACTCTTGACATTTAATATATCTAAATACGAATAACAATTACTGAATACCCATAGCATACACATTTTATGTATTTCTGTCCTTAGCAGTAATACAATTCAAACACCAAGCTTAAGCAGTGGGAATATTTCTCAGGAAAAACATAAATGAACCACTGCAGTGGAATTCAATTAGATTAAATTTACCATTCCTTGGTTCAGTAGAAGACAGGCAGTGCCTGAAAGCACAATCACATAGTCCCTGAGTTGGAACAAGTCCACCAAGCTCTGCCCTTGGAAATGAAGAAAGGGTAGGGCATGCTTTGTGAATGAGTTGTATTGTAGCAGGAAGAAGAAAAGAAAAACTTGGACTTCTCCCCTCAACACTTTCACAAAGACACAAAATATGCTTTGAAGGTTGCGGACAGGAGAAATCTCTCCAGGTTAAGCTCCAGGGAAAGGCCTGTATTTTTTCTTCCTTGGAACCTTACAAAGAGATTGGTGTGGCATTCAAGGATCATCAAATCTCCCTTCAGTCCAGAACATGCCAAGTGGCCTAGCCTTCCCTAGACATTCATGGGTCATGGGAGAAGAAAAGCTGTGCTGGAGAGTCAATGCCAAGGACTTGGCCATTGTCCAATCCAGGAGTGCTCCTGATCAAGAGGCAGATGAAAGAAGAAGGGGGCCAGGGGAGGCTGAGCTACAAGTCGTCTAGCATTTGAGTCGGTTTCAGCTTTTCTCTAAAACTCTGAAAACGAATCTCACTTCTGAATTTTACATTGTAAAAAACCACCAAACTTATTAAAATCTTATTAAAAATCAAGCAAGCAAAAATGCAAATACAAAAAGACAATAACTTGTGGTTCTTTCAGTTTTATTTGAACTGTTTCTACAGGCATTTTTCACTAAAATTTTCTTTCTTTGTGATGGAGGAAAGCACATATTTCCTTTTTTATTAAAATACACATATTCAAACAATGTTATCTATGAACTCCTTGATGGCAGCACTCAATAATTGATTAAATGACAGAGTGATGATATGTTTAATTTGACTTGGTCATTAAAGTTCTCTGCACTTTGCATATCAAATGCAGTTGAATCCTCTTGTGCTGTGGGTTAAAAAGGAGGCAGCTCAGGAATAGGTGAAGATAAACTCCCTGGTCACCCACAGTGGACTTGGATAGGTGACAAAAACTGGATTATGGGAACTGAAGGAACTGATGCATTTGGTTACCAAATTAAATAAGTTTGACTGTAGAATTGAAACGGTGCTTTGACACTTGTGTGATCAGTGTAGCTGCAGGATATCTATGTCTAGAACCTTCTTTCTGATGCAGAGGCATCCAGAATAAAACCTTCAGAGATAATTGTGCAAATGTTGTAAAAATATATATAAAAATGACTTTTTAATATCTCCTAAGAGGGATATAGTAAGAAAAAGATATTTGCTTTTCAAGAACACACATCAAATAAGGTAAATGACTCAGTATATAAGAAAAAAATTTCCATTAATATTTTTCATAAAATAGTTTCATAAAAAACCTTACATAGGAAAATAATGTTTCACTTAAATAGATTTACTCTTTGGTGTTAATAGACTTAGCTGCTCAAATTAATTTTACATTTTATAAAAAACAATATAAAACATTGGCTTTATTATGATCTATGAAATTATTTTTTAATACTTTTTTATACCCTTGAGCAATTTAAAATCTGAGAAATAATACATTCTTTCATAGGAAACAATCACTATGGTGATTCTGAAGCCTTAATTTTTATATTAAACAAAAGCATTAGGCTTTAGAGCTTATCAAGACAACAAAATGAAATACACAATTGCCTTGGAATAGTATCAGCAAGAAATAAAATGTTTAAAAATTAACTATTTTTAAAATGTAGACTTTTAATCTATTATAGTTGGGGTATGTATTGTGTAAATTAATGCAGGTAAATACTTCAGCTAAGTGCTCTCGGGTGAATTGCATTCAAAATTAACACCTATAATTTAACAAGATAAAGTCACCTCTAACTCTTTGTTCACTTCAAACAAGGGGAATTAAATGTTGTTTCTAAAATAAGGCATTATGGAGTTACAACAGTCTGCAATATTTTTTCAGTCTCTATCAGTTTAGTTGGTGTTATACAAAGTTATAGAATTTACCACTAATAGTTCTATTAAATAATTGTAGAATTTCTTAAATTGTCTCCACAAGTGGAAAAACTCATAGCTAACCCTCCAAACTGTGAATATATTTGAAATGAAGAGGCGGAGGTTGCAGTGAGCAAAGATCGCATCATTGCACTCCAGCCTGGGCAACAAGAGCGAAACTCTGACTCAAAAAACAAAAGAAGATAGTATCAAATACAGTATCACATCACTTAATGATAGGGACATGTTCTAAGAAATGCATTGTTAGGCAATTTAGTCAAGCAAGCATCATACAGATTACTTACACAAACCTAGATGGTATGATCTAGTCATAACCCACCTAGCCTATTAAGCTGTATAGCATATTACCATACAGAATACTGTAGGCAACTGTAACACAATGGTAAGTATTTGTATATCTAAATATAGAAAAGGGACAGTAAAAATGTGGCATAAAAGGTTAAAAATGGTAAACATGTACAGGACACTCACCACAAATGGAACTAGCAGGACTGGAAGTCACTTTGGCTGAGTCAGTGAGTGATGAGTGAATGTGAAGACCTAGGACATTAGTGTACACTCCTGTAGGTTTTATAAACACCTTACACTTAGGCCACAATAAATTTATAAAAATAAAGTAATTATGCTATAATGTTACAATGGCTACTCTGTCACTAGGAGATAAGAATTTTTCAGCTCCATTATAATCTTATGGGACCACCGCTATCCTATATGTGGTCCATTGCTGACCAAAATATCACTGTGCACCCCATGACTGTATCTCAACATGAAGTTGCTGTTTTTCAGTCTGCTATTCTAAAAGGGATTTGAATCACTTTCAGACTTCTCTTTTTAAATATCATTGCAGGAGTATAGATTATTTTACTTATTGAATATGATTCAATATAATTCGAGCTTAAAACATGAAGGTGATAAAATAATGACTCTATTTACTGAATAAAAATACTCCAGTGAAAACAAAGGAAACATATTTGATCACATATACACTTTTAAATTACAGTGTAAGTTACATTGGTAAGAAGTTATGTTATGGCCCATTCTGCTGTGCCTTTTTGGTAGCTTAATTCTGTCAACAAGCTGGTGTTGTTTTACCTGTGAAATTTCCTAAATGGTTTATCTATAAAAATACACTTAGAATTTCTTTTAGTTTTTTCTATGATAAAAATTTAAATGACTTAATTTTTTTTCTAGGAAATGATGATTATTTTTTGCAATATGAAGTTCAAATTTCATCACAATTATAAGTCATTCCTTGGTACATCAACCAGCAAAATGTACTGCACTTAAAATTGGGTGCCCAAAGATGTATTAGTAGCATAGACAAATAAACCATTGGATATATTTGAAAACTTTTATACCTTACACATACAAATATTTATATTTCAAATAATAACAAGCTTACCCACAACATATGTTAACTGAAGGCATATTATGATGTTGGGCATAAGTATAACTCTATGTTCTATATTTTGGCTGATTTTAACATAATCAAAAATAGGCAGGATTGGAGATTAACATAATTGCCAAATAGTCTTTAAATGCATAGTTTCAAACTTCTTTAAAACTCAGTTTGATGCAATAGGAAGAGAATCGGATTGGGAGACAAACAGGGCTGGTGTGAATAGAACACTAGGCTGGTAGATAAACAGGGCTGGTGTGAATAGAACACTAGGCTGGATGCTCTCTAAGATATTTTTCAGCACTGACATTTCATGATCCTTTTATTCTTTCCCTACAAACCTTTATCTTCAAATTTCATATCCATTTGTTTTTCCTGAAAGAATTTCTGATAGTTGAATGGCTGAAATGGCCAAAGGAAGAAAGAGAAAAATAAAACCAAACTGAGAGAAGCTGTAGCTGAATAAACCACCTTTGGTAAAGCAAAGATATACAGTGGACTCTCCCGTTTTACACAGGTTTAAAAATATCTAATTATTTTCGAAAATATGCCACACTTTAAAAAGAGGACAAAGGATTATTCACAAAGTAAACTGGAATTAGATGAATTTGGAGATCTTGACACTTAGTATTACTGACATCAACTGTAAGAGGTTTTGAACATGTCAGGGTATTCAGTGAGGATAAAGGCACATTAAAAAAGAAGAATACTATATGAAGACAGGAGAAAAAATGAAAAATTAAAACATAAAATTGGTCATGCTGTATAAAACATAAAAAGTCCTCTGAGGCATTTTATCATGATTAACATAGAAAGTTGTAATATTTTCAATTAAAAAAGGAGATATTTCATTATAAAATGAAATGTAGGTCTCTCCAAGTTTTATTTTATATAGGTTCTCTCAAAGATCACCAAAAAAGGGCCGGGCACGGTGGCTCATGCTTGTAATCCCAGCACTTTGGGAGGCCAAGGCAGGCGGATCACTTGAGGTCAGGAGTTCAAGACTAGCCTGGCCAACATGGCAAAACCCCCTCTCTACAAAAAGTACAAAAAAATTAGCCAGGTGTGGTGGTGCATGCCTGTGATCCCAGCTACTAGAGAGGCTGAGGCAGGAAAATCGCTTGAACCTGGGAGGCAGTGTTTGTAGTGAGCTGAGGTCACGTCACTGCACTCCAGCCTGGGGCGACAGAGCGAGACTCTGTATCAAAAACAAAACAAAACAAAAAACAAAACAAACAAAAAAACCCCAAAAACAAAGATCACCAAAAAAGGCTTAGTTTCAGCAATATCACCATAAAAATATTTTGGAATACCTTGATGGTATATTTAAAGTGTTGATATTCATTCATTGTCATTGATACATAACTGATATCCATCACCATTAATATATCATGCCTACCCAGCAAAAGAAATAAAGTAACTGTTCACTAAAAACAATTATTCTGGGGGAAGGTTGGTAATTTCTTCAATAATCTTGATATATCAAATACAAGTAGAGTATTTTACTTGTACTATATAGCAAAGTGACTGTAAACAGCTGATATTTTATACTTCTTATACATAAAGATGGCAATTTTGGGAAATTCTGAGTCCTCAAGCATTGAATTGGCATTCATCTTTTTGGACTGATTAATCAGCGTGGCTTGGACAGAGTAAGTCCTCAATAAAAACTGAAAGAGCTTCCTAAAGCTCTACTTTTCTCCTGTTGGTTCTCACCAAAACCAATTTCTAGCTTCATGATTACACTAGCAGCAGTTCTCAAGGGAAAGATTGCTGGATTGTTAATAGGTGTTACATGAATATGGCCCCCCTGTGTTAAATGGTGTTCTATGTATTCCTATGTGGCAGGAATTATCTGAAACATTACTGTGCTAATACACATTAAGAGTCTTACGAGGGGCCATATGGTATGTAGCAATCCTAAATACATTTATTCTCTGTCTGTCAGAATATCTTAGGGAACGACTGCTTTGCCAAAATCACTTTCGGAGTGTGGCTCTATATGACTGAACCCTTTGGCCAATCAAGCAAATTCCCCTTAAGTCTAGCCCCAGCCTTTCTCTATGCCCCTGACATAAGCCATCAAATAAAATAAACATCATTTTTATTTTTTTTGCTGATCAAACACACAATCCTCCGGAACCCACACCAATCTCCTTGAAGGACACGCAGTGTGGTAGACACATTTCGATGTACTTCTCTTGATTGTATTTCTGTGTACTTGAGTTGCTCATTTGTGAGCCCAATGCACTGGCCTGTCTAGTATAGAAAAGGCATTAGGACTGTGAGGGTAGAAATGCACTGACCTCTCTGGTATAGAAAGGGCATTAGGACTGTGATGGTAGAAATGAAAGAAAAGAAACAAGGAAAGGAGAAAAGAAGGGGTCAATATTCAGTCTTTGATGACCAAATAGAATCCTGGAGTTGGGTTAACAGTCATAAAGGTCAGAATTGAGGGAGAAAACAATTTTTTAGGTCTTATTTGCTCTCACTTAGCACATGGAGAGCCAAATCTGGCTACCAGATCTTAGAATTTATTACTTGCCCTGAGTAGAGAGGTCTATGAGGTAAAGAAAGCAGAACTCTCTTCCAGAACGACGGTGGAAAGAGAAAGATGCGGAGGCGAGGGAAACAGAGAAAGATAACTTGACCTCCCCTCTCTATTTCAAAATCCTGGCAGGGAGGATCGTTAAATTTGGCTGAGACCTCTATTGAGGGTGAGGATTTTAGCCTGCTTCCTGTTTGGGTTTTCGGGAACAGACTGTTTCAAAGAGTGCCTGGAAGAACCTGGGAGGTCCAAACAGTTGCATTCAGTGAGGGAACTTAAGGTCCCTAACACCTGAGCTTACTGTGCTGCTTTTGGGGAGATAGCCCAGGTTTCCACTGTGCCCATTCGGAGGTAGGAGAAGGTTGTACTGGCTGTGAACTTCCCAGCATGAACTGTCCCTGATAGCGTGGGTATAGGGTGAGGGTGGTCATGCCAGGTCGGGGCCAAATGTGAGTTAGCTAGACCTCAGGAAGACATACCAATCCAGGAGAGGCAGCAGTTCACAGCAGCAGTCTGAATGCCACGCATAAACCCTGATGCAGCTGAGTGGGTCCCAGCTAGCGGAGACATGTGAACCAGCCCAGTACCAGGAGGCCATACTGAGGCTAGGGGCTGCAGATAGGCAGAGCAGATACTCTTCAGCCAGAACCTACAGGAAGTTAAGCTTTGCCTACTTTTTTAGGATGGCGGAAGATGGTTTAAATTAGAAGAGATTGAGATACATTAAAAAGCAAATCCCAATTTCTCCCACCTGGTATGGTAAGAATGCGAAAGATCATATTAGTCATAGAAAAATCAACTGTGTTTTCTCTGCATGGCTACCTGTATGCAAATTTCAATGCCTTCCCTTCTCTTAAAATGCTTGTTTTCTATTCCATGCTTCATATTCCATCTTGGTTTTCTCTCTGGTTTCTGAAGTGTCATGGCTTATACCTTCTACTCTAACATTGTATCTTCATGAGGTCCAGGATAGATCATATTTCTTATTATCAGCAAAGTACTAACACAAGTCACTAGAGCAAAGAAAGTAATTACAGCACATTTCATAATTCAGTCCAATTCTACAATATATTTTATATTTGAACAATGTAAGAAATGGAATATAACAAAATGAAACTAATAGAATTAAAAATTTAATGTTGAGGAAGTATAGTATCTTTTAGTTATCCATATCACTTAAGAATTCTCAAACAATATAGAAATGAGCATTGTACAACTGTCACTTATATAATCATATAGTTGCTTTTATCCAGCAGTGGAAATCCAGTGTGGTCACTGTATGTCAGATAGTAGATTGACGTTTTTTAATAAGAAAAATAATGATATTTTAGATAAGTTTGCTGGCAGAAACTCTAGTGCATCTGATTTTAGAGTGGTAGTAGTAGCATGTAGAAGCATTAGAAGTAGCATAATAGAAATCATGAAACCTAAGTTAAAAATAGACTTTATCTCAAAGAAAATGTTTTCAAGTTCTCTTTACAGTGAAAATAAAATTCAGCCCCCTCTCCAGCTTTGACTTTTCTGTGTGGCTTACCTGAATATAGTGAAAAGAATTTAAAAATAACAAAAGATTTCTTACCAAACTGGGGTTACGGATTGGAACATTTATATTACTGTGGTCTGAGTTAAGGGGATAGAGTTAAATATACTGTATTTGTTCACTCTCGGGTTTTTTCTCCCACCATAGGAGTGGTACAACTAAGTAGCCCCTGGCCTTTTCAAACCTGCACCACCATATTTCATTTACAGTATCCAATAAGGTCAAAGGCAAAGAATAAAAAACTCTCAGCAGGGGCTAACTTTGTCAGTTTAAAATGTGGTTCTCCATTCAGCCCGTTGTTAAGCAGGCTGTTCAAATAACGGCTTGGTTCACATGTCTGTGGGTCTCTGATAGGCTTCAAAGTCTGGGGAAAAGCCTATGCAAGTCTGAAATCTAACCTTCTTCACTCCTCCATCTTTCTGTCTCCTGTTTGCTGATCCTTTTAATCCAGAATCTTTAATAGAAAAATTCTGTTGCAGGACTGAAAACAGCATGGGGTCCAAATCCCATGTGGGTTATTTAAAGCAATGTCTGCAGTCTTTTGAATGTTTCAAGAGCAATTTAGTTGACCTCTGGGGACTCTTCTTCAAACATGTTTTATTAAACACACATAAACACAAGTAAAACATTTTAAGGTCAGATTATCAAAAGCAAAAAAAACCAAACCAAAACAAAACAAAAAAGAACCCTTCCTCCAAAAGCCAAACAGATCTAATGCATATTTAAAATAAAAGCCTCTTGAAGCAACTAACTATATATACATATCAGCTACATTTATTAATGCAATGGCAAAATTTTGGGGGATAGTGAATGTGAAGGAGAGGACAGCAGAATATAGCTAAACCAAATTCAATGCTTTTAAAGAACAATTACTTGTAATGGAACCAATAATCTGAGCCTATAATGTAAGATAACCAAGTTCTATAGATATTCCACACAGGGAAATAGAATTTGCTATATTTTGTTCAAAGGACAATGTGTTCTGGCATTTTCTGTGTCAGCTCAAAAAAGTGGGAGAGTCAACTATTATAAGAAATAAAATAAAATCATCTGATGTTGGGTATATTTGACTACGAAATTCACAGATCAAACGATTCGTGTTGTTTTTTTTTTTTTTTTCTCCTTGCAATTCATCTTCATCCTGGATAGCTCCTTGGTCATTCTTTTAAAGGAAAAATCTTGGTATCAACAACATATCTAGAAAAACAGCAACTCTCAGTCACTAATTTATAGAAGGAATCAGTAAAATAATGTCTGTGCCAGTATAGCTAGAAATTTAGGGACATATTTGTTTCAGTAGCTTAATAAAAATGTTATTAGGAAGTAGGACTTAATCGCCACATTGTGCTGAGTACCAATGGAACATTAATACTGTACAGATGGAACCACCATGACACAGGAGGGGAGAACAGGAAAGCAAAGGAGGTTCTGGGTAACAATTTAGTCAAAATACTGGAGTAACACAATATACGTAAGTAGCAAAAACTTCAGCAAAATGCCTCTATCTGGAGTTTTATGGTTTTATCAAATCTGAATGGAGAGCATTTTAAAAATTCCAATAAAGGCAGAAAGAAGTAAAAGAAAAAAAGAAAAGAAAATTCACATAAAAAGAATTTATGGAAGGCAAGTTTTCATCAACACTTAATCAGTCCCTGGGCTCCTTTCCAGACTGAAGAACAAAGTGTGTTGTAACTCCAAAGTAAGCTCTCAGAAAAAAAAAAAAAAATCTGAAAAAGATTTAACACACACCAGCCTTCTCAATATAAAGTATTTCCAAAGTTCGCTTATGCTTTCTGGTTTGCCTTTTGGTTCTCACAAGCAATTCACATGCATCTTTGAAGGAGTACCATGTACCACAGCAAAATGAACACTTACCAGACAAATCAACACTCCCTGAAGCAACGAAGATAAAACACCACTTACCTAGGGAAAGAAAAAGGTAATACAGAGATTAAGATGCTGTCATTTAAAAGCAATTGCAGCCGTTCTTAGATTATCCTAGCTCCTGTATTGCCAGTATTCTCTCAATGAACACCATTAGCTTTTTAGTAGAAAATCAAGTTTTAACTTATTTATGGCATAAAGGGAGTTTTGTGAGGAGCAAGCAAGTCTTTGACGAGACAGCACCATGTTGTTGCAAAAACTCCTGTGAGCTAATTCCAACCTAAATTACTGCAACATATAACCACAGGCAAGCAAAAGGGGGAAAGTATTAGCGGGAATCTCAAGGGAGTAAAAACACACTCTTGTTTTTTATTCTATGCAGAGCAAAAGATGGTCAGAGGATCAGGAATTAAGTGCTTTGCAAGGAATCTACATCGGGTTTCCAAAGGAAGGATCTGCCCCCTAAACCAGAGCCCAACCATTCCCAGTTTGCAAACTTAGATTTGGCCAGGTGCTTTGCGGAATAACACTCAATTTTCTAGAAAGAAGCAATAACAATAGCTTATTGGCCCTCAGATCTCAGATAAATAATCATGAAATTAGGTATTTATGATTTTAGGTTAACAGTGATCCAAAATATTCATAATTGTCAAGTTATTCAAAATGTTGAATGTTGATAATTGGTATAAACTTTCTAATTTCAGTCACTAATTAATTATAAAGTAAAACTTTCTAATTTCAGTTGCTAATTGGTTATAAAATATAACTGTGGCTCTGTTACCTCAGCTACAGATCATAAAACACAGAAGAAAAAATAGCACAGAAACTGTGCACTAGAAATTAAATTGTATTTAAAATTCATTGCAGTTACAGTCTCCAGTACATAAATAATTACTTCTAATTGCAGTATTCTTAAATTAAAAATGCAAACTAGTCTATTCTTTTACTTAAGTCTTGTGAAGATCAAGAAGGAATCCAAAAAGATATAGAACATGAAACACAGCTGGAAGTGACTAGGAAACAAAATGAGGAAAGGGTTTCCAGGCAAAAGTCACCTCTACTGCTCCATGAAAAAGTTCTTAGATGCTCCATTCATTAATTTATTCCAGAGATGTGTATTGAATGCCTACTATGTATAAAAGATTATCTCAGGCTTTGTATGAAAATCAGATACTTACAAAAACAACATTCATGTCCCTAAGTAGCTTACAGTCTAGAAGAAAAAGGATGCCTACCCACACATCAAGATGGTAGAGGGATACAGTGGTCAAAAGAGAAGTACAAACTAAATTGTGCTGACTAGTGTTAGGGTGGCCAGAGAGGATTCATGGAGAAAAGTTAGAACATACTCAAGGGCTGGGGGAGAGAAGGCTGTGACATATCAGGTTGTATATGATATAAGTATAGGCAAAGTGAGATCTGCTAAATAATCTACACACAGTCCAGTTGGTAGCCAAGTTTAATTTAGGAGTCTCTTATAAGAAAGTTGTGGGAAGAAAAGCTGAAAAGCAGCCTAGGGCCATGGTTTAGTAGTCCTTGAATGCTGGGCTGACCTCTTCCTGTTCTCACCTCCCAGTAACGAGCTGGTCATTAAGAGACCAAAATGCATTTCTTCACATACACAAGCTACAACAACAGCTGTGACCGTGTCTTGCTCTCTTTTTTGCATAATCCTAGTGCCTGGCACAAGGTAGGAACTCTAGAAACACAGTCACATTTATATGAGGCGACATGATAGATTGGCACATATTTGCTCACTTCCTCCAACACACAGCCAGGAGGAAGGTGGGGCTAACGTTCCTCCTGCTGTTTACTTCACCACCATTGTTCAGTCACCACCTCCCTTCACATCCACAACATCCACCGCATATAAATCCCTCTCCAATAGCGTCACTTTTATTCATCACCCTCTAGGAAGTTTCTCTACTTTTCCGAAGGATTTTCTACTATATCCCTGACATCACCTCCAATGAATTCACCATCCTTAAAAACCAGTATTTTATTTTCTATTACTTGGCCAAAATTTTAAATGAGCATCTGACATGTATTTATACATGGATAAATAATGTTTGGGGGTTAAAAATCTGAAAATATAGTTCTGTTCTTTAAGAAGTGTACAATTTGGAGGTAAAGCATACACAAATAACAAAATATAAGGCAGCATGTGGTAAAATGATAGTACCATAGAAATCCCAAGAAGATAAAGGTCAGTTCTGGCTGCGGGTATCTTGAGCAAGGCAGCACTTGGCATGTGGGGAAGATGGATTGGGGTCTGATGGATAGAGCCACAGGGAGAGAAGTGGGATCAGGAGGATGAAATAGTTGGGGGATAAGGTGGGAAAGTTCAGGGAACATTCTAGAAATGGAGAATAGGCAGGCAGGACTAGAGATTCGGAGCTGTGGGACATTTGGACAATAAGAGAGATTGGAACTCAGTCTCTAAAGGCTTCCAATGGACCACTATGAAGTTTAGATAGAATTGGCAGGCAACAATGGGGACTATATCTCAGTTGTTGAAAAAGTCTTAGGATGTATAAGACACATGCAGGGAGAAATCTATGTGAAGACAGAGGCAGAGGCTGGAACAATGGATCAACAAACCAAGGAATGCCAAGGCCTGCTGGCTGTCACCAGAAGCCAGTAAGAGGCATGAACACATTCTCCCTCAGAGTGCTTGGAAGGAGTCAACCCTGCTGACACCTTAATCGTGGACTTCCAGCCTGCAGAACTGTGAGACAAAAAATTTCTGTTGTTGAAGACAGCCATTTGGTGGTACTTTGTTACAGCAGCCCTAGGAAATGAATAGAGATTTGTGGACAGGAAAGGAGGAGTTATCTCTAAGAATCTTTGCTAGGATAGTCAATAGTTTTTCAGGATGGGAATTTGCAATCATCTGAGTCCTCTGAGAATCAGATGCCGATATGGTTTGGCTGTGTCCCCACCCAAATCTCATCTTGAATTCCCATGTGTTAGGGGAGGAAACCAGTGGGAGGTAACTGAATCACGGGGGTGGGTCTTTCCCATGCTGTTCTCATAATAGTGAGTAAGTCTCACGAGATCTGATCATTTTAAAAACAGGAGTTTCCCTGCACAAGCTCTCTCTCTTTGCCTGCTGCCATCCACGTAAGAGGTGACTTGCTCCTCCTTGCCTTCGCCACGATTGTAAGGCCTCCCCAGCCATGTGGATCTGTAAGTCCATTAAACCTCTTTCTTTTGCAAATTGCCCAGTCTCAGGTATGTATCAGCAGCATGAAAAAGGACTAATACAGATGCTAAGACAGGATTAAACATGCAAGGGTTTTCTTAGGGGAGATGTGTGTGTGAATGGGTGTAGCCAAGAGAGACGGAGTGAGAGACAGGGAGGGAAAATTGGACAGAAGCTGCCTTAATCACAGTCTATGGAAGATCTGGCAAAGCCTCTGGGGAGTCCTTTACCTTCTCCAGAAGTAGCTTCCTTGGTATCCCTACGTGGAGCTGGGCTTGGGTGATGATCCCAAAGGGCATCCCTGGTGCCCTTGGTCCATCAGCAGTCAGCACATTCGCACAGCCTCCCAGCAATGAGAGAACCAGGGAAAGGGGTCAGGAGGATAATGTGCATTGAGATGAGTTCAGTTTTTACATATGCAGAATTTTAGGCACCATCTGTAGATTCAGGGGACTGGAAAGGAGGTTTGGTTGGGGTGCAGGTGAGAGGGCAGGAGTGAGATTTCTGAGTCCTCTGAAAAAAGGCTGGTTGAGATTACGAAGGGTAAGAATATAGCAGAGAACAGGAGAGACCCTTATGAACATGATACTTTTGAGGAGAGGAGTTAGGGAGAGGAGCAGAAGGAGGACCCCAAACTATTGAAGTTTGCAGAGGTGAGTGATGGAGGCAGGGGACTAGCCAGGTGGGGCTGCAGCTTGCTGGGAGCCTAGGGAGGAGGTTCGCTAGGAGGAGGAGCCCTCAGAATGAAATATGCAGAGCAAACCAGAAGGAGGAGGATGGAAGGATGCATGGGTTTTGGAGATTAGGGGGACTTTCAAGAAGCAGATTGAAGTGGGAGTCTGGTTTCATGGGAGAAGAAATGAGTTGTGCAAGGTTGAAGCATAGAGCAGCAAAGGCAGACACTGTATTTTCTATTTTCCTTGTAATAAGATACAGTAGTTAAGGGGGAAAAAAAACCAACCAACTTTCCAAGGAACAATATTTGGCATTCAAAGATGACATCTAAAAACATAGATAAAATGATGTTTGTGCACATACAGTTTTTCTCAACTCCTGATCTGTCTATAAAACAGGGGCATCTGTTCTGGGATTCATACTCTCAAGCAAGATGAAGCAATAGAACGGGCCAGGAGTGGTGGCTCACGCCTGTAATCCCAACACTTTGGGAGGCCGAGGCGGGTGGATCACCTGAGGTCAGGAGTTCAAGACCAGCCTGGCCAATATAGTGAAACTCCATCAATACTAAAAATAAAATTAAAAAAAATTTAGCCAGGCATGGTGGCGTGCACCTGTAATCCCAGCTACTTGGGAGGCTGAGGCGGGAGAATCACTTGAACCTGGGAGGTGGCGGCTGCAGTGAGCCAAGATTGTGCCACTGCACTCGAGCCTGGGTGACAGAGCAAAACTCCATCTCAAAAAAAAAAAAAAAAAAAAAAAAGAAGCATTGAGAACAATATAAGCATTGTATACATGTTTTCGATGTTTTCAGTTGTGCTATTCCCAGTTACAGTATTTAGATTGTAAACAGAAAGAAAGAGAAATTCACCATCTCTTCATTCCTCTGTCTAATTGGGGATTCTCGTGGCAAGCCCCTCAGGGGTCTACAGCTGGAGCTGCAGCTTTTCCACAGGAGCCTCTTAGCCAACAACGAACAGATGAGTATCTGCATATTGTAGTAGACATGGTGCTCCCACCGCCACCGCTCTGACCTCTTCAGTAGTTCACAGCTTGAAGGGCTTCTCTGCTCTCACAATGCCCTTCTCTACTCTTTGCTGACTGTGAAAAGGTTACTGAGAAGTTAAGCAAAGCATTTAGACACACAGATGTTCTAATGTCTAAAGTTCAAGTTGAACAGAACATTTGATCGCATCTTACTTATATTTGCTTTTATTTTGCATCTTTTCAGGGAGTCCAATTGTTAGAGCTAAACTGAGACCCAGGAAATGCTAATTCTCCCCAAATCTGAAAGCTTGGAATGCCAGATCTGGAGGTGATTTCTTCCTGGTTCTCATTTCTGTGCCCTTCCCATTGCACTGCCTCAAATGGAATTCAATACCATCTATTAGTAAATGTGCCCATTTAAAAAACTTCACACGACCAGGCGCAGCAGCTCATGCCTGTAATCCCGGCACTTTGGGAGGCCGAGGTGGGTGGATCACGAGGTCAGGAGTTTGAGACCAGCCCTGATCAACATGGTAAAACCCCGTTTCTACTAAAAATACAAAAATTAGCCAGGTGTGGTGGTGGGTGCCTATAATCCCAGCTACTCAGGAAGCTGAGGCAGGAGAATGCTTGAATCAGAGAGGCGGAGGTTGCAGTGAGCTGAGATTGTGCCACTGCACTCAAGCCTGGGCAACAGAGCAAGACTCTATCTCAAAACAAACAAACAAACAAACAAAAAGACCAACTTCACACACACACACACACACACACACACAATTTTAGTTTGAAATATTCTAAATTAACTTCCCAAGTACTATCATTTTGTCACTATATTTTAGAAAAATAAAGTGTATTTTGTTTATGTAGGTTTCTGTTTTAAAACACCATTCTCATTGGGTTGCTCTGTAATACAAAGCAATATATCTGAAGAACAATTACTGAAAGGATCAAACCTCACACACAGGTTGTTTTGATACTATTACGTTGTGGTATTCACATTTTTTGTTTATAAATGTTAATTTTGCATGAAGTAAACAGATACAGTACCCCTAAAAAACCATATTCTATTTCAGTATGAGTTATTACGGTGCTTTGGCTATAGACTGAAATGTAAGCAGATAAAAGCCTCCATGATGTTCAACCACTCTTTATTGTTACAAACGCAGGCGCGTTTGGAATTCCATTGCCAGGGAGGGTTCCAGCTCCACACAGCCAAGTCCTCCAGAGGGGAAATCTGCCAAAGCCCCTTTAACCACATGCCTGTAGGAATTTGTGCACTTAATTAAATGCACATACCAAGTAGGTAATCAACAGAGTCACTGTTTATTCACACACGTGGCCCTGAATCACCAGATGGCATGCATTAGAGACCTACACTCCCTGATGGTGTGCTGCATCATAGAGAACACGCTAAACACAGACAGGTATTGCCTCCAATATTGTGTATTGAAAATAAACAATACAGATACAGTATAAAGAAGAGGATAATCCTATACATAATAGTAACTTGGAGAAAAAAGTCTTTAAGATGTTTCAATCAGTAAACATTCAAGAAAGATGTTGGAGAAGTTGACTGAGCATCTGTTTTCATGAACCCTGAAAACATGTTATGGCATAATTGAATTAACCATACACCTTTTTTCTTTTGGAGATGGAGTCTCACTCTGTTGCATAGGCTGAAGTGCAATGGCACGATCTCGGCTCACTGCAACCTCCACCTCCCCAGTTCAGGTGATTCTCCTGCCTCAGCCTCCCAAGTAACTGGGACTACAGGCATGCACCACCATGCCCAGCTAACTTTTGTATTTTTAGTAGAGATGGGGTTTCACCATATCGGCCAGGCTGGTCTTCAACTCCTGACCTCAAGTGATCCACCTGCCTTGGACTCTCAAAGTACTGGGATTACAGGTGTGAGCTACTGGGCCTGGCCTGGCATACACTTTTGAATCATAATGTTGCCTTCGATCACAAGATGTTTGGCCGATACAGTTTTTGTGGTAAAGCAGAATACATGATATTTGCTGACACTGCAGAAATATTTCCTAATAGACTTTTCAGATGGTAGAATTTTCCCAAGATTAAAGTTCCTTCATAATAGAATAGTGGATTATGCCAGAGAAGCTGCAATGCAGCCCACCTTTTCATTCACAAGTGGACTAAGTAAAAGCATATAGCAGGGTGCTGTGATGAACACGCTTTAAGGTTGCTTCAACTTCTGGTGCTCATGCCCTTTTAGAATGGTCTCCCCATGTGTGTGATTTGCTTCTAACTAATAGAATATGGAAAAGGTGATGCCACTCCCTTGATTGCATTATGTTATATAAAATCCCATCCTGCTGACTCTGTCTCTCTTTCCCTCTCAGCTGCTGGCTTTGAAGAAGCAAGCTGCCATAATCCCTACTGTTGCAAAAAAAAAAAAAAAAAGAAAAAAGAAAAAAAAAACAAATTCTGCCAATGACCTGGTAGAGTTATCTCTTGACACTGACATTCTCCTCCCACAAACATATGTGCTGCTCCTAGCTATATACTTGACCCACAGAGAATCTTTGTAGCTCCCAAAATGGGCCATACTATCTAACCTCTGGGCTTTGCAGGTGCTGTTCCCTTTGCCTAAGACACCTGCTGGCTGATTTCTATTCTCTAGAACACAGCTCCGATAGTACTTCGCTAGGAAATCCTTCCGTGTTGCTACAAGACTGAGCTAGTTTCCTCCTAAGTGATCCCATAACATCATATTCTTACCCCTACAGGAATATGTCTTGGTCCAGACACTTTTGGTAATAACAGAATTCTATTTTAAGCAAGTCAAGGCTAAAAAAATGTTTTCTTAGGCAGGGCACAGTGGCTCACGCCTGTAATCCCAGCACTTTGGGAGGCCAAGACGGGCGGATCACGAGGTCAGGAGATCGAGACCATCCTGGCTAACACGGTGAAACCCATCTTTACTAAAAATACAAAAAATTGGCTGGGTGCAGTGGCAGGTGCCTGTAGTCCCAGCTACTCAGGAGGCTGAGGCAGGAGAATGGTGTGAACGCGGGAGGTGGAGCTTGCAGTGAGCCAAGATCCGGCCACTGCACTCCAGTCTGGGCAACAGAGCAAGATTCCGTCTCAAAAAAAAAAAAAAAAAAAGTTTTTTAAAAATGCTGGGGTATCTCAGAACCTGAGGCAAAGTTGAACAACTGTGCCTCTAGAAAGGTGGGAACCACTTTTTCATCTGGGAAGCCATTGGAAAATGGAACTACCGATTGCTTGGTCTCTTTCTCTTGCTGTGTTGAGTCCTGCAGTCTCTTGCTACTATTTCTCTTCTACATCTCTTACAAGCCTTCTCTCTGTGAAGGCCAGATTGCACTGTTAGGCATCTCCATGGCTGGTGTGATAAATACATATTTTGTCTTTGTCCCTAGGTTTCTGGCATACAGCTTCCTAATCCCTTGGAATTTCGTGGGTGATAGGAATATCTTTTGTTTTAAGGAGGCAACTAACTCTTGGTTGGTCCCTACATAAAATGAGGATGGGTGCTGGCTGCCAGAAAGGCCAAGGCATGATTAAAGGTTTGGAAGTTTTACCCAACCTTCCCTTCCACACCCACCCTCAACCTCCAGGGAGGGGAGAGGGCTAGAGACTGAGTCAATCACCAGTGGCCAGTGATGTAATCAATCATGCCTACATAACAAAACCTCCACAAAATCCCTCAACAATGGGTTCAGAGAGCTTCAGGGCCGGTGAACACATGGAGGTGATGGGTAGGGGCTCAGAGAGCCCAGGGAAGCATCTTGGCCTTTGCCATGTGCCCTGGGCATCTCTTCCAATTGGCTGCTTCCGGGTTGTATCCTTTATGATAAACTGGCAATGGTAAGTAAAGCGTCTACCTGAGATCTGTGAGTGATTCAAATCTTAGGAGGGAGCTGTGGGAACCCCAGACTTTGCAACCAAGTCAGACAGAGTGTGGGTGCCTTAGTTTCTTGATCCTAGTGATTGGCAGCCACAGTGAGGGCAGTCTTGTAGAACTGAGCCCTTAACTTGTGGGGTTCATGTGAGAACTGAATTATAAAACAATCAGTTGGAGTCCAGAGAGTTGGAGAATTGGTTGGTGTGAAGAAAAACATCCATGTATTTGGTTTCCAAAGGCTGAGAGTAAAAACAGTACATACCATGTCAACCATCCTCTTCCACTGGCCCCATCTGCTATTCACCCAGTTCAAGCAACCCACTCTGATATGCTAGCACTTTCTTTCTCAATTCTAATCCTAAAAGAAAGAGATTCTGCCTCACCAGTTGGAATATAGTGCCATCCTTGGAATAATCACTACAGCTTGGAAACAGTCCTATATCTTAAAATGGCTGTCAAGGCCTACCCCTGTGGGTAGTGGGCTGTTCTCAGCCCAGGGAAGATAGCATGTCAGTTTATCACATCACATGACAATTGTCTATTAGTCCATCTCTCCTACTAGTCTATAAACTCCATGACTGTAGAGTTTGTACCATAATTTCCATTGAGCATCCCTTATCTGATAGATTAGTAGCACAAAAGAGGTACTCACTAAATATCAGTTGAATAAATGAGGAGTATTATCTTTTTCCTTTGATTAACACACTTTTAGTACTGTTGTCAGTAATAAAAGTTCTTTGATCTTTTAATGAAAGTATTAAACAAAAAAAATGTTTCCTTCCATTGTCATCAAAACAGCTGGCTAGGGAACTGAGAAACTGAAGCTCTGCTTAGCATAGATTAGTGATGAATATAACCGATTCACTTCTCCCCATTACATACTCTCTGACAGAGATTAATCTCCTACTTTAAGCCAGTATCTCCTAGAAGTTGAACACAAGGCATAGGTTCATTGAAGACTCAATCACCTTTTGAATTACAAAGAAGTTTTACTTCATTGGAAGGTCTACTATTATTCGTAAATGACTCAACTTAATCAACCATGAATTTTCTCACTGAAAAATTCCCAATTGTTAAAGTGTCTTAAAGAGCTTCAAGTACTAGACTCTAGAAAAGCTGTGTATGTTTGTATATACATATGTGATTTTTAAATCTTGATTTTTAAACCAAGCACCTGAGATAAGTCTTAGGCAATTTGAACTTAAAAAAACAGATATATGACATTATCAAACTTTCTTAAATCTATGGTGTGAATTAAAATTCTTATATAGGTATCTGACACTTGCAATCTTGCACTGAGGATAGTTTTAACCCTCTGGTTATTAAGAATATCCCTTGATACTTTCCCAGGGGAAATTCCAAAGGCTATGTTGTCTGCAGTCTGAACCATTCCCCTGAAGTGTAATTCTTTTTCCTAGCGAGTCCTGCCTCATTGTTGCAAAACAGCAATCAACAACTCTTGCTCCCAAGTCTAAGGAAATAACATCTCTGTAAACCTTTTCCTGACAGATGAAGCTGGACTGCTAGGCCATCCTCAGCCTAGGAGGATTCTAAAGAGAGTACCTATCTAAGTTAGTGACTTACTGGTCAACCAACTCCAATAAGCCTAGCCTAGGAAACCTGCAGAGAGCCCTACTTTAAGGAATGGTTAGGCTTGTGCTGCCACAGATGACGTAAGCATGCCTTGCTAGAGGATCCAAATTTCCTTAGCTTTGGATGATTCCTGGACTATATCTCTTAGAACAAGATTCCTCTTCTGGAATCTGGCCAATTAAATTTCAAAACAAAAAGAACCTAGAGACTTTTTAAAAGGCTTTAACTATTATAGCCTTCAATAACTCTTTACTATTCTTAGTCTAATAAAGTAAATGGCAGAGACAAAGGTGGGTTGGTGGTGAGGTTGTTGAGGATTAGCTGTTGATTTCCAGGATTGTATGACTAGTATTTCTATCATCCAGGCATTATTCAGGTCTGTGGCAAGCAGGATCCAATTTTTGTTAATACCATATATCTTTCTTTCTGCCCTCGTCCTGCCCGCAACACACACACACTTACACTTACACAGTCCCTGTTCATGCCCATGTCATCTGCTCTGAAGACCTGAATACCAAGATTGATGACATGTCACATAAAGGTACTTTCCTAAGGCCCCAGAAATGTATTTTCCTCAATGAAAAATTTCCTGCAAACTTATTTTGGCATGAAAGCTGGCAATGCTACATGGAAGATGAAGGGATAAATCAGAGGGCAATGAATTGCCTTTCTACCTTGGAGGCCATTGGCACTTTCTTCTCTTTGCTTGTGATTCTGTTAGAAAATCATCTCATTCTCTTAATTTTAACCTTATGATAGTTGATGTAGTTTGGATATTTGTCCCCATCCAAATCTCATGTTGAATTGTAATCCCCAGTATTGGAGGTAGGATCTGATGGGAGGCAATTGGATCACAGGGGTGAATTTCTCATGAATGGTTTAGCACTATCTTCTTGGTGCTGTCCTCATGATAGTGAGTTTTCATAAGATCTGGTCATTTAAAAGTATGTGATCCCTCCCCCTCCCCCACCACTGCCCCTCGCCACTCCTGCTCTCACTATGTGATGTGCCCGCTCCCCCTTCACCTTCTGCCATGATTGTAAGCTTCCTGAGGCCTCCCCAGAAGCAGATGCTAGTGCTATGCTTCCTATACAATCTGCAAAACCACCATGAGCCAATTAAACTCCTTTTCTTATAATATACCCAGTCTCAGGTATTTATTTATGGCAATGCAAGAATGACCTACTAATACAAGGGTAATGGTCAGACCAAGGAGATTAATGGGCTGAGAAGAGTACAACATCCTAAGGGCCATTAAAATGCTGTCTATCATACCTCTAGGAAAGTTTTCTCTTCTCCATCTGTATTGAGAAACTACTGGTGACTGTGTCTTTACTCTCTCTTGAACTCTCCCAGCATCAGTAGGGCTGACTTCCTGGTGCCTGATTTTACAAGAACTGCTGGTTAGCAAGTTTGTGCGGCAATATAGGAAAGAAATCTGGCTAAGGCTACCAAGGGATTTCTAAATTTAAACCTTATAAACTTATTGGCTGTCCCTCTCCACTCCTTCTAAATTCCTCAACTTTGTGGGAAAACTTGAATTTAGCCCCAGAATTAATAATGTGGTCAACTGTGAGACATAATTGCACAGGGTGTAACTCTGGCATAGAACCCAGTAGATAACTTAGCAGTTTGCTTTTCCCTGGCTTATACAGCATAGTAAGTGACACAGATCTAGGGAGACCTTGTCAAGCTCACGCAGTTGACGTCGCAGTTCATTCTAGAACCACATCTTTTTGGTTTCTCCCTTTTAAAATACAGTTTCACAAAAGGAGACTAGTTTTACATGCACTTTTTTTCCTTAAAAAACTTACCATGATATTGAAATACTTAAAAATTCTGCTTTAATAGACATAGTACTAAGAGGCCAAATCGTATGATGTTAAGTGTGAATTATATTCTGTAGGACATCACCTTAACTGTGAAATATGTTGGCTTATGTTATTCCTTCTCTACTTTTGTTTCGTATTACTTGTAATAGCTACAGTGTCAGAGGTAAAGTTGCCCATTAGTCATCTTTAAAACAGTTATCCATAAGGACTAGCCTATAATTTGGGTAGTGATGTAGCATCACATCTATTAAAGGGATAATTTGGCATATGTATTATGTTTATTTTATAGAAGAATGAAGCAGTGTAGACCCAAGAGCTCAGCATGTGGGTGTATATGGCTTATGTCCTAAAATCTGACTTTTGCAGAGAAGTGGATCTCAGGTTATTTCCTCTCATGGATGGAGAATAAAAATGAGAAGAGCCTCTCTTTGGCCCATATTCTTATTACACATAATTGGCAAATGTCTTGTTAGATACTAACCTCAACATAGTGACTTGAATAGTGTCTCCCAAAAAGACATGTCCAAGTCTTAACCACTGGTACTTGTGAATGTGACCTTATTTGGTAATGTAGATTTTACAGATATAGTTAAGGATCTTGGGATGACATCATCCTGGATTTAGGGTGGGCCTAAACTCCAATGACTGCTGTCCATATAAGAGAAAGAAAAAAGAGCTTTCAGACACACAGACACAGAAATACAGGAGGAAACCATGTGAAGATGCAGGTTGAGATTAGGGGGATGTGTCTATAAGCCAAGGAAAGCCGGAGACACCAGAAGCTAGGATAGAGGCATGAAATGGATTTTCCCTCAGACCTTCCAGAAGGATTTTGGACTTCTGCCATCCTAAACTGTGAGAGGATAAATTTATTTTGGTTTGAGACATCAAGTTTGTCGGAATTTACCCTAAGAAATTAGCCTTAGGAAACAAATACACTCAGATGTTATTTGTCATCTCTGTTTCTGTTGGTTTTCAGTTCTACTTTTCATTTCCTACCACCACTTTCTTGAAGAAAGCTCTTTCCTTCATCTTTTAAGAAGTATTTACTAAGGACATCTTTTATGTCTTCATAATGACCTGACCACCTCTGCTCCCCTCTCTCTATGGTCCAGGACTCCTACCCGGGGCCCTTCAGGAGCTCCAATCTAGCAGCTTGGCTTTAGCTAGGCCTAGCTGGGCACCTGGTTCTGTCTGTCCTCTTTTTTCCCAGTCTGCTGCTAGGCCGGCTGTGGACACCCCACACCCTAATGAGTGTTTCCAGTCACAGAGAGCTGGCCTATTTTATCAGGGAACCAGAACCCACTATGACTTGGCCTTTTCAAGACTATGTTGGACCAGAAAAGCTTGAAGTGGAGGTCTAAGCATAGCTGAGTTACTTTATAGTCGCTGAAAAAATATTTACAGAGGATGGAACAAGGTTTCCTTGCAACACCAGTAGAGGAGAGGCTCAGGGTGCCTGCACACTAAAGTCTGCGTTTGACTCCCCTAACCACCAGGAGACTGATTTTCAGCACCACCCAGCATATTGCTGTCTGAAAATCATCCAGGACCTTCCTACGCCTGCTGAGGTCCTATGAAGTATTCAGATCCTTAGACTCTCTCATCAATTTATCCTTGATGGGTCTAAGGTGGGTCTCATCACAGACCCACCTATGATGCAGAAACAGACCCTTGATCCCCAGCTCAAGTTGAAAAGGTTGGTGCTCACCCAAGGGCATTGGATGGGCCTTGACTAAAGCCATTTCCCAGAGGGGGGCAGGGCTCTTTCTACTTCAGCAACATTTTGGATTTATGAATCCCCAATCTCTGGTACAAAGAATCCCAGCACAAAACTTCCTTTGAGACCAAGACACAATCCCTGAACACTTATCAGAGCAAATACATTCAGTTCAAACTGAGGCCTGTCATAGCAGGTTTATCAAACAGTAAATGTTCAAAATTGCAATCTACCCCCTCCCCTAACTCAGCACACTCTATCTCTCTTTCTGTTTTACTTGGAACTATAGCATTATCATCATAGGACAGACTACATAGAGTGATTATTTGTTTATTGTCTGTGTTCTCTAGATCCACACATGAATTCCACGTAGGTGAAGAGTTTTGTTTGCTTTGTTAATTGCTGTTACACCAATACCCAGAAAAATCCCTGGCATGTAGACAGCAATGAAGAAATATCTATTAAATTAATCATATGGATGATGAGGTCATAATATCTATTCAAGGACAACCTTCTTCTGTAGGAGATGAAAAGCCCAGGAAATATAAAAGACCTGCAGAGGAACTGCAGGGAGGAGGGAGAGGAATGGAATGGTGGCTATTTGCAAGTAGTGGGCTCAAAAGGTGGACTAGACTGTGATGAAGGGGCACACAATCTCTCAGGACAACAAGCAAAAAGGCAGAGTTCTCTGGGGTGGGCTGAAGTCTCTTAACCCCTTTAAGCTTCATCTTCCTTCAAGGTCATGTGATATCACTATGGAGATGTGCCCACCAGTACTGCCGTTTGAGTGATCTTGAGAGGCAGGAAGAAGACATGCATACCTAGGATGTAGTAGCATTGAGCCAAGCTCAACTGCCAATACCTGGATGACAACACAAACCTACACAGAGCAAGGTGTGAGTCTATCTATTCCAACCTTTGCACAGGCCAGTCACACTGGAAACACTTGCTATATGTTTGCTAAATCACATTGCACATTACAAAGTTGCAATAGTAAGGAGCAATATCATAAATTTGTTTAATGTAGCTGCTGCCTTGGCATCCATGTTTAGGCCTACACAAGTTGTCTGAAACCTGAATGAGCTCTATGACCTTTGGCTCACAAGGAGGGAAGTTTAAACGTCCCCCATTGTATGGGTGTTTGCAATTTGGCCCACTTGTTCCTCACTGACTCAAAAGCTGACATATCCCACAGCTACTGACCACAATAAAACCTAATGGTCAACACCAGAATCATGTAAATATGTTCCCCCTTCATGCATATTTTCTTTAAACTAGCTAATCCACAATCCCCATAAGAGCCTAAGGGATAACGCCCATAGACCTTAGCATAGGCAGAGTCCCACAGGTCCATAAGTTCTGTTTTGCTCCCTCTCTCTCTCAATCCTCTCTCACTTTGCCACCCACTGGTTATGCTCCCTGCTGCCTCTGGACTTCCCATCAGTCCTCCCCTGCACCCACCCCCGCCACCTGTCATTACCCCTCACCTCTCTGGGACTTGTGAGTAACAAATTTCTTCCATTTCATGCATTTTCGTTTCACCTTCTCATTGTGTCTCTCCTGATACACACACCCAACTCGGTCAGGGGTCTCCTACAGAATGATGATTTTTTGCTTATGGCGACTCTCAAAAGAGACCTTGAAACCAAGTAAAATAAATGAAATTGACAACATACAGTCAAATGTTGCCGAGTGCTTTCTGCTGCCAGAGGCATACAGTTACCAGTTATACCACATTTGGCACTGTACATAAAGATTCTAATTTTTTTCAAAGTTGTAATGTTATGTCATATAAACAGTTAAACACTTCTAGCTCTCTGGAAATATTCTCCTATTATAGAATGACTTCTTCCCTAATCAGTGAAGGTAACAAAGGTTTGCAATGAAGTATCTTACCTTTTGTCCTCCCCCATCAATATCTTTAAATGTAAAATGCTTATAATACAAGGATAAAATGTTTCCCACCAGACTAGGAGTGCGTGGGGGAACCATGCCTCATTATAGGGTGTATTTTATGTGGGGGGGAAGTAAATTAGAGGCTTATATTAGGACGTGCCCCGGGGGCACACCCATGTCAATGAACTTTAAAGGGCAGTATTAAGTTACGTGACAGCATAACCAGCAAGTGAAGGATCTCACTATGAAAGGTCACCTGCAACTCGAACAATATTTCCTATTTTGGCACATAATCTGGTACCTTTTGACACATTTCTCTTCCTCAGGATATGATTTTTGTGAAATAGACCCAACGCATTTTCTCTGCTTTGGTTGTAATGAATGTGTCCAATTTGTGCTCATGGTAATACAGATGCCTGTAAGCAGCCCTTGCTATTTTTGTTGTTTTTAATGCTAGATATTAAAAAGTGGCATTTGCATTACTCTAGGTTATTTTGAGATGTCATAGAATTTTAGATTGTTTGGAATCGAAAGGAACCTCTAAAACAACACCTCAGTCTAATTCAGTCCTTTTACAAATGAAGACACCACGCTGGGTAGGAATGAAGATACTTTGCCTGAGGTTACATAGCAAAGAAAGAGTAGAATTCCAGCTCCCTATTCCCTAGCCTGCTCCAATTTCCATCCTAATACAAGCTTTACACGTTTGTCAGAAAACATTTAGAAGAGGGGATTAGCAGTACCCTATGCTGAAATTCCTGTGAAATTCTTTAATTGGGTGTCTCTCTTCCATAGTCCCACTATCTCATATCTTCTTCCTACACTGTCACATTCTCAATGAATTCCCAAGAACCTAACTTTGTTCCCCATGCAGATACCATGAGCCATGTCTGGCAGGTCACTACTTTTGTGTCTAATCTGATTGCATGACTTTATGCTCAGAGTCTTTACTCATTGTTCTTATGTGTTGGACCATGACCATAGCTTATCAAATCTCCTATCTCTGATGATCATTGATGCTTCTCAATATTCTGTTTTGTGATGGAATTTTATCCACACTATTGGAAAGGAGGAAGAAAATGTGCAAGCTGTCCAGTGGTTCTGTTCTTGGGCAAAGATCCTCAGTTAAACAGAAAGGCTATTATCAAGCTGGTTTAGGTCTTGCTTGTCATTTTCCTCATCGAATTTGCAAAAATTGATGAATCTTATGCCCCTTTAATGTGTAGTTTAAAATACTGTTTTTGCATAATCATCATGATTTTGCTACAGAAATCAATTTACCGAAGTTCAAGAAAAGCACATCAGTCACCGAACGGTTATTCAGATAATGTTCAAGAGCAAACCTATTCTCTTTCCATCAGTCAGCAGACTCTGCCTGAGTGTTTACCATGAACACCAAAGTAAAGGGAAAATACTCTCTGTGGCTACTCAGCCATTTGTAAGTTCAGCTGGTGCAGGTGTGGTGTGCCTCATTTCCCCTAAGATTGAGCAGCACCTTATTTTCATTCCTTTACCCCAACACACACATACACACACACACACACACACACACACACACACACATACAATTCTTTAAGACCTGATACAGCTCGATTTTCAGTTCAAGAAGAGAGGGGAAGGTTGGGAAGACAATAATTTTAGTATTTGCCTGAGTTAAAGTATTACCATTCACAGTGTTTGCTAGGAAAAGTACAATACCCTTTGAAGACGGTTAATGACATACCTGCACACCACTTTGTGGGGTATCTGAGTACATTTAAGTCAGCTGACACTCCTGGGTCCTCCAAGCCATACTTGAGCTTATTTGTGAGTCAGGTTCAAGGTGATCAGCTGGAATCCCCTGGCTTTCCCTCTCAGGATACCCTAGAAACCAGCTCTCTGAAAAGTCCCCTCTACCCTGACGTATTTTGTTGCCGGTCTTTGCTCTTGTCTATTTAATGCCTTTGTACTTCAGTTTGTTTACTCACAAAATAGGAATAATGCTTGTCTTATCTGGTTCCACAAATATGCTATATATAACGATAAAACGAGGAAACAGAAAAGTGCTTAGCATTCCAGAAGAAAGGGACTAATTTAATGTTATTATACAAGAAAATATGACATCATGACATTTCTCTACCTCTTTATTTAAAATAGAAATGAAAGATAGATGTGGAGGATTTCTGTGAAAAACATTTAGAACTCAGGCAAAGTACTGCTTGAAGTATTTCATTCAAAAGTGCCAAGAAAAATACTATGCTTATTGAACTGTATATTTCTATGCAATATATCACTACAGCATTGCATATTTTTGATATGCAAATTTCTATGGAACCAAAGATGCAAACATCCTCCTCTGATTGCCATAGGCTTTTGTATAATACAGATAAACACATAGTAAAATTGCAATTCAAAGAAGAATGTTCTTATCAGAAAGAACAGACTGGCAGCACGTTTCCTTGCTCTGCAGCACAACAAAAATTTTTATGACATTCTGTAAGTTAAGCATGAATTTATTGATTTTTGCCACTTCTTGTTCAGAAATACATGGCATCAAAGAGAGAAATGCATATGTCAATGTGACTTAAACAGCCCAATTATTAATTTCTAGAATGTCCATCTTGATACAGGAGGTAACCTTAGGGACAGGATTGTCAGGCAAAGCCTGAGTTTGGACCTGAGTCCTACTGGACTTAGGTTCTGCAAAAGAGAAGACAGAGATTATACTTCTAGTAAACAATTTTCAAAAATGAGGGCATTTTAATATAAATGCAAGATATATGTGCTGAAATATGTTTGAAGTTTAGAGCTGAATAAGGAGGGGATATTATTTTATTTGACAAATAAGATAATTATCACATCCTATTTTTATCATAACCAACCCAGATTTACATCCTCTGCATCATTTTCACCCCCACACATCATATTTTTAAAGGGTAGGAAAAAATAGATGATTTACGATTATTATACTTTATCTCACAAAGAAAACTCTTTTGCACTGGGAAAGTCAAAACTTTTCTCCAAAAGTCTCTATTTAGAATGTTCTTCTGTCATTCTTGTAGCAATGAGAGGCAATATGGCCTTAGTTCAGAGATTCTTTAAGAAAACTGATACCTCCTGTGATGGTTAATAATTAGCTGTCAACTTGACTGGATTGAGGATGCCTAGAGGGCTGGAATTGTTTCTGGGTGTGTCTGTGAGGGTGGAAGGACACTGATGTGTGAGTCAGTGGACTGAGAGAGGAAGACCTGCCCCCAGCATGGTGAGGACCATCCAATCAGCTGTAGGCACAGCTAGAACAAAGCAGGTGGAAGAAGGAGGACATTCAGCTTTCTTTTCTTTTGTTGCTCACATTCTCTTTCTCTCTTTTGTAGCAGTACACCCTTTCCTCTTCCTGCTTTTGCATATCAGACTCCAGGGTCTTTGGCCTTTGGACTCTGGGACTTGCACCAGTGGCTTTTCAGGGGCTGTCAGGTCTCTGGCCTGCATTGTCAGCTTCTCTAGTTTTGAGGCTTTCAGAACTGGACCAAGCCATGCTACTGCCTTCCCTAGGAGCCATACTACAAACTTCTCTAAAAGCCATGCTTCTGTCATTCTCCAGCTTATAAATGGACTATTGTAGAATTTTTAATCCTCTGAGCCAATTCTCCCTAACAAATTCCCTTTATTTATATATTATAGAAACATGTGTGTCAGGAAACCAATATGTTTCCTATTGGTTCTGTCTCTCTGGAGAGACTGACTGAAAATTGGTATGAGGAGTGGCTATAAACACACTTGAAAATGTGGAAGTGGCTTTGGAACCGGGTAACAGGCAAAGGTTGGAAGAGTTTCAAGACTCAGAAGGAGAGAGAAAGATGAAGGAAAGTTTGGAACTACCTAGAGACTAGTTAAGTGGTTGTAACCAAAATGCTGATAGAAATACAGATAAGAAAGGCCACACTGAGGAGGTATCAGATGGAAATGAGGAACTTATTGGGAACTGGAGCAAAGGTCGTTTTACTAGGCATAGCAAAGTACTTGGCTGCCTTGTGTCCATGCACTAGAGTTTTGTGGATGGCTGAACTTAAGAGGGGGCAATCTAGGGTATCTGATAGGAGAAACTTCTAAGCAGCAAAAGGTCTATGACATTTAGTGGGTAGATGCCAGGGATGCTGCACAATCTACAGTGTGTAGGAGAGTGCCATACAATAAAGGACTTTTCCTCACATACATTTTAAATGCTCTACTGGACATTTATGTAGGTGAAAACTGGTTTGTAATTACCTTAACCCAGAATCAAACTATTTCAAACATAAATCATTTCTGGTTAATTTTTCAGCTACACTAAATTTTCTAGGAATTCAAGTACTATGTATATCAAAGGAGAGTTATACTTTTTTCCCCCAATGTTTTACCAAGATTTGTTCGCCAGTTCAGAAAATCCCATCAACAGTGATAATCCAGTAGCAGAATATAAGTTGCCAACATAACCCAACTACATCAGTCTGCATTTGTAGATGTCACTTCTATAGTCATTCTACATACAAGTGTGACCATCTGACATAAGTATGCCCAACAGCGATGCAATGTCTGAGCATTACAGATTGCGATGCATATTATTGTATTATAATTTTTTCTTTTATTTCTTAATTTTGGTAAGTTTTAGGTTGTATTTTTAAAATATATGTATATTAGTTATATCATTTATGAATTACAGTTCAAGATGGGCAAGATAAAATTAGAAAATATTTACATTAAAAAGGAGTGTTAGATGTGATAGGGTTGAGACCCACTGGTGTAAATAAAATAATGCATCAGGAGATTTGGTTTCCTGCTGTCTTGGTCAACCATTATGTGGTCTTAGAGAAGTGATGTTATTTCCCTGTGTCCACTCAGTGGAAAATGATTGGCTAAACTATGTCTCTATAGCACCTTCTAATTTTAAACCTCGACTACCTGACTTTGACACTAGTTTAGGTTTGAGAATATTTAAATCCATTAAAAAAGCAAAGACAGCTGAACTTACTTATTGGGCAAAATAAGTATTTTGGAACTGGGACAGTGTGGTTCTTTGTGACACATATGTTGAATGCATTTGAGTGACTGCTGTAGTTAAACACTACCATGAAAAACAATCCTCAGCAAATGCAAAAGAACCAAAATCATCCCAAACGTACTCTTGGACCACGACACAATTTTATAAAAGTCAAGACTAAAAAACACTCAAAACCACGTAATTATATGGAAATTAAACAACATGCTCCTGAATGACTTTTGGGTAAATAATGAAATTAAGGCAAAAATCAAGTAGTTATTTGAAGCCAATGAGAACAAAGATACAACATACCAGAATTTCTGGGACACTGCTAAGGCAGTGTTAAGAGGGAAATTCATAGCACTAAATGCCCACATCAAAAAGTTAGAAAGATCTAAAATTAACAACCTAACATCACAACTGAAAGAATTAGAGAAGCTAGAGGAAACCAACCCTAATGCAGAAAACAAGAAATAACCAAAATCAGAGCTGAACTGAAGGAAAATAAGATATGAAAAACCATTCAACATATCAATGAATCCAGGAGTTGGTAGTTCAAAAAAATAATAAGATAGGCCACCAGCTAGACTAATAAAGAAGAAAAGAGGGAAGATCCAAATAAATATGAATAGAAATGATAAAGAAGATGTTACCACTGATGCCACAGAAATAAAAATAATCATCAGAAACTACTGCAAACAACTGCATGTGAAAAAACTAGAAAACTCAGAAAAGGTGGATAAATCCCTGCAGACATTCACCCTCCCAAGACTGAACCAGGAAGAAACTGATTCCCTGAACAGACCAATAATGAGTTCTGTAATTGAATCAGTAATAACTAGCCTACCAACCAAAAACCAAAAAAGCCCAAGATCAGATGGATTCACAGTGGAATTCTACCAGATGTACAAAGAAGTGCTGGTACCATTAATACTGAAACTATTTCCCAAAACTAGGGACTCCTCCCCAACTCATTCTATGCGGCCAGCATCATTCTGATACCAAAACCTGGTGGAGACACAACCAAAAAAAGAAAACATCCGGCCAATATCCTTGATGAACATTGATGCAATACTCCTCAACAAAATACTTGTAAATTGAATCCAGCAGCACATAAAAAGTTTCTCCACCATGATCAAGTAGGTTTCATCCCTGGGATGCAAGTTTGGTTTAACATGCACAAATTAATAAACGTGATTCATCACATAAAGAGAACTAAAGATAAAAACCACACAATTATGTCAATAGATACAGAAAAGGCTTTAGATAAAATCCAACATTTCTTCATGTTAAAAATTCTCAGTAAACTAGATATTGAAGGAACATACCTCAAAATAATAAGAGTCATCTATGACAGACCTACCACCAACATCATACTGAATGAGGAAAAGCTGTAAGCATTCCCCTTGCAAACTCGTACAAGACAAGAATACCCTCTCTCATCACTCCCATTCTACATCACATTGGAAATCCTAGCCAGAGCAATCAGGAAAGAGAAAGAAATGCATCCAAGTAGGAAGAAAGGAAGTCAAACTATCCCTGTTTGCAGATGTCTATATGATTTAATATCTAGAAAACCCCATAGTCTCAGCTCTAAAGTTCCTTCAGCTAATAAACAGTTTCAGCAGAGTTTCAGTATACAAACTCATTGTGCAAAAATCATGAACGTTTCTATACACCAACAACAGCCAAGCCAAGAGCCAAATCAGGAACACAATCTCATTTACAATTGCCTCAGAAAGAATAAAATATCTAGGAATACAGCTAACCAGGAAAGTGAAAGATCTCTACAATGAGAATTACTAAACGCTGCTCAAAGAAATCAGAGTTGATACAAACAAATGGAAAAACATTCCATGCCTATGGGTAGGAAGAATTAATATCATTAAAATGGCAATACTGCCCAAAGCAATTTACAGATTCAGTTGCTATTCCTATCAAACTACCAATGACATTCTTCACAGAACTAGAAAAAACTATTTTAAAATTCATATGGAACAACAACAACAAAAGCCTGAATAATCAAGGCAATATTAAACAAAAAGAACAAAGCTTGAAGCATTACTTTACCCAACTTCAAACTATACTACAGGGATGCAGTAACCAAAACAGCGTGGTATTGGTACAAAAACAAACACATAGAACAATCTAACAGAATAGAGGGCCCAGAAATAAGATCACCTACGACCATCTGATCTTCGACAAAGCTGACAAAAATAAGCAATGGCTAAAGCACTATTGAATAAATGGTGCTGAAACAACTGGCTAGCCATATGCAGCAGATTGAAACTGGACCCCTTCCTTACACCATATAAAAAAATCAACTCAAGATGGATTAAAGACTTAAATGTAAAATCCAAACTATAAAAACCTGGAAGACAACCTAGGCAATACTATCTTGGACATAGGAATGGGCAAAGATTTCATGAAGAAGACACCAAAAGCAATTGCAACAAAAGCAAAAATTGACAAATGGGATCTAATTAAACTTAAGTGCTTCTGCACAGCAAAAGAAACTATCAACAGAATAAATAGACAATCCAAAGAATGGAAGAAAATATTTTCAAACCATACATCTGACAAAAGTCTAATATCCAGCATCTATGAGGAACTTAAACATTTACAAGAAAAAAAAAAAACTTAAAAAGTGAGCCAAGGACATGAACAGATACTTTTCCAAAGAAGACATACATGTGCCCAACAAGCATATGAGAAAAAACTCAGTATTATAGATCATTAGAAAAATGCAAATCAAAACCACAAGGAGATACCAGTCAGAATGGCTATTAGCAAAAAATTAAAAAAAAAAAAACAAAAAAAAAAACCACACAGATGCTGGTGAGGTTGCAGAGAAAAGAGAATGCTTATACACCATCAATAAGAGTGTAAATTAGCTCAACCATGGTGGAAAGCAGTGTGACGATTCCTCAATGAACTAAAAACAGAGCTACCATTTGAACCAGTAATCCCATTACTGGGTATAAAGTCAGAGGCATATAAATAATTGTACTATAAAGATACATGCACATGAATGTTGACTGCAGCATTATTCACAATAGCAAAGACATGGAATCAACCTAAATGCCTATCGATGACACACTGGATGAAGACAATGTGGTACATATATACCATGGAATACTATGCAGCCATAAAAAAGAACAAGATCATGTTTTTTGCAGGAACATGGATGGGCTGGAGACCATTATCCTTAGCAAACTAATGCAGGAACAAAACCCAAATGCTGTATTTTCTTACTTTATAAGTGGGAGCTAAATGATGAGATGTTTCTAGTGGACACAAAGAAGGGAACAACAAACACTGGGGCTTGAGGGTGGAGGCTAGGAGGAGGAAGAGAGCAGAAAAAAACAACCATTGGGTACTAGGCTTAGTACTCAGGTGATGAAATAATCTGTAGAACAAATCCCGACAACACAAGTTTACATATATAACAAACCTGCATGTGTACTCATGAATCTTAAATAAAAGTAAAAAAAAAAAAAAGAATTCTCAGAATCCTATGGAGGAATAGTTAAACATATAAATTCTTTGAATATCTTTCAAACGTTGACTGTCCCTTAATATTATGTAACTATTAACATTTCAGAAGAAAATTTCAAAAACATAGGGAATACTAATAGGTTAGACAACAATCAGGATACTAGAACTCCCTTTGAAAAAAAATTCTATTCTTAATTTTCCATAGTTCCTATAACAAATACTTATTACTTATTTAGGAGAAGCCAACTTAGTTTGGGCTGCTATAACAGAATGCTATAGACTGGTGGCTTAAACAACAGAAATGTATTTCTCACAGTTCTGGAGGCTGGAAGTCCAAGATCAAAGTGCTGGCTGACTCAGTTCCTGGGAAGGACCCTCTTTTTAACTTGCAGTTGGATTTCTTTTTGGTGTATCCTCACATGGTGAAGACACAGAGAGACAGAGAGAGCGAGCAAGTTCTCTTATGTCTTTTTATAAGGGCGCTAATCCTATTCACAAGGGCTCCACCCTCATGACCTAATTACCTACCAAAGGCCCCATCTCCTAATACCATCACATTGGGGGTTAGAATTTCAAGGTATGAATTTTGCAGGAACATAAGCATTCAGTCCATAATACTAACTTTATTCCCTGCCAAGTGGTATTTAATTGTAAAGTTTTATTTCAAAAATTTTTTGTTTAGAAATGTTCCATGCCTGAGTAAATACAAGACATTAAACTTAGCCTCTCTTAGTGGTTAGTCAATCACAATGCCTCAAGGTCACAATTTTAAATTTTACATATCATCAAGAATTAAAGATCTGAAAGAAATAGGAGATGGGGTTGAAAGTATTTACTCCAGCTCTAGCTTCTGAAGTTGATTTTATTTATTTATTTATTTATTTATTTATTTATTTTTAACAAAATTAAAACATCTATCCTCACGAGATCTATTTTAGTTTTGCTTGGTTATCTATATATATAATTTATGAATTTGGTTTTATTTTATTTTAGTTTATTTATATATTAGTTTTGTGGATTTGTTTTGGTTTTGTTTGGTTTATTTGTATATTGAACTTTCCTACTTCCTATGAATAGTAAACGCTAGAAAAAAATAAGCTAGTTCAAGTTAATAAAGGATTTAGTTGACTGTCTTCATATGCCAACTTAGATTTAAAATGTAAAATTTTCAGATCAGGTTTATGTTCTGAAAAGCACACGGCACATACATTCACAGGCCATAAATGTCAAATAATAGTAACATGAAGACTCTTTATAACTTGGTTAAATTACATTAAATTAAAATTTTATCATCAGTGTACCCTATAAGCCTACTCATTACTGATGAATTGAAAATGTAGTTCAGTTACACTGTAGATTCTCTTACACTGTAGATTCGCTTAGGCGTAAACCAAAGAGGCTACAGTGTTCCCCCTGCTAAACTAGTGTTTGTTATGATCAGTTTTAGTGAGAATGAGCGCCCTAAGGTTCACCTCTCAGCCTAAGGCTGAGTGAGCAAACTCTTTTCTCCCCATCTGCAAGGTCCCACTTCCCCACACCATCCCCATATATACCAAAATTGCCATAAGGCAGGAAGTAACCAAATAACACAGGTATATGGGGAAGAGAAGCAGGCAGTCATTGAACCTTTGACTCACTCCACTGGCAAGGACCACAGATACCTCTTCTGCATCTCTGTTTTAGGTACCTAGCCGGTTCCTTAACCATTGAATAGAGAAGATTCGGTCAAACCTGACCATCTTCCAGGTTCCTGTAAGCTAAAAGAAAGACTTGTGCAAGATGGGGTGTCTAGGCCGATATATGCCCAGCAGCTTTGCTGGTGACAGCTGCCCCTTCCTGGGATGTGCATCCTTGAGGATTCTCCAGCCTCTCCTATCAGCTGGCCCAGGCACCATCTATACAGTATAAACCTAGAGCTTTACTTTGAGCTGTCAGAGTTCAAGTACAATTCTGCAGCCATATCGTGTACTGAAATAGAATACTACTATATAACTGGTTCTGAGAAAGCATCCTGACTAGTAATTAGCTCTAGATCCAGGGTAGGTTTCTGAACCTCCCTCAACCAGTTTTCTCACCTGTAGAACATAATTAACATCTGCCTTAATTTCCTGTTTTGAGACCAAAATCTACATGGAAAGCACTTTGTAAACTGTGAAGTGCTAAATTAATGTCAAATTATAGCATTAAAAAATTCATCTAAGTGCACAGGACAGCAGGACCTTGGCACATTCTCATTGATTAATTCAACGTAATGGTGATAATTATTGGTCTTTTTATTGACAAGTCCATCATTGCCTAAAATTGATTGGCAATGATGTGGCATATATACAGAGAAATAACTAAGCTCACGCTAAAATTCATGGACACACAAGTACAATACTAAAGATTATTCGTTCAGCATATCAAATATAGAATTAGAAATGCATGGGATTCAGATTTGCACTTGTTATAAACCTGCATTCTGGAGCTCCCTATTCGATCCAGTTTGTTTAACTTCACATGTTGTTTTCTTAGTTTCAACACCGGTGGGCCCCATAAAAAATGTTTGAGACAGACGGTAACCCCAGTTGCTTCTCTATTGGTTTGTTTGCATGCTGGAATTTTTTTTATCATCGTTACTCTGCGATTTAACAGTAGGTGGCTAATGGAAATGTTATTCGCGGCAGTGGCAGACTAAATCAGTGGGAAGTGAGGGGGCGGAGGGGGAGAGTTGGGGGAAGGAAAGGAATGTGTTTACACTTGAAGATGTCACATGAAACAGCTGGAGCCCTGAGCCCTTGCTACTGGAACTGGCATTTTCTTTAAAGAACTCATCTCCATTATTACACACTCCTTCACACTTAGAAATCTATTAATTTACAATTAGTTGTATTGATTTTTTAGTAGATTTGTAATTTCTGTAATAATTTACAGAGTAGTACTGAAGAAATTAACTATGCCCCTTGGAAAGATAAGCCTTACTGAAAAAATAGATCCCAGCACGAGTTATTGAACACATCATCGAACGTCTGGAATTTTAGCTTTAAATTCTAAATTAATTACAGCAGAACTGATTGGGGAATGCCACTTTGCTATCCAAGAAATATCCTTCCTCATCTTATCTGCACTCATAATATTTTAGTAAGGATTCTAACCAGCAGATACATATAAGAATACATTCTTTTTTATTTTTAGGGTAGAGGGGTAGATCCATCTTAAGATTTAAAACAAGAGAAATTTTTCCTAACAACCTACATATACCCATAACTGTATTTTTCCCACATTACAAGATGTTAACAATAATATTAGTTAGAAGAGCATGCAAATGCTTGTAACTGCTTTAAATTATTAAGTTCCCTTCAAAGTTCTAGTGAGTACTAGAATGTACCGGATACTGTCAGATCTGCTAATAAGCAGTGGAAATCAGTTTGCTCAGGGCATGGAGAAGGTTAAGTCTAGTGAGGGGAGCAGCAAGATGAAGAGACAATGTTGGCACAGTGTCCCAAGTGCCACGACAGAGACACACACGGGACCTGGGGACTCAGAGCAGGACCTCAATCAAGTCAGGAGAATGGGTATACTGGGGAAGTAATCTAGGAGAACATGATTCTGTATCTAAAGCAAAAAAGAACTGAGTTGTTATGATGCTTGTAAGATGAAATGCAACTGAGTTTTTAAATTGTGTTTTCCATCATGTGTTCCAGTATCATTTCAGGATAATTTCTGACCATTATATAAAATACTTCTATCCTTTGCTTGTGTTGTTTAACTTTGTATTGTTTTTCTCATAACGAAGTATTTTTCAAAATGATTCTCCCTTTAACAGTAAATGGTTATACGGAAACACTATTCTCTGTTCAGAGTTGAATACATCTGAGGTCTCAGCTCACTTTGGGTCAAAATATGACAGCACCATGGGCAACAGGCCAGGGGGTGCTGGGCTCTGGCTTAAGAAATGTCAGCTGGGTGGTTGCCCTCCAAAACAGAATCATCTTGATCCAACACTACCACCTCCCAATGCATGGAGGTTTGGGATAAAGCAGGACTAACATCTGCAGCTTAAACACAATTATTGCGTGGTCTTGGAAAAGTCCCCTGAGTCCATTCAATGGAAAATGATGGACTTAACTAGACAGACCTCTATTAGTACCTTCCAGTTTTAAACCTTAACTCTATGAGTTGACATTAATGTAGTCATGAGACTAAACCTTTTAAGAAGTGAGAACTGCTGCACTAGCTGTGAGGGCTGTGGTGGCAGCACTAACGTCTCATAGACTCCTACACAACAACTATCCTAATACGAACATGTTTCCTTGGCTCTTCTTTGGTAAAACTTACCTGTTTCTTCTTCTTCTGTTTTTGGTGTGTGTGTGTGTGTGTGTGTGTGCGTGTGTGTGTGTGTGTTAGACTCTTTCGTTTTAAGAAAGTGTTATCTGGTATGGTGATTGAATCATTGATTTTATAAAGAATCACAGTCAGTGTTTTTTCCATTTGATTGTAATTTCTTGCTAGCCTGACTTTTTTCAACTCTCAGTTCCGTAAGGACACTGGCTATTCAGCAGTATCTTATTCTAGACCAATGTCTGGTTCAGAATAGTTGCTTCAATAATAATGTGGCTAAGGAATGAATTAAAGAAATGTTGAAATGTCTAAAGGCCTGAATTCAGGCAAGTTAGGTTTGAGATTTTTAAGAATGTTTTGTGTTTTCCTCTATTTCTAAAATAATTGTAACAGATGAAAGCACGGTAGATATCATAGCTATGGATAATCAAAGGAGCATTTTAGTTCGAGAATTTTGTCCTATTTTATGTCATTATCTAACATGTTACTCACCACCTACAGTGTTTTCGTATTGTTCCTGAAAAATAATTCTATTCAGAAACTCAAACTGAACACCATTGCCTGAACAGTAATGCCATGAAGCTAACTAGCTTCTGAATCAAGTGTTCTTTGCTTATCGTCCTTATTATTACCTGCATCAGCTCTTTGGATAGATGGCTCCAAATCATTATTTTTTAAAAACTGAAGAAAAAAGATTGAGGTTTACAGTCTACAATTATTTGGTGTTAAATAGTGTATTAGTCAGTGTTCTGTAGAGGGGCAGAACTAATAGGATAGATGTATATATGAAGGGGAGTTTATTAAGGAATACTGACTTACACAATCACAAAATGAAGTCCTATAATAGGCCGTCTGCAAGCTGAGGAGCAAGGAAGCCAGTCCAAGTCCCAAAACTTCAAAAGTAGAGAAGCTGACAGTGCAGCCTTCTGTCTGTGGCCAAAGGTCCAAGAGTCCCTGGCAAACCACTGGTGTAAGTCTAAGGAGTTCAAACGCTGCAGAACTTGGAGTCTGATGTTCGAGAGCAGGAAGCATCCAGCAAGGGAAAAAGATGAAGGCCAGAAGACTCAGCAAGTCAAGTCCTTCCACGCTCTTCTGCCTACTTCATTCTAGCAGTGCTGGCAGCAGATGAGATGGTGCCCACCCAGACTGAGGGTGGGTCTGCCTTTTCCAGTCCACTGACTCAAATGTTAATCTCCTTTGGCAACACCCTCACAGACACAATACTTTTCATCCTTCAATCCAATCAAGTTGACGCTCAACAGTAACCATCACAAATAGTTTGGCTAAAATGATTTCTAAGTTCAGTCAAAGGGATGTTGAAAATCAAATTGAATGACAAGCACAGTGGTTGGTGTAAAAGGGATTTAGTAAAATCCATGTATAATATTAAAATAAGCACTGGACAGGAGGCACTGAATTCTCAGTGTCTTTATGACGTTCACTAACTCTGAGTCCTTATGAGGTCACGTTGCTTCCCTAGCCTCAAAGGAGGACAGATGTGATAATCTCTTAAATTTTCTCTAGCTGTAAAGTTTTACGATTTTACATCCCTTGAATGATACTCATGAAGACAAGGAAGAAGAGAAGAGAAACATGAACCAACTTTAAAAGTCAAGACAAAACTCAAGTTCAAAAACGGGAATTGGTATTCCACATGTATTCAGACAATCAGCCAATATGGTCAGGCCGTCCAAAGGGAAAGTATTGTGGTTTTTTTCCTCCCCAAAGAGCTTAAAGCAGGTATTTAACATGAAAGAGTGGCAACACATGAATATTCTGAATGCTAATGCCAATGAATATTTGCCATGTTTCAGGGTCATAAATCTCATTCTCCTTGCTCACCATAAATCAGTGGGGCCTGCTGATGCTTACTGTCTTCTGGTGTTTGTTTCTGCCAGGCCCTGAAGAATTTAACTGCTGGAGCATGGTTTCTCATTTCAAACATGATAGCCCACAAGTTATAACTCACTTTCTATGAGAACAAGTGAAACTCGCCATGACAAAAAGATTTCTGTGATGAACATGGTGGTAGCCTGGTTCTTCCATGTGAAGTCTCCAGATTTTTGATGGGGCAGAGGCTTGGCTCATGCATTACCAATCAGTAACACGTGGCTTCTTAAAGTGCTGTGCCTTTTTTCAACCATCTCCTTGACCAATGAGACAATATAGTGACAAGTGTGTAAACTATGCCATTTGCCAAGGGACAGATAAGGCACCCAAACTAAGTTACTCCCTATCCCTAGATTGGATTGTCCTCCTTATTTTAACTCAATTCTGGGCCCATGATATGTTAGTCATCTGGTGTTAGAAAGTGCAATTCTTGTGGCTCATGCCTGTAATTCCAGCACTTTGGGAGGCCAAGGCAGGCAGATCATGAGGTCAGGAGATTGAGACCATCCTGACTAAATTCATTTAGACGGTGAAACTCTGTCTCTACCAAAAATACAAAAAATTAGCTGGGTGTGGTGGCACGCACCTATAGTCCCAGCTACTCAGGACTTGGGAGGCTGAGGCAGGAGAATTGCTTGAACCTGGGAGGGGGAGGTTGCAGTGAGCCGAGATCATGCCACTGCACTTCAGCCTGGGCAACATAGCAAGACTCCATCTCAAAAAAAAAAAATAAAAAGAAGAAAAAAGGAAAATGCAGAAAATGCAAATCTTTCCTCTTGGAGCTTTCAGACTACTTTGAAAAAGAGAATCTTCACCAATAAAGCAGTTGAGGTAAAGATAAGCTAAGTATGTTAAGATGTGAATGGAAAAGCTGTCATTTATTGAATGCATACACTGTAGGGCCAGGCACTTTGCTAGTCACTTGATGTGCAATGTCTTATCCTCTACAGAAGACAAGAAAGGTGATATTCTTGTTTCTCTAATGAGGAAACCAAAGATCAGAAATATCAAGTAGAGTCCTCGGTTACACAACTAGTAGATGGTGGACCAGTATTCAAACTCATTTGTCTTTTTTAAAAAATGTTTTAAATGTTTTAATTGGACATAAGTTCAAATTTACAGAAAAATGGCAAAAACAAAGTCCACCTAACACTGACTTCATTTGCTTTATTATTGCAGACTGTTTTTCTATAAATACAGAAACTATATGTCATTATGTACTCAGAACTATTGGAGGGTGTAACATACATCTTAGCCATTTCTCCTAAGTACTTCAGCATGTACTTCATGAGAATAGAGATGTTTTATTACCTAACTACAGAAAAGCTATTAACTTCTGTATACTTAACATTGATACAATACTGTTATCTAATCTACTGTCTATATTCCAATTTCATCAATTACAGGACCTAGTCTAGGGTCAGATATTGAGATTAGTTCTCATGTCTCTTTAGTCTCCTTTGATCTGGAACAGATTCTCAGTATTTATTTTTTGCCTTTTATGATATGTAAATTTCTGAAAATGAAGACTTCCTGCTCCAATATATTATTTTAAAAAGTCCATGATTTTGCATTTGTCTGATGTTTCATCATGATTATCATTCTCTCCTGAATATTACAGGTGACATTATGCCTTTCTTACAATATTGCACCTGAAGGCACAGGTCTCATTGATGGCAATAATTCTGATCACCTAGTCAAGGTGTGAACTGATTACTCCACTATATAATTACTGTTTTTCCCCTTGCAACTAAAAAGCAGTCACTGGAGAGATATTGTAGGTCAATGCAAATATATTCCGCACCAAAATTTTTCCCTACATTTAGCAATGCTTGATGATTTTTGCCTTATTCAACCTTTACTTCGATGGCTGCAAAAGGCTGACTCTCCAATTCAGTACTTCTTCCAGTCAGAGTTCACCGCAAGCAATAACCCTCCCTTTTCTGCCATTAAATTATCAATTTATTATTGATACGGAGGCATGAATTACTACTTTTTTCCAATTCTGTGTGATTAGTTACTATAATTCTTTTGCTACTCAAATTGTCCTAGCTGTGGTCAAAACAAACTCCTTAGTAGCTGACTTCAATGCCTTGTGGCTATCTTTTTGTTGTTGTTGTTGTTGTTGTCTGTTTTCTTTTAGCACCTCCTTCCTTCCTAACATGACATAATGCTCTAGCACTAGGGGTGTGCAATCTTTTGGCTTCCCTGGGCCACATTAGAAGAGGAAGAACTGTCTCAGGCCATGCATAAAATATACTAACACTAACAATAACTGATGAGCCAAAAAAAAAAGTCGCAAAAACAATCTCATAATGTTTTAAGGAAGTTTATCAATTTGTGTTGGGCCTCATTCTAAGCCATCCTGGGCTGTCTGTGGCCTGTAGGTCGCAGGTTGGACAAGTTTGCTCTAGCTTCATCTTAACCAGGACCCCACTGCAATCACCCATTTCTCCAAGGAGCCCTGGTTCCTTTGAGCAAGGAATTGAATGAAAGACCAAGATCTGGATGCTGTGTGTGCTCACTGCTCATGGGTGTCTTTCAGTGGTGAGTGAATTAGGAAGCATGCACATGAACCCACACACTTGCTTACACATACATACGTGCACACACATATGTAGGTGAATGCATATATACACACGCATGTGTGTGCATGTTTTTAAAGAGATAGTTCACATAAATACATCTAATTCAAGTCCATCCCACACAACATTTCTTATTTTCCCCACTTCATCTTTTTTGTTGTTGTTTTTTTGAGACAGAGTCTCGCTCTGTCACCTAGGCTGGAGTGCAATGGCGGGATCTCAGCTCACTGCAACCTCCGCCTCCTGGGTTCAAGAAATTCTCCTGCCTCAGCCTCCGAAGTAGCTGGGATTACAGGCATGTGCCACCACACCCAGCTTATTTTTATACTTTTAGTAGAGAAGAGTTTCTTCATGTTGGCCAGGCTGGTCTCGAACTCCTGACCTCAGGTGATCCATCCACCTCAGCCTCCCACAGTGCTGGGACTACAGGTGTGAGCCACTGCCCCCAGCTCCCATTTCATATTTGTATGTATATTTCATCAATCCTATGATACATTTAAAATTGTTTCGAAACTGCTTCACTCATACCAATATTTACGTGAAATTTTGCCCCTACTCCTATCTGCCCGATACTGAGGACAGGTAGTCAGATACTGTGTTTCCAAATTACATGGATTAATTCTTCCTTTCTTTTTTTTCACATTTATTGTGGCTGGGATATTCATTTAAAATATAATTAGGTTGACTTGCTTCAATTTGCTTTCATTTTTAGGTTTTTAAAATCCTTCTCCTCTCTAAAGATTTAATTATATTTTTCCAATATGTACTTCCTTAGTTAACCTGAGGATTGAAAGGATAGAGAGTAATGCTTCCTAATGTGAAAACTGTACAAAAAGGTATACTTAGAAAAAAATTTCTCTTTACTGTATATTTTCCATCCTGTTCTCTCCCACTCCTTGAGGATAACCAACTTCATTGCGTTCTGGATTATTTTTCTTGTTTTTGTTTTTTTTAGTTTTGTTTAGTTTTGTTTTGTAAAATAAGCAAAGGTACATATATTTTAATAATTTTCCTTATTTCTTATATAAAATATAGCCTATGTTCTTTTGTATGTCACTGTTTTCCTTTAACACCTTATCCTGAAAATCACTCTATATCAGTTCCTGGAGATCATTCTCATACCATTTTTTCCAGCTGCATAGTAATCCTGTGTATATATGTACTATAGGCCATTCAATCACTCTCTATGCTTGGACATTTAGATAGTTTCCAAAATTGCAAAATTACGAATATTGCTGTAATGAATAACCTGTGCATATGTACTTTCGTATTGTTGGAGGTGTATGCTCGGGTGAACTCCTAAAAGTTGAATTGCTAGATTGAAGGATAATACCTAGATAGCTAGAAATGGACCTAAGATGATTTTTACCCTTTTATGCTCTATCTAATAGCTATTTAAGGTTAAGCAGCTTGTCCACTGGATTGGCCTTGGCTCAAAGCAGACAATCAGGAACTGTGTGTTGGAGAGGGCCTCAGTTTCCTCATTTATAAATTGAGGGGGCTGGACTGGATGATATTGAACATATCTTCCAATTTTAAATGATTCACATGTTAGGGCTCCAGGCCTAGGTTCGTATCTACATAAACTGACTGCAAGAAATAGCTCCAATTCTCCACTCCTTCCTCTACTCACACTTTGCAGTTTTTCTCACTAAGAAGTGGAATCTTTACCCCACCCTTTGTATTGAACTGGCTTTGACCAACAGAATCTAGGAGAAGTAATGGTGCATCAGGTTCGAGTCTGGGCCTCATGGGCCTTGCATGCTTCCACACACTCTTTTGAGATTCTGTCCTTGTTTTGTGAAAGAAAAAACCTGTCCTAGCATGATGAATGGCTAGAGACATATGGTCTAGTTACAGCCATCACTCTTAGCCAGGCAATCACCGGACAGGTGAGTGAGGCCCTTCTAGATCTGCCAGGCCCCAGTTGACCTAGCAGCTGAGAGCTGGTGCATGGCTAGTCTGTCTGCGATCAGCTGCATCTGGCCCAGACCAGCTACTCAGTTGACCCACAGATTCAAAAATAATAACACATGGTCGTAATATTAGGACACTAAGTTTTTGGGTAGTTTCTTAAACAGCAATAGATAACTGGTACAGCAAAGGCATGGCATTGTCGTGAAGGTAACTCTGTCCAGATCTCCTAGAATGTGCAAAAGGGTCATCTTGGTCAAAGGGAAAGGTATTTCTAAGAAAGACACTATTGGACTGAACAGGGAAAGGGCTGGTCAGAGATTGCTAACATATTTTGCCCCACAGATCTCAGCAGTGTGGAGCAGGGGCCCTAAATTTGGATCACAGTTTTGGCTTTGTAGCTCACAGTCCCTGAGCTATGACATCTTCATGTATAAAGGAGGAAGAGGAGCCGAATCTTCAGTTCCATTTCCCTCTAACTTGTCAGCTGATGTGTTAACGTCGTATGGTGGGGATCTAAAGTTTTGGTGAGTTAACCTAGGAATCCTGACTTTTGAAGGTAACGGAAGGCAGTAAGATAAGGAGGCAGGCAGGCAGTGTTTACCTCTGCTAAACAACCATGTTGCTGCAGCACTGATGTAGCCATCCAGCTAAGGTAGGGTCCAAAGGGAGCTTCCTTCTCATTCGCTATGGGCACTTTCAGGAAAATAGATCATAGAAAAACATTCCACAATTTTATCCCTTTGTAAGCATTTCTGTTCAGTTACATGCACGCTTTTAAAAAATAATTTTGCCCAGAGGTAACAGGCTAAGTCAGGGATGAATAATATTCACCCACCTCAAAGGATCTCATATAGTATTTGACAGAACATTCAATTCTTGAGAAAACACCACAAAGAGATGTATTCTATCTCTGAAAATGTGACTAGCATCAACAATTAGTCCTGTCTGTCAAGCGATCAAACAAATCCAGGTTTGATTTGGATGCACTAGGGTGCTGAGCATCCTGATCACTGAAAACATCATTACAAAATATATTTGTAAAACTGCTCTTTCTCCAAATAAAATATAACTAGTCATTAATTACACGTCATTTGTTGTATAGGTGGAAAAAAATCTTTCTTTTTTTCTCTATTTTTTGAAAATAACATATAGACTGGCCAGAACAAATTATCTGGCATGACACAGCTCCACTGTATTGTGTAAAAGTCTGAAATATCCCAGATAATGTGCTCTTCTCATTCGCAGCCTGGACACATATGGATCTGAGGTTTTTTGGGTCACTTTATAATAGTTCTCTTTAGATCAAACAACATGAGCCTTTCGACTTGTTGCAGGGAGCTTTCCATGAGCCCTGAGTCCTTTTGAGTGGCATTTTCTACCCAGCAAGAGCAGGGTCACTAAGGAAATGGCTGGGAAGTAAGGAGGGCACTGCTGCGCCCGGAGAGGGAGACAGGCAGCAGCAGAGATACAGTCTCACTTCTCTCTTGCTCATTCTCTCCCTTCTCACTTCTCTTGCCAACCCCTTTGCAAGTGAAAGCGGTGTGACCTCAGGAGGCACCTTCTCCCCCAGATACACCACTTGCCAGGAGCCCTAGCACCTGGGTGGCCTGGGGGTGGGCAGGCAATGAGAACTGAGGTCCACCAGGATACCATTCGCTTTGGTGAATAAGCGATCCCTTCTATTTGAGGGGAGTGTCTGTCACTAAAATGGGCCAAGTGTGGTCATTGAGAATATTAAAAACCCCTACCGATCACATTCTCTTAGCAGACTGGGAAATGGTTCTTGAGGGATTAGATGATAATTTCCAGAAGTTCTATGAATGAAAACTAAATTCTCTAAAACATCCTTTGCTTTCCCCCTCAAACTGTCACCACACATCAAGACACTGCAGTGCTGAATGAGTTCAGGTGGGGATAATGAAAGCCTCGTAACATCGTGCTCCGGGTCCACACGAATACCTGACAAATTCCTCGGGTGTAACATGAACAGGCCTCGTCACCGTAGACTGAATGGGCATTCCTGGGAGGCCTGTGATTCGGCTCAGTGGTTAGCAAACTTTTTCTCTAAAGAGCCGGATAGTAAATATTTTAGGCATAAGTTTTCTGTCACAGCGACTCAGCCCTACCACTGCAGTGTGAAAGTGGCATGGACAACACGCAAACAAATGAGGACAGCTGTTCCACCCTAAAGCTCCAATCAAACTTTATTTACGAGGACAGATGGCACAAAAGAAAAGAAAAGAAAGACAAAAGATGGATGGTCATAGCTTGCCAGTACCTTTTCCCCATTTGAGCTCTTTTCCCATTTAATAATTATGTTTTATTTAATTTTCTTGAATCTCTCTTCTCCTGTGTCAAGTGGAGACATTAGCAGTTTCTTTACCCTACAGATTTTCAGTCTACCACGTAAACATTTTCAAAGGTGTGTAATACCATACAAATATAATGAGCTTTCATTATCAGTGAGATCAACATGACTGACATGAATTTAGTGTAGATTCTTCTAGGACTTTACTGTACAAAAGCAGCCTCGAAGATTGAAATAAACACATCCACAGATGGATGGTTCCTGCCCCTCCACATCAAGGTCCAGTTTCTTTTTGTTTGTTTTTTTTTATTTTTTTGTTGCAGGGTCTCCAGCCTAGGCTGGCATGTGGTGGCACAAGCAAAGCTCACTGCAGCCTCAACCTCCCAGGCCCAAGTGATCCTCCTGCCTCAGCCTCCCAAGTAGCTAGGACTGCAGGCGCACACCACTATGCCGGCTAATTTTTAAAATTTTTGTAGAGATAGGGTCTCACTATGTTGCCGAGGTTGGTCTTGAACTCCTGGGCTCAAGTGATCCTCCCACCTTGGCCTCCCAAAGTACTGGGATTATAGGCATGAGTCACTGTGCCCAGCCCAAGGCCTAGTTTAGATGGATGCCTATCTCAGGCTTAGCCTGCATCTGGTATTGAAATATACATTCATTCTTGGGTCAGCTTCAGTCACATGAGGCAGTCAGTATGGAAACCTATTTCTCATCCTTAGCACTAGGGTTTGAATTGGGTAAACAAATACCAAGATCCCTTTGTTAAGCTTTCCTGTCAATGATCTATTTCCTAAAATTTTTTCCTATTGTTTCAGTGTCTCTCTCTCTTGGTTTCTTTCAAGTTGTATGCACATATGTGTATCTATATAAATCCATAGGAATATATATGCAACATATAGTTGTTCTCTTTCCCTGTTGCAAAGTGGTAAAAGCCCACACAGAGACCCAATGATACAGCTCATGACAGACTCACTTAATGGACAATGAATCGGAAGAGGATAACAAAATCATACGCAGGCACCATGTTAGGTTCACTACTTGAGTCTTGCCAGTGGAAGAGAAGGCAATAAAAAGAATCCCATTTACTTCCATTGTCATAAAACCAGAGTTCACAAGCAGCATTTTGTGTAGCATGAGATGTCCACAGGCCCTGCCTCCACACACACCCATCTTTGCATTCCTGTTCCGTTGGATTCTGGCCTTTGCCAGCCTCAGCACAGGACACGGAGCCCACCCTAGGACAAAATTGATTATCAGAAACTTTGAAACAAGTAGCTGCTAAATAGAGGTTCCATAATAGAGTCAAACTCAGCTGTCACCTGCTGCTCTGTTTTGCACTGCAAATGTAGGAATATAGAAACATTTTAAGCAGCTTAGGGGCAGAAATAATGGAAAACTAGTGATTTGGGTAATTTACATATTTATAGAGGCTGTGGAGATTTTAGTCAGGAAACAATGAAGAAAACAGAGTTGTCAATGATCAAATGCTGCCTGCCATGAAGAGCTAAACCCAGCAATTTACAGCTAAGCTCAGTTACACCTTTGAAATTACTGCAAAAAAGGAAGGGAAAATAAAACGCCAATAATATGCATTTTGGTTGAGGTTATCAGCTTTAAAACTCTATAAAATGAATGCACCTGAGCATGTGAGATTTCATACAGGTAAAAAAATATCATTACAGAGAATAGCAGCACAACTGAAAAATGAACTGTGCACGTGGATGATAAGGTTTCATGTGCTGCTCTCTTGGGAATATCTGCATTTTTATGGGAACAAAGGCCTCAGTCAAAGGAATAACCCTCTAAGAGTACAATCCAAGATATCACGGGCGGAGGAAAAGATCCCTCCCAGCCCTGTGGTGTCCTGGCTGATGTCCTCACTGTGTCTCAGAGCCAGTGGTCATCTGCTGTTTGTAGGGGTCTGCATTCCCCACACTATTTGCTCCAAAAGATGAGTTAAATTTCCCTATCACCTACCAAGCGCAGTGCCCACGTGAACACAGAGATATTCCCAGGGTAGATATTAGGTTGGTGCAAAAGCAATTGCATCTTTGCCATCAAAAGTAATGGCAAATTAAAAGTAATGGCAAAACTGCAATTGCTGTTGTGCCAACCTAATAATATGGGTAACACTTTTCTTTCTTATCCTGTAACCTATGTGCAGATTTGGTGTCCATTGCCCAGCATGGAAAAAGCAAGAAGGGAGGAGAGAATATTTACTGAGCTCTTGCTGTGTGACTTTATTTGTCATAGTAGCATTATGGGGTAGGTGTTATCATCTCCATTTTATATGAAAAGAAACTAGTTCAGAGAGTTCGCGGAACTCACCCATGAAACCGCAAGGGGCAAGGGGTAACACTGGTAGGTGGTATCCAGATCCCATTATCAACGTCACATTCATGGTGCTCTACAGGATGTTGCCCTTCAAACCTACAGACTAAGGCTCTGCTTTTTAGCAATGCATAGGTTACCATCAAGTTGTCCTGCAAATCGATTTGCTAACCACCAGGATTTGACTTTTATTTCTCTACATAATAGCATGAATTGAAGGTTTGTAAGAGGATAAAAAATGGTGATTAGAAAATCAGGAGAAGTAACTGTATCATACCAGCATTCTATCCTTTCAGGCCATTTGTACCAGGTTCCATATAGCTCCCAACTTTGTCTTCCTGGACTCTGTGTAAATTAGTCATAGCTTTACAAGTTGGCATGCTAGTGCATGGATAAATAAATACCTGAAGTAGGTTTTAATTGACTGATTGGCTGAACAACTAAATCATGATCATGTTTTTCCTCTTGTTGTGAGACTGGGGGAGAGGTTAACAGCATCCAGACTGGGAAAGAAGGAAAAAGATGTAAGTAAAAGGCAAAGGGAAAGAAAAACGAACAGTGGAGAGGTGGGTAGAGTTGGGTAGCGGGTGGGACACCACAGGTGAACACAGCCTATCGATGCTGTGGGTGATGCTCACCCATTTCCCTGGTACAACAGCAGCATGCACCAAGGTTTGGGGGCAGAATGAGCCTGGGACTGAGGACAGGTGCTGTGGGTAGGGCACTGCCCAAGTTCTGAGCCTCATTTCTAGCTAGTTCACTTTAATTGAATCAATTTTTCTCCTCTGTTCAATTTTCTGTCTTTCTAAACACAAGAAGGAAATAAAAGCCTGCTTCTCACAGTGCTGTTGAGTATCCTCCTTGGGGGATACTGGCCTACAGTATCCTTCATAGGCCCATGTAAGTCTGCATCTCTTAATGAGAGGGCTGGCTAACTCTGAAGACTGGAAAAATTCATGGAGACATCCAAGCAGAATTTTTCAAACCTCTCTGAATCATAAAGCATCCTGTCCCACTGATTACCTACTTCCTACAAATTCCAGCAACATTTAAAAATAATTTTCAATGGAAAACCTAAAAAGGTACAATCAGGGGATTAGCTGCAAGCCCAGAGGTGCCAAGCAGATTGAATTCATGAGGCTCTAGAGCTTCAATTTCCTCAAGGGTGGACTAAAGTAGTTGGTTGGACCCAGGATCTTTCTTTTTTCTCTTTTTTATTTTTTTATTTTTTTATTTTTGTTAGAAGGAGTCTCACTCTGTCGCCCAGGCTGGAGTGCAGTGGCACAATCTCAGTTCACTGCAACCTCCGCCTCCTGGGTTCAAGCAATTCTCCGGCCTCAGCCTCCCGAGTACCTGGGACTACAGGCGTGGACCACCACACCTGGTTAATTTTTGTATTTTTAGTAGAGACGGGGTTTCACCATCTTGGCTAGGCCAGACTCAAACTCCTGACTTCAGGTGATCTGCCCGCATCTGCCTCCCAAAGTGCTGGAATTACAGGCGTGAGCCACCGCACGAGCCACTGTACCCTGCCAGACCCAGGATCTTAAATGGGAAACCACCTCAATTGCAAGAGTGAAGATTACTTTAGACTACTGGGTTCTTCCAGACTGAAAGAGATTTGGAGACAAACTGAAGCTTCAGAGGAGGCCCTCTTCATGTATCCTCTGACTTTCTGTGAAGTCAGTACCCAGTGTTGAGGCAAAAGGAAGATTAATCAGACTTAGGCAGACGTCAAGCATCAAAATGTTCTATAAAAGCAGAGTGAGGCAGCTACTGCACTGGCTATTACAAGAAAGTACCTTTGAAAAAACTATTCGTCAGGATAAAGCCACCTAAATCCTTAAGCTGCAGCTCTCAGCCTAAAATAGTAAACTTAAAAACTATTTCAGCTGAGGTTAAGGTCACTCTCCTATGGAATGTCAGAAGAAATGTGTTATACAGACATTAGGAGAAAGACTTAAAACGCTACCTGCCGCAAGACTTTTCTGGAAGTGTGCATTGCATGTCGTTTGATCTATTCTTAAGGTAGTTTATGATTTTATATAAGTATGTAGACTTCTCCCACCTCATTGAGCACTGATTCCTGATATTCCACCAAAAATGACTTACAAACTATCCTACCCATGCCTCTTCCAGCAGCTGTCCCTGCTGACTAAGCATCAACAGGGAAAGGGCATTCTTCAAGAATAAATCACTGCTCCAGGCACTTGTCAATGGCCATCACCAAATGGATTCTTTTCAGTCTTGGTCCTCTCTTCCCTGAGTAATTCTAGGGGTATTCTGTTGGCCAGAAACAGGATCTGTAGAATCTGGGGTGTAAAAGCCAGAAGGCAGGCATGACAGAGGCCACTGAGTCCAACCTTCTACTTTCACCCATGAAGAATGTAAGCCCAGTGGCAGAGAAGAAAGTTGGTATATCTTCAAAAGTGCAAGGTAAAAATTCACTGTAGTCTAATTTTCTGTCCGTGGCTAAGCTCCAGGCCCTGCCAATGTCACCAAAAGGCAGAAAAGAAGATAAAGGCAATCAAAATAGAGAAAAAAAGTATTAGCAAAAATTCAAGTAAAAATATGGTGGAAAATCTTCAGAAATTATTTTTCCTTTTTTCTTCATTAAAAGTGTTCTCAAATCTCAAACAATTTGGCATTGGGATGCTGTGTTACTATTTCCATAAGAAATACTTGAGGACACAATTTATAATTTATAAACTGTCCAGGGCCACTAATTCCAAAAGCATTTTCTGAGATCTCGCTGTGGGACAGGTGCTGGGACAGCAGGAAAAAAGGCCCCACACAACCCTCAAATTGCTCACTGTCTAGTGGGTTTCAGAGCATGGAGCTTTGCAACGTATCAAAACAACTACAAATCCCTTTGGCCCAATAAAAGGCAAGCCTCAGAGGATAGGAGTCTTTGGCATTTGATTGAGCATAGTGGAAATTTATAAGAAAATTATCTTGTGGACCCACACATTTTTAGAACTCATCTGAAAGTTGATATTTACCCTTCTTTGAAACCAATTAATTTTCTGGAGCTCCCTGGTGTATTTTATTCATGTGAAAATTAGATCCGTGGTTTTAAGTAGATCTAAGTTTTCATGTTCAACTTCACGATTTTATATACGCTCAGTAAGCCATGAATTATATACCAACACATTGACAGTGATTATATCTAGGTGGTGAGATTAGAGGTGATTTTGTTTTTATTTTTGCCTATCTATATTTTCTAAAATTTCTAAACATTTGGAATAAAAAATAGGCACAGGCCGGGTGCAGTGGCTCATGCCTGTAATTCCAGCACTTTGGGAGGCCAAAGTGGGCAGGTCACCTGAGCTCAGGAGTTCGAGACCAGCCTGGCCAACATGGCAAACCCTGTTTCTGCTATAAATACAAAAATTAACCGGGCATGGTGGCATGCACCTGTAATCCCAGCTACTCCAGAGGCTGAGGCAGGAGAATCACTTGAACCCGGAGGGAGGCGGAAGCTGAGCAGAGATTGTGCCACTACACTCCAGCCTGGGTGACAGAGTGAGACTCTGTCTCAAAAGAAAAAAAAAAGGCCAGGCATGGTGGCTCATGCCTGTAATCCCAGCACTGTGAGAGGCCAAGGCGGGCGGATCACCTGAGGTTGGGAGTTCTAGACTGGCCTGACCAACGTGGAGAAACCCCATCTCTACTAAAAATACAAAATTAGTCAGACGTGGTGATGCATGCCTATAATCCTAGCTACTCAGGAGGCTGAGGCAGGAAAATTGCTTGAATCCAGGAGGCAGAGGTTGCAGTGAGCCGAGATCGCACCATCGCACTCCAGCCTGGGCAACAAGAGCGAAAATGCATCTCAAAAAAAAAGGCATAAACTCTATTTTAAAACCATTATGTTAGTTTTGAGTTATGTTCTAATGAAGAATATACACATATAGGTAATGTAAAAAATTGCACAAAACAGTAGAATTTCTTCCAAATTCAGAGTATCTGATGGGGGAAAGAGATACCTCTGGTAAAGCTGGCAACCAGAAGTGGGAAAAGCAGTCAAGAGTCCCAAGCTCCTTAGCTTAGCTTGCAGGGGCTACAGGAAGATCAGCCCAGGCAACCATGTGTGAGGGGAGCCACTGACTTTTGTGACAAAGGAGTCTGGCTTGGGGAAGAGAAATCATGAGTATATGTGTATGAGGGCAGGGCAAATGACTGTAACAAACAGACCCACACTGCAATGGTTCAAACACATTAGAATATTTTTCTTTCTCACATAGTCCAATCTGGGTGACAAGAGTAGCAGAGGCTCTGTTCCATGCACTTCTTCCGAGACCCAGGCTAGGCACTAGCTCTGCCATCTTAAACATGCGGCTTCCTCTGGTAGCTCTGGTCTAGCCATAGGACTAGAGCTGGAGTCCATGGAAGAGGATATTGGAGCACTTTTGGAAGCTTTTTGGGGCCAGGCTTGTAAGTTATACATATCACTTTCTTTCTTTTTTTTTTTTTTTTTGAGACGGAGTCTCGCTCTGTCGCCCAGGCTGAAGTGCAGTGGCCGGATCTCAGCTCACTGCAAGCTCCGCCTCCCGGGTTCACGCCATTTTCCTGCCTCAGCCTCCCGAGTAGCTGGGACTACAGGCGCCCGCCACCTCGCCCGGCTTTACATATCACTTTCATGCATATGCCAACGGGGAAAACTAGTCCCCTGGCTACATAGGAGGCTGTTATATGCATCCGGGCAGTCATAGATCCAGCTGCTATTAAAGAAGAGAGGAACCAATGTTAGTGAATAGCTGGCAGTGCCACAGAAGGATGAACCACAGGAATGAGACAGCTAGTAGAGACTGGTTAAGAGGCATTTCTTGGAAGCAGAGTGATAAAACACAATGTGGAGAACGTATAGCAACATTTTGTACAGTCTGCTTCATAGACAAAGAAATCTGGAGACTCCATACTCTAGGACCACCTTGGAAATTCACAATGCCTGTTAGAATATTAAGTGATCTTTGAAGCTTTTTTTTTTTTTTTCAAGATGGAGTCTCGCTCTGTCGCCCAGGATGGTGACAGTGCATTGGCATGATCTCAGCTCACTGCAACCTCCACCTCCCAGGTTCAAGCAATTCTCCTGCCTCAGCCTCTTAAGTAGCTGGGACTACAGGCATGTGCCATTAAGCCAGGCTAATTTTTATATTTTTAGTAGAAACGGGGTTTCACCATGTTGGCCAGGCTCCTCTCAAACTCCTGACCTTGTGGTCCACCCACCTCTGCCTCCTAAAGTGCTGGGATTATAGGCATGAGCCACCGCACCTGGCTGATCTTAGAAGTTTTATAAAAAATAAATCTAATGTTTATAGAAATATCTGCTTAACCTTCCTAGCATTATCCACACATACTTGACAGTGAATCAGCTTCCATTTGTGGTCAGTCCACCATCTTGAAATGACTGCTGTTAGATGATGCCATTGGCCATGCTTCACTTCTGAATCTGTACTGAACAGATGCACATTTAGCAAAAACATGCATTTCCTTAGTCCTAGTGTTACAATAAGAAGATATTCAGGATGTTAGAAATGGATTCGGATGAGTTTTTATTTTGTTCTATCTTTACCATAAAGAATAACCTTGAAGTAATCAATCAGATCAGCGTTTTATGTCTTCTTTCCCCATCCATATAATGAGGACCAGGATATTGACCTAACTTGTAATGCATTTTACAAAATCAACATAAAGGTTTATATTAATGTGATTAATTAAATTAGCAATGAAATGACTAATAAGTAATTAGCCATGGAACAGTGACTCGACCATAATTGCATGTGCAAGGATTTGCTACCTCTCTTGAAGGCCTGACCTCATAGAAGAAATAATTAACACTACTCCTTACCTTTTGATATTATAGATGACCAAGGCTGTGGCTTTAAAAGATCTTTTCTGGCAAATGAATTCTTGGAAAGTGTACAAAAACTGATGCCTTACAATGTAGCCAAAAAAAGTTTATTAAACACTTATTTTAAACTAGGTTTTATAGGAAATCAAAAAAGGAATTTTGCACCGTTTCTGACTTCAGAATATACAGGTGCGCACATAATTATGACAAAAATCAGAATGTGATAAGAGGGCTGCAGGAAATTGCTTTTTAGGGTAAACTGGAAAAGGAACAGGAAAAGTTTCAAGAAGATCATAGTAGTTAAGCCACTCTTTGAAGAATGATTAGAAACTCAGTGCAAAAGGTCAGGATGGTGAGTAAGAAACACAGGATCACAGGATATTTCTCACAATTAGAATCAATTAGAATTAAGAGAAGAATTAAATCTTTTATTGGTATTAATCATACAGGTAGCTAGGAGGACATAGTCAACTCTTTAGAATGGCTTTCTGAAAGTGTGGGCAGATGATTTGTTTGGTGACAGGTTCATGTAGATTCTGAGAAAAAGTAAGGCTCCCATGGTCAAAAAATTAGTTGGAGAAATACTAGGTTAAATAAGGTTAACTCTATTTCATTACCATGTGTTACTGGGAGCACAAGGGTATGCAAATGAGCTCTGTGAATCCCTAAGAAGAAGATGCAGAACAAAGAATTTTTCAAAACTAAATCAAGGTCCAAACCTTCTCAGTGTAGTTTCATTCACATTATACCTTACAGACAGTTAAAACCCAAACTGGATTTTATAATGTGGCTTTGATACATAGCATTTTTGAATGCAACAAATGTGACAAATGTCAAATGAACACAGTTTTAACAAGGGTTTAGAGCCATGTCTGAGAGATGTGCAGGGTCATTTGGACCAGGAATGATTGATTTTTTTTCCCTTCCATACTATTCAAGGCTTAAATTGGAAAGCCACAATTACAAAAGCAATGTAATATCAGAAAATATTCAGGCCCTATGTCTTAAGAGGAGACTATTGATTTCTGAACTAGAAACAGTATCTAAGCCAATGAAGAATGAGGAGAGAAGGCCATTTTGGAAATAAAGAATATCATTAAGTATCACGTTAGGGCTGAGGCGCCGAGAATCTTTAATAATTCAGAAGTTAATTTACCTGGTGGAAACTGAGGAAATGGAACAGGGATACTGGTAGGGGATTCCTAATGAAGTGTAAGGAAATCAACACGAATACATGAATGTGAAGGGTTGCTTAATAATATTCTACCTATAAAAAGTGTAACATGAAGACTTAGCAATGCCTCCTAGTGCTGCCTATGGAATAAATGCTAAATAAGTGATTATATCAAAGCTTCCATTATTGTGGTCAAGTTTCTGATTCTTTCCCACTCTTTCAGATACAGATGCCTATCCTCATACTTTTAGTTCCAGAAAACTGGCAGATTTCTGACTACCCTGAGTATAATAGAAATGGTCACAACCAAATGTGAAAATGATCTACAAAGAAGTTATTTAATCCAGCATGAAAAAAAACTACTTTAGAAAGGGCACATAGTCTTTTAACATATTACGACAAATGAATACAGGATGAACTTTAGGAAAGGTGAAGGTAAGATTAGTTCTTATGTGACCATACCAAATTGTCATTTTGCAGTCTTCAAGAATGACACCTGATGAACTCTCTTATTTGTATAAAATTACTTTCCACTTACATAATTGAGATAAATATGCTTTAAATAACCCTGTTTCAATTAACTATCCTACTTCTGTATAAACACATAGATGTGTATGGATGTATAAACCATAAATTAGGTAATATTTACCAAGTACGTACTGTGGGCTAGGCATTATTCCCAATTCTTTATGTATTTTAACCTATTTAATCCTCATAATATCTCTATAATACTGGTACTATCATTATCCCATTTTACAGATGAAAAAATTGAGGCACAGAGATGTTAACTGACTTGCTCAGAGTGATACAGCTGGTAATTGATGAAGGTGTGATGTGAACCCTTACCAACACACTCTTAAGCTTCTAATGCTACTTCTTCTATGTGCATTGCTTCCTTTAGAAAAATAAGGTTCTCAGCCCTTAAACCCTACCTAAGTATTCAAATAAATTTTGTCGTGATTCTAAAAAAAATCCCTATCTTTTTGTTTTATAATAGAAAAAATGAGGTAAGGCAAAACATTTATAATAACTTCCCAAAGGACAGGATAAAAGTTTATGCTTTTGAAAATCGTAATAAAAACATGACAGGTGGCATTACATCTAATCTGGGGAGTCACCTGGCCTCCTCCTTCCTTAACTCTTCCAGCAATAGGTTGACCTGCTGTGTTTGAGTAGGCGAGCTGCTTATATTCAAAGCAACATAGATAACTGGCACAATTAGTGACAGTGAGAAAACAGAGAGGGTTTCTGTTTTCCCAGAATTATCTAGGTAACTCTCCTGCAATTCTTCATTCCTCCTTGGCAGGTGAGCTGCCGACCAAGCACCCATTAGCCTCCTGTTTCCTATCTCACTTGCGTCAGCATCACGGGCTGGGGCAACCCTGTTCATTATGGGGCTGGTCTTACTACTGCAGCACTGCTCATTATACGAATGACCTGTGTGTAGACTTTTGCGTCTCCAGCAAAATGATGAAAGACAAAATAGGAGAACTGGCTCACTTCCCAGTGAGCTCTTGCAAATTCATTGCATATTTCAGAGTGTATCATGGCTTTATCAACTCAGCATTGAGGAAATGATCATAATCTCTGCTTCATGTGAGCCATTTTGGTGTATGGAAGTGACATGTCACAGCCTTCCCCCTCCCTTGACCCATCCTCCATGGGGCCTGACAAGTTGGGAACGATCCTTGCTCTACAGCTGTTACAATCATTCCCTAGTACAGAACTGCACTAGTTCAAAACCAACAGGACATCCAGGGGCTGTAGATTGGGACTTAGTCTTCAAGACTTCATGGAGACTGGGTCTATCCTAAAAGAAATAAAGTCCAGTGAAACTATCAGATAGATTCACATTTGCTTTTAGCATCACCAGTTTACCTTCTTGCTTCCCTTCTTCCTTCTCTCTCTGGGACTCCTTCACTGGCCTGCCTCCCTGGAGCTGGACAGTCTCTCCCTCAACTCATCCAAAACTTATACCAGGGAAAGGGCCCAGATCAAAAATTTTACAACTTGGTGTGAATAATTTACCTCTACCTAGAGTGTGAGCTCTTCTAACTAATTGTGGAATACAAGCCTTTGGTCTGTGTAAATTAATTTCAACTATCAGGGAGGAAACAGTAGAGGCTTTTGTAAGGGAGAGCTTTCCCAGAAACCCTGAAATTATTCCACACACAAAGGTCACAGCTCAAATGCCTACAGATGCCATTCTGGTAATGTGAATGAATAGAATAGGCTGGAGTAAGACAAGAGGGAGCGGCGATGTCTACTGCATGCTGGAGAGCTCATGCCTTCTCTAAGGATGCTACCACTGTAGTCATGCAAGAATACTAGCCTAGCTCTGCTAGACAGATAGTCGATTTTTTTCCATAGAAGGAGAAAAATATTTCCTTTTCTGTGATTTCTTCTCGTTTTTAAATTTTGGCAATTAATTGAAAATCTAAAAACACTCTGTAGGCCTTACAAAAACACACTGTGGGCCTGAGCTGTTCCCAGGACATGCAGTTTGAGACCTTGACAATTATCTTCTCTCCAGCTGGTCCTTAGCCCCAAGCCCCACAACTCTTATATATTTAGGTTAGGTATAGTGATAGTCCCAAATTGGATCTGGGTCCCAAGGCTGCTCATTAATATCTTGCATGAGGAAAATGCTTTCCAGTTTTCAATGCACTGTTAACACACATTATCTTTTTTTCTTTTTTTGAGACACAGTCTCGTTCTGTCACCCAGGCTAGAGCGCTGTGGTGCAATCTTGACTCACTGCAACTTCCGCCTCCCAGGTTCACACCAGTCTCCTCCCAAATAGCTGGGACTACAGGCACCCGCCACCACGCCCAGCTAATTTTTTTGTATTTTTAGTAGAAAGAGGGGGTTTCACTGTGTTAGCCAGGATGGTCTCGATCTCCTGACCTCGTGATCCGCCCGCCTCAGCCTCCCAAAGTGCTGGAATTACATACGTGAGCCACTATGCCCGGCCAACACACATTATCTTATTTGATTTTCACAATCATCAATCAAGCATACTCTTATTATTGGTTATAGGGTGATATATTATTATCTGCTTGATCATGATTATATATGTGTATATATATAAGCACATGTATGTATACATATGAATACATAAGTTACATATGATATTACTATATTATTATATGCTATAATATGATATAGCAAGGCTCTCCCCAAATTCTTAAAGGTAAACTACAGAAATTATATGCAATGAATAAGACCAAATTGTTAAAAAGGAGACCTTGGAGATAATATTTTCTGAGTCAGAAATTTAAAAAGCAAACCATTAGCTATATTCTAACAGGACAAAGAACTGAACATAACAGGATACTGATCTTTTGGTAGTGAGGGTGTTGGTGAGTTTGGTAAAGATGCTTGTGCAGGGAGGAAGTGCCCATCCTGGCACTCAGGGAAAACCAGTTCTGACCTAAGCACACAACTCAGCTTGTTCTGTCCTAGAGGGAGATAAATGACCACCGTAAATTGAACCCACTGGCTTACCAGAGCCCAGAACCTGCTCTTGCAGCCCAGAACTCGTTGCTCACTGAGTAACCTTCTGATCATAATTTGGCATTTGATCTAGATTTTTTTAAAGGGAGTAGATGCATTGGCTGGGAGAAGTGAGTATTGAGTCTTCTTGGCAGTCATCTATCATGCTGTAAATTTATACATTGGTAAGCTGACATATAAGTCCAAGTCCCGTGGGCATGCTTAGCATCGGCCACTGAGGGAAGGGTCAGCTTCAAAGTCATAGAAATTAAGATTTGGAGCTTGACAAGCCAAATACTAGGCCCTCAGCTGTGATCCACTTGCCACGGTCAATGTCATCTTCTGAAGGATCCTGACAGCCTGCAGCTGGCATCCTACATGCTCCTCACCTGGCTACTTTTTTTTTCTTTTTTTTTTTAAGAAAAATCTCACTCTGTTGCCCAGGCTGGAGTGCAGTTGCCCGATCTCTGCTCACTGCAACCTCTTCCTCCTGGCTTCAAGTGATTCTCCTGCCTCAGCCTCCCAAGTAGCTGTGATTATAGGTGTATGACACCATGCTGGGCTATTTTTTTGTATTTTTAGTAGAGACAGGGTTGCATCATGTTGGCCAGGCTGGTCTCAAACTCCTGACCTCAAGTGATCCACCCGCCTGGGCTTCCCAAAGTGCTGGGATTACAGGCGTGAGCCACTGCACCTGGTCTGACTACTTTTTTGTAATCCAAATTCCCATTTGCTAGAGAAGAATTGAAGGCCCTCAGGAATGAGGCGATTTGCCCCAAGCCTCACAACTAGTAAGCACATCGCTGAGCTGGGTCATGACCTTGATTGCTCCTATGAGGCCACTTCTCTTTCCACCACATCATGCTTTCCAGTCTTGCCCTGCTGTTACTGATAGAAATGACCTTCACGCTCCGATCATTTTCCACAAATGTCTAAGTACAGGAGCTGACCTGGCCCCCCTCCTCCAAGAGTGCTCTCCTTTGGGCAGTCCAGAGTAGCCCAGAGCTAAGGCTGGTGATGCAGTTCAAGAAGGGTCGCCTGCTGCCACCCAGGATGCATTTCAACACACGCACAGTACAGCCTAGCAGGTTCTCTTTCCCCCTCTCTAGTTTGTGTCTAAACCTGCAAGTGAAGCTCGTGGCTAAGCATGTAAAGCTGGGGCCATAAGATTTTTTAAACAGCTTTATTGTACCATAATTCATATAGCATAAACTTCACCCATTTAAAATATAAATTTCAGTCATTTTTAGTATATTTAGAGTACAATCTCATCATCATCCTTTGATTTTAGAACATTTTCTTTTAACCTCAAAAAGAAACCTCATTCCCATTAGCAGTCACTTCCCCCCCAACCCACCTCCAGACAACCATGGATCTACTTTTTGCCTCTACATATTTGCTTCTTTTGGATATTTCATATAAACGGAATCATGCAATACATTGTCTTTTGTGACTGGCCTCGACTGCTGAGTGCAGTTCTTTTGAGGTCCGTCCATGCTCTGCATGGGTCAGTACTTCAATATTGGTGCTGTGAAGACTTGGGAATAATGATTGTGGCCAAATCCCCAAACTGCACGCTTTGCTGGTGATGCGCTTTTTTTTTTTTCTTTTTTTTTTTTTTTTTTTGGTTAATGTTCTTTTCTATATTCCAGTGAATTAAAAAAACAAACAAACAAAAAACTCCCACAGTATAATATTTCCACTTGGAGAATTTTTACTACCATCATTTTAATTTAAATAATATTACTTTAAAAATTACAATCTGTTGCTCTGTTATTGGGTTAATTTTTGCACATCCTGTCCCCACATCCACCTTTCCTCCCCGCTGGCCAGATCATGTGGCAAACCATCCTACAGAGACTCTGGCGCCCGAACTGGACCATGCACCTCCTCTCCTTCCAGAGCTCTGAGATCAGCCCAGTTAGCACCAAGGAAGCTTCCTTCAAGTCCACAGGCAGAATGAATTGTCCTGTCTCTGAGCTCCCCCAACCCCAGCCCCAGGTCAGAGTCCAGCCCTTATCTCAGGGATTTCCAGTTGTTTATTCTGAATGTCTCTGCAGTGATGCTGAGCTCCATGAGGGCAGGAATCAGGCTTTGGCCATCTTATCCCTCACACACCCCCACCCACCACACAATGTACTCAACATATGTGTTACAGATCAAATTGAATTAAAAGACAAGGACAGTAATGGGACCTTTCTGGAGAATGTAGAAAGTAACAGGAAAATAACAAAGTTCCCCAAAGGCCTCAGGTGCACTATCAGGACTACCAGAACAATTTAATCGCAGAGAGGTTCCATAAAACCTGAACAAAACCTTTGAAGACAAAATAAATTTGTGGAAGCTATGCCACATGCAACACACTCCCTCTTGCCTTCACTAATCAAATATTAGTGCTTAAGACCAGCTGTCTCTTTCAATTTCCCTGACTTTGGAGTCCTACATTCCAAAAATTGTTTTTGAAGACAACATTTCCAGGTCCAGTTTCTTGGGAACAGCATGGCTTATTTGGTACGGTGTCTCTGTCCACAGGGGAAGGCTTTACCCACAACAAAATCTGATTGCTATAGGGATCTTAGAGGCCACTTGATTTTCTAATGTGGCCGAGGTCAAACCAGTCAGCCTCTTTCTTCGATCTTCTATCCCTGTGTTGAACTGTCATGTGCTTTTATTAGGATTTGGAGGTATATGATTGGCAGCAAAGTCAAGGCAGTGTAACGGAATCAAGCCTTTCATTACTCTCATTTGCTCGGCTTTAGAGGATCTGAACAATGGCAGGAATAGGAAGGGAACAGTGGATGCCACCTGCAATGCTCTATCTTGGGCTCACCTCCTCGCCTTGGACAGTCTCCCTCACTCTGAATCCCTCTGGCAAATGTGTCAGCGTCTGATGCTGCTTCCATTTTCATTCTCATATTTCACTCTGGGAGCAGATACATGGCTAGACCTGACAAGAATAAATTTATAAGGATGCAAGCTACAGAAAGCCTTGAATATATTCCAGTTAAAGGTCTATGGGGGCAACAAGGAAATCATCTCTAACTCATTTTTGGAGCACTGTAACAAGCGCATTTTCCAGGGGAGAAAAATCATGTTTTATTGTTGCACTTGTAATGTTCATGGCTGTTAAGGACTTTGCCACCTCTAAATGACAATACATTAAAGAGAGCATTTCAGCATCTGCAAGAAAAGGCAGGGTCAGTGCGTACAGCTAGCCTGGGCTCCTCCAAAGCTGCACTTTTCACCAAATAAAATCGATGCCTATGTATCTTGATGTTAGAGTTAGGCTATTGGTTTTTAACTAATCAAGCTTTGTAGCAATTCTTGCCTGCAGAATAATTTTTATTAATGAGAGGTGAGATGAGAAAACTCCACTTTGCCTTGAGCAAATCTGATATGCTAATACTTCCTATTACTGAAACGCTAATGAATCAAAATTTAATCCTCAAATAGACAGAAAGGAGCACAGAGTTTAGAATCATGATTTCGATGTGAATTCCTTTTCTGCCACTTGCTGAAGAGGTAGTTTCCAAAAAAATGAGCCTCAGTTACTTAATTGGTAAAATGGGCTTTTCTTGAGTATCAAATGAGATCGTGTATGTATCTTGTATATAGTAAAGCACACTAAAAATATAAATTCTATGCAAATAGAACAACTGCCTGCACGAGTGCATATGAATATTCATGTCCTCAGAGATAAATGGGGTCTGTTTCTGCTGTGTTTAATATGGGATTTCCTAAAGAATTGCTTAAGAGGGGGTATAAATACTGCTTAGCAAAATGTTTCCCCCCAGTAGGTCTCATGGATGCACTGCTGGCATCACTGAACAGCAGCATCAGGACAAGTCTCAGAACTGTATCATTAGGAACTGGGCAGATGGGGAGCTTATTTTTCTGGGTGACCTACAGAGTCAGTATTAAAAATGTGGCATTAGGCTGGGTGTGGTGGCTCACACCTGTAATCCCAGCACTTTGGGAGGCTGACACAGGCAGATCACAAGGTCAGGAGATGGAAACCATCCTGGCCAACATAGTGAAACCTTGTATCTACTAAAAATACAAAAATTAGCTGGGTGTGGTGACATGTGCCTGTTGTCCCAGCTACTTGGGAGGCTGAGGCAGGAGAATCACTTGAACCCGGGGGGGTGGAGGTTTTAGTGAGCGGAGATCATGCCACTGCACTCCAGCCTGGTGAGAATGAGACTCCATCTCAAAAAAAAAAAAAAAAAAAGATGGCATTAGACATTGGAAAAGAGCATAGAAATCCCCTAAAAGATGATAAATTAAACAAAGTACATCTGTATCATGGAATACTATGCAGCCTTTGAAATGATGTTCTGAAAGAATCTTGCATGACATGGAGAAATAGTCATGATACATATTATGAAAAATAAGTAGGCTATTAAACAAAAATGTATATATTCATTTTTATCTAAACCTGCCTATGCAAACTTACTTCTAGAGAAAAGACCAGAAAGAAATACATCCAAATTACCCCCATATGAGTACAAAAATGGGATAAGGTCTACTTAAGAACTGTTCATCTTTTAAAGATAAATTTTAGATGACTATAAAATTAATATGAACAGCAATTTTACCTTGAATGCTAAAAGAAAATGTACTCATAAGCTGCTGAAAGACAAAGCATTAGTACAGAACATATCAAGCAACAGTGTCAATAGATCCTGTGCTGCTTAGAACTAACCTGGGGGAAGCTACCACATTTTGAGAAAAAGGCTGAAAAAAAATGGAGTTTATGCAGCGAAGGAAGATCAACAGCCATCCTCTTGCTAAGTGTTTTCCATCTAGCGGGCCATTTAATCCTTACGACAATCCTGTGCATTACATTCTTATGTTTTACTATGGTTTTTGTATTTCTATATAATAATAACCAAGAAGTGGTGGAATGCAGAGTGCTTCATGAGCTCTGGAGTCAGATTCTCACTTCAAATTCTGGGTCCATAACTTGCTAAATGACTTTGGGCAAGTGATGTAACTCTTCTAATCCTCCATTTCCATGTAAGTAAAATGGGGATAGTAATACCCACAAGTATAAGAATGTCAAATACTAATCACAGTTCCTGACACACACTGAGTACTTTTTTTTTTTTTTTTTTTTTTTTTTTGAGCAGAGTTTCGCTCTTGTTGCCCAGGCTGGAGTGCAATAACGCGATCTCCACTCACTAAAATCGCCTCCCAGGTTCAAGTGATCCTCCTGCTTCAGCTGGGACTACAGGCATGTGCCACCATGCCCGGCTAAGTTTTTGTATTTTTAGTAGAGAGAGGGTTTCATCATGTTGGTCAGGCTGGTCTTGAACTCTTGACCTCAGGCAATCTACCCACCTCAGCCTCCCAAAATGCTGGGATTACAGGCATGAGCCACCGCACCTGGTCCATACTGATTACTTTTAAAATGTTAGTTTTTATTATTCAAAAAGTGCCAGTAATTGAAGAGACCTACAGTTATTATATATATATATTTTTAATGGAGAGATGAGTATTATGGTTGTGGCAATAGATTCTGGGCAGAACCTAAATTAATCTGAAGGAATTTCAAAATGCAGGAGCAGATGGTAGGTGTCTCTAGGAGTAACCCTCTGCTGTGTATTAAGGAGCTGTCTTTCCCATCCCATCTCTTAGTCCAAGTTCTCTGAATATTTCCTTTTTAGTTAATTAGCAACTGGAGCCATTCACTAAGGATTAAGTATTACATCTGAGAGGTGGGGAAAAGAGGTAATTCAAGGAGGGAACCAAGGCGGGGCCTTCAGGGCAGCAGAAGTGGAGATGTAACACTTAGGTGTACAGGTCCCTAAATGGAATTTTGTCAGTACACACAGAATTACCCAGGGAGTTTAATTCATATCAAATAAAATAATAAGGGATTGGTTTATCAATCAAAATGGTAATTCATTTGCAATGCATACTACAATTACCCGTAGAAAGTACAGCAAGAAATTCACAATCAGTAAATAATATCTCTGATAGGGCAGTCAACTTTTACATTTAGAAGTTTGAATTCTGAAAACAGATCAAGAATGAAGGAGGTATAGCCACGAAGGCATTTTCTCTGTCGAGGTCACTGCTGTATTTCCAGAATCTCCACTAGAGCAATGCCTGACACAGTAACTGCTCAATAAATTGTTGATGGATAAAAGGATGAAAGAAGAAAGGAAGGAAGGAGGCAAGAAAGGAGACAGTAAGACAGGGAGAGAGGAAGGACAGTTTCAGGAACTAGTATTTGCAACCCAGGAGAGCCTGACTGATCTAGCACTGTCAGCCTAAGGCTAGCCATGCAATGTGACTGAACTCGGCATCAGGAGCCCAATGCACCCTCCTCACTGGAGAGGGCTATTGGACCACTGACAAATTCTTGCTTAAACAAACCATTCCATAGAAACCTAGAATCTGCAAGAGGGCTACAGCTAGGAGAAGCAAGACCTGATGGAAACTCAGCCTCTGCTCTTTTCTTCCAGGCACGTCTGGCCACAGGCTCATACCATGGACCTCTGCTTTCCTGCCGAGCTCTGGGTTTTTTTTTTTTTTTTTTTTTTTTAATTTAAACTCTGTCACGGTGGAAAGCACTGAGTATTTACAGCTGATGAGCTTTCATCTTAGATCTGGGGAGAAAACTTAAATGAGTTCAGAAATGGATTTCTCATTTTTTAAACTACATTTTCTTACATTAGATTTTTTATAACATTACCTGTCTGTCCTTAACAATCAGCTGGAAATGTGAAAGCCTCTGCCTTCCCTTATCCTCAAATGGAATTGCTTCTCTTACACATTTAATCCCATCACAGGGCCCCAAATCCACATTTTACCAATGAATAATGAGTACTTACCACCCCCTAAAATTCTATTATGTTCCTCTATGTCCTATGATCCCCCTCAAAACAGACCGTGAGTGAATAAAGCAACTTAAGTATGCCACATGATATCCACCAGTCTGCCATAAACCTCAAAATAGAATTTTTTTCCTTCTTTTCATTTTCCCTTTGATCTTCTTTTTCTCTTTCATTTTGGCATGAGTTTTCCCCATGTTTTAATTTTATAATGACAGAAATAATACATAGACATTTTATTCTAAGAATTCGAGTGATACAGAAGTTATGTAGAGTATGCAATTCTCCCTCTAACTGGCTCCCCTTTTCCCTTCCTCCCCAAGAGGTAATCCTGGCTGACATTGAATTCATAGCCTTCCAATATTTTTTAATGCTTTTATATCTTCATAAGAATATATTCTCTTATGTAAGGTTATTCTGAAGACATTTGTGGGACCTTACTAGATGTATTCATTTGTAATATTTTTCACTTAACAATATATTTTAGAAATATCCATATGCAATCATAAAGGGCTACCACATTTTTTTAGTAGCTCTTTTATTTTCTGCAATACAGATGTAACACAGCGCACTGTGCCATTCTCAGTTGATGGTCATTTAGGTTGTTTCCAATTTTATTTCAGTGAATACCTTCTTTGAAAATTTGTACGCACATGTGCAATTAGTAATATAGGACTGCCAGAACTGATATTGTTGAGTTGAAGAGGATGTACATCTAATCTTTAATATAAATTATTTAACTTCGCTTAAAAAAAAAAAAACTATCCAAATATCTGTAGCCTTCATGAGTCTCTATTTTCCTGCATCTGTATCAACACTGAAATTTATTGACCTTTTTATCATTTAAGATAACTGAGGCCAGGCACAGTGGCTCACATCTGTAATCCCAGCACTTTGAGAGACCAAGGCGGCTGGATTACCTGAGGTCAGGAGTTTGAGACCAGCCTGAGCAATATGGTGAAACCCTGTCTCTACTAAAAATACAAAAATTAGCTGGGCGTGGTGGCGTGTGCCTATAGTCCCAGCTACTTGGGAAGCTGAGACAGAAGAATTGCTTGAATCCAGGCAGTGGAGGTTGCAGTAAGCTGAGATCACGCCTCTGCACTCCAACCTGGGCAACAGAGCAAGACACCATCTCAAAAAAAAAAAAAAAAAAGATAACTGAAAAAATTATACCTCATTTACATTACCTTGGTGATTAATTAGGTCAAGGATAAGTTAATATGCATTTTAGCTATGTATGTTTCTTCTTCTGTGAATTTGACTTATTATCTCGGGTTTTTTTTTTTTCTTAATGATTTATGTTTTGTTTATTTTTAATAGTAGTATTTTTTTCTGCTACACATGTAAAAAATATTTTTCCTCAATCTCACATTTGTTTTTATATTTGCTTATAGTATTGTGTTTCTTCCTGGTTCAAAATATTTAAAATTTTTCCTATTATTAAAAGTAAGCACATGATGATAGCCCCAGTCTACTGTCTCGAGAGAGTTTCTAAGCCATGGTGCAGAGAGTGGATTCCTAGGCAGAGCCTGGCAGCCCTCCTGAGTTAAGATGACAGAGTTGGGAGTTTAGGGACACCAATGCTAGAGGCAGCATATCAGAGAGGAAGGAGCTGCACAGAGAGAAAACTCCAGAGACCTGCAGAGAGTTTCCTATCGGAACGCAGCAGAGGCCTGATCAATGCATATGTCTGAGGAAACTATCTGAGGCCCATGAAAGAATGTTCGCCCCGAAGATCAGACTAAACAAATGCCTGGAGTCCACACAGAGCCAGGAGTAGTGTGTGTTCTCAACAGCCAGGTTACCCGTGGCTCATAATCCCGTCATTGTTGGGGAGCATATTTAGGATACTAGGAATTGTCTTACCTCAGTAATGGGAAAGAATCCTTTGACCCAAATTATGTGACAGAACAAAGCTCAAGAATATTTATAGGAATAAAAAAATCCAGCAACCAATAAGGTAAAATTCAAAATGTCTAGCATCTAATAACAAATTATACAGCATAAAAAGAAGCAGGAAACTGCAAAATCCATCAGTTAAAACAGACCCAGAAATAACACAGATTATAGAATTAGTGGACAAGGAAATTGAGGCAGTTGTTCCAACTGCCTTCTGTGTGTTCAGGAAGCTAGAGCAAAGAGTGAACACATTAAATAGAGGCATGGGAGGAGATTAAAAAGACCCAAATAAAACTTCTAATGATTAAAAATACATATGTGAGTTTAAAAAAACAGTGGATAGGTTTAGTGGAAGATTAGACATGACAGAAAAAAAAAATAGTGAACACGAAGACACAGCAACGGAAACTGTTGAAAATGAAACAAAGAGTGAAAATAACAGAAAACAATGAACACAACATCCATGAGCTACGGACACCTTCGAATGACCAAATACACACATATGTAATTGGAATATACAAAGGTGAGAAGAGGATGAGGAAACTAAAAGTATTTGAAGAAAAAATGGCCAAAACCTTTCCAAATTGGATTTGTAGTTGTAGACTACAGGTCCAAGAAGGTCAACAAATTAGAAGCACAAGAAATATATGAAGAAAACTATACCAAGGCATATCATAATCAAATTGCTTGAAAGCAGAGAGAAAAAGAAAAAAAAATTTTTTTTTTGAGATGGAGTTTTGTTCTTGTCGCCCAGGCTGGAGTGCAGTGGCACAGTCTTGGCTCACTGCAACCACTGCCTCCCAGCTTCAAGCAATTCTCCTGCCTCAGCCTCCCAAGCAGCTGGGATTACAGGCACTTGCCACCATGCCCAGCTAACTTTTTTGTATTTGTAGTAGAGATGGGGTTTCACCATATTGGTCAGGCTGGTCTTGAACTCCTGGTCTCAGGTGATACACCTGCCTCAGCCTCCCAAAAGTGCTAGGATTACAGGCATGAGCCACAGTGGCCAGCCAAAGAAAATCTTAAAAGCAGCCAGAGAAAAAAGACATTATGTACAAATGAACAAAAATAAGTATGATAACAGATTTCTCATAGGAAACAATGCAAACTAAAAAACAATGCCCCAACAATATGAAAAGTACTGAAATAATAACGTGCAAATGCAACTAATAACACTGCAAATGCAGTCCTTTACCCAGTGAAAATACCTTTCAAAATTAAGGCTCAGTGAAAATGTTTTCAGATAGCAAAAGCTAGAAGAACTCATCACTATCAGGCCTGCACTCCAAAAAATGTTAAAGTATATCAAGCAGAAGAAAATAATAACAGGTGAAAACTTGATTTACACAAATTTATAAAGATTACTGGAGAAAATATTTGTGACCTATGGTTAGGCAACGTTTTCCTAGATAAAATTCCAAAAGCATGATCTATAAAAGAAAAATAATAAATTGAACTTCATCAAAATTAAATGATGCTCTTCAGAATACACTGGTAAGAGAATAAAAAGACAACCCACAGAAAGAAAACGGGATTTGCAAATCCCATGTTGAATACAGGAGTTTCATCTAGACTACATAAAAAACTCTCAAAATTTGGTAATAAAAAACAATCCAATATAAAATAGGCTAAAGATTTTGAACAGACACTTTACTAAGTGTGGTAAAATAAGAACATGAAAAGATGTTTAACATCATTAGTCATCAAGGATATACAAATTAAAATCACAATGAGATATCACTACCCACATAGTATAATGGCTACAACTAAAAAGACACATCATACCAAGTGCTGGCTGTGGAGGAACTGAAACTCTCACACATTTTTTGTGAGATGTAAAACGGTACAACAATTTTGAAAAGCAGTTTGACATTTTCTTAAAATTTAAACATAGGTACTATATGACCCACTTGCTTGGCTCCTAGGTGTCTACCCAAGAGAAATGAAAGCACATGTCTATACAAAGACTTGTACATGAATGTTCAAAGAGTTCTATTTTTTATGGTAAAAAACTGGAATCAACCCAAATGTCCATCGGCAGGGTGAAAGACAAACTGTGGTGTAGCTGTATAATGAAATGCTATTCAATAACAACAAAATAAACTATTAATTCATGTTCTCACATGGATGAATCTCAATGTGAGAGAGATTTCACTCAATGGATGAGTGAAAGAAGCTAGACAAAACAAGAGTACATTCTAGAATTCTTGAAGATGCAAATTAATCTATTGCAATAGAAAGCAAATCAGAGGTTGGCTGGTAATGGGGGTCAAGACAGGGATGAGATTACAAAGGGACCCAAGGAATCTTTTAGGTGTGATGGTTGTGTTCTTTATCTTAATCATTTTGGTGCCTTCACAGTTGTGTGTATCTGTAGTCAGAATTTATCAAATTGCACACTTTGAACAGTTAGTTCATTGTATGTCAATGTTCTATATCACGTCATTAAATAAAAACCTTAAATGTTATAAAAAGTAGCGGTGAGAATAGACTGTATTTGTTATCTATTGCTGCAATTTTTTTTGAAACTTAGCAGTTTAAAACAGCATACATTTGTTTTCTCACAGTTTATGTGGGTTAGGAGCATGAGCACTGCTTTGCTGGGCTCTCTGCATCAAGATCTCACTAGTTGCAATCAAGATGTCAGCTGGGCTGTATTCTCATCTGGTGGCTCAACTGGAAAAGAATCCATTTCCAAACTCAGTAAAGTTATTGGCAGAATTCATCTCCTCATAGCTTGTAGCTGTAGGGCTGGGAGCTTTAACATTTTTTGCTGTCTGTTGGCCAGAGCCTTCCCTCAGCTCCTCAATTCCATTCACAGCCTACAGTCATGTGGCCCTTTCCAATTACCAGTAATCACCTTCAGATAAACCTTATTGGCTGCGATACTGCCACTGTGCAAGCTATGTGGCTCTTTCCATTGGCAGTTCATAATATGGCCGTTTGCTTCCTTAAGGCCAGTAGGAGAATGAGAAAGAGAATAAGTCTGCTAGTAAGATGGAGTCTTATACAACATAAAGTAATCTAGGAGTCACCTCCTATCACCTTTGCCATATTCTGTTGGTTGGAAGCAAGTCACAGGTCCCACCCACACTCAAGGGGGAGAGGATAACAGAAAGGCAGGACCACCAAGACGCAGAGGTCACTTCAGAATCTGGGTGTTACACAGATATTCCTCTCTCCTCTTCTCCTTAGTAACTTCAATGGGAAATTCTTCAAAAACTTTGGTTTCATTTTTGTTGGATGCCCTTTATCAAGTTTTCTTTGTATTCTGAGTGTGGTTTGAGAGGTATTTTGTTTTGTTTTGGGTTTATGTTTCTCTTTTTTGTTTTATTGTTGTGGTCTGGATTTGGTATTCAATTACATCGAATGCAGTTTTGGCATCAATAGAGCTGAGTATATAGATTGAATTTTTAGAATCTGTTAATATGGTGATACTAATTTTCAATAAATTCTAGTGAAGTATCAATAATGAGTCATGATTGTACTCCTAGGAAATGCTCTTTTTAATACACAGTTGGATTTCATTTGTGACTATTTTATTTAAGACTTTTGCATCTAAGTTCAGAAACAAGCTTAGACTATAGCTTTCTTTCTATTTTATGGTACTTTATTATGTTAGCCCTAAAGAATGAGTTGGAAAACTTTTTTATGTTTTCTCCTTGAAACTATTTATATAATATAGAAATTATATGTTCTTTAGAGATATGGTAGAATTTTCCCATGAAATCATCTTGGCTGTTTTGCTGCCCACAGAGCAAAAAAGCCAAGGATGGAAAAGGGCTGACTGGCTGGGCAGCCCCAAATACAGTTGCTGTACAATCACCATGATCATTGCTCCAAGGATTTCTCCCATTACTTGTGTTCATTGGTCATGAGCTTGGAGTACCCCTAGAAAATTCTCAGCAGTAGTCTTCTCTCATATTTAATCTGGGTAGTGTTTTTGTTTGTTTTGTTATGTTTGCTTTGCTTTTTTACAGTCTCTTTTCCTTTGTGGATCTAATCCTGCTTGCTTTTAAATTTTTGCATTTCCTTAAAATTTCTTATTTCTTCATGGTACATGTTCTTGTTTACCAGAAGTATTAATTATTAAAAATTTTACTTTTTTTTAATTTGAGGGAACTTGGGGTAAGAGAGGAAACAAAATATTTTGTTATAACTGCCATCTTGACCCAAACTTATTTTGTTTTTAAAGAAAAACAGGTTGTGTCAAACTTAGATAATAAAATATGTTATTAAGTGAAAGTCCTAAAACTTTGGATATACATCTGAACGTGTTTCACACTTACAACACTATAAATGTAAAAAAAATTGTTGTAGATATGAGGTCTTACTATTGCTATGTTGCCCATGCTGGTCACCAACTCCTGGCCTCAGATGATTCCCCCTCCTTGGCCTCCCTAAGTGCTGGGATTACAGGGGTTAGTGATCACAACTGGCCTATAGACAAGACTATAAGAGCTGCCTTAGAATCCATCTGAGAGACAAAAGCAATACTGGCAGTTCATGAACTTTTAGGAAGCAATATATTGATAATTAGACTTATAAAACTAATTGGCACAGCATATGATTTTAAAAACATTTTTTAAAAGGTTATTCAAAGTTTTCTAAATCTTAAGGATGCTATCCTGGCTCTAAACCAAGATTAGAAGCTACATTGTCTGAGACAGCAATATCTCCTGTTGTATTATTAAGTAAACCTATGGTAAATAAACAGTTCATGATTTTTATTTCTTTACAAGATGACAACTCCCTAACTAATAATGCAAATATTGCACCAGACAGTTAAGTCATGCAGTTTTATTTAGGTGTTGTCATTCAATTCAGTATTTGTCAAGTAACCATGAATGCCACAGAATTAAATGGATTCAGGTAATTAGTGTTTATATAATTAGCACATCTAATATAAAATAATTAAATTAAAATAAGATTAGCCAAACAAAGCCACCTATATTAATAAGAAAATAAACATAAGGTTGAAAGTTTTAAAAAATCTATCTTACACCCTTTCTTTCTATCTTAAAGTGATTAATTCATTGCAACATCCCATAAGTACCTTCAAAATTACCTGTGCTTTAGAGAATTTGAAAGTAGCTCAAAATTAATTTGTAATCAATTATATTCATTAGGGGAGGTATTACGGTTCTGTAGGCAGGTAACTGACCAGCATATCTGAGACTGGGGCACTTAGCTTTCAGAATTTGAAAACACAAGTCCTTCCCAAAGATTCTGCAACTGTAGTTGTCCTGGGAAATCAACCTGGGGCTGCCTTAGCTCTCTACCTGTCCACCCAGGAGGCGTCTTGGTGGATGCAAAGGAAACGTATTAATGCTCATTAACCTCCATTCCACCTTGGACCATGCCTGTTTAAATGTGCTGGCCCTCCCTAGAGAATGGGACCCTATCAGTTCTCTTTGCCAACTGTACATCTCAGGTAAGATGTCTGTACTCTTCCAGAGTCTCAGTACTCTCTATTGTAAGGAGAAATTTCACCAGTTTATTTCCCAAGATGGCCAAGGGGAAAAATGACAGCATGAAAAAAACACAAACACAAACAAAAAACCCAAAAACGACTATAGAAGAAAAATGCTAAAAATGTAGTTGTGCCTAACAAAGAAGCTGTAAAGAGGAAGGAGCGGCTCGGAGACTAAAAGCTTCGAAATGGCTGTTTTATATAAATTTGAATTCTTAAGCAATAACCTTTCATTAATTTAGGGCATTTAATAACGTGGATTTAATAAGATAAAAAGAAGTCTTGTAGTTCTCAGTTAGGAAGAGGCAAATATTCACACCCATTTCCACATTTCAGTGGCCTTTATTATTACATTTGCAGTGATATTAGAACATCAAAACCTATACATTTGTCTCCAGCCTAGCAACTGATTAATGTCAAAATGTCACATCCTTTTCACTGTCAATAAACAATGACTAGAAGCTGGTTATTTCTCTGAAAGATTTTAATGGTGCAAAGAGATGAAGCTGAATTAGCTGAAGCCTTTATAATCCTTTGGATTTTCAAACACCCGATTCTTATAAAGGCTACATAATCTTAGAGATTAAGGAAAAAGAAATAGAAATGATTTATAGAACAGTTTTCTATATAGGAAAAATACACTGAACTCTAAAATGTATAGTTGTGAGGGAAAGGGGAGACGGTTTGATGTTTTTAGTCAATCACATCTCTGAGTTTCTCATCTGCTTTGTTCCTAGGAGGAAGTCTTTATGGTCTGTATCTTTAGAGCATCATAATGCCAAATTACAAGACTCAGATCTGCTCCAACCCACTCCAAGGGGCAGCTCTGAAATAAAATTAGAAGTGGCACACTAATCCTTAGCTTTTTATTAGAATTTTATTTTATTTTTAAGTAGCACTTACATTATAACAAAATGCCCCTTGTGTCTGCTAGACTTTGGTATAAATGAAGTGGAAATTAGATACACAAGCGTGCATACTACATTCAATCACGGAAAACCTTCATTCTTGTGTAAATTAAAATGATCCTCTGCACAGATGCAAAAGAACTCATCCAAGTAAAAACATTTACATGTAATTTACAGAATGTTTTCTCCCTCGGAAGCAATTGCTTCTTCCAGAATAATAAAAACCTACATTTTAAATGTTGACTAATGCTCAAAGACACTGAACCAAGCTAATAAACTGCAGAAATTGAAAGAGATCCAAATGGGAAAATGTAAAATAACCATATATTTTGATCTTCTCAAGAAATGTTTATCTGACAGTAATTTCAGGTATTGTATTAAACAAATTACTTAAATTATAATTACTTGTCTTCTAAATTTTGCTTCCTAAAAACAGGGCAAAACATATGTACACGAGATAGATCTATATCTTTTCATGTGGAGCTTTAAATGTTATGGTAAGTTTTTGTTTTAAACATTTTTCTTGGCCCTCACACCGGCATGGCTTACCTGACATTAGAAGGGCTGGTTTCCTGAACAAGTGCCATATCAACACAGGCAGTGGCTTCGCCAGGGTTATACAATGATAACAACCACAAGAACATTTTTCTTTTTAGAGGCAGAGTCTTGTTTTGTTGCCCAGGTTAGAGTGCTTGGCTATTCATAGTGGCAAACGTAGTGCACTGCAGCCTAGAATTCTTGGGCTCGAGTGATCATTCTGCCTCAGCCTCCTAAGTAGTTGGGAGTACGGGTGTGCATCACCACATCTGGCTAAAAACATTTTACATAGACTCAGAGCATGCACTATGACTACACACTGTGACTTTTCCATTCCTTTGTTTACTGTTTATAACTAACAAAGTTCCTAACGGGACTTTGTCAACTGGGGCAAATCATTTCATATCTCTCTCCTTATTTTCCTGCTCTATAAAATAATGATAATAAGTAGATATTCTTGGGTGTGGTTGTGAGAATCAACAAGATAATGTCTAACTCTATGTCTACCAAAATGTCAAGTAATAAGAGGACAAAGAGTAGGAATAATTCTATCCTAAGCTTAAGTAAAAGAAAGCTGCTACGACTGAGAAGAAAATTTAGCCCTAGGTTGTTGCAGCTCAGGTAAGGAGAGACACGTGATAGGTTAAAGAGCCCTCATTATCTTATAAATGGATGCACACCTTTTCATCAGAAGAAAAACCTTTTTAGGTGAGCCCGGAAGTCTAAGTCTCACGCAATCATATGGGGCACTGGACAATGTAATGGATGGGGCCTGCCAGAGCCACTCTGCAAAATGCCAGGGCATTCTTCCTGTGGTAGTTTCTCACATCGACCCCCCAGATCAAAGCCAAGGGCATCATGTTAAATTCATAGCTCAGTTGAGGGCACAGCTAAGGTCACACATTCCAAGTACCTATGTAACTTCTTGAAGTGAGGGATTCTCCCAAAGTGAGGAATTCGCAAGAAGCCGATTTTGGCAGGCCTGGTGGGCTGTTTCTCTCAACCAGGATTTGATGGGAGCAAACACTGCCGAATTGAGATGCAGAACACAGCCGGCAGCCATTGTGTGCTGTTGTAAGGAAGAGAGCTCAGGGGGCCTCCGTCTCTGACAAGCAGGAGTCAAGCTGGTGCTTTGTTTTGGAAATCCACTGCTGGAGGAACACCTCTACTGTGTGGAGGCTGCAGGAAGATGACAGGCAAGCAGCGGTTTTGGACTTGTGATGCTCCAATGCTGTATTATGTCCCTACGGAGGATGTGACGAGGCCAGTGAAGAATGTGAGGGTCTGATGTACCACTTATCCACCGCTGCCGCGGGGAACCTTGACGTGGGGCTTGGAGAAAGTTTCATTTTGACTCGGGTGGCATCTAAATGATCCTGTTAGAATGATTTTGTTGCCCAAGTTAGCCCTAAATAATGAAATGCCCCACCCTGTTGTGTTGCTGGGTCTCACTCTCCCTTGGAATGTTAAGAGTTCCTGTCAAAAACAAAGATCCTAGTTTTTCCATAATTGCTACAGAGCTGTCATTTCTGAAAATAACTAGCCAAGGGGTTCTATTGCTTGTTAGGGCCACTGCTGGGTTGAGAGAGTAGAATTGGGTCATCCATATGGAAGAGAGTGCTTGTCTTCCTATTTGCTATGGCAGGTGGACGTGCTTCTCAGCTTATCTAAAACCTGTGTCAAACTGCTCAAGTAAAAGTTAAAAAGGAAGAATGAATCTAGCCCAGTGTCTAGGGTATTCAGGCCTGCAGATTAACATCCTTGCCCAAAGAGAAGGCCCTTGACAATGAGAAGGATACCAAGTTAAGGTTAATTCCAAAATCAGATGTTTTTTTCAGGATCTAGTACCATTTTACCAAGAATCTAACCAACATTTTGATTTGTACCTTCAAAAAGTATCTGTTGAGTTGTTGGGATGATGGACAGTCTGCATGATGTAAAGTCTGAAAGACAAGGAGGAGCTGCCCAGGAGACAGAGAGCAGCAGCTGGACAAGAAACTGGGACATTAAAAGCACCCACGAGTTGGGGGAGAGGACAAAGTTCCCAAGTGGGATTGTCTGAGGGGTTCTGAGAAAGCATTCAGTCCAAAGCCACATTCTTTACAGATTTTGAGAATCCATTCACAAAGCAATTCTTTCTACTAAGCTTCACCCTCTCCCTGACCTCTTCTATTAAAATGCTCAGGGAAGGCACAGTATATTAAGTCTCTACCAATTGAGTGTGAAGGAGTTTATCCAATGTTTTCACCCAGTACAACAGAGGTCTGGAAGTACAGAAGAGGGCAGAGGTTATCTGTGTGTGTGTGTGTGTACATGTGTCTGTGTGTGTGCGCGAGAGAGAGAGACCCAGAGAGAAAAAAAGAGGAGAGAGAGAAAGAGCAACAGAGAGACAAAGAGACAGACACAGTGAGAGAGAGTGTGTGTGTGTGTATGTGTGTGTGAGAAAGAGAGAGAGAGAGAGAGGAACTGACTTGTACTTACATGAGAAGAAATAAATGCAAAGAGACAAAGTCGTTGGAACTTTACCTATCTAGACAACTTTGGACTGATTACTTGATACCCTTAGAATCTGTTTCTTCTAGAGAAAATGGAAACAAAAATGCTTCTTCTCTCATATTTCACAGGATTTTTATGAAGATTAAGTAAAACGACATATGTAAAACACTTGACCCATAGTAGATGTTCCATAAACATGCACTGATGACCATGTTGGTTTCTGGCTTCATTATTTTGCCTAAGAGTTATCCTAAAAAGAAGCAAAATAACAAAGGGGTAAGGGTTGTCTGGACAGAGCAGGAACAAGGTAAGCTCTGTTTTCCTTCTCCTCAGGTCCGTGTTGTGCAAAAGGAAAGAAGCCGCGTCTAGGTGTCCAATGCCACGGGTTAGAACAAGCTAATTTATATTTACATACAATGTTCCATCAGGGAATCAGAATCCAGTTGGTTTCTAGGTGAACATGCTTATTTGCACACCATTATTCTTTAAACATTTGCTGAGCACTAGCTGGTAAATGGTCCTTTAGGACATGCTTTTAAAAAAACCAATCCCCCATTGCTTTTCATGCACTGTTTTCAAAAGCCTCCATTAATAACTGCATTTCGATCAGATCTCTTAGTACAAATGAATGTCCCATCAAAACTATAAGGGCAATCCATGATATTATCTTTGCCAATTGAAATTCTCAAGGTGAAATACATATGTGCTGTAATTGGCACCTTTGAAACATCATTTTCCCATGGAAGGCTTTCAGAGTTGCTGCCAGCAAATGCAGCCTGGCAGGTCCAGAAAGGTGAGGTCTGAGTATGAATGCTTCATTACCAGCAGGGTTTTACCCAGGTGACAGAGTTTCAGCTATCTGTCAATCACGCCCATCTCTGCTCTCGGAGGAGTTCACAGGCACTAAGCTTAAGGCATCAGCCTGCACAGATAAATAATTACCCTGGCTGAGCCATTTCATGGAAAGGCAAAATTCTTTATCCATATTGCTTGTGCAGAAGCAGTTGTGAAATCGCAGCTTCTTCAGCGCAGCCTGGAGGGCAGAGCAATGCATATGAGGTAAGCACAAAACGGGGCAGTAACAGTCCTGACTCTACACACATTCTTTGTTGATCTGCAACATCTTGTCTTTAATTTCCATTACCGGAAAGTGTTTTCATTGGATATCACAGTGAGGATTCAATATCCAAGTCCTTCCTTAAAATAACTGCATTCCAAAATATCTATTTTTGTGAGCCAAATGCTGAATGGAATATCACATCAATACTGTGTGATAATAAAAAAGTAAAAAGTACTAAAAATACAAAAAATTTGCTGGTCGTGGTGGCAGATGCCTGTAGTCCCAGATACTCAGGAGGATGAGGCAGGAGAACAGCATGAATCCAGGAGACGGAGCTAGCAGTGAGCCCAGATCGCGCCACTGCACTCCAGCCTGGGCAAAAAAGCTTGTGTTATATTAGTCATTGTGTTGTATTGACTCTCTAGAAAAGTAGGACCTATATATAGATATATTGAGATATACACTAGATATACCTATATACTAGATAATACATCTATATATAGATATATAGATATATGTATAAACCTCTGTAAATATAAAGAGATATATGTGTATATATATCTATCTAGAGATATATCATGTGTATATATATCTAGAGATATATCATGTGTGTATATATATCTATCTAGAGATATATCATGTGTGTATATATATCTATCTAGAGATATATCATGTGTGTATATATATCTATCTAGAGATATATCATGTGTGTATATATATCTATCTAGAGATATATCATGTGTATATATATCTATCTAGAGATATATCATGTGTATATATATCTATATATAGTTCCTGTTGCTCTGGAGAACTGTGATTACTAATAATAATCTATATGTAATTAATATTATATACTAATCTATATGTAGATATGTAGTATGTTGAAATTCTAACCCCAAAAGTGAAGGTATTAGAATGTAGAGCCGTTGGGAGGTGATTAGGCCATGATAGTAAAACCTTATGAATGGGATTAGAGGGGTAAGGGTAGATAGATAGATAGATAGAACAGGAACAGAGTCCTTATAAAAAAGACTCCAGAGAGCCCTGTCATTCCTTTCCACCATGTGAGGAAACAGCAGTGAGAACATGGCTATCTATGAATCAGTAAGAGGGTCCTCACCAGGCACTGAACCTACCAGCATCTTGATCTTGGACTTCCCAGCTCCTGGAACTGTGAAAACATTTGTTTTTCAAGCCACCCAGACTATGGTATTGTTGCTATAGCAGCCCAAATTAATATATATATGATAAATACATCATACATAGGCTGGGCCATGGTGGCTCATGCATGTAATCCCAGCACTTTGGGAGGCTGTGGTAAGAGGATCACTTGAGCCCAGGAGTTTGAGGTTACAGTGAGATAATGATCTTATCACTGATGTCCACCCTGAGTGACAGAGTGAGACTCTGTCTCTAAAAGAAAAAAAAACAATCTATCCATCCATCCATCTATCTATCTATCTATCTATCTATCTATCTATCTATCTATCTATCTATCTATCTATTGTGTGTGTGTGTGTGTGTGTGTGTGTGTGTGTGTGTTTATACAAAGGGAGAGAGGGAAAGGGACTTTAAGGAACTCATTCAGTGACTATAGGGGCTTACAAGCCCAAAATCTGCAAGGCAGGTCTTGAGTTGGAGGCAGAATTCCTTTCTTCTTGTATAAACCTCAGTCTTTTCTCTTAAGGCCTTCAACTGATTGGATAAGGACTATCCACATGATGGAGAGTAATCTGTCTTACTCAAAGTCTACTGACTTAAATACTAAACACATCAAAAAATACCTTTACAGAAACACCTAGACTGTCCTGTAACCAAATAACTGGGCAAGGAATCAGCCAAGCCAAATTGACACAGAAAATTAATCATTGCACTTGTCAAAACAAATGTGTCAAACACATTTTGACATTGTATTTCTGTCTTCCTATGCATAACCATTTGTACCTCCATGCTTGCTTGCCTGCTAATTTGAAGTCAGTTTCTCTGTTGTAAGGTTGAATTAATGAGTTTATCCTGTACACAATTTGGAAAAATATACAAGGATTAGCTATTACACCTGGAATTTATTTGAATACAGGATTTCAGTTTGGCTTCAGTTCTTAACTTTTCATAGATCTTAATTTTTAAATCTTTCTTGGCAGTTAAAAATAATATTTTATTTAATATTTAATATTTAACACTATGTACCAGGTACTGTGCACTAGGATTTCACTTGGACTGTCTTGCTTTATTCTCAAAACAACCTTATAAAGTACAGTCTATTAATATCCTTATCAATGATTTTTTTAAATGAAAACCTAGGATTTGTTGGGAAAAAAGAATTGCGTTAGGTCCCGCTATTAAATGATAGGTCTGGTTTCCACTGGGGCCTGTCTGCCTCCAAAATGCAGCCTCTCAACCACTAAACTCTGCTACCTGCAAAAACGCTATTTTAAATAATGATTGATGCCTTGGTTAGCTGACTTTAATACAACAATCCTTGTCATTGCAATTGATCTTTGCAAAGTCCCTGACAGGGCCAGTGACTGGCTGAAATAGCTGTTTGATCACCCATAATTGCCTAACTAAAATATTCCATTTTCTAATGGTGGTAGCAGAAATAAGTGAAAATAGGAACTCCCCAAAAAAGTGGTTTAAAATAACTTGGCCTCAAATGAAGACATCACAATTCTCTGCCAAATCAAACAGAGTTCTTTTTCTGGTACAAACCAGTATTTTTGTCCTCTGACAATGTATCATAAAGTGTACTGGAGCTAACAGAATTCATTTTCTTTTGTTTCCTCTCCTTTAGTTGTGAACCCACCAATATGGAGTCACAGAATTAGAGATATGTCAACTCAGAGGTGCAATTCACCAGCCAAAGGTTCTCAGCCTTTAGTGAACTGAGAATCATGGGAAGTCTACGAAAAAACAAACTTCTTGGCCCCATCCCTCAAGACTGTGATTCATTTGTCCGGGCTGAGGAATCTACCATTTTTAGTAAGTGCTTCTTGCATCAATGTTCACTGACATATTCTTTGAAACAGTGCACTAGAGGCTAGTGACCAGGTATTCCAAAATGAAACTCACAATGATGAAGAGAGACTCTGCAGAGCTCAGGGCCTTCCCAGTTCCTCACATCTTCTTCTCTCTCAGAACCAGCAGGGAAGAAAGTGAGGCTCAATGTAAGATTAAAATGCAGGACCCCTTGTTTAAAAATTACTAATATTTTTAAGATGGCAACAGCAGAGCTTTCGGCCAGGCTGAGGGATCTTCTGAGTGTGTAAGTTGCACACCCATGAAAGTGACCCTCTTCTTCCTCTAGTGTTCTAGGGCAAACAAAGGAGGTCCCCAACTTTTTTGGCACCCAGGGACTGGTTTCATGGAAGACAATTTTTCCACGGACCAGGGGACAAGGGGATGTTTTGGGATGATTCAAGTGCCTTATATTTATTGTGCACTTTATTTCTATTATTATTACATTGTAATATATGAGGAAATAATTACACAACTCACTGTAGCGTAGAATCAGTGGGAGCCTGAGTTTGTTTTCCTGCAACTAGATGGTCCCATCTGGGGTTGATGGGAGACGGTGACAGATCATCAGGCATTAGATTCTCATAAGGAGCATGCAACCCAGATCCCTCTCCTGCACAGTTCACAATAGGGTTCACACTCCTGTGAAAATCTAATGCGGCCACTGATGTGACAGGAGGTGGAGCTCAGGCGGTGATGTGAGTGATGGGGAGTGGCTGTGAGGACAGATGAAGCTTCCTGGCTTGCCCACGACTCACCTCCTGCTGTGTGGCCTGGTTCCTAACAGGCCACACACCAGGGGCTGGGGACCCCTGTTCTAGGGGATAGAACACTCAGCTGACAAGAGACTAGAAGAGAAGAAGGATGAGATAGTCAAATGGAAAATATAAGTTATAGCTGCTTAATAGATCTGGGCAGGCTGGACTTTAATGTATACTAGAGGTATGTGGGTGTGTAAAGAAGGTCGCAACTCACAGACAGTAAAAGAGTTAAGAGGGGGCCACTACTTGGTCATTGCCGTAAGTGGTGCAGGCCACTGGTGTATGGTCAGTAGCTAGAACTCTGCTGGGTTTAGTAAAACTGGGCATTCTAATCACATAATTCACATTTCTCAAATAAGGTTGCTTTTAAGGTCTCGGGGAAAAAAACAGTGCATATAATGTAAACCAAAATAAACTTGGCAAGAATAAAATTAGTGTTAAAATTTGAGAAATTGTCTTTCTAATCAGGAGAGAATTTTAAAATCACTATTATTATTATTTTAAAAGAAGAGGTTTTAAAATTCAACTTGGAAGTGCAAACACAAACTTAAAAGGTAAGTAAATGAACAATCTTTGCTTAAAAAAACAGTAGCATGCGGGAAATAGGCAATTAAGAGAGTTCCTCTCTTACCATTTGGGCATTTTCTCTGAGTGAAGTCATGTGAGCCTCCCAGAAAACTCTTAACGCAGCTTAACATCATAATCAGGCCATTTTCAAAGTCCTGCCCGAATCCCACAGATGTAATTTGTCACTATAAACATGTACAATCATAAAGGATCACTAAAATTAAAGTAAAACCAATGCTGATTATCAAATTTATTTTTGTGAAAAGTCCAAATCTCCATTCTGCCCCTCCCAAAATTCTTGTTCAACATCTTCAAAGGTACTGATGCTGTGAGTTCCGATTATGAAAGCACAGAGATCCTCTTCACAGATGAACTTTTTCTTTGCATAGCACTTGTCCATCTTTCTTTATAGTCCAAATTCAGACCCAATGCCCTGTCTTTGCTGTGGACTTTCAAAAAGCAACAATGAATACTTGGCCAAATGCTCTGGCTCCTGCCACCAGCTGGCTGGAGGGCCGGCTGTCCTGAGCAAACATCCTAAGAGTGTCATTGCACACGCAACAATGGGCTTCTCAGTCCTCATACAAAAGCTTCAATTTAATGTGGGCTGCGAAGCTAGCCTGACGATAAATACAAGAAAAGGTCATTTTAGATTGAACACAGCTTTTCAATAATAGGAATTACCCAGTGCAACACATGGGCATGTTCTTCCTTTACCTGAGAGAGCTAGAGACATTTTAGATCAACAATGGGATGAAGAAATCTAAGGTCTAATATAAAATGGGTAAAGACTTTAAGAGTCAGATATGTAATATTTCTGTAATGCCTAAACTGTAAAGCCATAATTAAGGAAGTAAAGCCAATCAGCATATTTCTCCACCCTAGGAAAAAGCCTTCTATTCTTTCTTAGCATTGCCTCAAGTTTTTTGAGCAATTAAATAAGCATAATATCATGTTCACTAAAGGCAGACAGCAGCTGAGACAGATTTCTACTGTATACATGGTACATTTTCTAAAATGCTGTAACTTTTGATGACTTGTTCTCAAGAGACATACAATATAAAACAATTCACTGACTCATTCTATTTTTCCTATGTGTAAGTTTGCTGCTAATTTGGGGTTTTTGAAATAACGTTGGTGATGCATCATAAAATACTTTCTAACTTTCCAGAAGGTATATAGGACATTAAAAGAATCTACGCATGGAAACCACTGTAGCTAGCTCAATGAATAAAGAAGTGAAGAGAAATCTGATAAAAAGAAAGTACTGAATTTTTAATTACAAGGAAAGGAAGCCAAATTAAATAACAAGTCATTATTTTAACTCAGGTACTTTAAAATTTCTCTAATTATAAAATTAGAACCACTTAATAAAAATTTATACTTTTAATGAATAATCCATATAACTAATAAGTACCATTAGTATTAGTATAATATATACACAGAAAACCTTCCTTCATCATATGAATACTTCAACATAATTTTATTTTCAAGTCTTGGGTTACTCTTTTTCTTCTTTCTATGAAACTCACATTACAATTAATAGCAACATGCATTTTTTTAAACCCTAGAATATTGAAAAATCAACTAACAACATAGTTAGAACAGATACCAGACAAATATACTTAGTTGTTAAATTACATTTTTTTTTTTTTTTTTTTTTTTTGATACGGAGTCTCGCTGTTGCCAGGCTGGAGTGCAACGGCACGATCTTGGCTCATTACAACCTCTGCCTCCTTGGTTCAAGCAATTCTCCTGCCTCAGCCTCCTGAATAGCTGGGACTACAGGCATGCACCACCACGCCCAGCTAATTTTTGTATTTTTAGTAGAGACAGAGTTTCACCATGTTGGTCAGGATGGTCTCAATCTCTTGACCTCGTGATCCACCCGTCTCAGCCTTGCAAAGTGCTGGGATTACAGGCGTGAGCCACCGCACCCACTTTCAATATACAGCTAGTTTTTCATCATATTTAAGAGTGCAATTTTTAAGGGCAATGCTACCAAGGCATAGATCAATTCAGTTAGCACTTGTTGATTATGTACCTGTAGAAGGCACTATAATGGCCCTGAAGTTGATTAAAAAGAAAGCACCAAGGAAAATTTTTAAAAATTGGACACACTTCCTTTCTTCATGGAGCTATGGGACTTGTCAGGGAGCAGAATTTCCAATTTGAGTTAGTTTTTGTCAATATGGCATCAGGTTGTACTGCTTTGTACAGGTTTGTACAATTTGTTCTCACTGATTAGCCATCATGAGTGTGGCCTAAACCCAGTGCCATCAGACTGAGTGTAGGTGATGGGAATGGGATTTTCCTCATGCCTGTTCCATCAGGGACCATGAAGTGAGCAAGTCCATGAGCACCAGGTCAGTCCCCACGAATCCTCGTTCCATACTCCACTAGGGAAAAGCAGCGTAGAGGAGTGATGTAAACATGAGTTCAAATCCAGCTTCTGCCTCCTCCTAGCAATGTTGTCTTCAGCAAGGAACCGAACCCACTGATGTGTTTCCTCATTTGTAAAATGAGGATAATAACCCACCCTTACTGGGATACTATGAGGATCAAATTAGTTAATTCAGGCAAAGCACTTAACAATAGTGCTTGGCACAGAGCACGTTTAGCATGATTACATAATAAACCAGGCACAGGTAGCTCATGCCTATAATCCCACCTCTTTGGGAGGCTGACATGGGAAGATCTCTTGAGGCTAGGAGATTTAGATCAGCCTGGACACCACAGCAAGACCCCATCTCTAAAAAACAAATAGCCAGCCATGGTGGTGCACACCTGTAATCCTACCTGCTTGGGAGGCTGAGGTGTGAGGATTCCTTGAGCCCAGGAATTTAAGGTTGCAGTGAGCTATGATTGTGCCACTGCACTCCAGCCTGGGTGACAGAGAAAGACCAGGTCTTAATAATACTACTGCTAATACTAATAATAATATAGTGTGTTTATTAATCAGAATAAAGTTGTCATAAACTAGAGAAATGCTCGTGATTCTTCTCAGTAGGTAAGACTATTCTCCTTTTCTTAATTAGAAGCATTGGATTCCTGTTAAATTTACATATATATATTTATTATTTTTCTGAATGCTAATTTTCTCTTTCTTTAATCACTTTGAAGAAAGAGAGTTACAGATTTAATTCTCTGTATTAGAAACAAATGGTTGGCCTCATGAAAATAAAATTTGGAATGTAGGAGGAATTACAGTAGGGGAAGAAAGTCTAAAAGAAAACTGGAAAGAACTGACAGATTTTTGAATGGTGTAATCAAACATGCCTTTTCCTAATATTGCTGTCTTGCCTGATGTCTCTAATAGGACAAAGGGGAGGACAAAGTGAATTGCTTAAGGTTCCAGATAGTACTAGAGATAAGCAGTAAGATGTTGCTGGTGCCCAAGGAGTACACTGGAATGATATTGTTAATTTTGCTATTCTGATAAACTGAAAGAGAAGGACAAATAAAATTTCCTAACTTTTCTCACCTTTGTATCTCTCCTTCCTTCACTTCTTTTATTTTGAGGCTCTGCCTGGTCATCTTGAAAATGAGGTTACATTTTAGAGATTTGTCTCGTCCTTTTTTTTTTTTTTTTTTGATTTCAGTGGGAAAATTAGCCTCAAACAGCTGTCTAATAACATCAAAGCTAGAGAGGTGCCATGGTAAATTTGTATAGTTTTTATAGTTCCATTTTTAAGCCTAAATGTATCCCTTCTGATAGTAGTAATTAAAGAAAAAAATTTAAGTCATATGTAACTCTAAAATATTAGTTTATTTGTGTATGCTTTTCATTCTGTTAAAGTAAAAAATAATTGATCCTGTTAAGAAATAGATTTCTAATTAAATTATCTTAATTTAACACTGCTGAAAATATTTAGATGAGGTTTGTATTAACGGTGACTTGATCTAGGGAGAACATTCCAGAGTGTGTACAAGGGTCTTATTGTTTTGTTTTCTAATGGAGCAAGTAATTACACCAAACAACAGAATCAAAGCCTTCCTTTACAAACTTCACTATGGCTGGCAAGCAAGCATACGCACAAGTATTTCCAGTGCTACCCCTAATCCCAAACTAGATATCGTCCCTGTTTTACAAATGTGGACTTTGTCCTCAAAAGCAGAGTAATTCAGTGGAACAATTCTGGGAAATGCTAGTTCATAAGTCTGGATAAGCTGTGTCCCTCAAAGTTTTCCTTCTTTCCTCCCTTCCTTCCCCTCTCCCTCCCTTACCTTCCCTCTTCCCTTTTTTCTTTTCTTTTCTTCTCTCTCTTTCTCTTTCTCCCTTCCCCACTTCCGGCCCGCCCCCTCTCACCTCCAGATTTCCTCTCCCTCATTTCTGCCCTGTCTTGATATGTGCAGTTTGGCATTCTTCCCTCATCTGAATTGCTGATTGAATTTTTTTATTCAAGTTAACAAATATTTATGGAACATCCCCTTGTGTGTCAGGAAATTGACATGGATAAGGCACCAACTCTGTCCTCAAGATGCTTAAAATTTGCTTAAGAGAATATTGTAAAGACATAATTATGATGCCGTATTAATAGCTATATATATATATACCAAAGGGGATGTAGGGAAAATAGAGTGCTTCTGTGGCATAGAAAAGGGCCACCTTCTGTCTTGGAGGCAGGGAATGGGGATGGAGGAAAATAAGGGAAGGCCTCTGAGAATACTAAGCTCATGCTTGGCAGGTGGGAAGGATTCTTCCGGCCTTTATAATGAGTACCTATTTAGTTTCTTCCCAGCACCATGCTAGATGTATACCCTGGAGGTTCATATGTGCTACCTTGCTATCCCATTCATTACCTAAAGCTGCACTGTCCAATATGGTAGTCACTAGCCACAGTGAGCTATGGAGCTCCTTGAAAGGTGGCTCATTAGTGTGGAGATGTACTACGCGTGTGAAATATACATGGGATTTTGCCGACTTAGTATTTTAAAAAAGAATGTAAAAATTCCCATTAATAATTCTTATATTGGCTGGGCGTGGTGGCTCACATCTAAAATCCCAACACTTGGGAGGCTGAGGTGGGAGGATCACTTGAGCCCAGGAGTTCAAGACCAGCTTGCGCAATACAAGTAGACCCCATCTCTAAAAAAAAAAAAAAAAAAAAAAAAAAGAGAGAGAGAGAGAGAAAGCTAGTTGGTTGTAGTGGTGAGCACCTGTGGTCCAAACTACTCAGGAGTCTGAAGTGGGAGGATCCCTTGAGCCTGGGAGGTCAAGGCTGCAGTGAGCCTTGATCGCACCACTACACTCCAGCTTGGGAAAAAGAGTGAGACCCTGTCTCAAAATAATAAAAATAATAATTCTTATATTGATTACAAGTGGAGATGATAAAATACATGTTATTGAAGTTAATTACATTCTGTTTCTTTTTACTTTTTAAATTGTGACTCCAAGAAAACTTTAAATCCCATATGTGGTTTGCACTGGATTTCTGCTAGAGAGAGTTCGTCTACATTCTCTAAGGGATTTGGCCCCAAAGCCCTGTCCACTCACTGAGCATGTTGGTAGTCAATTCCATTTTCCCCCATTCCATTCAGGAGCTACTCAAGTAGGAAACAATTCTGCCTCCATGTGATCCCACATGTTGACCCAGCATAACTGCTTTGGAGGCAGGACCTGAAATCTATGCCCATTTGAAGAAAACATCTCCCAAGCCCTCTGGGGAAACTGTACAACCTTGAGAGAAATGCCCTTCAGAAAGCTGCAGATATCTGGGCTCCAAGGGCCACAGCATCAGCTGACTATCACAATCAGAGGCGATCCCTTCATCTGCAAACTCATGCCTCATTTCGAGCTTTCAGAATGCGTTTAGATCCTCTGTAACTGATTCATGTATTATTCTTAATCACAGACCCTTATAACATCTTTCTCAGAGAAATTTCTAGGACGAAAAATGAAATGAACATCCCTTTTCCTTTTGTTTACTTAAATGGTCACATCCTCCTACCCAGTGCAAAGCCATCACCATCTGTTTTCTGTGATCTAATTACAAATAGAATAAGCTCTTAATTCCCCTTTCCATCATTTATGATCTATGACATGAAAATGCCTCTGCAAATACTTCTAGAGTACTTATTTTTTGTCACGTCTTTCGTACAACTTACAGGGGCAAAGTTATTTGTTTGTGCAGGAATAAATTTCACTCAGAGGTGTTTACATGACAGAGATTGATATGTGTTTTACATCCGCACTCTGCCTGGTTTCCCAGTTTGTTTACTGCAGCCTATCAAAGGAAACCAGGGAGGAAGTGTATTTAATGGCAAGTTAAATGCTTTTTAAAACCATGAAAATTTCTCATTCTTTTAAAAATAATTGTCACACACTTGAGAGCCTTCTAAGCCAAATGTTACTGGATATGTAATTTGGTTTCATATTTCCAGTACACCACAGAGTGGCTTTTTCTTTTCTGTCATAGTTGATCTTCACCCTTTGCCATCTGGGAATTTGAACTCTATTTTTAACATTTCACGAGTTGCCAATTTAATGCATTTAAAAGAGTGCAGAGCAGATGTCTAAAACATTGAAGGTAATTAATTAAGTCCCACAATTTCCAGACTACACAAAAACAATTTGCCATTGCCTGTAAAATGGTATAATTGAGTATTATAAATGTTTCCAGGCCAAGTCTTGCTATGAATTATTTAGTGCATCTGTCCTAATTAAAGACCTATTGGAAGATTAATGTCTCGTAACCTGACAAACTACTTTACTTAGTAACAAATTATCCATATAATGACCTCAAACTAAATTTATATAACCCAAGAAGCCATCTAAAAGAACTCACAAGCATGCTTTGGTAAAAGGAATTTTCCCTGCACATTTACCTGCATCTGCTCAATATTCTTTCGGCTTTGAATAGTTGTAAAGGGAAATCAGTCTGTTCCAAAGTAAGTTTTCTAATGACATTTCTAGCTTTAGTCAACATCTTATAAAAAGTATGTAATTCACATTCCCTCTACCCTCTTGCAACATAAAGAATTATGCAATAAGGATAAGCAAATTTCTAATATTAAACACATTGGTAATAGTGGAGAATCTTTTAAAAACATTCTTATTCTAGCCTTCTGTTGGGAACACCCCAGAAGCAATACAATTTTTTGTTGTTTTTTTCCAGCAATAAGGGAGACACAAAATATTCAGCCACCAATTTTTTAAGCCAACTATTGGGACATTGGCCTGCTGGAAGTACAATACTGAGGTCATTTAAACCTAAACTTAAAAGCCAACTAGAAGGACCAATCCTCCCTTGGCCTTAGCCACTTAATGTGCATACTACAGCCGTAATCTCTATGACACTATTAAAATAAATCAATAGGCAGTAGAAAGGAGGCCCTTCGGCCTGTGCTGATTGCATCACATGATATAAAGTGGTTGGGAGAGGGGAGACGCAGGGTCAGCCAGGCGAAGACTTCATTTTTTTCTTTTCAAAAATGGAAATCATTCCCTCCCATCACAAATGAATTGCCCTTATCATGAACTTCTTTAAAAGGCATTTTACATATTATTTCTACAGCTTAAGAAAAAAATCTTTCCACCCAGGTTTCACAGGAAATTTTCTGATTTTTCAGCAAGTCCGAAGATACCTTTCTCTCTCCATATATTCACAGGTGGCTATATTTTAGAGTATAAAATATAAAAACATTATCAGTGTTAAGTTAAAAAAAACAAAACCTTTTTGACTAAGTATGCTACAGTATGGTTAACTGTCCCACAATTGCGAGAAGGTAAATAAGAGTGAATTAGATATATTACAGTAGGATGGGCCAGACATATCATTTATATAGGGAAGAAATATTTGGCAAAGTGTTTTTACCATCATCAGGCCAACAGCAGTGTGTCTGTAAATTACAGTTCACTCTTATCTGGATAGAGAAATTAATATTCAGAAAATCTTCCTTTTCCTAGCTTGGATCTTAGCATTCATAAAATAGTTGCTATTTAGCATTTTGTCCATGTAACTTTCTTTCTCATATAGACTTTTTCACACCGGAAAATAACTCAATTTCTTCTTTAACAGCTCTGTATGAACAATATATATTAACAAAATTTCAAGTCATATGTTTTTATAGAAAATAAGCCCAACAGAATCACATGGATATAATGCTACTGTGCCCTTCTCTCTTTCTTTTTTTGCATCTGTGATGTATTTGGTGTTCTTTTAAAATGATTTTAGCCAGAATCTACATTATGCAGAAGTATAAAAGTGCCTCTAGTTATATGGCTTACTGACTATTTTACCAGGTTGCAGGAAGAGGGTAGTGAAATTGAGTGGGGAAAAGAGAGAGTTAAGTATTTTTTCATAACATTTGTTTTCTGAGTAACCATAGCTCATTGTCGAAATTTGGAACATAAGGAAAAGTATACAGAGGATAGTTAAAACTGCCCATAAGTCCAACGACCAATGATAATCTTATTGGAATTTTGGTGTACTTTCATTTTTTTCCTATGCACTATTATATAATAGGATCTTTCCTGCCAGAGTTTAGTATCTTTACCGTCTCACTTTTCATTACATTGTGAGCACTTTCTAGTAGTCTTGGCGTCTTCCTTGAGGGAATGCTTATTACTCATCAAAACCACATGTATTGTTGGTGTAACACAAAGGAAATGTATCCTTCCCGTGTAATTAAGCTTCAAACTCCTCAGCAATGGCAATTCAAGAAACTAGCTCTAATTTACTCCCTAAGATTTTTGCTTAGCAGTGGATGAGTTATAAATTGATCAACAGAAGATAAATGTGTCCATGTGTATGTCTGGTTGCAGGTGTATGATACACACCCTGGTATTTCTGCATTCTTGAAAGTAGTTTATCGGGAAAAAAAATTCCAGCTCACTAAGGTACAATGATTATTTTTAAAATTAATGTTAAAAATAATTGTATAAATGAAAACCTGATTCTTTTAATTTAGTGCTATTAAAAACATAACAGTTTCAAGTGTGTATTTTAATCAAAAACCAGAAGTAGAAACCAGTTGGAAAAAACTTTAAAATATATTATATTGTGCTTATTATTCAAATATGCTTTGGAAAATATATTTTCTACCTAAATTAATAGGCTATCAATTGGCATAAATACATTTTCTGCTCCAAATAAGCAGTTATTTGCCTGTGTAAAATGGATTTTTACTTAAAACATATTAGGTGTCAGCAAAACAAAATGAAAGAGAGTTTTCTTTTTCCTTTTGCCTTAAAATACCCCTGAAGTGAACACTGTAGGCTCAGCTTTTCAAATATTCATAGTAATTGTCCTCAGTTGGCATCCACGGGTCCCCAAGAAAAACCCTCATTCAAAGCCATTTCAGAAAATGTCAGGAAAGCACGCACAAAAACAGGGACCTGCGAGGCATTCATTCATGCATTTATTAATTCACACAAAATTTATTACATGTCAATACTTATAATTGTGAAGCTGCTAAATTAATGTTGTAATAAAGAGGCAAAAACCTGCAAACGTGTTACATCTATGCAGCTGTTAAATAAATCCTAGGTTCAAACAATCAGGTGGCCTGATCCCGGGCCAATTCATCTTTCCTCTTTTTCCCTTTTCTTTGCCCTCTCTATCTCTCTCCCTTTTTCTGTGACACACACACACACACACACACACACACACACTTATATACCAAATGTACATACACACACAGGTATATACTTACATGTACATACACACATACACACACATGTCAGAGTCTGTGTCTATCATATATGGTGAAACCCAACACTCTGTATGAATAAGTCTTGACATACCTGCCACTGATTCTCATCAGTTCACTCTAAAGTAAGAAGGAACATGATTCACGCAACACTGGCCCCAATAGATGCCCAGCAGAGAAGAGTTCCCTGGTGAAGTAAGTTTGGGAAGCAATGTATTTTACTCCCCTAATGGAGGTTTTTGATACACATTAGCATAGTAAGGCTCCGGAAGAATTTTTGCAGAATTTTGCAAATCTTGCAGGTTTCACTCACATAGGTGAAGCCTGCTTTCAACTTTTTGGCTCCAGAATGTTTTAAACTGGAAGTGTGTGTTTATTTACTATACACTACCAGCTACAGGGCACAGAAAATGATACAGCACAGAGGACCTTATGATTAGGAAGCATCAAATATCATGACTAGACATATGTGGAATATCACAAGGTTCATAAAGTAACCATCTTTCTCTCTAGGACCCTTTGAGCTTGTTTTATAAAAATGATATAACCTGAAAAACTGAAACATGAAGGCTCATATTCACATACCAAAACAAATAAGTTAATTAAATAAAGGTGACTGTAGGTTCTCGTCTGTCACAAGATTCCTTTGCAGATCTCTGATTTAATAGGTTTTGTAAAAGGTCTGGCATTGCTCCTTTCCTTCCTGGCATCTATAAAGCTAACATGGTATTCTGTGATCTCCCCCAAACGCTGCCTGTGAAGGACATCTCATTTCTAACACCTTTCTGGGCTGTTACTGTGTAGGGCACCATTCAGAGATGTAGCACAAGATGGTCAGTTCAACAACCGCATTTATTTATTGACCAAATCATTTCTTTATGTTCAGAATATTCTTAAAGGAAAACAGGGAAAGATTTGTGAAACCTAATGGTATCTACTTTAAGTACAACTTAGAGGCTGACGCTTTCTCTTAAGAATTCTCAAACAGTGAAACTGACATTTTTGGCCAAGTCCCTCAGCATAAAACACAAACAGAACATTTCCTAGGGCGGGAAAATTCAAGTTATTCCACACACATAGGTGAAGATGATGTTTACGCTGCTTGGTGGCAAACCTCTCTGGCCGGACACAGTGGCTCATGCGTGTAATCCCAGCACTTTGGGAGACCAAGGTGGATTGATCATGAGGTCAGGAGTTCGAGACCAGCCTGGCCAACATGGTGAAACCCTGTCTCTACTAAAAATACAAAAATTAGCCAGGTGTGGTGGTGTGCCCCTATAATCCCAGCTACTCAGGAGGCTGAGGCAGGAGATTCACTTGAACCTGGGAGGTGGAGGTTGCAGTGAGCCGAGCTTGTGCTACTGGACTCCAGCCTGGGCAACAGAGCAAGACTCTGTTTCAAACAAACAAACAAAAAAAAAGTGGAAAGAAATCAAAGTGAAATGATGAAAAGAAACAACTGGCTACTTTCCCACCTTCCAAAGGCAAGTGTTTGAGTGACAGACAAAATCTAAAGACTGGTGGCGGATGGACACCAAGATACTATGACAGGTTCATGGTGAAAGCTCATACCTTGGGTCCTATTTGGAACGATGACATGGATGTTACCTATAAATGTCTGCCTGAAAAAAATGCCATAAAAGAGACAAAAGGGGAGAAAATGGGTTTGGGGGAGATGTTACCCAGCTTAATCCTTAACTCCATTTCACAACTATCTGATAAACAACCTTCTACTTAAGTTTTTGCTTCAGCGGCTTTTATAGTAGGTAACAAAATCTTTTAACTTCACATGATAATGAGAGGCAGGAAGGTGTTTTGAAACTTCTGTTATGATTTCTAGTTGGTGAAGAGTTATGTCTTATATTATAAATCAGGGCACAGTTAGAAATACACCAGAGAGGGTTTTCCTTTAGGATAGCACAGTCTCCCCTGCCAGTTTTCTTTACCAATGTGACTCAGTTCTAAAAAGATATTCCTGAGGGCCTGGGTCCACAGCGTGAGTTTGGAGAATGCAGTGAAACTGTAAAGATGCCCAGTCTCTGAATTTACTTTCCAGTATGTCAACAAATATTGCTTCTGAAACTATGACCCTTTACCTATGACAAAGATCCTGCCAAGTGAATGATTTCTTCCTCCAAATCCTTATAAATAAGATCAATTTGTAAGGGGAAATCATTTAAAAATATGTTGGAATCTGCTGTGACCTCTCATTCTCTCCTCTGTACCCCTTGCTGTGATTCCCCAGCCTACATTTATCGTGCTTTTGGAAATACTCTTGGAAGCTAAGACTAACAGTCAAGCACATTCAGTACAATGGGCAGTTTCTATATTGATAATTTTCTTTAGACTCAGACTAAAAGCTGATCACAAAAAATCTCCTTTCTATAGAACATATACCTCATTTAGGTTAAAATGCAAAATCAGACAATTTCACATTTGAGACCTTAAAGAGGCTATCCTTAGAAGTCACAAGAAGAGTGAGCTATGAATTTTGCTGACCACAAAATTCTGTTTAATAGTAATGTGCTATCACATGTGAGCTCTATTTGATAACACAAAAATGCTATACTTATTGTAGGGTAAATTTGTTACACTATTTGATACCAGTAAATAAGTTGTAAATAACAAGAAACTGCTCTTCCCTCACATCTTGCCTTTCAAAATCCCTCCCAGCTCCCGAGGTGCAAGTGAAATATCTGGAGGCTGCCCGGGTCCATCCTAGAGAGTAGAGGGGGGCATGGAGCTCCACATCCCCTACAGCGTCTTTTCATCTTGGTAGTAGGCATGCATTTTTAGAAGCCTGAAGAAATAAAATGTAAGAAGGAGAACCAGCCTCAATCAAGAGAACTGATAAATTCTAGAGAGCTTTGGCTTAGAAACTGTCAAAGGACAGGATTTCCAGGCAGTACTGAAGTCCAGTAAGGGAACAGCAGCATGAGTTAAGTTTTCCACCACACATGACAGGCATTAGAAACATATTCTCAAGGGAGAGAGGCAACAAGAGCCTCCTTGCAACACTCAACCTGATTTCCAGAGCATTTAGATAACCATAAAAATAATTCTCTTTTTTTTAAAAAAAAAAAAAAACTATACAATAAACAAATCCCATCTCTTATCTGATTTGTCAATCATATGTGGTGGCTTTGAATGGACTTATTTGTGCAATTTTTATATAAAGGAAGGTAAAAACTCAGGAGGTCAAAGGACAACCTCAGAACATTCTTAGTGAGGATGTTTTCTGGCGCAAAACTGGACCTCCCCCTTTCTGAGCTGTCATCTCCATCAGGAAGCATGGAAATATATCTATTTATGTGCAAGGCGATATGCTCAGCTGGGCTGCTCTCAGCTCAGTGTCAGGGAATAACAGCTGCTGTCACAGAGCCAGAAAGGAATATCTGTCCCAAGTTCACATGAGGGGCATCCCCTCAGGGATTCTACTTGTTGGGCTTTCTTTTGGCATATTCTCCCTTGGGCTTTAAGGGTGGGTCCTGGAAAGGAGAGTCACGGTATGGAAGTAGACCCGAGGGAGGGACCTGCAGAGATCCTTCCCAGTCCTACAGAAACCGACATTTCCTTTTGATGGTTTTAAAGAAATCTGGTCATAGCAAAAGTGTTCCTAGGCCCTGAGCATCAGGTTCAAACTGAGAGCTAATGAAAATGAGTTTGTCTTTTCTACATGGAAACCTAGACTGTAAGTGCAGGCAGGCATCTTGGGCTGTGACGGAGGGAAAGCTGAGGTTCTCACTGGCCAAGCAACTTTTAGAAATAATCACAGTGCACATTGATTTTGTATCCTGAGGCTTTGCTGAAGTTGCTTATCAGCTGAAGGAGATTTTGGGCTGAGACGATGGGGTTGTCTAGATATACAATCATGTCATCTGCAAATAGGGACTTCCTCTTTTCCTAATTGAATACCCTTGATTTCTTTCTCCTGCCTGATTGCCCTGGCCAGAACTTCCAACACTATGCGGAACAGGAGTGTGAAAGAGGGCATCCCTGTCTTGTGCCAGTTTTTAAGGGGAATGCTTCCAGTTTTTGCCCATTCAGTATGATATTGGCTGTGGGTTGGTCATAAATAGCTCTTATTATTTTGGGATATGTTCCATCAATACCGAATTTATTAAGAGTTTTTAGCATGAAGGGCTGTTGAATTTTGTCAAAGGCCTTTTCTGCATCTATTGAGATAATCATGTGGTTGTTGTCTTTGGTTCTGTTTATATGCTGGATTACGTTTATTGATTTGCATATGTTGAACCAGCCTTGCATCCCAGGGATGAAGCCCACTTGATCATGGTGGATAAGCTTTTTGATGTGCTGCTGGATTCGGTTTGCCAGTATTTTATTGAGGATTTTTGCATCGATGTTCATCAGGGATATTGGTCTAAAATTCTCTTTTTTTGTTGTGTCTCTGCCAGGCTTTGGTATCAGGATGATGTTGGCCTCGTAAAATGAGTTAGGGAGGATTCCCTCTTTTTCTATTGATTGGAATAGTTTCAGAAGGAATGGTACTAGCTCCTCCTTGTACCTCTGGTAGAATTTGGCTGTGAATCCATCTGGTCCTGGACTGTTTTTGATTGGTAGGCTATTAATTATTGCCTCAATTTCAGAGCCTGCTATTGGTCTATTCAGGGATTCAACTTCTTCCTGCTAAAATCTTGAGAGAGTGTATGTATCCAGGAATTTATCCATTTCTTCTAGGTTTTCTAGTTTATTTGCGTAGAGGTGTTTATAGTATTCTCTGATGGTAGTTTGTATTTCTGTGGGGTCAGTGGTGATATCCCCTTCATCATTTTTTATTGCGTCTATTTGATTCTTCTCTCTTTTTTTCTTAATTAGTCTTGCTAGCGGTCTATCAATTTGGTTGATCTCTTCAAAAAACCAGCTCCTGGATTCATTGATTTTTTTGAAGGCTTTTTTGTGTCTCTATCTCCTTCAGTTCTGCTCTGATCTTAGTTATATCTTGCCTTCTGCTAGCTTTTGAATGTTTGTTCTTGCTTCTCTAGTTCTTTTAATTGTGATGTTAGGGTGCCAATTTTAGATCTCTCCTGCTTTCTCTTGTAGGCATTTAGTGCTATAAATTTCCCTCTACACACTGCTTTAAATGTGTCCCAGAGATTCTGGTATGTTGTATCTTTCTTTGTTCTCATTGGTTTCAAAGAATATCTTTATTCCTGCCTTCATTTCGTTATGTACCCAGTAGTCATTCAGGAGCAGGTTGATCAGTTTCCATGTAGTTGAGCGGTTTTGATTGAGTTTCTTAGTCCTGAGTTCTAGTTTGATTGCACTGTGGTCTGAGAGACAGTTTGTTATAATTTCTGCTCTTTTACATTTGCTGAGGAGTGCTTTACTTCCAACTATGTGGTCAATTTTGGAATAAGTGTGATGTGGTGCTGAGAAGAATGTATATTCTATTGATTTGGGGTGGAGAGTTCTGTAGATGTCTATTAGGTCTGCTTGGTGGAGAGTTGAGTTCAATTCCTGGATATCCCTGTTAACTTTCTGTCTCGTTGATCTAATATTGACAGTGGGGTTTTAAAGTCTCCCATTATTATTGTGTGTGAGTCTAAGTCTCCTTATACACCAATAACAGGACAAACAGAGAGCAAAATCATGAATGAACTTCCATTCAAAATTGCTTCAAAGAGAATAAAATACCCAGGAATCCAACTTACAAGGGATGTAAAGGACCTCTTCAAGGAGAACTACAAACCACTGCTCAGTGAAATAAAAGAGGACACAAACAAATGGAAGAACATTCCATGCTCATGGATAGGAAGAATCAATATCATGAAAATGACCACACTGCCCAAGGTAATTTATAGATTCAATGCCATCCCCATTAAGCTACCAATGACTTTCTTCACAGAATTGGAAAAAACTGCTTTAAAGTTCATATGGAACCAAAAAAGAGCCCGCATTGCCAAGACAATCATAAGCAAAAAGAACAAAGCTGGAGGCATCATGCTACCTGACTTCAAACTACACTACAAGGCTACAGTAACCAAAACAGCATGGTACTGGTACCAAAACAGAGATATATAGATCAATGGAACAGAACAGAGCCCTCAGAAATAATACCACACATCTACAACCATCTGATCTTTGACAAACCTGACAAAAACAAGAAATGGGGAAAGGATTCCCTATTTAATAAATGGTGCTGGGAAAATTGGCTAGCCATAAGTAGAAAGCTGAAACTGGATCCCTTACTTTCTCCTAATACAAAAATTAATTCAAGATGGATTAGAGACTTAAATGTTAGACCTAAAACCATAAAAACCCTAGAAGAAAACCTAGGCAATACCATTCAGGGCATAGGCATGGGCAAGGACTTCATGTCTAAAACACTAAAAGCAACGGCAACAAAAGCCAAAATTGACAAATGGGATCTAATTAAACTAAAGAGCTTCTGCACAGCAAAAGAAACTACCATCAGAGTGAAGAGGCAACCTACAGAATGGGAGAAAATTTTTGCAATCTACTTATCTGACAAAGGGCTAATATCCAGAACCTACAAAGAACTCAAAAAATTTACAAGAAAAAAACAAACAACCCCATCAAAAAGTGCGCAAAGGAATTGAATAGACACTTCTCAAAAGAAGACATTTATACAGCCAACAGACACATGAAAAAATGCTCATCATCACTGGCCATCAGAGAAATGCAAATCAAAACCACAATGAGATACCATCTCACACCAGTTAGAATGGTGGTCATTAAAAAGTCAGGAAACAACAGGTGCTGGAGAGGATGTGGAGAAATAGGAACACTTTTGCACTGTTGGTGGGGGAGCTATAAACTCGTTCAACCATTGTGGAAGACAGTGTGGCAATTCCTCAAGGATCTAAAACTAGAAATACGATTTGACCCCAGCCATCCCGTTACTGGGTATATACCCAAAGGACTGTAAATCATGCTGCTATAAAGACACATGCACACATATGTTTATTGCGGTACTATTCACAATAGCAAAGACTTGGAACCAACCCAAATGTCCATCAATGACACACTGGATTAAGAAAATGTGGCACATATACACCATGGAATACTATGCAGCCATAAAAAAGGATGAGTTCATGTCGTTTGTAGGGACATGGATACAGCTGGAAACCATCATTCTCAGCAAACTATTGCAAGAACAAAAAACCAAACACTGCATGTTCTCCCTCATAGGTGGGAACTGAACCATGAGAACACTTGGACACAGGAAGTGGAACATTACACACTGGGGTCTGTTGCGGGATGAGGGGAGGGGAGAGGGATAGCATTACGAGATCTACCTAATGTAAATGACGAGTTAATGGGTGCAGCACACCAACATGACACATGTACACATATGTAACAAAGCTGCATGTTGTGCACATGTACCCTAGAACATAAAGTATATATATATATTAAAAAAAAGAAATAGTCACAGTGGACCAGGTGCGGTGGCTCACACCTATAATCCCAGCAGTGGCTCACGCCTGTAATCCCAGCACTTTGGGAGGCCAAGGCAGATGGATCACGTGAGGTCAAGAGTTCAAGACTAGCCTGGTGAACATGGTGAAACCCCATCTCTACCAAAAATACAAAAAATGAGCTGGGCATGGTGGCAGGCACCTGTAATCCCAGCTACTGAGGAGGCTGAGGCAGAAGAATTGCTTGAATCTGGAAGGCAGAGGTTGCAATGAGCCGAGATCGCATCATTGTACTCCAGCCTGGGTGACAGAGCGAGACTCCATCTCAAAAAAAGAAGAAAAAAAAAAAAAAAGAAATAATCACAGTGAGCTGCAGAAATGGAGAAACGGCTTTCTGTGTGCATCACCAACTGCCAACCATTGGAGCTGAAAAGACCCACTACAGATGTGATTCATTCTGTCAGCGGGGAAGGCCAGTGACTTAATTTCTGCTTTACTTTTGCAACTGTTGAGCTTACTATGGCAAGGGAAATCTTAGCTTTTACATCACTATACATACGTTTTCTACAGTTCAACTATCTACGTATTCCTATTATCTCTTAATTATTGTTGTATACGGAGAAGAAAAAATATGACTCAGTTGATTCAAATAATTCATTTTCTTTCCATTTTGAAATTACATATTCCTGTGGAACCCATTCATAGAAAAAAAGTCATAAGTAAGGTTTTGACAAAACAAGCTAACAAAATACAGAACACAGTTTTATGGAAGAAAGCTATCTTACCATCCTCTTAATTCTTGTGTTCCTATTAGAAGTGGATACTAGGTCAAGCTTCTCGTATCTAGCCCGCTGACTTCTTTTCCAGTTCATCCAAAGTACATGTGGGGATGTGATCAGCCTGAGGAATGATAGCTCCTAAGGCTCTTGCTGGCAACTAGTGAAATCTTTACTGTTCAAAGATGCACAGGCAGATTTTATTCAAATTCCAAGGATTTCAAAGTAAAGAATCATCTTCATGAATATCAATAAATGAGTGGCTTAAAATATTTGACCTGTTTAAAAACGTGCAATGGAGTCACTAAGATATTAGTTGTTACGGGTTGAATTATGTTCCCAGAAAAGATATGTCAAAGTCCTGACCACCACTCCCATCTGTGAACGTGATCTTATTTGGAAATGGGGTCTCAGCAGATGTAATCAAGTTCAAATGAAGTTTTATGGCATTAGGGCGGACCTTAGTCCAATATCACTGGTGTCTTTATAAAAGAGAAGACAAACGGAATACGTAGGGAGAATGCCATGTGACAGTGGACGTGGAGATTAGTGATGCATCTGTAAGCCAAAGAATGCCAAGGGTTTCCAGCAACGAAGAAAGCAAGAAGGGATCCTCCTCTGGAGCCTTCAGAGAGAGAGAGCGAGCAAGGCCCTGTTGGCAACTTGATTTCAGACTTCTAGAATCCTAAACTGTGGGATGATAAATTTCAGCTGTCTTAAGCCACCCAATCTGTGGCACTTTGTTATGATAGCCCTAGTATATTAAATGTACTAGGTTAAATATTTTAAAACAAGTTTGATAGTTAATTTGCATAATAGAAAACTGACTTTCTTATTTGGTGCCTGATAAGTAACATCTATTGTATTTAAATATGGACAGACACAAGTTATTATCCGACCTATGCTCATGTAATTGCCCTAAATTCCAGTAAGTGAATGCCAGAGATAAATTTTCAGCAGTTCGGTGAGGAAACTAAAAAAAAAGAAAAGAAAAAAAAAAAAAAACAGAATAAGAATTGCACACTGGGATTTACATGCAACCAATGAAGAAAATGCTTTTAAGTGTGTTGTATTATTGACTACTTATCACCCTGGGTTCTCTCGTTGGACAGCAATTAGTGAAACCCAAAGGTAAATGAATATTTACAAAGTTTATCTCAAAACTGGATAATTGTTTTATCTCTTAGCCACTAATGTTTTGCCTACTCATGTGTAACTCATAAAGGAAAGCCAACAAAGTCTCATCATCTCTATTTTATCTTTCCTTACAAGGAGCTTTTCCTAAATCAGCAGACATCAGTATTTAACAGGGCTATGCGGGACATACTTTTATCCCTCTGTAAGCCATGTGATATCATTTGAAAAGAATTTGTTTTGTTTGCCTTTCTTCTTTCAATTGTTTCCTATGGTAGGCATGGCCAGATGCTTCAGATCTAGGTAGAGAGTAAGCCAGAAAATTCAGCCCTAACCAGGACAAGAGTGTTGACAAGCTATATAGTAAATCACGTCCCCCTATGCTGTTGGCTCAGGCAGTAGATTAGTGCACAAAGGGAGGCTCCACTCAGGGACATGGAAGCACACCTGGGGGAATGCCCATCTCTGAGGGTAGTAAACATTGCTTTACTGGACAATTCCCAAAACACAAAGGTCTTTGCTCCCGTCGTCTTCATAGTGAGGTCCTCCCTGGCCCCTAGTGAAAAACAGAAACTCCCTTTTTGAGGTTTCAGTCTTCCCTGCTTTTCTTTTTCCTTCTTAACATATATCTACATACTAATATTGTACTTATTTATAGTGTTGTCTTTTTTCCAACTAGAATGCAAATTCCAAGGAAGACTTTTGACTCCATGGTTCACGGCTGTATTCCCAAAGAATAGTGCGTGGCACATGGTAGGCACTGAATATTTACTTATTGAATAAATAAACTACAGAGGAAAGACTTGTGCTTGCTTTCCTTGTTAAGCATGAGAGGTGAATTCACCATGCCACAGCTTCTGACCAATTTACAAGATAGAATGAGTACAGTTCTCACTTACGCTTAAATATTTCTAAAGCCTGATGGGGCGATTTAGTGAGTGAGCAGAAGAGTTGATGGGTGATTGTTACTCTAGGCCACCCAATCAAGCATCTATCATCAACTGTACGTTATAAACACTTTATCATTTTTGAGAATTGATAATCTCCAACTGCCAAAGCCACATTTTGCTTAATTACTTCTGAAGCATTATCCAAGTGTATAATATCTAAAGACCTCATAAATCAACTAGGGGAGGATCAGGTGTCTCCAGTGGCCCTAAACTAATTCAATAAATTGCTCAGAGGACAGAATAATAAAGCTCAAATTAAACAATTCTTAAGAAAAGCATCAAACAGAGCAACCTAAAAAGATGCATGAAAACAGAAAGCAATATTTGAAGAAGGCCCAAGAACTATACTAGCACTTATGGGAGTGGACTGCAAATTCTAATCTGGTCTATTAACAAAGTGTTGCTAACTGACCAACGGCAATATGAGCAGTCAACACTGATAGGGTTCATTTAGGAAATATGCTAAACCACCATGATCAGAGGCAAATAGGGGGCTACAGATCCCCTCCACAACTTGATTACAATTGGTTCTGACTAAGGCAAGCTTACTTCCATATTCTGACAAAAAGTACCATGTTTCATTAGCCAGCAGCCACAAAAATGCCTCTGAGAGCACCCTGAATGAAAAGTTTGCCCTGGGCATATATGATGATATTCTGACAGGGGATGAGGCAACAATCAGACCAGGGATGGAAATTGAGGAAGGGATAGATAAGAATAAGCTATCTCTAGACTTCAAAGGTGACAGTATAGGTATTTGGTTTTGGGGCTTGCCTGTAAGGGCAGTGGTATCCATAAAGTTCTTTGCGGCAAACTTCATGGAAAAATATTATTTTACCTATTTTATGCCAATTAATTAGCCCTTTGTACATATTTTGATAACTATACAAAGTATAAGCTGTCCCCTCTGTAGTGTTGATTCCTAATAAAGATATTTTAAATGAAAGAAAAAAGAAAAAACTCTAAGGTGAGGTTTACAGCCCATTTACAGGCACACATACATGACACAATTTATGCTGAGGTACAGTAAACCTACCCATATTGGCAGAAATGGGACCCAAGAAATTTAATGCATAAAATACACAGTACATCGTCATTATTATAATTATGTAATTTTTTTTTTTAGAGATAAGGTCTCGCTGTCACTCAGCCTGGAGTACAGAGTGCAGTGGCACGGTCACAGCTCACTGCAGTCTCAACATCCTGAGCTTCAGCAATCCTCCCACCGCGGCCTCTGGAATAGCTGAGACTACAGGCACATGCCACCATGACTGGCTAATAATTTTTTAATTTTTGGTACAGACAAGGGTCTCACTTTGTTGCTCAGGCTGGTCTTGAACCCCCAGACTCAAGCTATCCTTCCACCTTGGCCTCCCAAAGTGCTGGGATTACAGGCATAAGCCACTGTGCCTGGCCCATAGTTGCATTATTATTAGGCGAACAGTGACCAAAATGAGCCTGAGTGGCGGGTGACTGGGAATTCTGGGGTTCTGGCTTAATGTTCCAACTGTGTCTTGTTCCCTACGGTGGTTGGTACCATCTGGTAGTATTTGTCTGCTCTGCCTTAAATATTGATGGCAGGAATCTCTTGATTAGATGGCTTCCATTGGCACCCATTTTCTTAGCTCCCTTTGTGCTACTTCTCTTCACCCTGCAGAAGTGAGAGCAGAACTCAATGGAAAAGGGAAGTTAATCACCCTCTGCCAATTAACATTAACATAAGATGCATTGTTGCACACATTTTTTTGCTACTAAAAAAATCCTTACAGAATTCCAGAAAGCTTAAAGCTTAACAAAAGCTTTTTTTTTTTTTTTTCCCCAAAATACTAAGTCATTAAGCCACATGGGTGGATTTGGAAAATGTCAATGAAAAAGCACTAGATTCTTGGACTGCTGATGGTTAAAAGGAGGAAGATGGGTTATACCTATTAAGCCAGCTTTGGATCCTTTGGCTCAGTGAGCATATCTAGCACAGTGTCTGTTGATCATGAAGAGAGTTTCTGGTGGTAGTCCTAGTAACCTTTATCCAAGAATCATTTTTGAGAGTCTCCTATCAAGTGTGAAGTCACTATTCTACTCTACACATCCTGTCCTATCTTACATCTCTTGAAAGAAAAAATTTATGTATCAATTCTGAAATTACATTCTTATATGGCTACTTTGTAACTTTTTGACTTTTTAATCATAATGGTGTGCCAAACTGCACATATTAAAGCATACAATTTGATATATATACTTACATGTCCATGAAATTAGTGCCACAATTAAGATAACGAACATATGCATCCCCCCAAGTTTCATCATTCTCCTTTGTCATTTCTCCCTCCTGCCCATTCCCATCTGCATTCACTACACCACACCCACCCGTTGACAACTACTGACTTTCTTTCACTAAAGTCTAGTTTGCATTTTCTAGAATTTTATATAAAATTTTACAATATGTTCACTTCTTTGTGTTATAGACTTTTTCCACATACCATAATTATTTTGAGTTCATCCCTTATCACACGTATCAACAGTTTATTCCTTTTTATTACTGAGCAATATTCCATAGTATCGCTATACCATAGTTTACTCATGTATTCATCTCTTGATGGATATTGGCTTGTTTCCAGGTTTTGGTTATTACAAATACAATTTTCATGTACATTCATGCACAAGTTTTTGTACAGACATATGCTTTCAATTTTTCTTGGATAAATATCTTGTAGTGGAATGACTGGATCATATGGTCGGTGTATTTTTAAGTTTTTAAAGAAACTGCCAGACGATTTTCCAAAGTGGTGGTATTGCATTGAATCTATTTGTGTCTTTCTCTTTCAAATTTGTTTTTTATGGGCAGCCTTTAGTTGTGTTGTGCTTTTTAATCCAATGTGAGAAACTCTGCTTTTTAATTATTAATATGCTAGGCAGAAATCTCCTGGGTTCTTTTGTTTTGTTTTGGTCCAAACTTAGTCACGTGAACCCAAACAAATTCTAATGTTTGCTACTTAAACTATAAGAGTTGGAACAAACTTTGAAGATCTCCTAGTGCAATGCCTTATTTTTTGCTTGAAAGTCTTCTGTAACATTCTTACCAAGTTAATCCTTTGAGTAAAAACCAAAAGTGATGAAAAAAATTTACTGGCAAGGGGTATAATTTCAGTTTGCATGAAAGTGTAGCGTTGGCATCTGCTCTTGGGACATAATTTTGCTTTCTGGAAAGTCATAGAGTTTCTAGTGAAAGCCTCCCTCGCTTTCGGATATTTGAAGACACATAATTTCTCATTTTAAATTTTATCTTCTGCAAGCAAAATATTCCTCCAGTGGTCCTGACAGCATTAAAACTAAAATTCTTGATATGGTTATTATAACCTCTATGTTGTATCAGTGTCTTCATTTATCTCCTTATCTCAAAAGCCCTATTTTATGTCATCAATCCAAAATCTTGCCCATCTTCAGAGCAAATTTGAAGACTGATTTCACTTATTCAATGAGCAGTAACTAAACAAATATTTATACCATACAATGCAGTATTAGCAAAATACTTATTGAGCATCGACTAGGAGTAAAATAAAATGGATCCTTATTCTCCCTGAAGCCTCCAAAACTTTTTGTATTTTCTTCTGAATGCCACCTGTACTTGTGATCTGCATCACAGCATTAGTACAAAACTGTGCACTATTATTTCAGTTGGGCTAACTTTGTTCCTCCAACCCATTGGTGCTCCCTGTACGTTCTCTATAGTGTCTACTATAGGACTAATAACTGAGTAGGTACAACTACTGATTAGTTCATTTATTCAAATCTGTTGAGTAAATACTGGATTTTTTTAAAAGAACACTTGCTATTAATTATTTTTGCTTCTTTAGTACCAAGGAATTAGTTGTTGAACTCCTTGTGGATCAAGAATATTATTAGGTTGGTGCAAAAGTAATTGTGGTTTTTGCCAAATATTTTTATCTTCTGGGCATAGAATTAACATATTTACAGCAATTGTTGATAACATTTAAAAATTGAGTACAGGAAGCTATGATGTTTATTTGGTGATCCAAGGTACAATAGAGCAAGTCAGTCTGGAACAATCATAATCTATCATCATCTCTCACCTGAATGATGCAAACCTCTGCTAATTTCAAAGTTCTCATGCTCTAATGCATCCTCTACTTCACAGGATTTTCATCTTAAACAGAGATCAGCTCAGGCCATATTTGCTTCTTAAAAATGTGAAGATATAGTGATTCCCTGTCAACTGGTCAGCATGGCTATGAAGGCTCTTTTCAGTGTGGCCCTGACCAATCCTTCTGGTTTCCTCTGGTCACTTCCTTTCTTACCTCCCCAAGAACAGATGGTCCAGTCCCACCAAGGTTGTGTCAAGCCTCTTTGTTTCTTCTCCATTCTTCAACCTCTGGGAAACTCCTACTTTCTCTTTAGGTCTCTCTCAAATGTCACCTATCCTGTGAAAGCCTCCTGTCCTCCTTCCAGACTCAGGCCTCCTGAGCAATGATTTTCAACCTAGGCTACATACTAAAAACCCAGAGAGATTTTTAGAAATGCCAATGTCTAGACCAGTTAAATCAGAATAATATGTGGTGCATAATAGTTTCTTTTTTTAATTTATTTTATTTTTATTTTTTTTAAATTATTATTATTATACTTTAAGTTCTAGGGTACATGTGCATAATGTGCAGATTTGTTACATATGTATACTTGTGCCATGTTGCTGTGCTGCACCCATCAACTTATCAGCACCCATCAACTCGTCATTTACATCAGGTATAACTCCCAATGCAATCCCTCCCCGCTACCCCTCCCCATGATAGGCCCCAGTGTGTGATGTTCCCCTTCCCGAGTCCAAGTGATCTCATTGTTCAGTTCCCACCTATGAGTGAGAACATTCGGTGTTTGGTTTTCTGTTCTTCTGATAGTTTGCTAAGAATGATGGTTTCCAGCTTCATCCATGTCCCTACAAAGGACACAAACTCATCCTTTTTTATGGCTGCATAGTATTCCATGGTGTATATGTGCCACATTTTCTTAATCCAGTCTGTCACTGATGGACATTTGGGTTGATTCCAAGCCTTTGCTATTGTGAATAGTCCCACAATAAACATACGTGTGCATGTGTCTTTATAGCAGCATGATTTATAATCCTTTGGGTATATCCCCAGTAATGGGATGGCTGGGTCATATGGTACATCTAGTCCTAGATCCTTGAGGAATCGCCATACTGTTTTCCATAATGGTTGAACTAGTTTACAATCCCACCAACAGTGCAAAAGTGTTCCTATTTCTCCACATCCTCTCCAGCACCTGTTGTTTCCTGACTTTTTAATGATCGCCATTCTAACTGGTGTGAGATGGTATCTCATTGTGGTTTTGATTTGCATTTCTCTGATGGCCAGTGATGATGAGCATTTTTTCATGTGTCTGTTGGCTGTATGAATGTTTTCTTTTGAGAAATGTCTGTTCATATCCTTTGCGCACTTTTTGATGGGGTTGTTTGTTTTTTTCTTGTAAATTTGTTTGAGTTCTTTGTAGGTTCTGGATATTAGCCCTTTGTCAGATGAGTAGATTGCAAAAATTTTCTCCCATTCTGTAGGTTGCTTGTTCACTCTGATGGTAGTTTCTTTTGCTGTGCAGAAGCTCTTTAGTTTAATGAGATCCCATTTGTCAATTTTGGCTTTTGTTGCTGTTGCTTTTGGTGTTTTAGACATGAAGTCTTTGCCCATGCCTATGTCCTGAATGGTACTACCTAGGATTTCCTCTAGGGTTTTTATGGTATTAGGTCTAACATTTAAGTCTCTAATCCATCTTGAATTAATTTTCGTATAAGGAGTAAGGAAAGGATCCAGTTTCAGCTTTCTACTTATGGCTAGCCAATTATCCCAGCACCATTTATTAAATAGGGAATCCTTTCCCCATTTCTTGTTTCTCTCAGGTTTGTCAAAAATCAGATGGCTGTAGATGTGTGGTATTATTTCTGAGGACTCTGTTCTGTTCCATTGGTCTATATCTCTGTTTTGGTACCAGTACCATGCTGTTTTGGTTACTGTAGCCTTGTAGTAGTATAGTTTGAAGTCAGGTAGCGTGATGCCTCCAGCTTTGTTCTTTTGACTTAGGATTGTCTTGGAGATGCGGGCTCTTTTTTGGTTCCATATGAACTTTAAAGCAGTTTTTTCCAATTCTGTGAAGAAACTCGTTGGTAGCTTGATGGGGATGGCATTGAATCTATAAATAACCTTGGGCAGTGTGGCCATTTTCACGATATTGATTCTTCCTATCCATGAGCATGGTATGTTCTTCCATTTGTTTGTGTCCTCTTTTATTTCACTGAGCAGTGGTTTGTAGTTCTCCTTGAAGAGGTCCTTTACATCCCTTGTAAGTTGGATTCCTAGGTATTTTATTCTCTTTGAAGCAATTGTGAATGGAAGTTCATTCATGATTTGGCTCTCTGTTTGTCTGTTACTGGTGTATACGAATGCTTGTGATTTTTGCACATTAATTTTGTATCCTGAGACTTTGCTGAAGTTGCTTATCAGCTTAAGGAGATTTTGGGCTGAGACAATGGGATTTTCTAAATATACAATCATGTCATCTGCAAAGAGGGACAATTTGACTTCTTCTTTTCCTAACTGAATACCCTTGATTTCTTTCTCTTGCCTGATTGCCCTAGCCAGAACTTCCAACACTATGTTGAATAGGAGTGGTGAGAGAGGGCATCCCTGTCTTGTGCCAGTTTTCAAAGGGAATTTTTCCAGTTTTTGCCCATTCAGTATGATATTGGCTGTGGGTTTGTCATATCATACTGAATGGGCATAATAGTTTCTTAACAAGTATTTTTAAGCAATCAACCTATTCAATAGAAACAGGAATTGACTTTTTAAAAAAAGCAATAATAGAATGTAACTTAAGAACATTTAGAATAGTTTTGATATTACTTGTACTGTTTGTTTCTAACAGTAAGGACTATTAATGATAATGAATAATATTATTTATTCAACATAAAGGGATTGTTAACACGAAAAAATTCATTAACCATGATAAAGCATTTTATCCATATGCAGTGTTAACTAAAAGGTCAGAGTCATTAAGAAACATATCCAACAGAGCAAAGTTTTTCTTTTGCAGGAAATTAATGAATGAAACTTTTGGAAGGAAACATTAATTGATACTTAAAAAAAATTCTCATGCTTTTCAAAAGGTAATTTACCTAAAGAAAAAGGAAGTATTATTTGGGCACAATTGATACATTTTGGATCTTTGCTACTTCTATTACTTTGACACGCCTTTGAAAGTATAATTCGTTACCCTTTTCTGCTTGATCTGATCAGGAATATAACCTAACAGGTCTACTCATTGGTAGTGGTTGAGAATTAACCCTAAGTTAGCTCATGCTTGATATTAATTTAGCTTCCTGCTACAGTTCACAGGCTCACATTCTGGAATTTGAGTTTCAAAGGATCCCAAAGCAACTCACATGGGAAGTGTTATCACCCTAATTGTTCACAGGGCTTTCTCTTCCCTTCCTTGAGAAGCCATCTTTTCTTAGAGTTCCTGTGTCAGGGACCCAAGTGACAATCCAATTACTGAGACTTAGGGGAAAGAGGCCATGAGAGAAATCTGTGGCACCAGGGCATCTATATATCTCCTTGGCTTAGGCAGATTTGACCCGTCAGAGAGCATTGCTTCAAACTTTTCCATTCTTTAGAAGGAAACTGAAGGAGACATCAGAATCTGTACAATCTAACAAACCTTGAATTAAACTTTGGAATATAGGTTTGTTTTCTGTCTTACCCATTCTTGACCAGTGAACTGGAAGTGAGTCATCTCTTCTAATGTAGAAGAGATGACAAATCAAATGTTGTAAGGGCCTATGAGAAACAAATGTAAAAATTGTATATGGCGCTTATGCTTTAAAACATTCTTAACAAATTAGTTAAGTTGGCTGTAATTTAAGTCAAATGAATGGATGGGAGGCGTGGCCTAGAGGCAACAGAAAAGAGCAATGTGTTGGTTCAGGAGGAAAAGTGTAGTTCTTTGCTATCTCCTTAGTATTTGTTAATTTAAGAAATTGGTTATCTTCATTGCTCATCATGGCTATTGCTCTTCTGTTATGTAGCATACTGATAAAATCACTGGGAGATTTAGCATGGAATATGAAGGCAGTTCTTTGTGAGTATTTTTCAATTAAAATGCAGGTCTGTACTTATTTTAAAGCACTATTACTTGCATCTTGCATTAATTTGCATTTAATCAATTCAGTCTTAATGGTAACACTCCCAGCTAATCACCTTCTTTAAGATAGAAAATTTTATTATTAGAAATATGGGTACCAAGAGTTTATTGAAAAAATTAAACACATGTTCATAACACAATGTGTAAACACTCAGGAAATACCATGTAATTATTCTCAGGTCTTCAAGTATGTCTGAATAAAAATATACCAATATTATTAATTGGTTGCACTTTAAAAGCTTGTTGACATTATTTATTTTACTGAGTTTAAATATAAAGATCCATATGGACCATAAGTTGAGGTATCCATATGTGGTATATATGGATAGGGTATTTATATAAATACAGCTGTATTTATGGAAACATTCTATATGCCAGATAAATACTTGTATATCAAGTAATGTTAAGAATAGTCGGCCGGGCGCGGTGGCTCAAGCCTGTAATCCCAGCACTTTGGGAGGCCGAGGCGGGTGGATCACGAGGTCAGGAGATCGAGACTATCCTGGCTAACATGGTGAAACCCCGTCTCTACTAAAAATACAAAAAACTAGCCGGGCGTGGTGGCAGGCGCCTGTAGTCTCAGCTACTTGGGAGGCTGAGGCGGGAGAATGGCGTGAACCTGGGAGGCGGAGCTTGCAATGAGCCGAGATCACGCCACTGCACTCCAGCCTGGGAGACACAGCGAGACTCCGTCTCAAAAAAAAAAAAAAAAAAAAAAAAAGAATAGTTATGAACTGTAAAAGTGATTTACATTTTCTATAAATTTTAGGGCCTTGCAAAACAAATGCTAGTAAGTATAAAAGTACAGTACTCATAGATCTATTTTAGGACTTTTATGATACTGAAAAATATATTTGACTAGTAATTGTATTTTGGACTGTAAGCAATTGTGTTGGTTTTTGTCCTGAAGAGTATAACGTATATAAGTAAAACTACATCATGAGGTAGAAAAGCACCTGTGTATTGGCATGCAATATTTTATTTCCTAATACAATTTAAATTAAATTTGGGGGACAAAAAATTCTGGATATTCTTTTTCATTATACAGTTTATTAGAATACCCAAACTAATGTGGCCTGTGGGATGGCCATCTGCTCCCAGATTTAAGGCTGGCTGGAGGGGACAGTTGATCTTATTTAATTATCTATCAGTACTCTCTGGATAGTAAATATATTCTCAAAATTTTTTTTAAAAGTCTAAGTCAAAAGTATTCCTTGATTTTCAGGAGCACTAAATCAAGAACAGATGGGAAATAATTACCTGGAGCTTGGTCATAAAAAAATTAAGAGGTGGTACAAGTTGAGCTAAGGAGGCAGAATATGATCGTTTCTCATTCTCTGTGATATACACTCAGATTCCATTCACAAGCCTTCACCTTGAAGTTTTGCTTTCTAACTAATACTTACCTTTCAAAATTGATTTTGTGAAATAGTTTAAGATTCAGAATTCGGTATAACCTTATAATACAGTAGTCTCCCCTTATTTAAGGGGGTTATGTTCTAAGATTGCCAGTGGATGCCTGAAACTAAGGATAGTACCAACCCCCATATAGACTATGTTTTCTTCTTATCTATACATACCTATAATAAAGCTTAATTTATAGATTAGGCACAGTAAAAAATTAACAGCAAGTCATTATAAAAAATAGAACAATTGGCTGGGCGCAGTGGCTCACACCTGTAATCCCAGTACTTTGGGAGGCTGAGGCAGGTCGATCACTTGGGGTCAGGAGTTTGAGACCAGCCTGGCCAATACGGCGAAACCCCGTCTCTACTAAAAATACAAAAATTAGCCTGGCATGATGGGTGCCTGTAATCCCAGCTACTTGGGAGGCTGAAGCAGGAGAATCCCTTGAACCTGGGAGGCGGAGGTTTCAGTGAGCCAAGATCACACCACTGCACTCAAGACTGGGCAACAGGGAGAGACTCTGTCTCCGAAAAAAAAGAGACAATTATAACCATATGCCAGCATCACTACTCTTGCACTTTGGGGCCCATTAAGTAAAAGAAGGGTGGTTTGAACACAAGCACAGCGATACTGCCACAGTTGATCTGAAATCACCGAGTCCGCTACTAAGTGACTAAATGGGCAGTAGCACAAACAGGACTGAGGTACTGGACAAAGGAATGATTCCTGGATTCCTATCTTGGGCAGGACAGGGCGGGATGGCATGAGATCTGAATGTTGGAAACTTATTGTTTATTTCTGGAATTTTTCATTTTACATGTTCAGACCATTGTTGACTTTGGGTAACTGAATCCTAGGAAAGCAAAACCAAGGATAATAGGGGACTATTGTAATCAAAATCAAAACAACACAAAATTTAGGATTGTATAACTGACAAGTTATTTTTATTTGTTTTAAGGCGAAACCTGCCTACTTGCTGAAAATGTATTACTGTTGTGTTTCTCATGGCATTATGAAATATTAACTTCCTACAAGTAAAGGATTCGTTTAGAAAAGCTCTTGCATGGTATTTCCTCTAGTGAAAGTAATATAAGTTTAATTTCAGATATAGCCCTCTACCGGTTAATTTCAAAACCAGTTAATTTTCATCTCTAGCAAGTCCTAGATTTTCTAACTTTATCATAGTTTTATTTTTTATTTATTTATTTTTTTAAAAACTAGGTTAAATATGTCCATAGTAAATTGTCTTGGTATGTCATCATTTAATTAACTCAATAAGCACTTTCTATTTCACGTTGTCTTTGCAAAGCCAAAGACCGTAACACTTGCTAGGTTTGTATCCATGTGTTTTCTCTAGATTCCAGATTCATTTAAGCAGCATTCATGACACTGTTAGTCACTATGAATTTTTATATAAAGGAATGCAAGTCAAGTTTAAACAAATTTATTAAAGCATACATTGTAAAGAAGCCAAAAAGATCAGACTGCTCTTAAATCATACTATTTGCTTTCTCTCATGTTCATCACAACACATCTTAGGTTACCAAAAGTATGTCACTCTTATCTTCAGACGAATGCCTTTGTCACTGTGTGCCAGAATCCAACTAAAAAACTGAATACAGCTGCATGCAGACGTTGTCTTTAATGCTATGCAGCATACCAAATATTTAACTCTTTGTCTAGATTGACCCCTCGCCTCCAGCCCGGGTTCTGTCTGCCCTAGTCTGAACAAAAGCCTCAGGTGATAGGCTGTTCCTTTATAGGAGACGGTGATTGTGAACGTGCCCTCGGCACTCTGGTAACATACAGAGTTATGAACGTTTTTTTCACACAGAGGCTTGCCTTGACCTAATTTGGACAATTAATCGTAAAGCTGCATAGATCAGCAATAATCCAACATTAGTGCTAAATCAGGATACAAAAAATAATGCTGAGCGTCCATTAAGCACTTTAGTACCAACATAATGCAATACTAATAGTACTTAAATATGACCTTGAGCGTTACTCTTAAGTAAATCAAAACCCTTGTATATGAGCCTTCCTTAAGGGAAAAAAGGGCGTATTTCTTTCAGAAGCAGAAGAAAAAAACTGGAATATTTACTAGTATACTGTAACAACCAGAGGAAATTAAAAAAATAATTTTTAAAGCAATGTCTTCAAAATTAGATTGCACTTTGCCTCGTTTTGATTATATGAGACACATAACTGCACTTGTGAATTTTTTTCTCAAAATTAAAAAATTACTTTTGATATAAATGGGAACTTCTTCAAAAAATTAAGGGATCATCTGCTTAGGGTAGGCTCTAAAATCCAGAATTGTTAAAAAAAAATTCATCGTATAGAACAGGGAAATTTATCTTCAACTATTACACCTTTGGCTTATCCAAAGAAACCATTACAGAGAATGCCAAGTTCTCTAAAGGAGGAGTTGGCAAACTACAGCCCGGTTCTGAGCCACAACAGCAGAGTTGAGTAGCTGTGACAGCCTTTACTGCCTGCAACGCTTGAAATATTTCCTATCTGTCTCTTTACAGAAAACGTTTGCCAATCCCTGAACTAAAGAATTCATATATAGGCAAGATTTCTGAATTTGTATGAAGGAAATGATTCAAATGCCTAAGGGAATTTATGCCTGATATAGAAAAATGAAATGGCTGAAAGTCCGAAAATATAGTCAGGACAAGTTAGTGCTGTGGCTGATCTGAATTGTGGACCAAATTGCTTGGTTGAGGTCTGCATCGTGTCTCGCGATGTGTGGCAATTTATGTCTATAGCTACTTGAAGTTAGGGGCTTTGCCCAGAAATGTTGTGATAAAGCAACCTTTATCACAACATTTCTGGACAAAGCCCCTAACTTCACAAGCAAATAGGGTTTAGTGGTTAAGAACTTGAGTTCTACAGGTAGATGGTTTGAGTTCCATCTCTACCACTTATTAGCAGTATCTATTAGGTGAGTTTGTTGACCTTCTGAGTCACAGTAGTCTCATTTTTAAATTGAGGATATTGAAAACAAGAGCACCTTCTTCGATGAACTGCTTTGGGATTAAATAAATTAAGACATATGAAGTACTTAAAAGAGTGTCTGGCGTGTAATCCATGGACAGTAAACATTCACCATCACTGTCTTCTTAACTAAAAACTTTGAGAGACTCAAGATTTAAGGCTTCAGGATGTGGGGCTCTGAATTATCACAGAATTCAGAATCCTGAGAAATTAAGCAACGGGAATAACTTTAGAGCTCATCCAGACCGCCCCTTCACTTTCCAGGTGAGGAAACTGAGGCAAATGCACAGCCATTTGTCAAGTTTTTGATCTACTGCTATGGGGTTTATTGTGTAAATGCTCTTTAATGTAAGACAAGTCTAACAGAATTTTCTTATTTCCCTCTAGGCCCATCTGTAGTGAGATTTCAAGCACATTTTCTATTCTGGAAACAATATTTTAGACATCAAAAGTTACATCATGGAAAATAATTTTATGGAGAAAAAGGGAACAATGGATACTAAGGGATCAAGCGAAATCTGCCTGCTTCCTCTCTCTCATATTCTGCAAAAACGGACAATGCCATATCCTGCCAGTGGTCAAAAGACTGAAGACCATGACATTGTTGTCCAGGTAATACTCTTTGTTTTTCCTCTGTTGCTGGTTTTTGTTTCTGTTTTGGAGACGGAGTCTCGCTCTGTTGCCCAGGCTGGAGTGCCGTGGTGCGATCTCAGCTCACTGAAACCTCCGCCTCCCAGGTTCAAGCAACTTTCCTGCCTCAGCCTCCCGAGAAGTTGGGATTTCAGGCATGCACCACCATGCCTGGCTGGTTTTTGTATTTTTTTTAAAATTATTATACTTTATGTTCCAGGGTACATGTGCACAATGTGCAGGTTTGCTACATATGCATACATGTGCCATGTTGGTGTGCTGCACCCATTAACTCGTCATTTACATTAGGTATATCTCCTAATGCTATCCCTTCCCCCTACCCACTCCCCACAATAGGACCTGGTGTGTGATGCTCCCCTTCCTGTGTCCAAGTGATCTCATTGTTCAATTCCCACCTATGAGTGAGAACATGCGGTATTTGGTTTTCTGTTCTTGTGATAGTTTGCTGGTTTTTGTATTTTTAGTGGAGGGGGTTTCACCACCTTGGCTGGGCTGGTCTGGAACTCCTGACTTCAAGTGATCCACCCATCTCAGCCTCCCAAAGTGCTAGGATTACAGGCGTGAGGCACCGCACCTGGCTACAGGTAATATTCTTTGGATCTCATATTTTTGTTGCAAAAAGGAGAGTTTTAAAATTGATTTCTTGTATTTAGGAGTCTGTTTTAGCCACCAAATGCTGAACCTTGACATCAGTTATCTACTTCGCTAGAAACTAATACTGAGGTGGTTTTTTTTTTTTTAAGTTTTTGTAAGAAATGCTTTTCATTGACGGTTTAAAAATCTTAGAATAAATCTGCTTTGTTGTGAGGAACAATGTGCATGGTGTACTTCAAGCAGAAGCAGTTTCTGCTTAGAGTTTACTGACTCTTATCAACGAGAACACTTGAATTAGACTGCTCTGGAGCTAGTCTAACCTAGAAATTATACACAAACCTGCTTAATAAACTGGGAGATTTTTCCTTAAAGAAAGGAAGGAAGGGAGGAAGGAGACAGAGAAGAAGAGAGGAAGGAGGCAAGCTGTCTTTGGTCTTCACTGGTTTGAACCCCAGTGGGCAAGTCAGGACCCAATAAATGAGCTTGCATCTGCTTGTTTGTATGTGGTTAGCAAGAGGACTATTTTTCTTTGAACAAAAGCAGTTATTTAACTTCTTGATATCTACCAACCAAGTAGTTCATGATTTATAAGAGTTCATTTATAATAGGGACTTTTAACAATAGTGTTTAACCTTTATTTTTCTATCACTTAGGACACGTTGGTAGTCTGGCAACATCCATAATGAGAATCATGTTTGGGTTTTTTGACTTTTTAGAAAGCTCTTAACTGCTTTGTTTTGTTTTTCTTGGAGATAGTCTCACTCTGTCACCCAGGCTGGAGTGCAGTGGCACGATCTCAGCTCGCTGCAACCTCCGTCTCCCAGGTTTAAGCAATTCTTATGCCTCAGCCTACCTAGAGTAGCTGGGATAGCAGGCGTGTGCCACCACACCAGGCTAACTTTTGTATTTTCAGTAGAGACTGGGTTTCCCCACATTGGCCAGGCTTGTATCGAACTCCTTTCCTCAAGTGATCTCCCTGCCTTGGTCTCCCAAAGTGCTGGGATTATAGGCCTGATCCACCGCACCTGGCCTAAAAAGCTCTTTACTTTGAAATAATACTAGGTTCATAGTAAGTTGCAAAAATATATACAGGGAGGTCAGTGTACCCTTTACTGGCTCTTCCCCCATTGCTAACATCTATGTATGCAAACCAGGATATTGACATTGGCACAATTCACAAAGCTTATACAGATTTCAGTAGTTATACATGTACTCATGTGATTATGTCTGTGCATAATTCTGTGCAATTTAATTAAATACATGGCTTTGTGTCATGACTACTACAGCCAAGATACAGAACCATTCCTTCAGTTCAAGCTTCCTTGTGTTACCCCATTATAGCACATATCCCCTAAATCCCTAACCTTTGGAAACCACGAATCTATTTTTCATTTCTGTAATGTTTTTAAAGTATTATATAAATCGTATCATACATTATATGACACTTTTAAAATAGCTTTTTTTTTTTTTTCCACTCAGCATAATTCCTTTTAGGTTCATCCAGGTCGTGGTATGTATCGATCATTCACTCCTGTTAACTGCTGAATAGCATCTCACAGTATGGATGAACGGCAGGTTGTTTAATCATATGCCTCTTGATGGAAACCTGGGTTGTTTCTAACTTGTAACTATTGCAAATAAAGCTGCTATGAACATCCATGCTTTGTTTTTGTGTGAACACAGTTTCTCATTCCTGCAAGATAAATACCTAAAAGGGTAATTGCTAAGTATAGTAAGTGCATGTTGAATTTTAGAAGAAACTGCTGAATTGTGTTCCAGAGTGACTGACACATTTTCTTCCTATCAACAATGTATGAGTAATCTGGTTTCCCCTCATCCTCACCAACAGTTAGTATTATCATTTTTTTTTTTTTTGGCATTTTGATAGGTGCATAGTGAAATCTCATCGTAATTTTAATTTGCATTTCCTTGGTGGCTAATGATGTTGATCTTTTCAGGTTCTTATTTGCCATCTGTATTTATTTTTCAGTGAAACTGTTCCTCATGGATTTTGTTCATTTTTATTTTTTTTTAATTGTTGAGTTTTGAGACTTCTTTATGTAGCCTAGATGCAAGTCTTTTGTCAGATGAGAAATTCATAAAAGTTTTCACCCAGTCTGATTGCCTTTTCATCCTGTTGACCTTTCACAGAGCAAAGATTTTTAATTTTGATGAGACCCAGTTTATCAATTTTCCTTGTATAGACTACACTTTGGGGATCAATTCTGAGAACTCTTCACCTAGCCCAAGGTTCTGAATAGTTTTTTTTCCCCAAATACTTTATAGTTTTATGTTTTACATTTAAGTCTGCCATCCAGTTTGAATTAATTTTGTATAAGGTATGAGGTTTATGGCAAGGTTCAATTTTTTTTTTTAGCTATGAATGTCAATTGCTCCAAGATCATTCTTGAAAAGCCTATCGGAAAAACATAGCTTTAAAATTTTATTTTATTTTTAATTGATACATAACAATTGTATATTTACGGGGTACAATGTGATGTCTTGATACATGTATACATTGCAGAATAATCAAATCAGGATACTTAGCATATCCATCATCTCAAATATTTACCATTTATTTGTGGTAAGAACATTTGAAAGCTTCTCTTTTAGCTATTTGAAATATGCAACACATTATTATTAAGTATAGTCACCCCACTGTGCAATAGAACTTATTCCTCCTGTCTAACTGAAACTTTGTACCTATCGACCAACATCTTCCCTTTCCCCATCCACCCCATTCCACCCTAGTCTCTGGTAACCATTGTTCTACTCTTTACGAGTTTTATCTTTTATAGATTCACATAAGTGAGATCATACAGTATTTGTCTTCCCATACCTGGCTTATTTCACTTAACATAATATCCTCTAGGCTCATCCATGTTGCCACAAATGACAGAATTTCCTGTTTTTTTGTTTGTTTGTTTGTTTTTAGGCTGAATCGTATTCTGTTGTGTTTATATACTACATTTTAAAAATCCACTTATCCATTGATGAGCACGTAGGTTATTCCCATATCTTGGCTATTGTAAATAATGCTGCAGTGAACATGGGAGTGCAGAGATCTCTTTGACACACTGGTATCAATTCCCTTGGGTATATACCAGAAGTGGAATTGCTGGATCATAAGGTAGTTCTATTTTTAGTTTTCTGAGGAATTTCCTTACAGTTTTCCAGAATGGCTATACTAATTTACAATGTCCCTAAACAGTGCACAAAGATTCCCTTCTCTCCACATCCTCCCCAACATTTATCTTTCATCTTTTTGATAATAGCCAATCTAGTAGATGTTAGATGGTATTTCACTGTAGTTTGAATGTGCATTTCTATGATGATTAGAGAAGTTGAGCAGTTTTTCATATACTTGTTGACCATTCGTATGTCTTCTTTTGAGAAATGTCTATTCAAGCCCTTTGCCCAATTTGTAATAGGATTATTTGTTTTCTTGTTATTTAGTAGTCTGAGTTCCTTATGTATTTTGGATATTAGCCCCTTATCTGATGTATAATTTGCAAATATTTTCTCCCAATCTGTGGGTTGTCTCTTCACTCTATTAATTGTTTCCTTTCCTGTACAGAAGCTTTTTAGTTTGTTGCAATCCCATTTGTCTATTTTTGCTTTTGTTGCTTGTGCTTTTGGGGTCATACTCAAGAAATCACTGTCCAGACCAATGTAACGCAGATTTTCCCCTATGTTTCTTGTAGTAGTATTATAGTTTCATGTCTTACATGAAACTTTTACATGTTTGGAGTTGATTCATACATAAGGGTCAGATAAGGGATCATTTTCATTCTTCTGCATGTGAATTTCTAGTTTTCCCAATACTATTGAAGAGACTGTCATTTCCTCATTTTGTTTTCTTGGCACCTTTGTAAAAAATCAATTGACTGTAAATTTGTGAATTTATTTCTAGATTCTTTATCTTATTTCATTGGTTGACATGTCTGTTTTTATGCCAGTATCACGCTGTTTTGATTACCATAGCTTTGTAATATGTTTAGAAATCTCATGGTGTGATGCCCCCAGCTTTGTCCCTTTTGGTCAAGACGGCTTTGACTATTTGAAATCTTCTGTGGTTCTATATAAATTGTAGGAGTTTTAAAAATTTTTGTGAAGAGTGACATTGGAATTTTGACAGGAATTACACTGAATTTGTAGATCACTTTGGGCCATACAGACATTTTAACAATATTAGCTCTTCCAATATGTGAACACAGGATATCCTTCTATTTATTTGTGTCATCTTCAATTTCTTTAATCGATATTTTATAATTTCTAGTGTATAGATCACTTCTTTGGTGAAATTTACTCCTAAGTATTCAGAAAAATATTTTGAAAGCATAAAATACATAGGAGTATAATTGAAATCAACTTCATTTAAATACAGTTATCATATGTTTTAAAAATAAACATTTTCTGGCCAGGTGCAGTGGCTCACGCCTGTAATCCCAGCACTTTGGGAGGTTGAGGTAGGCAGATTACCTGAGGTCAAGAGTTCGAGACCAGCCTGGCCAACCAACATGGTGAAACCCCATTTCTACTAAAAATACAAAAATTAGCTGGGCGTGGTGACAGGTGCCTGTAATCCCAGCTACTCAGAAGGCTGAGGTGGGAGAATCACTTGAACCTGGGAGGCAGAGGTTGCAGTGAGTCAAGATCATGCCACTGCATTCCAGCCTGGGCAACAAAGTGAGACTCCTTCTAAAAAAAAATTGTGATATTTTTGACATGTTGAATAACATCTAACAATATGATGGGCAACTATCATCAATTCAAAGGGTGATGGTCACAAAAACCTATTTCAAGATATGTGCCACAACTAAGATTTCATGAAAATGTGTGTGATTTCTACTGAACTTAAAGCCATAGGTACCACATATACCACTGGCTTATTTGCCTACATTTACAATCCAAATAAATTCTATGGCTGAGTCAGATGTTATTGAAAATAAAGATGCATTTTTTTTCATTCAATTTCAAGCATCCCAGGTCTTCTAATTCACTGATTTAGAAGAAAAAATTGACTTATTTCATATGGTTCTAGAAATGGTAAAGCTAGGATCAGTTGGTAGATAGTATACTATTTATCACTAATAAATGATTTCTATTTCAGCTTAAATCATGAAAGAGCATTACAACAATTAGCTGTTTCTAAATGCACCTCTGTTGCCTGGTAAATAAATACATTTCTTGTCCAGAAAATTCTCCAACAACCTGGGAGAGCATTCACCAGGTACACAAGGCTGAGGGTTGTGATGGACAATGGCTGAGACTTCCCATGAATCACTGAGGTTTTTTCACTTTGGAGAGAAAGCGTGTTAGGTCCTTATGCTTCCAGATTAGTTCTATGGACCAACAATTTTAACCAGACCAATGGGAAAATAACTGAGTCACCCAAGCCAAAGGTGTTTGAAAGAGTTAATTTTTTCTCCCTGTTTTTAAAACCATTTAATAGATTGCTGACTGATCAGTATCAGAGAACTGTGCTGTTTTCATTATTACATGTAAATTAATCTACTGAAAGAAGAAAGCACAAGCATTTAGGAGCACAAGGTTGTCCTATTTTGACAGCATTTTAGTTATGGGTTCAAGAGTAATTACTGAAATAAATCATCAATAGGTGGTGGCAGTATTGATTTTTTGTCAACACCTGAGTAAACTATAACCCAGCCTCCGTCTGGAGCCATGTTCATTGTCTTTTGTGCTTTATTTTTGAACTGATGTCCAAAAAAGGCTTTTTAACTTCCACATGAAATTGCCTACTGAGGTGCTTTTCCCAGGAAACCTCACTGCCCAAATCACCTCTCCCTCCCCAGCTCTCACCCTGAACAGTCTCCTTGGACCATTTTACCACACTCTCTTAACTAGTGTGAAATGCTAATATGGATGGCTGTGATTTTCCAACAAAGAGAAAGGAAAATGTGATTACTGGTCAGAGGGTTTCATATTAGCACTTGCTTCTGCTAATTTAAAAATAGGTTAGACGGCAGGAAAACCAATTTCCTCCTTTAGCATTAGTTTGTTCTGCTGTTCTTTGTTTAATAAATATCCTCTGGGCCCAAACTAATGTGAATAGAAGAGAACTGAGCTCTCATTCTATTAAATGCAAACTCGAAATCTAGATGGCTTTAATCATTTTGAAGATCCCTTTAAACTTGATCTTCAAACCCAAATAAAACAACCTGCATGGTTTTATTTTATTTATTATTTTTGCTGGCTGGCTCTGACAGAAAACCTTCTTTGTTGTTCCCAGTTTATTAAAGGTGAGTCAGGTAACTCTGAATGGCAGGGCACTGCATCAGGAGAATCTAACCTTAAATAAAGTCTCATTAAATAGTTTTTGCTTCAGACCAAGAAATGCTCCTCTGGATGATATCAAAAGGCAGATAATGAAGCAGAACATATAACCAAAGCTTCTACACTTGCAGAATCACAAATCTGCATCTCCAAAGTTGTCTCTTAAATTCTGATGAGGACTAGCATATGTACACCCTAGAAAAATAACTCTTCTCATTCCTCTTTAACAGTGCTGTGTATTTTGAATGACTATTTCTGACTTTTGTAGTTCAAAATCCAGACTCCTTTCAAATTTCCAATTATTATTTGACCTCTGTTGATATATATGTATAAACAAAACTCTTCTTCCTCCCAGCTCCATGCTGGAATCCCTGGTCAACCATGGAGCATGCATTTGACCATGTGTCTGCTTCTGTTCATCTCCAAGATTTCCAGAGCATTAAACAAAACGTAAATACTGATTATTATATCATCTTGGCATTCATATATCCCTTTATATTTTACTAAAATGTTATTACTTCATTTGAAAGAAGTATCATTACCTCTCTTACCAATAAAGAAACTGAGTTAGAAGGAATTAAGTTATATGCTCAACAGCAAATATTCCTTAACCAGACGAGATAATTCTTGAATTCTTGCTTTCCACTCATACCCTTTGCTCTTCCAGTACTACAGGTAAAGTGCCTTTTGACTATAAATGCTTTCTAGGTTACTTCAGCCCTTTTATCCTTCCTGTTGAGTTCTTCTTTCTTCTGCTGAGAGCAGGTGCCCTTTCTCCCAAGTCTAATTGTCTATGTTTGGGTTGCCAGGAATACACCTGTTTCTCACAGATAAATCCCCATACAATGTACATGTACATGCATTTTTGAACCCCTGCCCAGAATAGATCTTGAAGAATGGTTGCTCTTGCAATAGATGTTATATGCAACTGCACCTAAAAGATTGTATATGCTTCACCCCATGTACAGTGCATTGTACACAGTAAACATTCGATAAGCGTTTGTAGAATGAGTCAGTGAATATACATTTGGAAATCTCTGACATGCCATCAAAACATTTCCCAGCCTTCTCTAGAGGGTGTGAAGCTAATGTAAATGTGAGCAGAAAACTCAGCAAATGTCAACAGGCTATAAATAATCACTTGGTCTATCAGTGCAGGGAATTTACATATACAGACATTTCCTTTGATGAATGCTACAGCTCATCATGAAAAGGAACATGAATTTAGAAAAATTAAACAACAGAACTAATACAGTGAAAAAACATGGGTTTTGGATCAAAAGCCTGGCTTCCCATCTCAGCTCTGCCAGTTTCCTCAGACACACTATGAATATTTCTGAGCGTCTGTTTCCTCATTTTGAAACAGGCTTAATAACACCTCCCTCACACAATTATTGTGTGGGGCAAATGAGATAATGTCTGCACAGTGTCTTTGGACACATAATAGGCACTTATACTGTCACTTCTATCATTTTCTTTTGTAATTCATGAGAGTACTATTAAGGTTTTTGCTTTTTTTTTTCTTTGAGATGGAGTTTTGCTCTTGTTGCCCAGGCTGGAGTGCAGTAGTGCCATCTCAGCTCACTACAACCTCTGCCTCCCCGGTTCAAGTGATTCTCCTGCCTCAGCCTCCCGAGTAGCTTAGATTACAGGTGCATGCCACCATGCCCAGCTAATTTTTGTATTTTTAGTGTAGAGACTGGGTTTTGCCATATTGGCCAGAGTGGTCTCAAACTCCTGACTTCATGTGATCCACCCGCCTTGGCCCCCCAAAGTGCTGGGAGTACAAGTGTGAGCCACTGCGCCCAGCCCAAGTTTTACTTTTTTTTTTTTTTGAGACAGAGTCTTGCTCAGTTGCCCAGCGTGGAGTGCAGTGGCACGATCTCGGCTCACTGCAAGCTCCGCCTCCCGGGTTTACGCCATTCTCCTGCCTCAGCCTCCTGAGTAGCTGGGACTACAGGCGCCCGTCACCTCGCCCGGCTAGTTTTTTTTTTTTTTTTTTTTTTGTATTTTTTAGTAGAGACGGGGTTTCACCGTGTTAGCCAGGATGGTCTTGATCTCCTGACCTCGTGCTCCGCCCGTCTTGACCTCCCAAAGTGCTGAGATTACAGGCTTGAGCCACCGCACCCGGCCAGTTTTACTTTTTAAGAATCGACAAGTCTCTGAATTGATCCAAATATAAGATTCTCGATATGCGGATTACAAATCTAGAAACTTTAAAAAAAATTATATTAAATTTATTTTGGATAGCTGATAGCTCTTAAACTCTGATCTAAACAGTAACAGGACTCTGCCCAGGTGGAATCCTTTGACGATGATCTCAAGACGATGAGAAAAGAATAAGATGCGGTCCCTTTTATCAGGAATCCAATTTGGTGCAGGATGAGGGACACACATGTGAGAATTTGAATACAACAGGGTAGGTGAGTGTAGCACAGAACTATGGGCAGCGTGAGAAAGGGTTCGTAGGTGGAGGTCAGTAAGGTTGGGAGAACTGTGGATGGTATCTCAGAGACTGTAACATTTGAACTACTTTAGAAATGTATTTCGACTTTGTTCTACCTGTATAGAAATGTTGGATGTGAATACCAAAAAATGTGATTTATTCCAGGCCCCGGTTGGCCTTGCCTTTGACCCCAAAATGCTCAGTTGTTGCCCTGATTTCTTGCACATGCTTCAGGCCTCCTTCCGTAGCCGTGTTGGCCTGTGCTTTACCTTTAGTGTGTCACAGCCCTTACTGATGATATGTGGAGGGCTGCTGCCTTGCTTCTCTTACTCCCAACAAGTGAGTATGCCTCACAAAATCTAGTTTAATAAGGTTTCTTCTTCAAAACTGACCCTAGATAAATCTCATTTATCTGTCATCTGTCCCTGGGATGTGTCAACTCAGATATTAGCACAAATCTGTGGCCAAGGTGGTCTCACTCCTGCAAAGTAAGGTTGACTAAACTAACTCAGAAAAATTGCATCAAGGAACAAAAAGTCCAGGGCTAACAGTTATTGCTTATTGATAATATATAAACAATAACTATGGTGGGGGGGGGGGCGCAGGCTATTCTTAGTTCCTAGTGTGTTTTAGGCAATATTATGTGGACATTTAAATATATATACATTTCATTTGATTCTTACAACACCATTAAACAGTATTATTACCCATTTTACAGGTGACAAAGGTTGTGCAGAGGTAGAATCAGGAACTGAACAGAAAGGTCTTTCTGATTCCAAGGTTCATGCACTTAGTTCTTAACCATGATACCTGCCTTCAGGATCTTATTCAGTCTCCTACCTCTCATATCATATTTTATAGAATTTGTCAGAACTTTTTGATGGCCAATTTATGCCTCTCTCAACAGTTCCATAGTTTTGAGACTCTTCTGTTCCATACTTGCTGAAATTTATGAGTGTAGGGCTTCTTGTCACTCAAATTTCTCCTTCAAGTTCCTCTGTATTTGAGGATCTTAAATTCTTTCCTAGTCTCTTGAGTAAAACCAGCACTGCCTATATACGCACACTTAATAATATACATATTTTGATAATTGAATACTCCATATAGAGAGTGGACCATTATACTCTGAGCATCTTGAGGGCAGTGACTGGAAGAAGGGCAAGAAAGAAAGAAGGAGGGCTAAATCACTGTGGAGGCATGGGAGTTCCATCCCTGTGGTTAATTCACTGCTAGGCTAATTTTGCCTCTCATGTTTAGATACTTCATTGACTCACCATTTGAGTCAAGTATTTTAGTTCTCAGAGTGGCATTACAGTTTAAATGCTTTAAAATGCTTTGAAAGAAAACCCTATTCAAAGAGTTTGACTCATAATACAGGGAAGCCTAGAAGTAGGAGTAGTACTCATCAAAATATAAGAGACAGATACTCCATGGTATTTAAGTGAGTCAGACACTCCAAGGTATTTCCAAGGACCCAGTTAACTTCTGTCTCTCTGCTCTGACTTCCACAAAATCAGCTCTATCCTAACGTCAGCTGCCATTGTGGAAGCAAAGATGGTTGCTGCAGGTCTAACCTTCATATCTGCAAACCACACAGTGCAGAAGGGGACAGAACATTTTGTTCCAACAGTTTCCTCAGAAGCCTTTAGATTTCTCCTCTTATGTGTCACTGATCTAAATGAGGTCATATGCCCTTTCTTAAGCTACTTTCTGTCCAGCTTGGCCAGAGGAGTGCCATGAGTGGATTGGCTTATGTCTGAGTTATCTGAACCATTTAGACAACCTAGACGTAAGGAGAACAGGACTTTCCCGATTGGTCTGGACTAGCATGTGCCCAGTCCTTAGCTGAGGAGAATGTCATCTTATCCCAGATTCTTCTGGGTTAAGAAGAAGCTTTGAGAAGGAGGAACTTAGGAAGGAGGAAGAGGGGAGCAGACACTGAGTGGACCACCAACAACCAACAGTATCCTCTTAAATAATAATAAACAAATTCACCACCACAATACAAGAAAATAATTATCGAGTCAATACTCTCGATAACTCAAATGTGAGTCTATCTCTAGGAAGAGCATATTGAAATTCTCAACATGTCTACCAGCATTTTGTTCGTGGTATATGCTTTTTATACATGTAGTCCAATTCTCTCAAGTTTTTTAGAGGAACAAATCCCTTCTGTTCTCCTTTTGGATTCTTCCCAGCAATGAGCAAAATATCTATCATTATTGACAAAGGAGAATTTTTATATAAACTTCATTTTTAGTTTGAATTGCCATTCATTCATTTGTCAAATATTTTTGAGCACTTAAAATGTACCTGAAGTTGGGCTAGAGTCATGAGGGAGATAGACAGAGAAGATACAGTGACTGAGTTTGAAGAGCTTATAATTTAGTAAGGTTGAGAAGACGTGTTTTTAAATGCAGGTGGTCCCTAATTTACACTGGTTCAGACTTAATGCTTTTTCAACTTTACTGTGGTACAAAAGTAATTTGCATTCAGTAGAAACTAAAAGTGCCCATACAACCATTATTTTTGTCACTTTCAGTATAGTATTCAATCAGTTATATGACATATTCAATACTTTATTATAAAATAGGTTTTGTATTAGATGATTTTTCACAACTGTAGGCTAATGGGTTCTGAGCATCTTTAAGGTAGGCCAGGATAAGCTGTAATGTTTGTAGGTTAAGCATATTAAGTGCATTTTCAACTTATATTTTCAACTTATGATGAGTTAATTGGGACATAACTCCTTCACGAGTCAAGGAGCATCTATAATGGATTTAAAGCAGAATTGGCATATGTCTTAATGTAAGTACAAAGTACTCTAAAAGTCCATAAGCAGACAGGTAATTTCTGGCCATCTGCACTAAACAGAATTTGGAAGAGTAATCTTTCTGAATCTGCATGCTAACCAACGAAAAAGGAGGCATAGACTCATTGATGAGCCTATGTGGCTAAAGGAATCAGCTTAATGAGAAATTCTGGGTTCAGTCTGCCTTGAGAATAGTGGGATTGGGAGGTGGGATGTACATGGAAGTAGTTACAGTGAATGGATATATTAGGCTCTAACTAGGGAAATAGAAACCACTCTTTGTATTTAAAAAGCGTAAAGCTGGTGCCAAGCCTTGTTCATACAGTAATCAAGAGGTGAGATGCCTAATGTGAACAGTAATTGAACGTGCATGTAAGCATAGCTTAGAAGTGAGGGGCAGAAGGTAGGTGTGGGGTGATGGGGACCAAAGGCCTCAGTCATGAAGGAAAATCTGGTATCTTAGAGGACCTATCTAGAGAGAGCTGGAGACAAGGAGGTGATGCAGCTTCTTCTGGAGGTGCTGCCCAAGACAAGGGGAGGGGAAGAAATACCTCAGTTTCTCCTTCCTTCTCCCCAGTCTCCCTCCTGTGTTCATTGGTCCAACCTGCCCGAATCCAAGTAATGTGGGGGCTGTCGGCTCAGCTGCTTGTGGTATGGGGCAGAAGAGGGGAAAGTTGGGAAGTCGAGGAGTGGCCCTCAGGGTAAACAGAAATGGCATGGCAGGAAAGTGCAAAGCCAAGCCACTAAGCCTCTGCCAATAGTGACCTCTGTAATAGATGACTGAGGCCATTTCACTGCTCTAAAGAGGGTAAAGGCATAGATCATCATGACTGGAGGCTGCATTCATGGAGCAAAGTAAGATGAGCTGGAGAGAAAGGCTCCTCCGTAATTGTTTAAATTAAACAGCAGCTGAGGAAAACTGATGCCCCCTTTGAGGAGGCAGATGTCACTATGGAAGAGCCTGGAACTGGAGCCAGAGGCTCACAACTTCTCAAAGAAACCAGTTGATGGAACTGGTCCAAACACAACAGCCACTGCACAATCTCATATACAGCCTTTTTTTTTTTTTTTTTTTTTTTTTAAGGTGGAGTCTCTCTTTGTTACCCAGGCTCGAGTGCAGTGGTGTGATCTCAGCTCACTGCAACCTCCACCTCCCAGGTTCAAGTGATTCTCCTGCCTCAGCTTCCCAAGCAGCTGGGATTACAGGTACCTGCCACCATACCCGGCTAATTTTTATATTTTTTAGTAGAGACAGGGTTTCACCATGTTGGCCAGGCTCGTCTCGAACTCCTGACCTGAAGTGATCCACCTACCTCGGCCTCCCAAAGTGCTGGGATTACAGCTGTGAGCCACCATACCCAGCCTCATTTCTGTGTCAAAAGATAAAAGCATATTGTACTATTTACATTTAATCACATACTTATGGAGTCCAGATTAGGTGGAGTTTCCATGTCACAGTTTCCCATTTCCCATTGAATCAAGCCAATGACTACATTTCTCATTTAGGGCATAATCTAAGGTCTCAAAAGCAGCTCTCCTACCATGACGAGATAGGGCAAGTGTTCAAATACAGCTAGAATATCAAGCACAATCCGAAAGGCCAAACCGTATTGTCTAAGTCTGGCCATATTTCATAAGAATGGTTGCTATAAATACAGTGGTAAGACTGGACTAGGGCAAGAACAGATGATGCAATGGCTATAAAACAACCCAAGGGAATACAAATGAGTGCACATATCAGTGTCCGAACCCCAACAATTGAACAGCTGTGTGCCTTCTCATCTTTGTCCTCGCCTAATCATTCAGGCTCTTCCTGTGTTTCTTATCACTCCGGTGCTTTTAAGCCTCATCCAAAGATTAGTCTATTTCAACAGATTCTTTCAAATGGCTACACTTGGTATAATGTCTTCAGAGAAGATGAATGCTTCTTCAAAACAATAACACTGCTTTTGGGGATGATTGTAACTACCTAATGACAGATCAGTCATATGACTGACTACATACCCCAACTCCCCTCTTACGTTGGCAACGCAAAGAGAAATAAAGGAGGCTTTTCAGCGTATACTTCATAAGCTATAACTCATATGAGATGAAACCCCTATTTATTCATCTCTTTTAGTAGCATGCATTTGTAAGTTGCCTGCTCTGTGGTTTATAAATTATTTTAAACTCTTATGCCACTGCTAAAAAATATAAATGTGTGTGTTAATGTTGTAGACTAGAACTATGCTGCTGATAATACAAGGGAAATTTAACTAGCTTATAAATGTTAAAATGTAAACGCAAAGGAAGTCTTGCTATTCATCTTCTCCGCAATATTCAGACATTCATGAAATTGAAAGTTAATGTACCAGGGACTTTCATTATCTGACCCATTCCATCCTATCTATTAGATTCACAAAGCACTGGAGACAGAGGACCAATATGTCACCAACACAGGACTGGAAAGGTCACAAAAACGAAGCATCAATAAAGCACTACTTCTGAATTAAATTTCACAGTGCTCAGCAGAAAATATGTTCCATGGACTAAGAATATTTGTAAGAATGGTACTGATAGCTAGACACAAATTGAAGAAAATAGAAAAGTATTTCTTGATTGAAAAAATTATGCTAAAACTATGTTTACATATACAGGAAAAAAAGTACTATTTTATACACCTAATAAGGAATAAAAAGAACTCTGCATTGGAACCACAACAACGTTTTACAGTCACAGAATTCACCAGAAAATGATACTGTCCTGCAAAAATACTCTTCTCTGTTTCCTTAAGCATTTATAGAAGGATATTACAAAGGGCTTGTCAAATCAATGTGTTTTTTGATACCTTTCCATAAACACAGTCTAACGTATGATTTAGAGTTTATCATAATTTGGCTATTTTTACTGTCTGAAATACACAATTCTAGTTCCCTTAATATAAACTAATCCATCCAAATCCATGATTTCTTTTAGCTCCCCAAATTTGGAATAATTCTGAATACTCAATTTTTCAACAAGCATATTTTTGAGATTTGCTGTCAACATTGTAATCATAAATAGGTGCCACAAAGAAGAAGAAATAAGTATAAAATGGGGCTCTAAATTAGCTGCAGGTACAGGCAAATATGTAAGAGCATAAAGAGCCACACAGCCTCACTGAATGGTCAATGAGTTCTACAAAGTTACAGGAGGTCTCCAGAGGGGACGGTTATCATGGCCTGCTGGGGATGAATTGTCAACCAGTGGTTCGCAGGCACTGGGATTTCAGTTTCAGAACATTTGAGGGACTGGTATTGAGTTGCTACTTTATTAAGAAAAGTAAAAACAACAAATCTGCTATTTAAAACCACTGTATTTTATTTCCATAAAGGAAATTCTAGCACCAAAAATTAAAGAGAACATTATCTGAGAACAAAAATTATCAGACAAGTTGAGCTTAGTGACTAGCTCACAACATTCTTATCATTTTTTCTTTTATTCTGGGGAAAATTCTTTTACAAAATAGGATTTGGGAGCCTTGGGTTTAATGCTTAGTGTGTATCATAGTACAGAAGTGATAGAAGACAGTATTCCTGGCCATAGGAACTTACACTCTAGAGGAGGAAGCAGCAAATATTGATGTGATAAAGTAATTAGGTAGTGAAAAGGTTTTTTCTGTTTTGTTTTTTTTTTGTTTTTTTTTTTTTTTGAGACGGAGTCTCGCTCTGTGGCCCAGGCTGGAGTGCAGTGGCGCGATCTCTGCTCAATGCAAGCTCCGCCTCCCAGGTTCACGCCATTCTCCTGCCTCAGCCTCCCCAGTAGCTGGGACTACAGGCGCCTGCCACCACGCCCAGCTAATTTTTTGTACTTTTAGTAGAGACGGGGTTTCACCGTGGTCTCAATCTCCAGACCTCATGATCCGCCCACCTCGGCCTCCCAAAGTGCTGGGATTACAGGCGTGAGCCACCGCGCCCGGACGGTAGTGAAAAGCATTAACGATGCAATAGATGAAATACAAAAGTAAGTAGAGTCATCAGAGAGCCTAGTGATCGAGGTCTGGAATGAGGTGTGACTTCTCTAGAGAGGAGGAAGGAAGGGACATTTAAGCAGAGGGGGGATGCACAGTCGATGGTAGTCTAGAAAGAATCAAGCTAATGAATGGGGTGGACCATCAGGAGACTAGACAGATTGCAGGGATAGTTTTGTGGGTAGAATATTCCGAGAATTCTCCTAAATGCACTCTTGTCAGTAAAATCAATTGGAGTTAAGTACACATAAAAAGACAAGGACATTCACATCGTTTTTATTTTTTATAGCTCTGTCAATAAAAGGAAACAAATATCAGTTTAGATAACAATATGAGTAAAATTAAATATGAACACTCATGCCTGTCCATAATAATATTAAAAGATAACTTGGGTAGCATTAAATTAAAAAAAGAAATACGCACACTCTTAAGAAAGGGCAAAAATTCTTACAATTGAAAGTAATCTTTATACCTAATTTTTTTTATAAGTCCCACAGGCATTTATTAACAACGATTGCTTTCATCCTATGTATTATGTTTTTCTTCCTTTTTTCATGCCTGAATTATTTTCTCTTCCTTGCTTTTTCTACCATATCACACAATTTAAAATATTTTAATATTAGCCTACTGATTTGGCAATTGAGATGCCACTATAACTAAAAAAAAAAAAAAAAAGGAGTAACTTCTTGAAAAATGTGGTGTAAGATCATTTCTTTTAGATTTTAACAAAAAGAGATTAAAATCATAGTTCTTTGAAATAAAGGAAGACACAGCCAGATATTCTACCAAATCAAGAGTCTTGCTCCGACAGTCAAAATGTCATTGAGCTACATAATGCATGATGCCTTAAATGACTTGGTCCATTAAATTAAAAAAAAAAAAATTCAGCTGAGAAATTCGTGTACACATTCAATAATTGCTGTCCTAAGTGATCACGTCCTTTCTGGATCTTCAACATGTAGTTAGTTGATAACAAACACTCTGAAACATCCACCAGTTTTCCCCTAACTTGCCTTGGGAATGAAGATCTTGTAAGATATTTTAAAAATAACTCTTTCTCTGTTTCCCTGAACACAGGGCTGCCACGTTTCCCAAGCCTACGGGTCTGTTTTAAATTCAAATGGAATCCGAGGATCTTGACAGAAAGGACCCCAGAGAGGACTTGTCCAATTGACAACAGAGAATCCAATAAGTCTTTTCATCTTAAGCTGTGAGACGTTATGTTGGGAGAAAAAGAGAAAAGCAGGAGCAGAGGGAATGCTAATAACTTGAGCAGGTTTGGGGTGGAAAGTCTTTTTTCTATTCCTCGCCATTCACATATGCTCCAATATACCACGAAAATTTTTCAGTTAATAAATGTGGTGGTACAAACAGGAAGAGAAGTTTTAGCTTCCCAATGCGACCTTTTTAATGGATTTGGAGCTTTGATAGTTTTATTCCATAATAAATATCTTTTTTTGTTTTATTCTTAAGATAAAAACAATTTGCATTCACCTTTGACTTTTGTGACTTATGGTTTATTTCAAGACTAGGTATGCAATCAGATCTAGATATTTTTAACTTTATCTTCACACCAGACCAAAAGTGAACATTTTCTACATTTCGACAGGAACCTCTGTTCCTCTTACATGTGCCAGGGGCTGAAGCTTTTATGTTTGTAAGATGTATGTAACTTCATACTTGAATAATTCCTTGGTACGTAGACTGTATATTCCATTGGGAAAGTGCTTTGTAAAGGTTAGAAGAAGTAACAATAGCGTGGAAAAATTGCCTAGCAAGAATCTATTTAACATGTTTCTTGTTATTATTCCCAGTGACTGTTAGTCTGGTTTAATTAGATCTTCCTGACAAAATTCATTGCAGAAAATCCTGTATTAGTGAAGAAAAAATAAATGCAGCTCATTCATAACCTATTAGTTATTTTGCTATTAAGCAAATAGAATAATTTTTTCCTTTGTTTCTTTTCCCTTATCTAGAAGACTAATGTTACAAGTAGTAAAAGGGGAACATATGAAAGCAGGTAGAAAACAAATAAACAAAGTTCCCCAATCTGCCTGTCTCTTATTAGCAACATCCTCTGCTTATGACAAAAGAAGTGCAAATTAAAAGAGCTTATTTGGGGGGCTGGGCATGGTGGCTTATGCCTGTAATCCCAGCACTTTGGGACGCTGAGGCAGGCGGATCACTTGAGGTCGGGAGTTCGAGACCAGCCTAACATGGTGAAACCCCATCTCTACTAAAAATGCAAAAATGAGCTGGGCCTAGTGGCACACACCTGTAATCCCAGCTACCAAGGAGGCTGAGGCATGAAAATTGCTTGAACCCGGGAAGTGGAGGTTGCAGTGAGCCAAGATTGCACCACTGCACTCCAAACTGGGCAACAGAGTAAGATTCACTTCAAAAAAAAAAAAAAAGGAAAAAAGAAAGAAAGAGCTTATTGGGAGGGAGTAGAAGATAAAAATAGTCCAAGGCATCTCCTATCCTTTCTCTCCAATTCTATTGCCACTGTTGTAAATTCAGGCCCTAATTTTTTTTTTCTTTCCAATATTAACAAATCACTTCTAACCCCAGAGATCTCTTTGGCCTCACTCTTGCAACGAATCCACTTTCCACCCAGCATCTGGAGTGAGCATCCTCACACACAGATTTATCATGCTTTTCTCACGCTTGAAAGTCTTCAATCGTGTCCCATTACCTATGAAATAATGAACACAGGTATAATAGAGCATCCCAGGACCCCCATTTATCTGGCATCTATTTAGATCACCAACCTTATTATGTTTCAACTCCCCTTCCTGGCACAGCCCATCTTCACCCAAAGTTCCAGCTGCCTGTGTAGAACCATCTGCAGTTCCTCAGAATGGAAACCACACAGGCAGTTTTGCAGCTGTGAGTATGAATTCACATGGCTGCCTTGACCTGAAGTGTTGCCATCTCCATGTCTATCCACCTGGAGAACACCTGGAAATCATAGGGCTCTTGGTAGACCACTGGGAAATGCTGCCCTATTGATCTAAATGTGCATGCATGCACACATGCACATACTACATAAACACATGTAATATTCATGTATATGCATATATATTCATGTATACGTGCACACAAACTTTGGTGCCAAATGATTATCTACCAGATTTTAGCAAAAATAAGCAGTCATTTCAGAAAAAAATCCTGAGAAAATTTGCCTCTCCCCTTAGTAGGTTGAATTGTAAAGTCAGGTACTGAAACTGAGACTACGCCATGCATGAAGCTCATTGTTTGTGAATTAGGAGAGGACCACTGGTCTAACTTAGCGTAGAACAACCCTCTATCCAGGAGGCAGAGCCTATGAGCCCCAGAGCTTCTCCTCGCATTCTCAGGCACAGTTGCCAGGTCACACACAGAAAACAGCTGGAGGCAGGGGCCCTATCACCGGACTACATTTGCTGCACTGGCTTGAGTTTTAAATATCCAGTTTATTCAAACACTGAGAGTAATTAACCATATTAGCAACTACTTCCTATGTTAAACAGGACTTCCATTTGACCTAAACTTACCTCTCTGAAGTTGCAAGTAGAGTTGGTTCCCTTGTAATAACATTCCAGGATTAGATGAACAAATGTGTGTTCACTATATTCATGTTCCTTGTTGGTTTTAGACTTTGATCGTAGCTCCTTGAGACTCCATATTGAAGGGGTAAAGCCCTAATGGTTTCATCTCTCCTCTTCTGGGATGCCTGGCCGGCTCCTATTCACTTGAGCATTCTGGCTCCTTTTATAGTGCCTTTCTGTTTTCAGCTTCCCTGGGCTTTAAGGCTGTTATCTTCCTTTGAACTTCAGTGGCCCAAATTGCACAAAATCTCCCAGGTGTGGCCAAACTCTGCCGCGTTAGTCAGTGTTCTCCAGAGGGACAGAACTAATAGGACAGATGTATATATAAAAGGGAGTTTATTAAGGAGTATTAACTCACACCATCACAAGGTGAGGTCCTATAATAGGCTGTTTGCAAGCTGAGAGCAAGGAAGCCAGTTTGAGTCCGAAAGCTGAAGAACTTGGAGTTCAATGTTTGAGGGCAGGAAGCATCCAGCACGGGAGGACGATGTAGTAGGTTCAGGAGTTAAACCAGTCTAGTCTCTCCACGTTCTTCTGTCTGCTTTTATTCTGGCTGCACTGGCAGCTGATTAGATTGTGCCCACCCAGATTGAGGGTGGGTCTGCCCTTCCCAGCCCACTGACTCAAATGTTAATTAATCTCCTTTGACAACACCCTCACAGACACACCCAGGAACAATACTTTGCATCCTTCAATCCAATCCAGTTGACATTCAGTATTAACCATCACACCTGCTTTTTTTGCAAGAGCAGGGCCAAGGTTTATTTTGGGTTACCAGCCTTCCCGATTATTCACATGGAGCATTTCTTTGCCATTTTAGGAAAAGAATTCGTATGGTCCATTTTAATTCAGTTCAACACAAGAAATATTAATTGAGCAATGATCATGAGTTTAACACCCTCATAACTATACTTAAACAATGGTTAAAATCCATCATTTTATAAGGTTAGCAGAGACAGGGGTATAGAATGTCATGTTAGGTCAGGCAGAATTTAGGAAATCAGCAATTCTGTTAGTTTCAAAACTTCCTATAATTCGGGAAGCATTTTCTTCTAATACAAGCTCATTAGAGCACTCATAATATAAAAGCAGAGTTGTTCTAGTAGAAATAGCTGTTCCAGAGACAAGAACCCTTCCCGAGAGCCTTCGCCACTGCATAGACAGATGCATTCACAGAACACTGAGTTTCAAAATCTTGGCTCGGGCTCCACTATTTAATTTAGAAAAGCAACTGAGGTTAGATGAGGTGGAAGACCAAGATTGTCTGACTCCTGGTCCAGTACAGGTTCCGCTCTATTGCTTGTACTTTCCCCTCATTGAAATTCACCTGTGATTTTTTTTTTTTTTTGCCCATCCCTTGTAGTAACATTTTTCTCAGTTAACTTACTGAGTTTATCATTTCACTATGCCTATATTTATTATTCCTTCCTTGTTCCCTTCCGTTTTCCCTTCCTTCCTTCCTTCCTTCCTTCCTTCCTTCCTTCCTTCCTTCCTTCCTTCCTTCCTTCCTTTCCTTCCTTCCTTCCTTCCTCTTTCTGTGTATATGTGTGTGCAAGGCACAAGATTTTCGCACCTTCCTGTATTTAACTTTCCAAGGCCTTAAGCTGGCAGAAGCCTGACCTCACAGGCTTCTAACTTATGCTTCTACTCAATCAGACAAAGCAATCTCTATTTGCACTCTGAGCTAATTTGTCATAAATGTATTCTGAATGCATTTACTTGTTCTAATTCCTTTAACCTAACTAATTTACCTATATTCCCTTCCCTGATCAAGGAAGATGATCTGATTAGGGTTTCTGTGAAAGCAGCCCTGGTGGTCTCTAAAAGTCCCTTTGATATCCTTGCGGGTGTAGGATGATTGGCATTCATAATAGTGCCCATTCAGCTCCTCTGTAGGACGTGAGCAGCCTCTGAGGCTGCTGCAAAACCCACTGCTGCATGTTTTGAGACCTGCCAGGAACAGCAACATGCCAGCATACCTGCAACAACAAGAGCACGGTCCTGATGGATGAGGATACATATAACAGTGGATAGGACCATAATAACACCACAGTGGTGACCCTAGATGATCTCTTGCAGGGCAACAGCACACTCATCCCACATGGCCTTACTTACAAATGTAGTATGACACACATGAATGATGATCAAAGGAAGAACCTGGGCCACTTTCATTTAAGAATTGTCAACTTTTTAATGCTGAAAGTTAATATAATAGAGAGACTAGACACCAGATCAGAAATATGAAAACGAATTCTCACTTCATCCTCGTCATGCTTTGTTATTGGATCTGGTGCTCTTCCGAGGAGTAAAGTATACAGGAGGAGGTTGAAGAAGCATTAGTAGAATATTCTGTAGCGTTAGAGGCTCCCAGGATTGATGCTGCCCTTTTAAAGAGAACCTGCTGAGCTTGGCCAGACATTGTGACACGTCTTTTTCTCACAGTTTTGCATGATCACAAATGGTTATTCTGGAAATGCTGACCATTGAGGGTTACTTCACCACACTCTAGGGTCAAATGAGGAGAGCACGGAGAGAAGGAAAAGAGGCTAAAAATTGCTCTAATTTCCTGATTCAATGCATTGTGACTACCAAACTCAATAGAAAGCTCTTCACTGCAAGGCCCAAGGGGCCACCTGTCTTTCTAAAATGCCCATTAACTATAGTAATACCACAACTCTCAACACACATATTTAAAAGAGACTCGTAGCATATTCTTCAAGTTCTATGTTCCTTGAACAAAAATGTTGCCATGGAAACCTCTACCATAAGGCAGGTGTAGTTCTGCAAAGGACTATGGGCTGTGAAATCAGGTTCCCATGGCAACATTTTTGTTCAAAGCCTGAAGAATCTTAAATACATGTGCCAATACATATTATTACCCAGCAGGAAGCACAGGTGGGATTAATAAAGTCTAATATTTGCTCACCTAAAAGTTATAATCGTGGTAAAAGTAAATGAATTAAAATCAGTTCCTATGGATAGCTTATATAAACAGAGTTTGGAGTTGTAACACTTTCACATGAGTGAGTAAATCTATGTGAAGTACTAGTAGATGACTTTCTTTCATTAAATTCACAAGGGAGAGAAATCTTCACAAAAATTATGGGATTTTAAAATTCTGAAATATATCTCCAGCTCATAATTCATTGATGAGATTAAATCACTCAAGCTTACCAAAGGAAATTAAGATCATAATACCAACCTGTAATAGAACCAATTCTTATGGTGACCAAACAGTAAAAGAAAAAATGCCAGGTTGATTCATCTACGTTATATGAGCTCGTGCTGATAAAATGTGCCAGCTGGAATATTTATGATAATTGCCATTTCTGTAGCCTCAAAACATCCATATAAATATGCCAAGAACCAAACTAAGGAAAGCTTTTCCCTTTATCTTTTACAAATAATCCAGAAAATAATAATCATTCATTATAATAATGTATTTTAGAAAGTGTGTAGAGAAGATACACTACAAAATGCAAAGATATGACTACACGGAACTAAGTTTTTTTGTTGTCATTGTTGTTTGTTTGTTTGTTTTTGAGACGGAGTCTCACTCTGTCCTCCAGGCTGGAGTGCAGTGGTGCAATCTCGGCTGACTGCAACATCTACCTCCCAGGTTCAAGCGATTCTCCTGCCTCAGCCTCCCTAGTACTGGGACTACAGGTATGCAATCACGCCTGGCTAATTTTTTGTATTTTTAGTAGAGTCACGGTTTCATTATCTTGGCCAGGCTGGTCTCGAACTTCTGTGACCTCAGATGATTCACCTACCTCGGCCTCCTAAAGTGCTGGGACTACAGGCTTGAGCCACCACACCCAGTCCTGAGTAAGTTTTTAAAAAGAGAACTTTCTTATTCATTGCCACTTTACATCTACTAGTCCCATAAAACTTCAAAACAAAATTAATAAACACTACAGCGCACAATCTAAGAGGTCAGAGACTGCACTCACCATTGCTTTGCATGATGCCTGGAACACACTAGGCACTCAGTAAATATGCACTGAATGAATGAATGAATAAATGAAGCACATTAGTAATTTAAGTAACAAATAATCTTAGGTTACTAAAGGTGTCTTTCACAAAATTATTGTATATAAGTAAAACTGGGGTGATTTAAATGAACTTTCTCCATTAAATTTTAAATTTACACTTAAAATTCAGAAACACTTTATCAACCTTTTTGATTGTTTTGTAATTAGTATTGATTCCCAAACCTTTGGCAATTTTTCCTCTTTTTTTTTTCCCCAGCCATTTAACCAAGTGGTTAATGATCCGCAATCAAACATTTAAATGCACTGGGAGAGCTGAGCACATCAAGGGGCCCTGAGGACCTTTTTATAAAGTAAAAAATCCACTTTTTAAAATGCAATTAAACAATTCCTAGTTTACTTGTTTTGTGTCATTTTCTCTCCGTTAGGTTTTTAGAGTGGCATGCCTGTAAACATTTGCATATTGAACTCATCGTTTAAAAACATTTAAGCCAAACTTCATGGAATTGATCATAGTTCCCCTAAGATGCTAAAAATATAGTCTTTAGAATGTGACCACAGTTATCAAATTTATGCCCACAATTTCATGCATTAGAATTAGGTTCTTAAGAGAGATCAGTTTATCACAACTTTCCAAAGCAATATGCCAGCTGCAACTTAAAGATAGAATTTAAAAGCTGGCAGACTACTCCGAGTTGCTAAAGACTTCCAGGTACCCAAGTGTTGAAGATGGCCAGGCTCTGAGCACTGAGGAAATCCATTTGGCTCAGGGGATGGTCTGCATTCCCCTCCATCTCTGCTTCACTGAGAGGTCTTGGGTAAGTCAGAGTCCTTTCTGAGCCTCAACTCTTCACAATTTCATAATTCCATAATTCAAATGGAAATTCATGATTTCAAATGGAAATTCATGATTTCAAATGGAAATAGTAAGTCTCAATGAAGACAGGTTTGATGAGAATCAAATGAGATGAGGTACGTAAAAAGTATACCCTGGAACTGTATTTACCTCTAAATATATAAATGTAAGTTAATGTTGTTGGCATTACTGTTTTATTAAAAGCTCCTAAAAATTAAATAAGCTAAGAAATAATTAAATGCTTATGGTGGAAAAAGAAGAGATAAAATAGCATTTAGCGTTAGCTTACATCTGTTTCTCCTTAGCCTCACATTCAGTTCTTGTAGTGCCTAATTCTCTTCTTTATTTTTTGGTACTTTTTAAATTTAATTATTTTATTTGATTTTACTTTAAGTTCCGGCATTCATGTGCAGCATGTGCAGGTTTGTTACATAGGTATACGTACGCCATGGTGGTTTGCTGTCATTATTTTCTAAAAGGTAGGTATCCAGGTACGAGACTGCAGGTTCTGTTCCTGGTATTTAAACCCTGAAGAGTTACAATTATATTTTTAGATTTTGTGTTTTTTTATGCCACTGGAGTTAAAATGCAGTATTACTAAAGAGTTAAAGCAATTCCAATAGTTCTTAATTTTAGGAATCTCTTAAGTCCTGGGAGAATTTTGTTGGGGGTGACATGATACCCTTGGAGGAGTAGTTAGGAAACTTAAAGTTCTCCCAAAGCTTACTACAGGCAAATACTTGTAGTATTTTTCAGAAATCTGCCAAAGAAATATTAAGTTGTTAAAGAAATCCAACTTTATTATTTCCATCAAATCAAAAAAAATAGCAAAACATAAATAAGTCAAGCACACAAGGATATATGCTGGCTTGTATTTAAATAATATTCTAGGCCGGGCTTGGTGGCTCATGCCTGTAATCCCGGCACTTTGGGAGACCGAGGCAGGTGGATCACTTGAGGTCAGGAGTTCGAGACCAGCCTGGCCAACATGGTGAAACCCCGTCTCTACCAAAAATATAAAAAATTAGCCGGGTGCGGTGGTGGGCACCTGTAATCCCAGCTACTAGGGAGACTGAGGCAGAAGAATTGCTTGAACCCGGGCGGCGGAGGTTACGGTGAGCTGAGATCATGCCACTGCACTCCAGCCTTGTTGACAGAGTGAGACTCTGTCTCAATAAATAAATAAATAAAATAAATAATATTCTAGATCAGGCCACATTAATGGCTTTGCATTCAGTCACTCACTTGGAGTACATTCACTGCAGTGTTTCTTAAACCTGGGGGCACGAAGGATGAGAGGGATAATTGCTGGTTTTGCAAATCCTGGGAAATATTTAAAATTCTGCATCACCCGAATGACTTCTTATAACCAAGGGTTGACACATAAATAAAATTATCCAAAGTTTTTAGAGAGAAAACTCCCAAGAGTGTTGAAGTCTGACAGGGTGGCATAGCATTGAGAAATTCAGAACACCCTGCAATGGTCATGAGCACCATATTTATGTTGTGACTCGGATAGACCAACTTTATATACGTAATTTATACCAGGTATAGAAGTAAACATGCAATTGAGAATTTTCCACATCTGGTATTTTAAAATAAATACTATATTTTGAGGTGATCTATTAAACTAGCATATCAAAACAAATAGTGATTTAAATTCCCATTCACCATTAAAGAAATAATAACCAAGACAACGATGATGGTTCAAATAATTGAGAATAATTGTCAAATAATAATATACTCAAAATTGGAAGACCCAAATTGGCAAGTGGAAACAGATTGTTAAACATTGTAAGAATTACACCAGTTTGGACAAAACATCACCTGTCATGTTACAATAATGTCAGTGCCAACTGGATTGATCATATAAACTGGTATGCACTTAACATGTATATTTGGTCTGGTCTCACTGTAGAAGAGTTTGTCTATAGGTGTTCATACCTAGTTAGTTTAAGGTTATGGACATGGTGCAAACCAATAATATTAGATAATGCATTTTTGAGTTAACAGTAAAGATGCTCAATTTTTTTCTTCTTTAACTTTAAAAAATATGTTTCTATTACTTCATTCTGAAAAAAATATCTAGACATTGCACTAGGCCCTAGGGATATAAAGACATCTAATACCTGAACAGACTCTTCTCTGGAGGAACATGTGGTCTGGGGCTGGAAATGGGGACATACTTATAAAATACAATGTGGTAGGAAAAAGTCAGAGTCTCACAGAGCCTTTTTCAGTTTTGTAGCAACCAAATGAACAAAAGTTAATGCCGTTTTTAAAGCCACTAACAAGTATACTGCAGGGTAACTTGCCCAATCATCTTCTGTTTTACTAGAAAACTAAAGTGAAAATTGCAATCCGTCTGCTGTAGAACACACCAGAGCATAATCTCAAACTGATTACAGACTTGTAGAATTGTATCAGCATCGATTTACAAGGCAGAACCCCGCAGCATGTCAGTGTGGTGCTGCTTCTTAAAAGTAGCACTTGGCTCTCCTATTTGATTCTGGGGCAAAACCGTGAGAGCTTTTGTTTGCTGCCTTTGTGACAATCAGGTTGCTGCTTGGAGCCTTCAGAGGTTTCACTGCAGAACCACGTGGAGGGGTCTTGCAGGACACTGGGGTTCTTCACTGAGCTAAAATGCCGTTAAGGGTGTAACATCATCTAATGGCTGCCTACATTGCAAAATGGTATTTCCAGTCTTACAAAGATATCTACTCAAAAACAAAAAGCAACTTTATATCACATCCACGGAAGAAGACTATGTGTTAATTTTTACATTACTAGAAAATTATAGAGGCCGGGCGCGGTGGCTCACGCCTGTAATCCCAGCACTTTGGGAGGCCGAGGCGGGCGGATCACAAGGTCAGGAGATCGAGACCACGGTGAAACCCCGTCTCTACTAAAAATACAAAAAATTAGCCGGGCGCAGTTGTGGGCTACTCGGGAGGCTGAGGCAGGAGAATGGCGTGAACCCGGGAGGCGGAGCTTGCAGTGAGCCGAGATCGCGCCACTGCACTCCAGCCTGGGCTGGGCAACAGAGCGAGACTCCGTCTCAAAAAAAAAAAAAAAAAAAAAAAAAAAAAAAAAAAAAAATTATAGAATATAAATGTTTTTAGATCAAAATATGTCAAGCTTCCTAGACTGGTATGATTAAGTCATACAATATTGCATCTGTTGCTTAAGAGACATTTGGTTCATTTGTTACTCATTCATTCTTTAATAAAAATGCCTATTTACTGAGTCCCTACTGTGTACCTGGCACTGCAGTTAGATGCACAAGGAAAAATGCATTAACTGATAACTAGAACTTTAATAAAACTTCACACATTAAGAAAAAGAAGAGTCCTAATTCCAAATGAGATACTTTTTTAGTTACAGAAATCTCTTGCTGTTTCCTAACCAAATCAGTTAAAAGATGCCCATGCTTTGCCAGATTTTAGTTGACAAAAGTAATAATTGAGGTGGCCACAGAGCGAGCCCATTGTGAAGCTTCACAATTTCAGCTCCGACACTCAGGAGACATTCCTTTCCTTTGACCTTCCACCCGGCAAAGTGATAGAACTCCCGGGCACAGAGCACAGGTCAGACATCTCTAACACTGCACAAATATCATTCAAGAGCAAACACTCTGTCGCCCAACTTGATTACATGGAAATTGGTTTTGTACAATAGAAGCCCTTTTGTTCAGACTACTATGGTCTCCTACGGTGTAGCTTTCTTTACAGAGTTAATAGAGTAGGGATGGATTTTGAATTTCACACACATACACAAAAGCCTCATTACCATTTGCATTTGTGCATGGCTAACAAAAATTAGCAGGAGCTACCTCAAATCATTAAGACTGAAAAATGAAATTGAACTGAGGTGAGAAAAGCCTGTTTTCTTAAAGCTCATTTAGTATGGATTAAAGTTAATTATAATAGGATATTCCAACAATAAAGAATAATTGGGCTTTCTTTTTCAGATGTTCAGAAAAATAGATATCATCATTTAATTTTTAAGTTCTTTTTAACGTTTGGATATCAGGGTGTTGGTTTGTCAAACATTCACCTCTAAAACCTAAGTCTGAACTTAAAAAGTTGATTCCAACTTGAAATGAAGCAGAAACACGTTTAAAGCAGGTGAATAAAAAATAATGGAGATAAAGGAAGGGATATAGAAAAACTCCAGGAGTACCTAATTCCTCCAACTCAAAGTATAAAATCAAATAAATTCTGATCCACTCTCAGTAGGCACAGAGGCCACCTTAATCCCCCACACCCGACCTCCCACAGACTTTGGAAATGCTGCTGCCATACCTTGTCTCTTCTGTCCTCTCCATTCAAATCCCATGTTTCTGACCCACTCAGCCTCCTGGTTCCTCCTTTCTCTCCTGCTCATGTGCCAAGATGTGTGGTGCTGCCCCATGACCATGGGAATTATGTGTATACCTGCTGACACCCTACCTCTCCTTAGCTGCCTGTTTCTCAGGCCCTCTCTTTTCCCACATTCTTTTCAACTCTAGCAATTTTTATTGTCACCTCCTTGAGCCCCAATCCCTGCCTCGGCTCTCAGGCTTGGACCTACCAGGTACAGATCTGGGGAGTCCCTATCCACGGTCCAGGGCTGGGTAACTTGGAGACACATTCCAGTCTCCATGTGGGGAAAGATGGGACTGGAATTTGTCTTTTTCTACTGCTAAGAGGCTTCTCCACACACAAGTCATTGACCTTTGTTAAAACTCACTTGGAATTTGCAAACTCTTTCTTTTTTACTCTATTTCTACAATTTTGTCTATATTTCTTGCAGTGAGTAGCAAGGAAAGAATATATTCAGGAAGCAGCCAAAAGTAAATTAATCTGATATTTTTGTGTGTTTTTTAACTTTTATTTTAGGTTCACAGGTATATATGCAGCTTTGTTATATAGGTAAATTTGTGTCACAACCTAGTACTCAACAGTTGTTTTTTTTTTTCCTGCTCCTCTCCCTCCTCTCACCCTCCACCCTCAAGTAGGCCCCTGTGTCTGTTGTTCCCCTCTTTGTGTCCCTGTGTTCTCATCATTTAGCTCGTACTTATAAGTGAGAACATGCAGTATTTAGTTTTCTTTTCCTGTGTTAGTTTGCTAAGGATGGCCTCCAGCTCCATCCATGTCCCTGAGAAGGACGTGATCTCATTCTTTTTTATGGCTGCATAGCATTCCATGGTGCATATGTACCATATTTTCTTTATCCAGTCTACCATTGATTGGCATTTACGGTGATTTCATGTCTTTGCTATTGTGAATTGTGCTGTGATGAACATATGCATGCATGTGTCTTTATGGTAGAATAATTTATATTTTGAGGGGTATATACCTAGTAATGAGACTGCTGGGTTGGATGGTACTTCTGTTATTAGCTCTTCGAGGAATTGCCACACTGCTTTCCACGTTTAAATGTAATGGTTGAATCTGACAATTAAACGCATTAAGACATAAAATTAACCATGTAGGATTGAAGGGTCACAAGGGATAACTGTAACTTGCTGGTGTCACAGTCATTATTGTGCATTCTGGATTATAATTATTTCCTAACTTCACCAGTGATGAGACAACTTGCTATCTCTTTCCAGACCAGAGACAGGTCCAGGCCATGGGTATTCTAGACACTGAATGGATACACACGTGTTTAGCACAAAACTCACCTACTATTAGCCATTTTCCTATATCCTGGAAGGAGTGTTGGATGATTACAGAAATAATGCATGTGGGAATTCGCCAGGTTAACTAACACATTGGCATTTGTGTTAGTTCACTACCAAACCTCTTCCTGTGAGGTATGTGGAGGGGCCTTCCAGTCCTGCACATTAAAATTGTGTTTTTTATTATTTAAGTAATAAGTACATACAATAACTGCATATATTTATATTTAAAGTATACAATTTGCTAAGTTTTGACACATGTATGTCCCTGCGAAACCATCACCACAATCAAGACAGTAAGCGTATGTGTCTTTCCCAAACGTTTCCTCATGCTCCTTTGATCAGCACACTAAAATTTTGAGTGTTCTTGCAATGGAAGAAACTGTCAGCCTCATTTTCCAAAAGAGACCACAAGTAATACCATCAGTTCAATTCTATATGGCATAACCATCCACTGGAAGTCCCTAGAACTCAAGTTCCCAATTGTCCAAGGCTCAAAATGGTTTAGTTTATTCCACTGAAGAAGGTGTATGACAGCATGCATGTGTGTGGATGTGAATGTGTTCACATGTGTACATGCCTTCACAATATACCTTAATGTGATATGCACTAGAAGTAGTGATTTCTTCCAAAAAAAATAAGCTACCCTTTTAACTAAAGTAAATTTTCAGAAAGATTTCTTTTCACTGAAATGTGTCTTCTTTTCACCATATGGAACCAACCTTTCTGGCACAGTCTATATACAAGCTTAGACACTCTATTATTAGAACTCCAACTGGCCATTCAGATGAGGATAAAGTACTCAACTGCATGGGGTTAGAAGGACACAAACAGGATCCAAAGAATTAGCTCCTGTCACTCTTGCTGTGTGAAAATTGAATGATAACACTCACGATGGGGGCATGGGGATCTGTGAACCAAGAGTGTGGACGCTGCCACCCATGCAGTTCCTGGATCCCACATAAAACTCAGGCTCCCATGGAGATTGTAATAATTCAGCCAAACCCTCCACAAACAACTGTTTTCTGTGTTGCATCTTTTTTTTTTTTTTTTTGCAAACCATAGAGCTGTGGTTTAATAAAGGGAAGTGTCTGTCTTTCCATATTTCTAAGAGTGATACTATTTTCCTGCCTAACAGGTGCATGACCTCATGATAGAAAGGACTGTTTGTTAAGGAAAAAAGACACTGTGATGCATGTCAGAGGCTACTAACTTTATGAAGAAACCTCTTCCTTTGCCACATGGCATTGGGAAGAAGCATCAATCAATCAGTACTTGCTGAAATCAGATGTAGTCATTTCCTTTCACTATCAGGAAGTTGTCAGATTTATAAAACAGTTTGCTTGAGCCTGAAATGAACTATTTATATTACAATACTGCTGTATGCATAGCTGGACCATTCACTTTCCCATGAATATGTACTGAATTTCTACTACATGCAAGGTATTGTGAGGTACATAAATATGAATATGACATAATGTGACCCTCGGGGAATCTACATCATGGCAGAAATGCATATGGCACTCAAGAGAACATTTAAGTCTGATGATGATGAAAAAAGGGAAGCCTGGCAGGAATAGAGCAAAGGCTTTCAGAGCAAAGGCTTTCAGACCCAAGAAAATTCATGATGAACCAGGTAAGGTCTCCATTTTAATTAACCACTTTCTCTTAGTAACCTGATCAGATACCTTTTATTATACTTGTAATGTGTCTTTGCCTGTTTTTTTCTACATGTCTCTTACCTGAACTAGACTACAGGACCTTCGAGGCCATGGATAAACTTATCTTTTATAGCTTGGTATCAGCACATACGAGGCTGTCTTGTTGGTGAATGAATGAACAGAGTAGAGATTGTATCATTTTCTGTGCAACAGTTTGAGGCCAGCCTCATCTTAGAAGATGGTCCTCTAGGGATGGCTAACAGTATCCCTATTGTCCTTTCCTGAAGGAGGACTTTTTTCAATTCGTTACCTCCAAAATTTATTATAGAAAAAAAGAATATTTTCTGTTTATATAATGAATGCAGCTTCATTGTATAGTTTTGCAAACACAGAGAAAATCATAAAAAATAAATAATTATCTTTTTGTAATACAGTATCCAAAATAACTATCACTAAGATACTGGCCTATCTGCCTGCCTTTTGTATGTGATAATATTACATAAGTACTCTGTAGATACTTAATAGTCTACACTCAAGATATAGTCTGTACATGTTTAATATTTAATACCACTTCTAAAGATGTATATTTAACCAATACTCTGATTCAGTAATTTTTCTTTCTAAATATATACATATATTATATATATAATATATATATATAATATAATAAAATATATATATATATATTTTTTTTCGAGATGGAGTTTCACTCTTGTTGCCCAAGCTGGAATTCAATGGCACGATCTCGACTCACTGCAACCTTCACCTCCTAGGGTCAAGCGATTCTCCTGCCTCAGCCTCCTGAGTAGCTGAGATTACAGGTGTGTGCCACATGCCTGGCTAATTTTTTGTATTTTTAGTAGAAACGGGGTTTCACCATGTTAGCCAGGCTGGTCTCAAACTCCTGACCTCAGGTGATCCACCCGCTCGGCCTCCCAGAGTGCTGGGATTATAGGCATGAGCCACTGTGCCCAGCCTTCTTTCTGATATATTTTTATTAGAATAGTCCCATAAACAAGAGAAGCATAGTAAGCTTAAATTCCAAAAGGGGCTCATTTTGTTTTAATCCGCTATCAAGTATACTCATTTTTGGAATCATCTATTTCAAAATGAAATTGAAGCAAGATTGAATACTCTGTTACAGGTTCCATTTGGAGGATAACGCATAGGACACTGACCCATCTGACTCCTGGGAGGGGACTCATTCCACCAAGATGGCAATATTTCCATCTGGGACATTTTCTGTAAATACCAAATACCAAGCTCCTGATCCCTAATAGACACAGATAACTCAGAAGAAATGAGAACGCTTAGAAAAGCTCCAAAGGGCTCTGTTGAAAGACAAAGTTATTAAACAAAGAAAGCATTAGAGCATGTCAAGTGGCCCCCAGGCCTGTCATGCCTCCAGACCCTTTCTAGAACACTTGTCCCTGCTGTGTCTGCCTCAGGAATCACTTCCACAGTAAAATCCTTCCTGACCTCTAATGCTACATAAGGTAGAACACAGCACTTCCTCCTTGGTGCCCTCTATTCCTATATTTGCTTTTACTACCATGCCACAGACACCTGGGCACACTGATTGGGTTTTACGCCTTTCTGCTCTTCGACAACAGAGTCTCTAAAGGGTTATACTATCACATTTATTTTCCTATTCCCATTGTCCAGCATAGCGCCTGGCACATAGAATGTGCAACTCATGTTTGTCGAATGAATGACTGAGCAAAGTTCTAAAGGGTGGATAAGATTTGGAAACAGGGCAGTGAACGAGGCTGGTAAGGGGAGACCCTCTGTGTGATCAGAGTCACTGAGCTCCAAGAATGATCTCTTTAACAACCCTTGGCATGAGATCTTGCTTTACTGCCTTATTTTGGGATTGAACTCAAACAAATTTACGAGAAAAAAACAAACAACCCCATCAAAAAGTGGGCAAAGGATATGAACAGACATTTCTCAAAAGAAGACATGCATACAGCCAACAGACACATGAAAAAATGCTCATCATCACTCGCCATCAGAGAAATGCAAATCAAAACCACAATGAGACACCATCTCACACCAGTTAGAATGGCAATCATTAAAAAGCCAAACCATTTTCTTAATGTTCTTCTAAATCAGTAACTGTCCCCAAAACCGGTCTGTTGGATGGCACTCAGCCCCTCATTGTCCCTTTCAATGCAAAGCCTGGCCCCTGTCCTAGAGCCTCTCCTTAGATCTGGTACCTGTCTTCAGCCCTTCCTTTCTCCATGATTTCTCCCATTTCCCCTTGAATACCCAAAATTTGGGGGAAACATTTAAAACCTCCATTCTTGCCAATTACATTTCCCTCTGGCCTATTTACTACTAAACATTGATATTTTCAGAGCAAGGTTTAAAAGAAAAAAGAGGCTAAAGGAAATTTGCATGGCAAAGGTACACAAATCATTTTAGGCATGCAAATGATTGTTTTTGGAAGAATAAAAGGCTGTAAATATTTTGAGAAGTGGGCCCCTAGTGCCTCTTAAGTATTCTAAACTACACGGTGTGCTTCATAATTATGTAATATATAGAATACCAGCTGCTTTCAATGGTGCTCTGGAGGTTTGGATGGTAGCGGAAAGCTCTCCTCCCCCAGTGAGAGCCATAATGAAGGAAGCATACCGTAAAGCCAGATCCAATTGACATTGAGTTGCAGGATTTTAACACACTTTAAAACAGATGTTAAGTCTGTGTGGTATGGTTGCAGAGGAACATATTTTTTGCCTAAAAAATAGAGAATCTTACGAAGTTGTATACCTGTAACATATATTAATATTTATCATCTCATTAACATCTGTCTAAAGGGAAACATCGATTGCATTTGAATATGCGTGAATATAATTATATAATATATATTTAAATATTTATGTCTTTTCATTCAAATACACACATACATTTACTTAAAAAACAAAACCCTAGATGCTTATTTTAAACTGTGACAAAGAATAGAGACACATCTGAGTTTCTGGAAGCAAAAAATGAAGCATACCAATGTTTTCCATTGGATCCTATGCCTATGTAGGCATCTTTCTGAAGTCTTCCTATAAGGATAGATGAACTATACATAGTCTTAAAAATCTCCCTCCCAGTTGCATAGACCCTGAAAAACATGAGCCATGTGACAGCTTTAACTACAAAGAAAATTGATGGAGCAAAGAATAGAGTAAACACAACTTCTCTTTCTAGGAATTCACACATGGCCAACCCCAATAAGGAAATGGTAATTTAACAAAATTGTCTTATAAAGAAAGAAAGAGGTAAAACATTGAAAGTCCCATAGCCTTCACAATTAAAATATAGACATGGATCGGCAACCATAAGCTTCCCCTTGGAAATCACAGGTACTCAGTTCAAAGAGTTACTCCTGCCATTACTTTTAGAAGAACAGAAATCTAGCTGTCCCCACAGGCTAGAGCAAAGGAAGGTATATTGTTACTTTAGGAAGCTTTATTCCTGAAAGTCAATGGAGCAAGTTACTCAGGCTTTAATTTGGCTAAAGCTGCCTCAAGACACAGGCATTGGGGTCAGACTCTATCACATTCCAGCTGTATAACTAAGTAAACATCTGACGTTTAGTAGGCTGTGTGACCTTTCTGAGCCTCAGTTTTCTCATCTGTCAAAGGGCAACATTACCTTTCTTAAAGATATATATACTTATATAGCTCTTGCATTTGAAGAGGGAATGAAAACACAGACAAATCCATGGATAGGTTTTACTACAATTTCCCAACTTGGTAGTCACAAAATACTTTCAGCAATCAACCAGTCTGTGTATCTAGAATTAAACTATTTGTGGTCTCAATTCTCTTTGAGTTTGAGCAGAACAAAGGTACTTTGGAGAAGTCGGAATCTGATAAGTAAACAACCTGCAGAAAGTTAAAGAAATTACAGAGAACCGTGAACTGGAACATCTCCGATGCACCTACTCACGTGCATCTCTACCTCCCTCCTTTCCTATCGACCTGCGTCTTGTGGAAAGTCCATGGCCTGGTTTTAATTTAACACAAGCAGAGAAATTTGACAATTTTAAAATGACATTACAAAGAACAGATAAGGAGTACTTGTCTCCTGATTTAGTGGAGTTACTCTTGAAGTTCTAATCACTACTAATTTTCATCCGTGCTGACACAATAACAATACTGCAAATGGATCTGCATTCTGTCACCATTATCAGTGGTGTGAAGCCAATCATTTTAATAGGTGATGAGAGGCCAATATTGACAAAGGAATTAAAAATAATACTCTTGAATGGAAATGTTTCATAGTTTAATTTACCAGCATTTTAAATTGTCATTTATATCCACAACATATACTATCATAGCTACATCAAATTAAAGACCTGTGTTTCTGCCTGTCTAAAAATAATCTCCCCACAGTCTTGTTCCTCATTCAACAAAGAGTTATCTAATGCCTGTGGTAAGCCTGGCACCTTACTAGAGCTGCTGTCTCTCTTGAATCCATTATCTGTTCCAGAGAAGCAGGATGCAACTTCACGGGCTGTGTCTCACCTGCAGACAGGCTTTATGTGGCTTGGACAGGGGTTTTAAAAATTTGGGCCAAGATTTTTAAATATACAGATCCCACTTAAAAAAAAACAAAAACAAACAAACAAAAAAAACAGACTGCCTACTTCATTTGAAAAATCAAAACTGCTGGTATGACTGGGCTCACATTTCCATATGGCAACAATTAATTGGGGCTGAAAGAATGCCCGAGCCCTGCCGCTCCCCATACCCTTCCTCTATGCACATACTACACACAGACACACCCACTCACACACAAACAAACACACTCTTTTTTTTCAAAAACTGACACGACCCTGGAAATTTCCAAGGTGGGCATGTGAATTTGCCGAGCCTTTTCCATATAAGCACTGGAGACTTTTCCTCCAACATTCATTCCTTACCACAGTATTTCCTACTCCATCACAGAACAAAACATCTTCTCTTAACAAAAAAATACTCTGATTGTCAAGTCCCATGACTAGCCCAATTGGTCGTCCTCAGCCTCTCTGAAATAGCTGAATCCATTCATCAGCGCTGCTTCCTGGAGTCACTCTGTCCTGGGCTTCTGAGACTCTTCTTGGTTCTCGGCTACCTCCCTTCTGCCCTCCTCTGCCCCTTCAGGCAGGGCTGCTTGTTGATCCACTCCCCTCTCCCCCGCAAAGTGAAGTCCTTTATCCTTTCTCCAGTTCCTTCTACCACATCAACCTAAACACCTTTTGGTTTTTTGTCTCTAGCTCAGATTTCTGTTCTGGAAAGGAGATGTTTGTTGCACGCCCCAAACAGATGGCACCTCTAACTCAAGATGTCAAAAGTGAACTCATTAGCCACCCCTGCAGCTTATATTTGAGTTTTCTGGATCTTCATTGTTGCTACACAATCCTTCCAGGGACTCATTCTCAGTATCTAAAGTTCATTTGTTGATATTTTTTTGTCTTGAAACAACTCCCTCCTCTACCGCCACTGGATCAGTCAATTCCATCATCAATATGACCCCCCCTCCCCTCTTCTCTGGCACTCTGGTGGTCATCAGCACCATCAGCCCTGCCTGTGTTCTCCAATGCAATTGCCTCCTGGTTATGCCCTGGAAGCCTCTCTCCTCCAATCAAATCCATCCTGCATCTATGAATGGAAGACAAATCTCCCTAAAGCACTGCTACTCTTCAAAAGCTATCCATGGGTCCACATTGCCTAATGAAAAGCTCCAAATTCCTTAACCTGAGGCTAATGTCATGATGTGACCTCAGAACTTACCTTTTTACCTTTTCTTCTGCTATACTCTTTCTTGCCATAAATAAACCTTAGGATTTTCCTATTTTATGAGCTCCCCTGTACTACACTTTTATTTACATTATTTCCTTGAGAATGGATTTCCTGTTATCAGATGTTTAAGTGTTGCCAGTCCTTCAAGCTTCAGTTAAAATCATATCTCCAAGAACTCTCTGGTACACCCAAGTAAAGAAACGTCTCATTCTGCTCTTACTCTACTACTCTATGACATTAGTTAAGTACTTACTATACCCGAACATTGTACTCACAGCAACCCCACAGGTGGGTGTTATTATTTTTGAGAAAACACGTTTAGGTAAGTTAAATACCTTGCCCAATGTGGCACAGCAAGCAACGCATAGCACCTTGTCTTTCTTCTTCTATGGCATTTAACATGTTTCCACTTGCTACTTTGTGTGTTAATTATCTCTTCTACCAGTTATATATCAGCTTCTTGAGGTCAGGGAGAATGTCATGTATGAATACACTATATTCTATACACAACACCCAGGGCAGGGAGTGCACTCCAATGATGTCTATTGAATTTATCGATGAACCTCTCTGTGCCACTATTTTCTGTAAAATGGGGACGATAATAGTGCATTCTTTGTACCATTAGAATTAAATGAGTAAATCCAATAGAGTTCTCAGAACAGTGCCTGGCCCTGTTGCCAGTGCTACCTAAATGCTAATTACATTAAGAGCTGACACGATGATGGCTGCCTATTTGCTCCTCTTAAAAGGCCAAGGGTGAACCATGTTGATGGCTGCCTATTTGCTCCTCTTAAAAGGCCAAGGGTGAAAGTGTCAGCCTTAAAAGAAACACTTCAGCACTATGTTTCATTCCTTTCCTGGCTTTTCCACTGTCTCTATTTGCTGCCTCTATTTCCTCCACAGGTGACTCAGAACTGTCACATTCTCCAGGAGGTACCAGGACCAGCCCACTATTGTGCTGCCTCACTGGGGCAGGGTCAAGCCCGCACCACACACAGCCAAAGTGATCCTGGGTCACAGGCTCCTGAGGGCCAGTTGGAACCAAAAGGACCAATGTCCTTTCACCAGCCTTTCTGGAAGACACATGACATCCCTTTAATAGAACCAGACTTTATTAGGACCATGGCATCCCCAGAACACTATGCCATGAGGAAAGAATAATAAAGAAACTGATACTAATCTCTCCGAAATTCACAGGAATATACCTGTGCAGTATAAATGTATTATGTGATTATAACTAATGAAGAAAAGGGAATTAATAATTATATGAAACTTATCATCATCATAATAAAAGGTCTCCTAGAAAAACAAACCAAAATACCTATCATTTTAAAATAAACTACATACATATTGACATATTCAGATACCAAAAAAAAAAAATGGTTACATACATAGATGTACCAGTTTCATCTTTTCAGTCATTCAATTGACATTTACTAAGTAAATGCTAGAGCTAGACATGGCTAGGGACCAGAGTTACTCCTGATAATCTGAATCCAAAACTGAAGGTGAAATCAACATCTACAAGGCCATTGCCAATAGAAGAAACGATGAACACTGCTCCACATTTAACTTTCTGTTATTCCACCCAATCATTGATAAATTCTCTGAATCTTTTACCTTTATGTTTGTATTAACTGCATTTGTTCTTTAAAAAGAAAATAATTTGAAACATTATTTTCCCTGAGGTTTTTTTTTTCTTTTAATTTTCCAAGTGACAATAGCTTCAGAAAGCTTGTTTCATGGAGTGTCCATGGCTGAAAGGTACAGCTGTGTGGTCCGTTCTCCACAGTGCCACTCTGTGCTCTCTTCTTTTAAGCTGGGGAGGAGGTGGAGTCACCACGCCCAGGCTACAGCAGCTAGAAATCTGTACTCTGTCTCAGAACTGTCTTTCTGGATAAGATCTAAATTTTCACATAAAGGAAAAGCACTGATATTTTTAAACTGTGGAAATACCATCTACTGTAGAGAAACGAACACAGAGAAAATATGTAGAAGGAAAAAAAAAGAGGCTCCTTTTGACAAATGGCAAAAAAGATAAGCACAGGTCTCCAGGTTCTACTTTTTCCCATAACTCACTATACATGCAATTCCAAATCCATTAAATTAAGCCCTAACGTCATAAACTTCACTTCTGTCTGTTTATAAATATACAGCATAATTATTAGATGGAATTATCATCTTCTTTCAAAAGGATTGCTTAATATGAGGAAATTGGGCTTCAGTTTAGGCCACAAACATTCTAAAAGGAAATGGATTATTGTGCCTCGCTGCCCTTGTATGTCTGTAAATCCACAGCTCTGCTTTTAAACTGCTGACACAAGCAGAGCTGCCTCAAACTCAGAGATGAATGGGTTTCATATACAGCTGATGAAATAACATTAACAGAACTACGAGGATTCAATATATTATACATTCAATTCATTTTTTTAAACTGGGAAAATAAAATAGCTGAACTTTTGCCTAGAACAAAACTTTAAACAAGATATTTTTCCTAAAACAGATCCAATCCTAAAGATACAAAGTTAATTCTTATAATTCCTTGGAAATATAATACCCTCTTACTTCTAGTGTCACGACAAGCTAAGACCGAGTCACCTAGAGGCCATAGAAAGTGCTGAACCAGGCTGGGTGCAGTGGCTCACATATGCAATCCCACCACTTTGGGAGGCCAAGGTGGAAGGATCACTTGTGGCCAGGAGTTCCAGAACAGCCTGGGCAACATAGTGAGATTCTGTCTCTACAAAAAAAAAAAAAAAAAAAAAAAAAAAAAAACCACTTAAAAAAATTAGCTAGGCATGGCAGCATGTATCTGTAGTCCTAGCTACTCAAGAGGCTGAACTAGGAGGATCACCTGATCCCAGAAATTCAAGGCTGCAGTGAGCTATGATTGCATCACTCCAGCCTGGGTGACAGAGCGAGACCCAGTCTCCAAAAAAATAATAATAAATGCAAAAATGCAAGACCAAATTTATAGCCACAAGTTGTTCAGTAGTTGGCCTCCCAAAGGTTGCCTTTCATGAAATTGACCCTAGACCTCAACAGGTTTCTCCTAAGGATGATGCTAACAGCCTGTCTAGACTCTCATTTTGAGGCCTCTCAAAAGTAGTGTCTCTTCTTTCAGAAAACATTCAATATGGCTGAGGAGCAAATGAGGATCAGATTTTTATTTATATTTTTCTGCTTACCTTTATATACATCACTAAAATATGATAAAAATGTATTACAATTAGATACTATCTAACAATAGCCACGTGTCTGGTGTTTAGCTAAGTGCTATATTATTGAAGTCAACAGACTAAGTTCTACAGTCTAATGATATAGAAGCAACTTGGATACACATGCCCTTATGCAAATACATTGAAAAAAGATAAGTCCTGGGTAGAAATGCAAGTAAGACCCACAAACGGTTCTAAATATGGGATGTTTAACCATTGTCTAAGCTTGTGGTCCTCAACATCTTACTCATAAGGATGATGGATAATTTAAACCTTAGCTCTATTTTAGTAATGATATGTTTAGTATGAGGGTGGGGCAAACTATCCAATTTTTAATGCAATACTGTGTGGTGAAAAGAGCAAAGTTGTTTTTTTTTTTTTTTTTTTTTTTTTCAGTAAAATGGAGTACTTAATAACTTCTAAGAGTGCTTCATTTCTCTGAGTCTTGTTTTTCTCATTTGAAAGTTCCTCTCTGTATTCATCTGCTTGGGTTGCCCTTAAAAATTACTACAAACTGTGTGGCTTAAACAACAGAAATTTATTTCTTGCAGTTCTGGATGCTGTGAAGTACAAGATCAAATGTTGGCTGGTTTGGTTTCTGATGGGGACTCTTTTATTCCCCTGCAGATGGATACCTTCTCACTGTGTCCTCTCATGGTGGAAAGAGAGAGCGAGCAAGTGCTTTGGTGTCTCTTACAAGGCCACTAATCCCATTATGAGGGCCCCACCCTCATGACCTCATCTAAGCCTAGTTAACCAAATACAATCTTCAAATATGATCCTATTAGATTTGAGGGCTTTAACATATGAATTTGGGGGGATATAATTCAATTCATAGCACTTTCAAAGTTGCTGAGAGGATTTCATGGTGCTTGGCAGGGAAGGATCTCAAAAATTAGTGCAGGCAAGAGGTGCAAAAAACATTAAGAGCAAGAAATGTGGCAAAAGAAAAATTTGGCCAGAAGCCGACAATCAAGAGGGTTCTAGTTCAGTGGTATAGGCAGGCAAATGTTTAGAAATGATGAACCATGCATGTGCTAGAGGTCAGAGCATGCCGGGAGGCTCAATCCCAGCAGGTACGCGGGAGTTGGTTCCAAAAACCATAGCAATGAGTCAAAACAGGTACATGGCTCTGCCAGAAAGATGTTGTGACTCACGCAATTGACACATCTATTGTGTTTTTACTCTGACAGGACCAAAGATAAGGTGTGAGGGAGGTGACTGGAAGTAGCAGAAAATGAATCACAATGAGTGTATGTGTGTGTGTGCGCACGCGTGCACTCATTTCTGAAGTGGATTTCCCTTAGTGTCTCTGTTGATCTAGCTGCACAGATTATCACTCTTGCCAAAGGATGTCTCATTAGCACAAACATATCCCACGGATTCATCCACCAGCCGACTAAGTAGCCCTGGAAGATACCATGCGTCAGCCCCATTTCTGTAGCTGAATTTCTCACAGATACGGCTCCAGGCCATACACTTCTTGTGAGTCTTCCTGGTTTCTCCCCTTGGCTGCTGTCAAATCTCTAGCACACAAATGGTTTCCTGCTTGCTGTGGTCCCCAGGTGAACTCTGAAACTGTTCTGATGCAGTTGATCATAATAACGAAACCTAGAGTGAAGGGTATGCTACCCAACAGCATTGCAAGCTCATTGTTTTCCTTGCAAATTTCAGAACTTTAAGTGGATCTGTTACCTTATATCTCTTACTTCCTCCAATTGATGAAGTTGATCAATCTCAGGTCAGTGAATTGTGAATGCCTCTTCAATATTTTTAATTTTGTTCCATTTGCACTGTACCTGGTGAGAAATTCCTAAACATTTTTAGATCTCGGCCAATACTCTTCCTTAATTTCTGATGCGTTGCAGCTTTTACTCTATCTTGCTGAGATTATTGAAAGGAAGACCCTATATTTTAATCTGTGAATTTGTGTCTTCAGGATGGAATCTTCAGGATCTAGCATAGAGCAGGACACACAATTCAGTGTTCAATAAATGCTTGCTAGCTTGAAACAATACATTTATTTCTTTTTTTTTTTTTTTTTTTTTTTTTTTTTTTTTTTTTTGAGACGGAGTCTTGCTCTGTCGCCCAGGCTGGAGTGCAGTGGCCGGATCTCAGCTCACTGCAAGCTCCGCCTCCCGGGTTCACGCCATTCTCCTGCCTCAGCCTCCAGAGTAGCTGGGACTACAGGCGCCCGCCACCTCGCCCGGCTAGTTTTTTGTATTTTTTAGTAGAGACGGGGTTTCACCGGGTTAGCCAGGATGGTCTCGATCTCCTGACCTTGTGATCCGCCCGTCTCGGCCTCCCAAAGTGCTGGGATTACAGGCTTGAGCCACCGCGCCCAGCAACAATACATTTATTTCAAGGTTGTTTTTTCTTTTCTCTTTTTCTTCTCACACGTCCATTATTATTGGCCAATTTCCCCATACTAACTCTTTTCAAATCAGTTGTCATCACTTCAATAAAGGAAATTGGATTTCCATTACTATGATGTAACATAATGAATAGAACTGAGTAACATCCTGTATGTAAACATAGCTGAGATCAGATGGGGCAATGGGTGACACTGAAAAAGACACCCACTGTCAATATTTACAATGAAAATGGAAGACTCATGCTGCACTTGGGCATTTCCAAGCTGCTGCTATTCACATCTGATGCATCTGGTCCGTAATTAATATTAACAGAAGCAAAAGAAAATTCTTAATAAATATCACATAAGCAGACACTAAAGGTGTTAGACTTAGGTAACTGGGCTAGAAATTGTTAAACTACATACAACTGATTCTCCTTTGCAATAAACCCCATTTGAAGAGGATAAAAGAAAGAGATTGTCATGGGTATGATTAAACTTCACTAAGGTCTATGTTTCAGTTCCCTCAAGATTGCAAGTATTTAATTTTCTATGTTCACTCATGGAAAGATGATTTTAACTCACCATAGGTAGTTACTGAATACACCTTTTTAATCTCAGCTTCTTGTTTGTAACAATTCTTTCTTTTTCATTTCACTCTAATCAAATACGCCATTCAAGGTCTAGAATTTTATAGAGACATAACAGTAGTTATTTATATGCTAGGAGCAATCCATTTTTGAACAGCTGGCAAAGCAGCTTAATATCTCAGCCAATCATTTTAAGCTCTAAAAAATTAAACATTCTCTAGTGCTCTTAAAGAGTAACCTCATAATGTTACTCAGCCTAAGAAACAAGATACTACCCCTCCCTCTTTTCCTCTTTTTGATTTGTTTGCACTTTTCAGTTGAGCTTTAAACTGTTTTATAACTGTCTGATAAATAAGTTACAATGGCAGGTCAAAATTAGGCAAAAGAAACTTTGATGCTAGATTATCTGGCGGTAAAACATTCATTAAACAAGCAGTTGTTATGAGCCTTCTTCTCTGTACGTTAAAGGCTGGGAACAGCAAAGATGGGGAGGTCTTCGTTCTGGAGGTGCTCCAGTGAGGGGAGAAAAACACATAAAGGTATCTTCAGGCTGGGCACGGTGGTTCACGCCTGTAATCCCAGCACTTTGGGAGGCCGAGGCAGGCAGATCACGAGGTCAGGAGATTGAGACCAGCCTGGCCAACATGGTGAAACCGCATCTCTACTAAAAATAGAAAAAAAAAGAAAAATTAACTGGGCGTGGTGGCGTGCACCTGTAGTCCCAGCTACTCGGGAGGCTGAGGCAGGAGAATCGCTTGAACTCGAGAGGTGGAAGTTGCAGTGAGCCAAGATTGTGCCGCTGCACTCCAGCCTGGCCGACAGCAAGACTTTCTCAAAAAAGAAAAAAAAAAAGATATATTCAAAATAAGAAAAAATAACAAAGACAAGAATGGGCCCATGGCCAACATGCTGTGGCTGAACAGACCTATGGGTGACCTGGAGGAGTCTGGAAAAAGCTTTCCCAAGGAAGTAGCACCTAAATGGGAACTTGAACAATGGAGAGTCTGCAAGGCGAGAAGGAGCAGGAGCTTCAGAGAAAGCCATGGGAGCCAAAGGATGGAAGTGTCAAAGACCACAGAGGAGCCGGCTGTGGATGGAGGGTAGATGCCCAGGGCTGGAGGAGACAAGTTTGGGTAACAAAGTCTGGAGGCAGACCCTAAAAAGAGGCAATGTACATAGCACATGTGTATCTGGGCTCTGGAATCAGAGAGCATAGCTTCAAATCCTGACTTTACTACTTGCCAGTCACGTGTCTTTGGGCAAGCTGCTTAACAGATAGGTCTAATGTCTTGTCTATAAGCTGGAGGTGAATGCACTCACTGCACGAGGCTGTTACACAGATAATATGGGATTATAAACATAAGACATGCTGTCTACCACATTCTACGATTACCTTCATTTTAAGTGTAATTATGTGCTATAACACATGGGCATGTGGACAGTGGTAACTACCGAAGGTTTCTAATCAAGTGAATATTATCATCATATTAGGATTTTAGAATAAGTCTTCAGCATGAAGGAAGAGAGATGAAAGAACTGACTAGAAGCAGGAACATTGTGTAGGAGACCAATGTGATGTCCAGGCAAGAGATGACGATAGCTGAACAGAGGGCAAAGGTGAGGGAGTGAATTGCAGACATGTTTTACAAGTGGAACGATCAGGATCTTTTAAACAACTGAATTTGGTAGAAAAAAAAATTCAAAGGTCTGTGTGAGAATCAATGAAGAAACATATACGATCTACATAATTTATATAGTAGCTTACTCAACATCATCTATGTAAAACACACACACACACACACACAGAAAGGAAGGTCAAAAGTCTTAGATCTTATAGAGAAAATAAGTATTTAGTGTAGGTCCATTTGTCAACATTTACTGATTTTCGAATTGAAATATGATTTATATACAGTGAAATGTACAGATCTGAAGTGCACAGTTTGAGGAATTTCAGCAAATGCTACATTTGTGTGATACACAACCAGTCAACATACAAACACCCTCAGAAAATTCCTTCATGCCCTTTCCTGGTCAAATGGTGCCCCTTGCCCACAAAAGGCAATTATCCATGTAAAGTCCATTAAAAACTGTGTCATATTGCTCACCGTAGAACTTTGTATCAATGGAGTCTTATGGTCTATACACTTGTATCTGATTTCTTCCACTCAGCATGTGTTTGAGTTGTCTTTGTGTTGCATGTGCTGGTAGTTTAATTTCTTTTTATTGTTAAGTACTTTATTATATGACTATACTGCAATTTGCTTATACATTCTCTGATGGACATTTGGCTTGTTTTTAGTTTTAGGCTTATGAATAACGGTGCTACAAAGATTCTTTTACAAATCTTCTGTGAACATAGGTTCTCCTTTCTTCTCTTTCTACCCGGGGGTGGAACTGCTGAGTCATAGGGTAAATGCGTGTCTAACTTTGTAAGAAACTACTATACTACTTTCCAAATTGGCTGTACCATTTTCACTCCTACAGGCAATTTATGAGAGCTCCAGTTGTTCCACATCCTTGCAAAAATTTGGTGCTATTAGTCTTTTTAATTTTAGCCATTCTAGTGTTTCCACAGTGATATTCATTTGGCTCTTTCTTGCATTTCTTTAATGAACAACAATACGGAGCACTCTTCTGTGCAATTACTGGCAATTTGTATATTTTCCTATTGTTAAGTTTTTGTGTAAATATTTTCCTATTTTTGAAAAAATCAGGTATTTTGTCTTTGTACAAGTAAATTATAGCAGTTATTTATATATTCTAGATACACATCTCTTGAAAAATATGTGTATTGTAAACCTTTTCTCTCAGTGTGTGATTTACCTGCTCATTTCTTAATTGTGTCTGCTAGTGAACAGGACATTTAATTTTGATAAAATGTAGTTTATCAATTTTTTCCTGTAATGTTAGAAATCCTATGCCCTAGGAAATCTCTGCATGTCCCAAGGTCATGAACATAGTCTATTCTGTTTGCTTCTAGAGGCTTTATAGTTATAGCTTTTATGTTTAGGTTTATGATTAATCTCAAATTAATTGTGTCATACAGTGTGAAATAGGGGTCAAGGTTCTTTTTTTCCCTATGGATATTTAGTTATGCCAACACCATTGATTAAAAAGATTTTCCTTTCTTCATTGGGTTTGTCACCTTGCCAAAAATTAATTGACCATATGTGTGTGGGTCTAACTCTGTACTCTCTATTCTGTTCTATTGATGTGTTTATCTACTTTAATGCCAATACCACAGGCTCCTCTGTCTTTGGGCCCCATTTTCCTGTGATGCAGTTTGGGAAGTCCAGGCAGAAGCCAGGGTGAATGTGGAGTTTTCCTTATCTCAAGGACTACAGCCCTGTGCTACCTGTTGCCCAATGTCTGAAAACAGTTGTTTCATTGAGAATGCCTGGCAACAACTTCTACACTGGGCCAATGTCTTGTCCTTCCAAAGAACAGCCTAGGGAGAAAAGAAGGCTTTGGGGAAGGCTTCCCTTTCTTTCCCCTTTTTCCTTCTTGGTGGTTCCTAAGTTGGTTCCTGTGTTTACCTCTGTCATTCTAATACAGGGTTTTCAATCTCTGTTTTTATCTTCATCTCTACCACTGAACATGAACTCCTTGAAGTATTTGTTTTCGTGTGCCCAGGACCAAGCAGACTGACAGGCACAAGTGGAAGCAAACTAAAAAAAATACACCTGTTAAATGAGTGGGTACAGTCACTTAATGCTTTAATAGTAATAAAATTAGGATTCCATAAAATAAAAACATTTCTTTGCCCTGCAATGTCTGGTTTGTCAGAATTTTTAATAATAGTGTGATGTGTGAACCATATTAATCCTTGTGCTATGTCAAGCTTCAATTGTAGGTGTTTTAGATGTTATCTAAAGGAGCACTGTATATGGAGAACAAACTTCTTTCTACTAATTACATTAAAAGCAAGAATGTTTTCTCAATTTTAATTGATATAATAAAATACACGTATTCTAATAAAATTTAATATTCAAATTGAATAATAAAAATATTTATACATATTTTTACATGCCCTTATCAATAAAATATATTTTTATTTCAACAAGGTAAAAGCTTGGTTAGAATAGTTTCCTTTCATTTTACAAAAATGAAGGTATTTGTTACAGAAATGCACATATTTTACTTAAATAATGTAATTTTTCATTAATAGGTTCTAAACATTATGGATTTGATTCATCATGAAAACTATTATTATTAGTGCTATTTTAAAAACAGTAATAATTCATTAGGCTTTTGGAACTAACCATTAAACCACTAACAATCTTATTTCAAATAATCAGACAAAAATCTTTTGAGATCCCTCTTTAAAAATAGAAGGATGGGATACATAGTATGTACTCATTCTTTTTTCTTTCCTTCTTTCTTTTTGAGACGGAGTCTTGCTCTGTTGCCCAGGCTGGAGTGCAGCGGCGCTATCTCGGCTCACTGCAAGCTCCGCCTCCCAGGTTCAAGCCATTCTCCTGCCTCAGCCTCCCAAGTAGCTGGAACTAAAGGCGCCCGCCACCAAGCCTGGCTGATTTTTTGGTATTTTTTTAGTAGAGACGGGGTTTCACAGTGTTAGCCAGGATGGTCTCGATCTCCTGACCTCGTGATCTTCCCATCTCGGCCTCCCAAAGTGCTGGGATTGCAGGCGTGAGCCACCGCGCCCGGCCCATTCATTTTTTTAATGAGTCCTGTTAACAGATTTCTGGTGTATAGTACATACTCTTTGATTAAATAGATTTTATCCCTTATCTAGTGGTCCCTGTCTGTGTAGGGTCTTCACTCACCAGAAAGGATCTCTCACTGTTCATCTTCCCTCTTCATCACCATCAATGCTTTTGGTATTAGCATTACCAGGAAAGTCAAATAACAGGCGAGCCCTACAATGACCTATTAAAAGGGTAAGTCTTTGCAGGCTACTGTACCTAGGGGCATTGGCAGACATACTGTACATCTGTTCTTTATGTATTATTCTGTGCCTCAAGGGCATTCAGTTTTTATGCTTCCTATGCGTTACCCCATATGATCATATCATATGAACTCGAATAATCAAATATTGAATGGAGAAATCGGTAAAAGTTCTTAATATTCATAACTTTACCATCTTTTTAAAGTATATATTTACATAGTCTCAAAGTTATGCTTTTTACAAAAATGTAATACTTCTAAATCCATTAGCTTTAACATTACAAATGTTTAATGTATCCTGGGGTGAAATTAAATGCATTTATATGGAAGTCTTTTTATATAATGCAATATTGTGCTTTAAATGAGTATGATGTTAAACAATAATTAAAGAAATAATAAGTCTTATAGTAGACAATTATGTGAGTTTATATCCTGCATAAGGCTTTTTGTAATGAGAAAATGGGTTAACTATAAGAAAAGAAATATTTATTGAATACTTTTGAAGCTCTAAACATATTTAAATCTTACTGGCTCACCAATTTAACTCTGCCAACAATCCGGAGGGTAGGTGTTGCAACCATTGTATAGTGTGATATTTATCAAATAAACATAATAGGATTTGAATATCTTAAATATTCAAATTTATTCATTCAAATAAGTGCTATTTATTAACAAAAATGCCTTGGGAAGACAGATGCATTTTTTCCCACTTGTGTTGCAATTGCTCAAATATTTTGAGGATGAATATCCTCATATTGGAGGCAAGTTTTTAAGAGTGAAATTGAATTACTGGAGCAGTAAACAATTATTTAGAGTCTGGTATGATTGAAGAAAAGAATCATGACCAGTAAGCTGTGTTGTAGGTATCAGCAAACTGACTCTAAAATTTATATGGAAAGGCAAAGGGATTAGAATAGCCAACATAATACTGAAGAAGTTGGAAGACTCACACTATCCGATTTCAAGATTTACTGTAAAGTGGCATTGGTGAAAAAGTAAACGACAGAACAGAACTTAGAGGCTGAATGCAGATTCACAGAAATACAGTGAACTCTTTCTTTTTGTAAAAGTGTATGTATTCACCATTGTCAAAAAGGGTAAGAAATAAAATGGAAACAACCTAAATAGGTACCAATAAATGTATGTTTCCTTATGCATTCCACTACTTCCATCCATACAATGAAATAATACCTAGTTGTTTAAAAAAGACATAGATCTATGAACACTGGCATGATACTAGCTATATGTGTATTTAAATATATATGTATATACACTTGTTCTAATTAACTGAAGTCTATACTTTATTCATATCTCCTTGATTTTTATTTAATGTCCTTTTGATGTTCCAGGATTCCATCCAATACAACATAATAGTTAGTCACCATGTCTTAAGAAGCTCCTCTTGGCTGGGACAGTTTCTTAGACTTTCCTTGCTTATACTGACCTTGACAGTTTTGAGAAGTACTAGTTAGGCATTTTGTAGAATGTCCCTCAACTGGGATTTATCTGATGTTTTTCTCATGGTTAGAGTGGGATTATGGATTTGGGGGGATAAGGTGCCATAGAAGTAAAGCTCATCTTCACCACATCTTGTCAACTGTACCTGCTGGCAACATGACTCACTGTTGTTGATGTTGACCTTGATCGCCTGGCTCCGATAGTGTTTGTCAGGTTTCTCTCTGCAAAGTTATTCTTCTTCCCTTTCCCATACTGCACTTTTTGGAAGGAAGTCACTATGTGCAGTCCACACTTAAAAGAATGGGGATATATGCTCTACTTTGAGGGTAAATTATCTCCATAAATTATATGAAGTTTTTTGCATGGGAGATGTATCTATTCGTCTCCCATTTATTTATTTAATCATTTATTTATGTCAGTATGGACTCATAAATTTTATAATTTGAGTTACAATCCACTACTACTTTATTTTCTTATTCAAATTGTCCCAGTGTCAGCCGTCGGGAGCACTTTCAGATGGCCCCTGTGTTCCTTTGACACACGTCATCATTGTTGTTGGTTTTTGTGGCTGTTGATTATGTTTCTTGAGTACTTCCTTACTTTCTAGTCCTACAAAATGCTACTGGCTCATCTTGTGTATTTCCTGCCCCAGTCATAGAATCATCCATTTCTTCAGGGATCCTTGATTCCTTTTATTAAAGGATGAAATTGGAAACTAAGATCTGGGCACTAGGTGTGCTTATTACTAGTAAGGTGTTGTTGCTTCTGGATTCTCTCAGCTGACAAAGCAAGGAAATAGTATATGAATCTGTATATGCACACATATGTATATATATTTCTATATATACATCCATATGCAACTATATTAGCTAAACATTAGTTCACAAACAGTGTGTGCATTCCTAATCTGTTACCAAACGGAGCATTCTAGCTTTCTCCCTTTACTTATTTGTAACCTCCTACTCCAGCAAGGAAAACATCTGACTTCCGCCACTCACTATTCATTTGCTTAATTGTTCAATTTTAGTATATTATTATAGTTGTTTCAGAACTGGCAACCTTTTATCAACCAGAATATTATGCTTATGTACAGTTACTTTTGCATTTAGCAATACAGTCTCTACTCATTTCCAAAGTTACTTATGTTTGCAACTTTTCTCCCCACTCCGTTCAATAAGATCATTTCATAAATTTATAATAAATTCCTTTCTCATTCTGCATTCCATCCTGAGATTTCCCCAATCTCCTTAATACTTTTTAATTTGCTATAGTATGAGGCACTCTTTGTGCTATAAAGTTCTATAGGTTTTCACAAATGCATGTCATATATATTACTATACAGAATAGTTTTACTGCTCTAGTAATTCCCTGTGTTTCACCTATGCAATTCTATCTCCTCAAGTCCTTGACAACCACCACTCTGCTTACTGTCTATAGTTTTGCCTTTTCCCGGAAGTCATATAATTGGCATTATAAAATATACAGCCTTCTCAGACTGGCTTCTCTCACCTAGTAATATGCATTTGAGGGCAACTGATCATAATCTGGAAAGACATAATCTTAATCCCAAGTATTGAAATCTGGAAAGATCAAAATCCCAAAAATATAATTCTGTGGAAAAAATTTTTAAAAATTTAAGGATATTTATTTACACTTTTAAGGGGGATTTATTTGAGAAATACAAAAATATAATGGAACACTTCACAGGCAACTTTACACAATAAAACAGGCAATAACAACATATTTTTGCAGGCATAAATATTCAGGTATACTAACGACGGTCACATAGGTCTAACAGTTATGAGTAGACCAGCTGTATTCATAAAGAAATAGGTCAAAAAGTGAAAGGTATGAACGTATATCACTATGGTCAGTACATACGTGCACCCAGCTTTATAACTGTAGTCATCTGAAATACCATGACAAACAACCTAAATCTTTGATGAGATCTATCAAAAATCAAGATGGGTCACTACTGCGTAGACAGTCACCTAAAGAGCCGAGATCTTTAGAAACTTTATCTTCCGTTTATTTATTTATTTATTTGAGATGGAGTCTTGCTCTATTGCCCAGGCTAGAGTGCACAGTGGCACAATCTTGGCTCACTGCAACCTCCGCCTCCCAGGTTCAAGTGATTCTCCTGCCTCAGCCTCTCAAGTAGCTGGGATTACAAGTGCGCACCACCATACCCAGCTACTTTTTGTATTTTCAGTAGAGGTGAGGTTTCACCATGTTGGCCAAGCTGGTCTCGAACTCCTGACCTCAAGTGATCCGCCCACCCCAGCCTCCCTAAGTGCTGGGATTACAAGCGTGAGTCACCACACCCAGCCTATCTTTCACAGATGCAGATGTGCAGAAAGGACATCTCGGATGTTTTTACAAACACACACAATACTTAACACAAAGTCAACATGATAATGCACTTTCATAGAGTCAAATTTCTGATGTCCAATCTGACGTCCAAGGAAGCAGATGGAAAGTTTGCCTCAGCTTTCAGAGAGAGAGGAGATAGAGAAAAGAGAGAGAGAGAGTGAGCGAGAGCGAGAGAGAGAGAGAGAGAGAGAGAGAGAGAGAGAGAGACTGACCAATTCATCTTTTGCATTTATTCTCTCTGGGCTGCTGATTGAATGGTGCCCTCTAACACCAAAGGCAGATCTTCCCCAGCTAGTCCACCCATACTCACACACAAATCTCTGGAAATGCCCTCACAGACACACCTGAAGTGATGCTTTACTAAGTATTTGTTAATCCAGTTAAATTGACACCTAAAATTAAATCCACAAGTCACCACTTGTCAACTTGGCATCCATACACATCTTTTTAAACCACACTTAATTTCCAAACAAAGATAATAGCAAGGTAATAGTTCTACCTAATATGATGCAATTATCCTGTGACTGTGATTTTTCCGGGTTTTAGATATCAAGGACTTAGACATGAGAGGTTTTAATCATTAGGAATTTTGATGTTTTGGGATTTCAACATTTAGCATATGGAATTTGTGATCATCTTTTGGGATTACAATTCTAACCTCCATTTGAGATTCATCTCTGTGGATGGATGGATAGCCCATTTATTTTTATCACTGTATAATGTTCCATTGTATAGATATACCACAGTTTGTTTATATATTCATCTACTGAAGGACATCTTGCAATTTTTGCTGATTATGAACAAAGCTGCTAGATATATTTGCATGCCATTTTCTTTGGATTTAAGTTTTCAGATCAATCAGGTAAAGACTCAGGAGCACAATTGCTGGATCATATGGCTACTCTATGTTCATTTTGTAAGAAACTGTCATACTGTATTTTAAAGTGGCTGCATCATTTTACACTCCCACCAGCAATGAATGAGAATTCCTATGGTTCTGTATTCTTGGCAATGATTGGTATCATCAGGTTTTTGGATTTTAGCCAAAAAATCTAATAGGTGCATAGTGGTACCCTGCTGTAGCTTTAATTTATATTTATATTTATATTTATATTTATATTTCCTTAATGAGCAAACGACCACACATCCCAATTGAAGGACATTTTGTTTACAAAACACCTAAACACTACTCCTCAAAACCGTCACAGTCATCAAAAACAAGGAGATCCTGACAAACTGTCATAGCTAAGAGGAGCCTAAGTAGACCTGATGACTAAATGCGATATGGTGTCCAGGGTGAGATCCTGGAACAGAAAAAAATTAACAAAATCTGATAAAGTATGGACTGTAATGCTAATAATAATGTATCAGCATTTGTTCATTAATTATAATTAATGTGTCAAAACATGTAAGATAGTATTAATAGTGTCACTAGCCATCAGAGAAAAGGAAATCAAAACCACAATGACATACCATCTCACACCAGTTAGAATGGCAATCATTAAAAAGTCAGGAAACAACAGGTGCTGGAGAGGATGTGGAGAAATAGGAACACTTTTACACTATTGGGATTGTAAACTAGTTCAACCATTGTGGAAGACAGTGTGGCGATTCCTCAAAGATCTACAACTAGAAATACCATTTGATCCAGCCATCCCATTACTGAGTATATATCCCAAGGATTATAAATCATGCCGCTATAAAGACACATGCACACGTATGTTTATTGTGGCACTATTCACAATAGCAAAGACTTGGAACCAACCCAAATGTCCATCAATGACACAATGGATTAAGAAAATGTGGTACATATACACCATGGAATACTATGCAGTCATAAAAAAGGATGAGTTCATGTCCTTTGTAGGGACATGAATGCAGCTGGAAACCATCATTCTCAGCAAACTATTGCAAGAACAGAAAACCAAACACCGCATGTTCTCACTCATAGGTGGGAATTGAACAATGAGATCACTTGGACACAGGAAGGGGAACATCACACACTGGGGCCTGTTGTGGGGTTGGGGGAGGGGAGAGGGATAGCATTAGGAGATATACCTAACGTAAATGACAACTTAATGGGTGCAGCACACCAACATGGCACATGTATACATATGTAACAAACCTGCGCATTGTGCACATGTACCCGAGAACATAAAGTATAATAAAAAAATAAAATAAAATAGGGGAAATCCATGTGGACCATATAGAATAGCACTCTTTTTGCAACTTTTCAATAAATCTAAAAGTATTTTTAAATAAAATGCTTACTTTACATATCATCCTCCTAAAAAATAACTCTCAAAAATTAAAAAAAAAAAAAATCTCTGGGCTGGGAGGTGGCAGAAGCATGAATATAAAGTGCTGTTATAAAGTTATAGCACTTACTTGTATGTATGTGTTTATGGTAGTGTTTTGGGTTTTGGCTGTGTTTGTGTGTGTGTGTGTGTGTGTGTGTGTGTGTGTGTGTGTGTGTTTCTTTTCTAGAGAAAGGGTCTTACGCTGTCATCCAGACTGGAGTTCAGTGCATGGCATCATCATTGCTCACAGTAAGTTTGAACTCCTTGGGCTTAAGCAATCCTTCTGCCTTAGCCTCCCAAAGAGCTGGGATTATGGGCATGACCCACTGTGCCTGGCTGGTGGTGGTTTGTTTTTTTGTTTTTTGTTTGTTTGTTTGTTTTGATACGGAGTCTTGCTCTGTCGCCCAGGCTGGAGTGCAGTGGCGTGATCTCTGCTCACTGCAAACTCCACCTCCCGGGTTCACACCATTCTCCTGCCTCAGCCTCCCGAGTAGCTGGGACTATAGGCACCCGCCACCACACCCGGCTAATTTTTTTGTATTTTTAGTAGAGATGGGGCTTCACCGTGTTAGCCAGGATGGTCTCGATCTCCTGACCTCGTAATCCACCTGCCTCGGACTCTCAGAGTGCTGGGATTACAGGCATGAGCCACTGTGCCCAGCCTGGTGTTGGTTTTTAATGGGCCTCAAATCAAAATTTATAAAATAAATTACTTTTGCCATTCAGTGGAAAGCATCATTACACCTCCATTAGCTAAGAGCTAATATTCACATAGTACTTAATATTTTCTGGAGCTATTCTAAAAACTTCACTCATATTCTTAACCACTATGCTATATCAACTATTGGAAGTGACTACATTGACTGGGAAAATCTTATTTTGAAAGTATATATAGATTTTTATACATAAAAGGATCAACTCCTGTAGGTATAAGCACAGGTGTGTTTCTATATTTAAAAAGAAAAATCTTTGTATTTTTATAGCCACACTTAAAAACATCTATAATCCTCATGGGAAAAAAATGCAAATACTTCATTATTAATTTTGTAGCCAACTTTCAATTTTCTCTCAATATTCAAGTTCATGTATATGATGTTTTATTCAAGAAAGTAATATGCCAAATTCTTCAGTAATTTCTGTTTACATTTATTAGTGGTATAAACTCTATGTAGCTGTCACTGGCTTTCAAAATAATGTAGGCAACCTTAATTATACAGGCAATATGTATACTGAAATATCCATAGGATTCTGTTTCAATGTAAACATTTTACCTTAAATATTTTGAAAACAAAAGATTTAGAATTGTAAACCTTCAGGGCAGACATCTGTCAGTTCAGTGTCTGCCATTTCCAATAAACCCACCCATGCAACTCCAATTCCTTAATCAAATAGCAAGCTCAGCTGTTTGGGTTGACATCCAAGCAGACTTTTTCAAATTACTGTCTCACATTAAAAGAAAAGCCTTATTAACCATTCATTGAATACTTATGCAACCCTTGATGTAAGCCAAATATGTTCCCCGTTGACAGCTGACAAGCCCAAAAGATATCTTTCAATGGCCAAGTGAGCCTTGGTGCTATCGAGCTACTGGTAGTACATGTAACTCATTCTGCCTTTACTGTAAAAATGTTGTGTTGGAAAAGGATACGATGACACTTTGCAGTTCAGTGCCAATGCATCTTTTCCAAATCTTTTTTTGGTACTCTGTGCTTGACCAAGCGGAGAAAAAAAAAATTTGCATCACACAGAAGCAAGAACAAGGCTTTCATGTATTTGTCTCATGATAACATTTCATCTTAATACAAATTGTCCACAACAGTCACTGCAGAAAATTGTTCTCTGTTTGCTGCCACCACCAGGATGCCATCATTACTGACAAGATTGAGAAACCTGTCAACGACAATTCAGGACTGAGTCCAATTGTGGTATCCATGTGAAATGTAAGCGGATTTTTTTAGGGTTCTATTTGTGGATCTCTTTAATTCTTATTCATGTCCACTGGTCTTTGACTTACATGGAAATTCAATGCAATAAAGGCTTCAGCTCAACTTATTTCAATTTCAGAAATTATCAAAAAGATGTATAATTTTTAAAACTCTCCGTGACTACCCCAGGTGAGAGAAATGAACTTTGAGGACTTCGCATCTGCGCTATCTAGAGGCACTGTCCTGCTCCGTCATGGAGGACAGTCATTCTATTTCAAGTTAACGAGGCTTAATTCCATTTCCATGGATAATTGGAAAGAAAAAAATTAGCCATTTCATTGAGAGCTTTCTGTAACAAAACTCTTTATGATTGGAGCCCACCCCACAGATTGTGACATGCAAATGTATTTTTCAGGATAACTTTTGAAGGTTATTTGTTTAACATTACATCACAACTTCTGGCTAAATTCCTTATACTTATAGACTTCCTGTTGTAAATTATTTTTCTCCTCCAATGCACTTTAATGAAATTACTTAATTCTGTATGCAAAGAATTTAATCAAGGTGAAAGGCAAATATCCTTGCAAATCTTTTAAATGTTGGGAACTCAAAATTCTAAGAAATCAATGTGACTACACAGTGTAGTTGGTCACGCCTCGTAGTTAAACTATCAAGTCAAACATACTAGAATATTCCAGTCCAGCTGATGCTCAAGGCAATAATCCCTCACCCCCACCTCTCGCTTTGGAAAAGCTTAGGAAAGAGTGAATGATTTCAAAATAAATTAGAAAACCTGGCAGCAATATGGATAGCATCAAAATGAGCCCAACTCCTGTAATTTAGGACAATCAAATGAAACCATGTCAACCATATGTTAATAGTCTGCTGTTCTCTGCACCTGAGAAAATTTTCCACATCAGCCCCTGTCCTTTAAGTAAGTATAAAGCCAAGGCAAATACATACTTTGCCTGATGAAATTCAGAAATGACAAGTTTGCTTCAAGGTCCCTTAACTAGGTATGCACAATATATTCTGAAGCAATGAGAATATTCATCTAAATTTACCACAAGGGAGTATATGAGCTTATATTCGCCTCACAAAATGAAGTTTTGACTTTCCAGATGAATAAATTAGACTGCAGATCACTGTGTTCATCCATATGGAAATAACATCACTATAGTACAAGCTTCCGGTGGAAAAAAACAGTGTTTTCCAAGGATAATAAATTATTATAGAATGTTTACAATTAAATAAACAGAAGCACAGGCAATAATTGTACATCAAAACTAGGTATTTCACATTTTAGTTGATATAAATGTCATAAGGCTATATAAATCTGCAAAAACAATAGTCAGGCACTTGGAGAATATGTTAAAAACAAGAACGCTAGAGATGAATAGGCTTAGGAGACATTTTGCGGAACTCAGAAGTCTTAGTTTCCTAAAATATACACTCCAAAGTAAACAGAAAATGTGAAAAAGTGAGCATGCCTTCCTGCTGTAATTACAGAGGGGGATTAACCAGAGTTGAGAAGCAGCTAAGATATTCATATCACCATCACTGCAAGAACCAACAGGAGAATTTCATGTAGCGTGGACTACATTTGTGTGGCTAATTCAAGAAGCGATTGTTATATTTGATTCTCAACTCAGAAATCAGGAATTTTCAAAAGTCATTGTCTGGCATGGATAAAATTAATAATCTCTTCAGACCTTCCTGTAGTAACACTGTTAATAACCAATGCTTTGTTATTTTCTTCATCATTTGCCTCAGTATTCGGAGAAGTATTTCTTTTGAACCTTAGCATTTATACTTTTTGTCCCTTGTACTCATTAAGCATTCCCTCAAATGTCACCACACTATTTATATAGTTAACTTTATGTAAGAGTATGGACATAACTGTAAGACATATGTGCACACTTCTAAAAATCATCTTTCCCATCTAATTCTCACTATCAAAGGGAAGTCTGGGCTTGGGTGTTGACCCAGAAGATTCATGCCTGGAGAATGTCAGAACTAGGGCTGACTGGCGATTTGGCTGGTGTGGCCAGGACTTTCAGAGATTAGACAGAACTAGGAGGGTTTAGGAAGGAAAATCAGGTGAATGTCAAAAACCCAGTAAGATGTGGTCCCTACCAAAGGTGATCTAAGCCAAGGGGATCTGGCTGGGGGCAGTGGTGGGTAAAGCACAGTGTCTGGGACATCAAGAGCTGGGAAATGGAGCTTATGACAATAAGGAGGAGTCCTAGGACAGGATTCCAGTTCTGGAAGAAGTGAACCAGGTAAGGAAGGAAGGCACTCTGACACGGGGAGCCTAACAAGTACTTTTCATTTTCTAACTGGAAGCCAGCATGATTCCATAACTGGAGAATAAGAGGTATGTGGGGAGCTTAAAGATTTTTGGATATTTGGGTGGAAGGAATGACGGTCAATATGTTCATACCCCTTTTTGAGAAATAAGCAGATATAATTAGAGCATATGGATACAGCAAGAGATGCTTAATTCTCACAATAATCTGGGGCCATAACTTTATAATTTACTTAGAGAATTCATTGAAAATAACAAATACATTATCATTTGATAATATATTTGCTAGTTTATCATTTGAATGAAATTAACAAGTTAAAAAGGAAGCTTTCCCTATCTTTATCACCCTCATTTTAGAAGAGATTTGTAATTACAGATACAACGCAGTTTGTTTTAGCTAGTGCTATTGATTTTAAATACCAGACTGTGATTCATTTGATTTAATAAAATTCAGGGGAAAAAAAATCTAAGTTTTCATTACCAATTTCCTTCAGTCTATAAAAAGAAAGCCACCATCTCATTATGAACTTTGTATTTATTGGAAAGGACTTGGCTTGTGGCTAGTTATCACTGGCATTAGACGGCACCATTTGTATTGTCTTGAAGGAAAAATTCAGGACATTATCTCTAAAATTCAATTCACTGCAGTAATTGCTGCATTTGCAAATTTACCAGGCAGTTTCATGTAAACTCTATCAATAAACTTAGTAGGGTCTGGCAGTAAACAAAACATATATCGAGATGTCATGGAGGTTAATAAGAAAATTTTCAGCTTATACGGGAAACAAATGATAAGATGGTATTATTTGGGCAGATAACCCAGTAAAGCCATAAATGGGTCAGAACAACCTTTCACATGTGTTTTAGAAAATGATCAGGAAAGCAGAGAGATAATATTTTTAGAATGGTAAAGTGATTACATGTGTGTGTCATTTAACTAGTCACAGTTGACTATTATGTACAAAAATACCATCCATCTGTGCTTCCTATGGGTAAGAAAAGAAACTAAACATCTTTCAGCTTAAAAAAAAAAAATCCCCTTAATTTAAGAAAGTTATTTCTGTTTCAAATGGAAATACCTTTAAAATAATTTTTCTCTTCTACCACCGTTTGCAGGGGTAGGTGGTGGCTCTGAAAGGATTCAGAGACAATCGAGGCAAAATAAATGAAAGCAGTAGGACAGAAATGAGTGCTTTTTCATCCATGCCACTGGGCCTGTGTAATCTCCCCGTCCTGAACCTGCCATTGCCAGGACAGACCACTCCCTGCCCTGAGGACTCTAATGGCAGGCACAGGTACAGCCCAGAAGACTCAAAGGAGAATTTTATTTCAGATTCCACCTCTTAATCCACTAAGATGCTATCAATAGCATCGATTCAGTAGCTCAACAGAGAAAATTTGGCAAATCCTAATTCCTAATTTTTCCTAGGAAGAAATGAAGAAAAAGATCTCAGTGGAAACACATTTCTGGTAATTAAATCTCATTACAAGCTAGCCAGAAAGTGAAATGGAGAAATATTATAAAATGTATTTTCTGGTGAGGCACGGTGGCTCACACCTGTAGTCCCAGCACTTTGGGAGGCCAAGACGGGCAGATCACTTGAGGTCAGGAGTTAAGAGAGCAGCCTGGTCAGTACAGTGAAACCCCGTCTCTACTAAAAATACAACAACAAAATTAGCCAGGCGTGGTGGTGGGCATCTGTAGTCCCAGCTTGGGAGGCTGAGACAGGAGAATCATTTAAACCCAGGAGGTGGAGGTTGCAGTGAACGGAGACTGCACCACTGCACGCCAGCCTGGGCCACAGAGCGAGACTCCATGTCCACCCACCCCCACCCTCCCCACAAAAAAATGTATTTTCAACATAGAAAATTTCACAACGGAGTAGAGTTTAGATCAGGTCTGATGTATTTTGAGGTCCAATGTTGGTTGATGTTTTTGTATACTACTATCATTGATATTTTTAAATACTAACAGTGGTTGTAATGGCCAGATCCTGAGAATTTTTCAAATTTGAGATCTTATATAGAGAGTATAAGACTTAATAACTGCCATCAAGTAATATTTGGGTCACACAAAACACTGCAATTTCTGTTATGCTTATTGTTTTAAACGAAGAAAACAAAAAATAATATGAAGATTTGTATTATTTGTAAAGGGAAATCTTAAAGATACACTAAAATGAGAAATCTCCAGTCATCACAAGAATTAAACGCTCTTTTAATCTTGTTGATTTATTTTAGTATATGATTAAGTTCCATATTTTAGACTTCAATTACAGACACAAAAAATAATCTCCCTAAATAACCAGCTAGAATAAAACAGTTCCAGCAGACCCTGGATTAAAGAAATGCCAAAACACAATGGGAGCGCATTACTAGAAAATGATTATTTAATGCTAGCTCAGAATTCATCAGTAAGGGACCATTTTCTGGATCAATATTTTAATTTTTGAATAAAATGCTTCTTCATAAAATGGTATAATACCTTTTAGACTCTTTTCTTTAAGCTCCAGGAAGTCAGGGCACATGATTTTTAAACAAAGCTTTTGCTCTCTGCCATTAATCCTTCCTGAGTAAGCAAATAAGTAATCCTTTTAATCGCCAGTGCCGATAGTACCCTATTGGTGAATCATCAGATAGTCCCCTGCCGACTGCAGGAGAATAATTTCCACAGTCAGGGAGAAGTGCAGGATAAACATCTCCATATAGGATGTCATGGCTGAATTAAAAAGCACTGCACTAGGAGCAGAGACGGATTATGATTTTATTGCATTATAATCCATGGCATCATTAACTTGGATGGCATGTTCATATAGTCATATCCTTTTGTCAAGTTGCCGTTGTGTGCAGATAACTGGCACTCATTTATACGGGATAGATGAGAGTGAAGAAAAAATGTATCTGAACGCAACTTTAAGCATGAAATACTGTGCCTGCCATGAAGTGTTGGAGCTTTGTCATATTCTCTAAGTGGAGCCATTTAAATTAATCTTTTTCAACCTTTAGGCCTAGTCCTGAACATATTTATTTTCTTTGACCTCCAGCAAAGTATGACTTCTGGTCATTTATTCTTTTTAGTTTTTTTGTTTTCTTTTTATGATCTCAAAGAGCTCAGAAAGATTTTATGAAATCGAATCGTTAAACTGGAATGCACTGCACCACCAGCTCCTGAAATGACTTTTTTAAAGAACACACATATGCTTTGGCAATAAAATTAAAACTCACTTCCACTGCATATTATCTACCACTGTACATGGTCCCTTTACACATCATGATACATTCTTAAAAATGACAAAACATTCCTTTAGTTCCTTTTTGATATCCTGGGAGGCTGAGGACCACCACTACCACAACCACCATCAATTTTATAGTTAATGTTTACAGAGCACATATTAAATGGTGGCACTATTTCCAAGCTGTGTGAGCTGTGTGTGTGTGCACGCACACAAATTATATACATTATATATGCAAATTATAATACTATAGTAGTATAGTATTATAGTATAATACTATAATACAATATTATACATTGCATATATAATACAATATATGTGCAAATTATCATACTAATGCAAATTATAATACTATAATAATATATGCTAATATTTTAAATGTATACATCCATTTAATCCTAATGTGAATTCTGTGAGGGTGCTTCTGTTATTATCTCTATTTACAGAAGAAGAAACTGAGGCTCTGAGCAACTAGGCTCTTGCCCAAGGTCACAGCACTAGAAAGTGGCAGAACTGGACTGGAACTCTGTCAACATTTGGTGGAATAAGGAAGGCTCTGTGAGTTTGCTTCTCAGTAAGATGAACATCATTAAGCTAAATAACTCACCAGGAGCTTCCAAATGGGTTTCAATTGTCATGATGTACCTAGATTTAAGTAAAACAGGGAAGTCTGCTCTTCAGGTCTCGGAGGCAACATTAAATGTAAGGCACATCACCAGCCTGGAAAACATATCATGACACCCTGTCTCTACAATTTTTTTTTTTAATTAGCCAGGAATGGTGGCATGTCCCTGTAGTTCCAGCTACTCAGGAGGCTGAGGTAGGAGGATCACTTGAATCTGAGAGGTCAAGACTGCAGTGAGCTGTGATCAAGCCATTGCACTCCAGCTTGGATGCCAAAATGAGACCCTGTCTAAAAAAAAACAAATCCAAAACCAAACCAACCATTGGAACAAAAATTTAAGGCAGATGACAAAATTATTTTTCATTGCCTAAAATTAGGAAAATTAAAAAACCAGAAAACTAAGAAAACGTTGAGTCTGTATACTGTATGTATCCCTCCTTTGCTCTTTGCTGCTCAGCAACACTTAAATTATATTTTTTCTTTTCCTGAACTTAAATAATGTGAATTATTTTATTACATGTAACAAAGGCTAAACATATTTTATGAATAACAATGAAGTATCTAAAGGATATTTGAATAAATCAAAGAATTAGCATGTCAGGCTCAGCAAAATCTCAAGTCCCATTAAAACAGGTCATCAAGTTTTAAAAAGTTCAAAAAACAAATTGTTATATTGTTCCATAAGTAGCTTCCACTTTTTAAAAGACATTTATTATATGAAAAAGTTAAATTATTTTTAAATTTTAGTAGCAAATATGTCACTCTAGAAAAATATTAATTAAACCTATCTGAACGTAAGATTTCCCATTTCATTAATTTATTGAATTCAATAATTCCTCAAAAATTACTGAGTCAAACACTTTGGTTTTAAAACATTGGTCCATATTTCACTCATGGAATATTTCCTTAAGAAGTTTTAAACTTTAAAATATAATTCAAGAATTAAGTTTATAGGCCCAGCACAAAGGCTCATGCCTATAATCCCAATACTTTGGGAGGCCAAGACTGGCAGATCACCTGAGGTCAGGAGTTCGAGACCAGCCTGGCCAACATGGTGAAATCCCGTCCCTACTAAAAATACAAAAATTAGCCAGGTGTGGTGGTGGGCACCTATAATCCAGGCTACTCGGGAGGCTGAGGCAAGAGAATTGCTTGAACTTAGGAGGCAGACATTGCAGCGAGCTGAGATCTACCACTGTGCTCCAGCCTGGGGGACAAGTGACAGAGCAAGACTCTGTCTTGAAAAAAAAAAAAAAAAAAAAAAAAGAATTAAGTTATAAATTGATGGCAATTCTGAGAGAATCTTTACGTGAGGATACTGTGATCTAACAAAAATAAAGTTGAATGAGACAAAACATGCAGACATGCCTGGCTGAATGTTCAGCTCAGTGGCCGGAAAAGGAGGAGCTCAAAAGCTTATTTAATTTGACCTGAATCAGGCTTAAAGTATGTGTTTATATTTTCTATTACTCTTTTATTCTATGAAAATGAAACATTATAAGAACAGATGTAACAACAAGAACAACTAATATCTATCACAATTTATAATTTACTGACTATAGGACTATAGGTCTCCTCTATGGAAACAGGAAATGCTGAGAGCCTTATGTTCCTTTTGTTACCAACAGAGAAGTACTTCACAGTGTCAAAAATTGTCAAAAATGATTTCCTCAAAGCCACACAGCTGGCAAATGCCAGACCCTGAGCCCACATCTGTCTTCCCTTCAGTATACATATAGAGCTATCTCTCCAGGAGGGACAAAGAGATAGTGTAATTGTATTGTGCTGAAAATATTTGAAACCTTCAGCAATTATTTAGTGAGCATCTATCCCTGTAATCCCAGCTACCCGGAAGGCTTAGGCAGGAGAATCGCTTGAACCCAGAAGGCAGAGGTTGCAGTGAGCTAAGATTGTGCCATTGCACTCCAGCCTGGGTGACAGAGTGAGACTCTGTCTCAAAAAAAAAAAAAAAAAAAAGGATGACTTCAGGCATTGAGAAGAATGCGGAGCTGCTGAAGGCATTGTTTTGCCTTCAAGGAACTTTCAATAGAATCTCTAATGCTAAGAACATTTTAAAAGTTCTCTGGTCATACTAATACAATTATTTATTATTTATATGTGATCAATTTTTAACTCATAAAATGCATTTCGTATTATAGCATTTCACCCTCTCTTAGGACAAAATTCTTAGCAAACTAGCAGCAGTTTCAAGGAAAAATAACTGCATATGAGGAGGGCCTCAACAAAAATGGATTCTATACAATTAAAAGTAGCCACAGCAGGCCGGGCGCGGTGGCTCAAGCCTGTAATCCCAGCACTTTGGGAGGCCGAGACGGGCGGATCACGAGGTCAGGAGATCGAGACCATCCTGGCTAACACAGTGAAACCCCGTCTCTACTAAAAATACAAAAACTTAGCCGGGCGAGGTGGCAGGCGCCTGTAGTCCCAGCTACTCGGGAGGCTGAGGCAGGAGAATGGCGTGAACCCGGGAGGCGGAGCTTGCAGTGAGCTGAGATCCGGCCACTGCACTCCAGCCTGGGTGACAGAGCGAGACTCCGTCTCAAAAAAAAAAAAAAAAAAAAAAAAAAAAAAAAAAATAGCCACAGCAAAATAATGTGTGTAATCTGTGTGTCTCTATATACATATATAAATAAAATAGCAACACTAACTTACTAAGAAGTTTGCTCAATAGCCTGTCTCAGCAGGAAAGTGTCTAACATGGCAAAAACACTTTCAACTCAAGCAGACATGTTTTGGTCACATGATGAGGTAGGATTTATTTGAAAAAAAAAAAAAATCCATTTTCCCTGAAAAAAATCCAAGGGGGCTTCCTGTTTTTAGTTGCTTCATATATAGAGTCTTGATTTCATTGCTTCCTCAGGGGCAGACACCATATCTTCCACTTATCCTTTAATCATCCATTCGACAAATTTTTTTTTTATTGCAATCAGGCAAAGGAGACAAACCAGAAAACATACCGAATAAGTTCCTGCCCTCACATGATGGTGCAGGAGATGAAACTTAAATATATATGATGCCAAGTACTCTGAAGAACAGAGCAGATAAGGGAATGGAGAGGGAGGGAGCAGGGGCTGTTTGGCTTGGAGAGGTCGTCCCTCTGCAGGTAACATTTGAACCGAGACCCACTCAAAGCTCTGAGTTTATTTTGCAAGTAGAACAAACTTAATTTGCTGCTGTATGTAGAAAGGAAAAGAGAAAAGGAAGGGATGAATCCAAGGTTTGGAGCCTGAGAACCAGGCAGAATGGAGATGCCATTGACAGGGACAGTTTGTGGGAGAACCAGGTTCATGGTGGGCAAGGGATGAGGGACTTGGAATTTGCCTTCAGTTTTGGACATTTTAAGGTTGAGATGCCTATTGAACATTCAAGTAGAAATGCCCACCAGGCAACAGCATTGACGAGCCTAGAGCTTGGCAGGAGGTAGGCGCTAGCAATACACATCAGCATGTCCATGGTATTGTTTAAAGCCAGGGGGCTGGAGATCACCAAAGGGATAGAAATAGATGGGAAAGGGAAGACAGGGAGACTAAGTTCTCAGGTGCTTCAGTCATGACAAGTTTGGAAGACAAGATAGAACAAACGAGGAGAACCCCATACCCTCTAGGTTGGCTACTATAAAAAAATAACAATCGTTAGGATGTACAGAAGTTGGAACTCTAGTGCATTGCTGGTGAGAATGTAAAATTGTGAAAAAGTAAACTGTGGAAAGCAGTTTCGCAGTTCCTTTAAAAACGTTAAAAATATCATTATCATACGACTGAGCAGCTCTACTCCATTTATACACCCATGTTCATATCAGCATTAGTAACAGTGGCCAAAACGTGGAAACAACCAAATGTCCATCAAGAGATAAATGGATAAATACGATGGGCTATATACATACAATGAAATACTATTCAGCCATAAAAAGAAATGAAATTCTGGTGCATGCTACAACATGATGAATCTTGAATACATTATACTAGGTGAAATAATCCAGAATTAAACACGCAAATATTGTATGATTCCACATATATGAGGTATCTAGTATAGGCAAATTTCATAAAGACAGAAAGAGAGGTTACCAAGGGCTGGAAGAAGGAGGAATGGGAAATTATTGCTTAAAGGTTACCGTTTCTATTTTGGGTGATTAAAAAGTTTTGAAAGTAGACAGTGAGGATTGTTACACAACATTGTGAATGTACTTAATGCCACTGAATGGCACACTTAAAAGGTTAAAATGGTAAACTTCACGTTGTGTATATTTTACAACTTTTTAAAAAAAGAGAGCTAAAAGAAGAGACTGAGAAGGAGTGGCAAATGAGGCAGGAAGAAAACCGGGAGAGAGTGGAGGCCAAGTAAATAGTTTCGTGGAAGGAAATAATCAGATGGGTTAGGAACTTCTGAGAGGGCAAGCGAAATGACAGAGAAATGACAGTGGAGTGGGTGGACGGATCAGGAACCCTTATATTATTAACATAATTAAAATAATCCTTGCCCTTGAAAGACTCATTCAGTTTCCATTAACCAATGTCATCGGCACAAATCTTGGTATTATTGGGGCATGATGTGAGTTATAACTAATTGCTGCAGAGTAGCAGAAAGTGCAAGAGAAAAATGAGAGAGAGAGAGAGAGAGAAATGTCAAATACTTAGCACAGACACCATTTTTTACTAGGCCTAACATTCATGCTTTTATTCTCTGACCTCACAAGTATGAAACTAATCTATTTTAAAAGAAAATAGGGGACAGGGTGCTGATTGAAACTAATCAATCAAGTTGGGGAGGTGATTAATAGAAGGCAGTCTTGTATGTGCTGCAGGCATATCTACAATGCAGGTTGAAAAGTGGTCATTTTATAGTTCATTACATATCTGTGTGATGTTATTTATTGTTTACTTAAGCAATAGCAATTGAGGCACAGGCCAATTCCTGGGAATTAATGACCCACTGGGAGAGACCATTACCTTTGGACATTAACCCCAGTCAGTTCACAGCTTTTCCAGGAAAATTCCTCTGAAAAACTATTTGTTCTCCATCCCTCGTCACCACATTTAAAAACAATACTTTAAGTATTCTTGTGATGTAAGGTCATCGAACTATACTAACAGTTCTACACTTTGGAAAGCAAAAGTTTCTTTAAGATGGTAGGGGAGAAAAATCTACAAAGACCACCTCTTCATGGCCTTTCTCAGTTTATCCCGCTGTGGATAGCAACCCACAGAATAAAAACGGAAAAGAAACACATTTCCATGTTTCAATGGGCCTATTTTTGAAACCAACATTTTAATTTAAGTATTTTCAGGGCTTGCAGACTCCCAAACATCTCCAAACCAGAGTGCGAAGGAGCTCATAATTCTAGTAATTTTTTTTTTTGATGAGAGTACAAAGGAAAAACTATAGAAGTTGTTAACAAGAAGAATTAATGCAGTTAAAATACTGGCCCATGAGCTGTAATCTGTAAGTAGCTAGAAAATGGGCTCAGAGGTTGAAATAATTCCTAGGGTTATGCTTGTAAAACTTAAATTCTAGCTTCCTGTTACATTTTCCAAAGCAACTAAATAACCAATATTTCCTGAGCAAGGCTTGATCCTGATCATTACCAAGACAATGATTCAGAGCATGTTAAAGCTGGAGAGAGCTCCGTGGTCCCCAAGGCTAGGAAAAGTAGTATCACTTCCCTCAGGACACAGAACTCATGTCTTCTCAATGTCTAGCCTATAGTTACTTTGACTTCAGCTTTGCAGATACTACTATGGTTTCCAGCACCTGTTCTGGACATTAAAAAAATTAAACAACATTTATATTCTGTTTATACACAGTACTGATGTAAATGTCTTCTAAATATTAACTAATCAAGTCCTGCTAATAACACTATAAAATATCATTATCGCCATCCCTTCTCTGTAAGAAGGCAATTGAGGCCGAGAGAGGTTAGGTAACTTGACTTGTATCACACAGCTGGGAAACTGGAGAAGGGATTTACATTCAGTCTGGCTCCAGAGAAGGTAAACTGGTCAGTATACTCAGTTGCCTCTCTTCCTCAAAGTCCTAAACACTCAAACCAATGATCCTTCTACCACAATCCTCTGTCTCTTTCTTATTCCATTTCCCAACTGACTCCTGATACTCCTTGGGTATCTGATCACCCATACATAAAAGGACAAAAGAGAACAGAAGCATTTCCAGACCATTTGAATATGTTGAAACAACTTCCACTGATTAATATACATTTATTTGATATGCATGTTGGGTAGAGGTAAGACAAGGAGAGAGTGATCAGAGAGAAGGAATACTGATGGTGTGAGTACTAACTCCAGTGATGACATTAATAGTTAACATTACTTTATTAAAAGCTTACCTTAATAAGCTTAGCCTGGTGCTATATAAACACTCTATACTCATGTAGATTATTGCAGGTAATCTTCATTACAACCTTTTGGGTAGATGCTATTTGTATTCTCATTTAACTGATGAGAAAATTGAGGCTGACAGGGGTTAACTAACTTGCCCAGTGCCTGCAGCTAGAAAATGGCAAGAGTCAGGATTTGACTCCAGTCTGTGATCTACACACCTGGCCTCGTGGGGACCCAGTCAAGGTTCAAGCCTGCCCAGTGAGCCTAGGGGACTGAGAAGCACTCACATAAGCCCGATATAATCAAATGTCAGGAAGGACAACACCCCATCCCCTCCAATTTTACTCCTGAGATATGCCAGGACTATTTAGGCCAGGAGGTCACCCCTCCTGGCTTTGTTCAGGAACTTCATTTTGGGCCTTCTTCCATAATCTCAAGGCTTTAAGTAAATGAAAGGAATTGTGTATGTTGGTTGTTTCTATGTCTTTGCGTGTTATTTTTAATCATGTGTGTGTGAAGGGGAGGTGGGTGTGAAGGGAAGGAGTAGTTTGGTTCAAATTCAACCGTAAAATTGCAAGAAACATCATTGAAATTTATAGTCAGGTCTCCACATCTATGGGTTCCACATCCACAGATTTGACCAACTGTAGATTGAAAGTATTATCTTAAAATCCATAAAAAATAACAATACAACAATAAAAATAATATAAGTAAAAAAGACCAACACAGTATAAAACTAATTATATAGCATTTACATTGTATTGGGTATTATAAGTAATCTAGAGATGACTTAAAATATATGTGAGGATATGCATAGTTTATATGAAAATACCAGGCCATTTTATATAAGGGACTTGAAAATTTATAAATTTTGGTACCCAAGGGGACGCTTAGAACCAATCCCCTATGGATATCAAGGGACAACTGTACTTTAATTGAGCCTTATTGCATAATTGCACTTCATCCATATTACCTCATTCAGTACCCCTGCAATGAACCGAATGTTTATGTCCCTCCTCAAATTCATATGTTGAAATCCTAACCCTACCAGGTCACGGTACAAGGAGGTGGGACATTTGGGAGGTGATTAAATTATGAGAGTGGAACCCTCATGAATGGGTTAGTGCACTTATAAGAGAGACACTCAGCCAGGAGCAGTGGCTCACACTTATAATCTCAGCACTTTGGGAGGCCAAGCTGGGAGGATCCCTTGAGCCCAGGAGTTTGAGATCAGTCTGGGCCACATGGTAAAACCCCATCTCTACAAAAATACAAACATTAACTGGGCGTGTTGGTACATGTCTGTAGTCCCAGCTACTTGGGAGGCTGAGATGGGAGGATAACCTGAGCTCGGGAGGTCAAGGCTGCAATGAGTCGTGATCATGCCACTGCACTACAGCCTGGGCAACAGAGTGAAACCCAGTCTCTTAAAAACAAAAAGGCCCCAGAGGGCTTCCTTGTCCCTTTCACCACCTGAGAACACGTTGGGAAGACAGCATCTATGAACCAGGAAACTAGATCATTCATATGTTGACATCTATTCCCCCATATGATACCACTGGGTGGTGGGGCCTTTGAGAGGTAATTAGGCCATGAAGGTGGAGATTTCCTAAATGGGATCAGTGCTGACCTAAAAAGAGGCACTAAAGAGCTTGCTTTCTGTCTCTCTGCTCTGCACCAGGTGAGGACACAAAACGAAGACAGCTAACTGCATATCAGGAAGCAGGCCCTAACCAGATACCAGATCTGCCAGCACCTTGAGCTTGGATTTTTTTTTTTTTGAGACAGAGTCTCGCTCTGTTGCCCAGGCTAGAGTGCAGTGGCCGGATCTCAGCTCACTGCAAGCTCCGCCTCCCGGGTTCACGCCATTCTCCTGCCTCAGCCTCCTGAGTAGCTGGGACTACAGGCGCCCGCCACCTCGCGCAGCTAGTTTTTTGTATTTTTTAGTAGAGACGGGGTTTCACCGTGTTAGCCAGGATGGTCTCAATCTCCTGACCTCGTGATCCACCTGTCTCGGCCTCCCAAAGTGCTGGGATTACAGGCTTGAGCCACCGCGCCCGGCCTGAGCTTGGATTTTCCAGCCCCCAGAACTGTGAGAAATAAATATCTGTTGTTTATAACCCATCTATGACATTTTGTGACAGCAGCCTGGATGGACTATGATACTTCCCCACACTACTTGGCCATCCTCTTTTCTCCTCTTACAGATGAGAGAACTGTGATTTCAGAGATAACTAGTGCCTTGCTCAAGCTGCAGCATCTGTATCTGATGGGGCTGGTTTTCAAACCTAGTTCTTCTGCCTGGACATCCGGATATCGGCTATAACATGAACTGGCCTGTTGAGAACTGAGATATGAATCATTGTAAAAACAAGTTACTAACATTTAAAGAATGTGTACCCCAAGATTTCCACATGCAGCATCAGGCAGAGCCAGCAAAACAGAAGCTGAAGGGTATTGAAAATTCATAGGAGGGGAGAGCCCCAAGGGTAATGCTGGAAATGGCCAGTGGTTGAGAGTACTGGGTTTGTGAATATCCCTGTCCATTTCATCTAAGACAATGGCCATGTGACTCTATGGACCTCCCTATGAGAGACATGCTATATGTGAGTATCATTCCACCCTCAGTGGATCAAAACAGCATAGTGGGCACTCAGTGCTTACTTACTGCCTATATCATCAGTTTGCAAGTCAACTTCTCACTTCGACATTGTTATGGGCCATTCTCTTGTTTCTCCCCCAAACTCATATGTTGAAGCCCTAATCCCCAGGTACCTCAGAATGTGACTATATTTGGAGATATGGCCTTTAATGAGGTGATTAAGTTAAAATGACATCCTGATAGTGGGCCTTAATCCAGTCTGACCAGTGTCCATGTAAGAAGAGAAAATTTGGACACTCAAGAGACATAGGTACCCAGAAGAAAGACCCCATGAGGACCCAGAGAGAAGGTGGCTCTCTGTAAGCCAAGCACTGAGGCCTGGAACAGATCCTTCCCTTGTAGTCCTCAGAAGAAACCAATGCTGTAACACCTTGATCTTGGACATCTAGTCTCTAAAACAGTGAGGAAATAGATTTATCTGACTTAAGCTACCCAGTCTGTGGTATTTTGTTATGACAGCCTGAGCAAACTAATACAGACATAAAATTTAATAGCCTCAAAATTTGATTTTAATGTTTAGCCAGAGCTCGGGCATTTAAATGTGAAATATTTTAAAATGCTTCAACATTTCCCCATCTAGGATGGAGATTCTTCCCTGCCCTTTCTTGAAGTTCTGAGCATTCCATTTGCCCAGCTGACTTCTAAAAGTTCTACAAGTGCTCCCTGTTTTATTTGAGACAGACTACTTTTCCCCTCAGGCAGGTTTTTAAATTAAACACTTTCCTAAGTTATCTGGCATATTCCCAAATAATGTATTTGACATTTCAATGCAAATTGCAAGCGAATATTTAGTAGCAATCCCACATCCTGAAACTCAATTACTGTCTTGTGAAGGAGAAGAAAAGGAGAACTATGACAACTGAGGCTCATCACGAAATAAGATTGGATTTTCGAGTCTCTATGACAACAGAATATGTGGACTCTCTTTTTCAGCAAAAAACTTTCAAGTGTCTAAATCAAATTTATTTTCTTTCAGTAAATGTTTATTGAGCACTTAGTAGGTGCTAGGGGCAAGCATATAATATTTTAATGTAGCTGTTATGGCAATGGAGGGATTGGGATTAGGCAAATTTGATTTGATCTTGGTGTCATTTAAGTTAGAAATAAAATATTGCATTTAAAAACTCCAATAATGTTTGCAGTAGACACTCCATTCCTTATCTTTCCTTTTTGATGAACACAGGATGAAGAGAAAGACACCAGTGACCCAGGGAGAGAGTGGAGTTGAGGGGTGCAGGAACAATTTCTAGAATGTTTGGTGATGAGGAACTTCACATTTTGACTGAAGCCTGTCAAAACAGCCACCATGTTATACTGGAGATAAGACAATGCATAATATTGACCTCCCATATGGCCCTTAGAATCTGAAAGATATTGTCACCCTGTGAATCCACTCATTTGAGAGGCACGAATTCAATTTTAATTAAAATAGGAGAAATGAAGAGACGGAGGAAGAATGTGACATGCTTTATGAGTTACGATTACCAGGGCCTTCATTCCTTTTTATAACCAGGGTGGAGTACTACTGCTTCCGGAAAGAGGATGGGTGTGAGGGAAAGGATAGAGAGCAGGAACCACAACTGCAACCATTTCATGTTTTAGCAGTCAGTAGGGACATGCCATCCTAGGCATACCCACTGCTTATCCTAAAGTCAGAAAAAGGTACAAGAGCAATTAGATAACACAGAGCATCCTTGAGTGCTACTGCTGACATGTTCAGAGACATGTTTCTTACGGAGTTGCCACAAATGGTAGGTTGAGGCTTGGAATCTACCATTTTTCATCCTGTTTTAGGTGAGCAAGCATTATTCAGAAGCCCTGATTTATCCTCAAGGCATTTACCTGATAAAAGATCATGAAAAAAAGGTAGCAAGATTTTCCCCCCAAAAAGAGCTGCTACTTATAAATAGTTGTAGGATTTTAGAAAGGACATTCTTCCCATTCTACAAGTATATGATGACCTTCAAGTATGCCTGAGGATTTATAGTCCAGGTTTTTATCATCTCTGTAGAATGAACTTAGTTTCACTAGCAATTACTAATGAATTATTGGCATTGTTTCCTTCACTTGAATTGCACAGTAGCTAGTTCCTAAAGTTTAAATAACTTCTCCCAGCCCATTAAGTTAGTTGTCTAAGGTCTGGAATTTATTTTTTAAAAGAGGTTCATTTATGAAGAAATACTGCAAAATAAACATTCAAATGCCTATGATAATTATGAAAAAATAAAAAGCAAATCATCTTAGAATCAATATTGAAAGTCTTTTAACTTCTCTTACAATCTACACCATTTGAATCTACTCTGCTGGTAAAAAAAAAAAACGAAATGAAAAGCAAAATCCCTCAAAGTACTCAAATAGTTATATTTCACAACAATTGTAATGGCAGCCCCATTTCATATCAGATTTAGGATTGACATTGCCAAAAAGAAAGGTCCATAAAATCATTTCAGTTTTATGCTCAACTCAATCAGTCAATGAATGGCAAAAGAGTCCGATTTCCCAAGTCAGCAGTCTCATTACTTATGCTGATAGTCATAAGTTCATGTGGATTTAGGCAGAAACCATCCCTTTTAATAAATAGCTCTATGATCCAGATGCTTAATCTCTTTCCCTACTTGGAAAGGTGATCCTTTTTTACTGCACAGACCTCAATCTAAATCGACACTAGATTTTTTTTTTTTTTTAAATTAAAGTACAGTCAATACTAATGGAAGGCAGCAGGGACCAAGATAACCTCAAAAGGCAACTAATCCAAAATGTGTTTAGCTTTGGCTAAATGGAGATTTAAAATGGATAAGCTGGGAGCTGATCTGATCACAATCCCCAGCTACATACCCAAGCATTTCTTTTTCAGTCTTAAAATCATCCATTGATTCCAACTAAGAAACTAAAGCCAAGCCAGTAAGCAGTTAGCCTATTCCCAAAGAGTGCATCAATTCTACAGCTTATGGGAAGGACGCTAATCAACAACAGCAGGTGTCAGTTACTCTAACAGCTTCTGTTCCTCAAGTACCACCGGATTCATGCACACTCTGCGCCATTTCAAACTCACAGTACAATTTGTTCTTCTGTGACACTTTAAGTAGACCAAAGGCAGGGAAAGTGTAATTTCCATTTCTTGAGACAGACCGAGAAAACAGACACATCTGGCCAAATATGACAAACCCATTCTAACTCCCTAATCTCCTTAGGCAGAAAATGTAGGGTTAAGCATGGCAACAGAGATTTTGTAATGGTAAGTGAAAGCCTATTAATAGACCAAACTGTGTAAACATCATCATTTAGACCTTGGGAACACATTACTGACATAAACCTGAAAAGGTTATGAAGACGCTGCCATTTAGCAAAATAAAATAAACATGTACAAATGATTATAATTTATTAATCTTGCTTTCTCTTCCAAAAGTAAGGCAGCAGAGGAAACTGACATGATACCCAATCCCATTATCGCTGTGTAAGGAAGTTGTTCGATGTGTGCGTTTGGGAGGAATTGGGAGTGGAAGAAGCCAAGCACAGAGAAAATACATAATTGAATGAAATGCCTGATAAAAGTGTAAGGTGCGTACACAAAAAGAAAGGAAAATGAAAGTGAAAAGATGAATTGAAGTGTAGGAAATTAATGGCATTTAAATGAAATAATGGAGCTTCACTCTCTAGAAGCAGCTGGGGAGCACTTGATTTGTTGCAATCTGCTTTTTCAGACTAATATATAATAATGGCTAATACGTACTAGGCACCTACAAAGGGCCAGGCACAGTCTCTTTGCTTTATGTGTCTGAACTTACTTCCTCTGCCCAAGGACTCAGTGAGGCAGGTTAACATTATGACACTCACCTTACAGTGCCAGAGGCAGCAGGTGTGGTGGCTCACGCCTAGAATCCTAGCACTCTGGGAGGCAGAGACAGGTGGATAACCTAAGATCAGGAGTTCGAGACCAACCTGGGCAAAATGGTGAAACCCCATCACTACTAAAAATACAAAAATTAGCTGGGCATAGTGGCACGCACCTGTAGTCCTAGCTACTTGGGAGGCCGAGGCAGAAGAACTGCTTAAACCCGGGAGGTGGAGGTTGCAGTGAGCTGAGATGATGCTACTGCACTCCAGCCTGGCAATAGAGCAAGACTCTGTCTCAAAAAAATAATAATAATAAATTTTAAATGTTCTCACCACAAAAAATAAGTATGTGAGGTGATGGATAAGTTCCTTAGTTTGACTGAATTATTCCACAATTTAAATACGCATCAAAACATCACACTGTACCCCATCTAGATATACATTATTTGTTGATTAAAAATAAAATAGGTATAAGTATTAAAAATCATTTGGCACAGTGTTTGGCACATAGTAAGAATTCAATTTATTACCATTATTGTTATTTTTGTAATTATTCTTTGTTTTTTCTGTTGTTTTTTTTGTTGTTGTTGTTGTTTTGGTTTTTTTTGAGACAGAGTCTTATTCTGTCGCCCAGGCTGAAGTGTAGCAGTGCGATCTCTACTCACTGCAACCTCCGCTTCCCGGGTTCAAATGATTCTCCTGCCTCAGCCTCCCAAGTAGCTGGGATTACAGGCACGTGCTACTACACCGCACTAATTTTTGTATTTTTAGTAGAGACAGCATTTCACCATGTTGGCCAGGCTGGTCTCGAACTCCTGACCTCAGGTGGTTCACCTGCCTTAGCCTCCCAAAGTGCTGGGATTACACGTGTAAGCCACCATGCCCAGCCTGAACCACTGAGCCTGGCCTCTTCTTTGAACATTTGTCAGTGTTAAGATTGGTACACCTAGTTGTGTATGCCATCGCCAAAAATGGCATTATATTTAACACTTTGCTTCCATAACTGGATGCAGTTGAATTGTTAATTTTAAAGTAACAGTTAATTCTATCAACGTTATGGGTGCACATAGCTAAAATCAAGTAATGGTGAATGGCTCATAACAAAAAGAACCTGTTCTTGTTCACTACGCCCACCTTCCTCTGCCAGTTCTAAATATGTTTGCTGTTTCCTGTGCCACGTACCTCCATGTTTCTAAATAATATGCTTTTATTTCTATTTTTGATTTATCAGTTTAGTTAAAATAGCCTTCAATTGTAAAGGGCAACCTTGTCTAAGATCATGATCCTTCCGGTCTTAGTTATGACCCCTCATGCATTAGCACACACCATGACAAAATACAATAAACTGGGTAGTTTTGACAACAGATATTTGTTTCTCACTGTCCAAGATCAAGGTGATGGCAGATTGGAGATTCAGCCCCTGGTGAGGGCTTTCTCCTTGGCTTGCAGATGGTCACCTTCCTGCTGTGTCCTCACATGATGGACAGAGAGAGCTCTCATGTCTGTTTTTTATAAGGGCTTCAATCCCATCATAAGAAACCCCACCCCGATAAACTCATCTAACCCTAATTATCTCCCAAAGTCCCCACCTCCAAATACCATATTGGGGATTAAGGACTTCAACATCAGAGTTTTGGGGAGGAGGGGCGGAGCAAGATGGCCAAATAGGAACAGCTCCAGTCTCCAACTCCCAGCGCGAGCAACACAGAAGACCGGTGATTTCTGCATTTTCAACTGAGGTACTGGGTTCATCTCACTGGGGAGTGCCGGACCATCGGTGCTGGTCAGCTGCTGCAGCCCAACCAGCGAGAGCTGAAGCAGGGCGAGGCATTGCCTCACCTGGGAAGCGCAAGGGGGAAGGGAATCCCTTTTCCTAGCCAGGGGAACTGAGACACACAACACCTGGAAAATCGGGTAACTCCCATCCCAATACTGCGCTTTAAGCAAACAGGCACACCAGGAGATCATATCCCACACCTGGCCGGGAGGGTCCCACACCCACGGAGCCTCCCTCATTGCTAGTGCAGCAGTCTGTGATCTACCGGCAAGGCAGCAGCGAGGCTGGGGGAGGGACGCCCGCCATTGCTGAGGCTTAAGTAGGTAAACAAAGCTGCTGGGAAGCTCGAACTGGGTGGAGCTCATAGCAGCTCAAGGAAACCTGCCTGTCTCTGTAGACTCCACCTCTGGGGACAGGGCAATAACAAACACAGCCCAAACCTCTGCAGACGCAAACGACTCTGTCTGACAGCTTTGAAGAGAGCAGTGGATCTCCCAACACGGAGGTTGAGATCTGAGAAGGGACAGACTGCCTGCTCAAGTGGGTCCCTGACCCCTGAGTAGCCTAACTGGGAGACATCCCCCACTAGGGGCAGTCTGACACCCCACACCTCACAGGGTGGAGTACACCCCTGAGAGGAAGCTTAAAGCAAGAATCAGACAGGTACACTCGCTGTTCAGAAATATTCTATCTTCTGCAGCCTCTGCTGCTGATACCCAGGCAAACAGGGTCTGGAGTGGACCTCAAGCAATCTCCAACAGACCTACAGCTGAGGGTCCTGACTGTTAGAAGGAAAACTATCAAACAGGAAGGACACCTACACCAAAACCCCATCAGTACATCACCATCATCAAAGACCAGAGGCAGATAAAACCACAAAGATGGGGAAAAAGCAGGGCAGAAAAGCTGGAAATTCAAAAAATAAGAGCGCATCTCCCCCGGCAAAGGAGCGCAGCTCATCGCCAGCAACGGATCAAAGCTGGACGGAGAATGACTTGGACGAGATGAGAGAAGAAGGCTTCAGTCCATCAAATTTCTCAGAGCTAAAGGAGGAATTACGTACCCAGCGCAAAGAAACTAAAAATCTTGAAAAAAAAGTGGAAGAATTGATGGCTAGAGTAATTAATGCAGAGAAGGTCATAAATGAAATGAAAGAGATGAAAACCATGACACGAGAAATACGTGACAAATGCACAAGCTTCAGTAACCGACTCGATCAACTGGAAGAAAGAGTATCTGCGATTGAGGATCAAATGAATGAAATGAAGTGAGAAGAGAAACCAAAAGAAAAAAGAAGAAAAAGAAATGAACAAAGCCTGCAAGAAGTATGGGATTATGTAAAAAGACCAAATCTACGTCTGATTGGGGTGCCTGAAAGTGAGAGGGAAAATGGAACCAAGCTGGAAAACACTCTTCAGGATATCATCCAGGAGAACTTCCCCAACCTAGTAGGGCAGGCCAACATTCAAATCCAGGAAATACAGAGAACGCCACAAAGATACTCCTCGAGAAGAGCAACTCCAAGACACATAATTGCCAGATTCACCAAAGTTGAAATGAAGGAAAAAATCTTAAGGGCAGCCAGAGAGAAAGGTCGGGTTACCCACAAAGGGAAGCCCATCAGACTAACAGCAGATCTCTCGGCAGAAACTCTCCAAGCCAGAAGAGAGTGGGGGCCAATATTCAACATTCTTAAAGAAAAGAATTTTAAACCCAGAATTTCATATCCAGCCAAACTAAGTTTCATAAGTGAAGGAGAAATAAAATCCTTTACAGATAAGCAAATGCTTAGAGATTTTGTCACCACTAGGCCTGCCTTACAAGAGACCCTGAAGGAAGCACTAAACATGGAAAGGAACAACCGGTACCAGCCATTGCAAAAACATGCCAAAATGGAAAGACCATCGAGGCTAGGAAGAAACTGCATCAACTAACGAGCAAAATAACCAGTTAATATCATAATGGCAGGATCAAGTTCACACATAACAATCTTAACCTTAAATGTAAATGGACTAAATGCTCCAATTAAAAGACACAGACTGGCAAACTGGATAAAGAGTCAAGACCCATCAGTCTGCTATATTCAGGAGACCCATCTCACACACAGAGACATACATAGGCTCAAAATAAAGGGATGGAGGAAGATTTACCAAGCAAATGGAGAACAAAAAAAAGTGGGGGTTGCAATACTAGTCTCTGATAAAACAGACTTTAAACCATCAAAGATCAAAAGAGACAAAGAAGGCCATTACATAATGGTAAAGGGATCAATTCAACAGGAAGAGCTAACTATCCTAAATATATATGCACCCAATACAGGAGCACCCAGATTCATAAAGCAAGTCCTTAGAGACTTACAAAGAGACTTAGACTCCCATACAATAATAATGGGAGACTTCAACACTCCACTGTCAACATTAGACAGATCAACGAGACAGAAAGTTAACAAGGATATCCAGGAATTGAACTCATCTCTGCAGCAAGCAGACCTAATAGACATCTATAGAACTCTCCACCCCAAATCAACAGAATATACATTCTTCTCAGCACCACATCGTACTTACTCCAAAATCGACCACGTAATTGGAAGTAAAGCACTCCTCAGCAAATGTACAAGAACAGAAATTATAACAAACTGTCTCTCAGACCACAGTACAATCAAACTAGAACTCAAGACTAAGAAACTCAATCAAAACCGCTCAACTACATGGAAACTGAACAACCTGCTCCTGAATGACTACTGGGTACATAACGAAATGAAGGCAGAAATAAAGATGTTCTTTGAAACCAATGAGAACAAAGATACAACATACCAGAATCTCTGGGACACATTTAAAGCAGTGTGTAGAGGGAAATTTATAGTACTAAATGCCCACAAGAGAAAGCAGGAAAGATCTAAAATTGACACTCTAACATCACAATTAAAAGAACTAGAGAAGCAAGAGCAAACACATTCAAAAGCTAGCAGAAGGCTAGAAATAACTAAGATCAGAGCAGAACTGAAGGAGATAGAGACACAAAAAACTCTCCAAAAAATCAATGAATCCAGGAGTTGGTTTTTTGAAAAGATCAACAAAATTGGCAGACCACTAGCAAGACTAATAAAGAAGAAAAGAGAGAAGAATCAAATCGACGCAATTAAAAATGATAAAGGGGATATCACCACCGACCCCACAGAAATACAAACTACCATCAGAGAATACTATAAACACCTCTACTCAAATAAACTGGAAAATCTAGAAGAAATGGATAATTTCCTGGACACTTACACTCTTCCAAGACTAAACCAGGAAGAAGTTGAATTCCTGAATAGACCAATAGCAGGCTCTGAAATTGAGGCAATAATAGCCTACCAACCAAAAAAAGTCCAGGACCAGATGGATTCACAGCTGAATTCTACCAGAGGTACAAGGAGGAGTTGGTACCATTCCTTCTGAAACTATTCCAATCAATAGAAAAAGAGGGAATCCTCCCTAACTCATTTTATGAGGCCAACATCATCCTGATACCAAAGCCTGGCAGAGACACAACAAAAAAAGAGAATTTTAGACCAATATCCCTGATGAACATCGATGCAAAAATCCTCAATAAAATACTGGCAAACCGGATTCAGCAACACATCAAAAAGCTTATCCACCATGATCAAGTGGGCTTCATCCCTGGGATGCAAGGCTGGTTCAACATTCGCAAATCAATAAACATAATCCAGCATATAAACAGAACCAAAGACAAGAACCACATGATTATCTCAATTGATGCAGAAAAGGCTTTTGACAAAATTCAACAGCCCTTCATGCTAAAAACGCTCAATAAATTTGGTATTGATGGAACGTACCTCAAAATAATAAGAGCTATTTATGACAAACCCACAGCCAATATCATACTGAATGGGCAAAAACTGGAAAAATTCCCTTTGAAAACTGGCACAAGACAGGGATGCCCTCTCTCACCACTCCTATTCAACATAGTGTTGGAAGTTCTGGCTAGGGCAATTAGGCAAGAGAAAGAAATCAAAGGTATTCAGTTAGGAAAAGAAGAAGTCAAACTGTCCCTGTTTGCAGATGACATGATTGTATATTTAGAAAACCCCATTGTCTCAGCCCAAAATCTCCTTAAGCTGATAAGCAACTTCAGCAAAGTCTCAGGATACAAAATTAATGTGCAAAAATCACAAGCATTCTTATACACCAGTAACAGACAAACAGAGAGCCAAATCAGGAATGAACTTCCATTCACAATTGCTTCAAAGAGAATAAAATACCTAGGAATCCAACTTACAACGGATGTAAAGGACCTCTTCAAGGAGAACTACAAACCACTGCTCAGCGAAATAAAAGAGGACACAAACAAATGGAAGAACATACCATGCTCATGGATAGGAAGAATCAATATCGTGAAAATGGCCATACTGCCCAAGGTTATTTATAGATTCAATGCCATCCCCATCAAGCTACCAATGAGTTTCTTCACAGAATTGGAAAAAACTGCTTTAAAGTTCATATGGAACCAAAAAAGAGCCCGCATCTCCAAGACAATCCTAAGTCAAAAGAACAAAGCTGGAGGCATCATGCTACCTGACTTCAAACTATACTACAAGGCTACAGTAACCAAAACAGCATGGTACTGGTACCAAAACAGAGATATAGACCAATGGAACAGAACAGAGTCCTCAGAAATAATACCACACATCTACAGCCATCTGATCTTTGACAATCCTGAGAGGAACAAGAAATGGGGAAAGGATTCCCTATTTAATAAATGGTGCTAGGAAAATTGGCTAGCCATAAGTAGAAAGCTGAAACTGGATCCTTTCCTTACTCCTCATACGAAAATTAATTCCAGATGGATTAGAGACTTAAATGTTAGACCTAATACCATAAAAATCCTAGAGGAAAACCTAGGTAGTACCATTCAGGACATAGGCATGGGCAAAGACTTCATGTCTAAAACACCAAAAGCAACGGCAGCAAAAGCCAAAATTGACAAATGGGATCTCATTAAACTAAAGAGCTTCTGCACAGCAAAAGAAACTACCATCAGAGTGAACAGGCAACCTACAGAATGGGAGAAAATTTTTGCAATCTACTCATCTGACAAAGGGCTAATATCCAGAACCTACAAAGAACTCAAACAAATTTACAAGAAAAAAACAAACAACCCCATCAAAAAGTGGGCACAGGATATGAACAGACATTTCTCAAAAGAAGACATTCATACAGCCAACAGACACATGAAAAAATGCTCATCATCACTGGCCATCAGAGAAATGCAAATCAAAACCACAATGAGATACCATCTCACACCAGTTAGAATGGCGATCATTAAAAAGTCAGGAAACAATAGGTGCTGGAGAGGATGTGGAGAAATAGGAACACTTTTACACTGTTGGTGGGATTGTAAACTAGTTCAACCATTATGGCAAACAGTATGGCGATTCCTCAAGGATCTAGAACTAGATGTACCATATGACCCAGCCATCCCATTACTGGGTATATACCCAAAGGATTATAAATTATGCTGCTATAAAGACACGTGCACACGTATGTTTATTGCAGCACTATTCACAATAGCAAAGACTTGGAATCAACCCAAATGTCCATCAGTGACAGATTGGATTAAGAAAATGTGGCACATATACACCATGGAATACTATGCAGCCATCAAAAAGGATGAGTTTGTGTCCTTTGTAGGGACATGGATGCAGCTGGAAACCATCATTCTTAGCAAACTATCACAAGAACAGAAAACCAAACACCGCATGTTCTCACTCATAGGTGGGAACTGAACAATGAGATCACTTGGACTCAGGAAGGGGAACATCACACACAGGGGCCTGTCATGGGGAGGGGGCAGGGGGGAGGGATTGCATTGGGAGTTATACCTGATGTAAATGATGAGTTGATGGGTGCAGCACACCAACATGGCACAAGTATACATATGTAACAAACCTGCACGTTATGCACATGTACCCTACAACTTAAAGTATAATAATAATAAATAAATTTAAAAAAAAAAAAAAGAGTTCTGGGGAAATACAAACATCCAGTCTATAACATGTCCCTTGCTCAGCTCCAGTGACTGTTAGATTCTGGGGGTATAAAGGCCCAAACACTTTGATTTCAGGCAGTACCACTCTAGGGGGGCCATCCAGCTCTAGAGGGAGATTTTTGTTGTAACTGCATCAACATCACAATTCAGCTCCTCCCTCTGCCCTATCCTGTGCCCTTCTTCCTCCACAGGTGTTGATCTTTAAGACAGGTACTTCTCAGTAAACTTCCTGCACAGTGTTTCTTACAGGGAACCCAATCTCAGATATTGTTGTAGACTTTCTGTCATGGTAGTGAATCTAGCATACATGCACACTTCCCTTCTAATCCTCTCAGTATAGTTATGTAACAACTTTTGGTTACACGGTCACCATTATATCACTATAACAATGAAATACTGCTCACTGCTGAGCTAAATAGCGTCCTATTATTACCATTCCTTTCTCATGTATATTTTGTTTTGTCTTACAATTAATAAAGCTACTGTTTGTTCATCTGCTTAGTTTCTACAAACTTTACTTTCTCCCAGTAAGTCAATGGATCTGTCAAATGACTCAATAAATTTTGCAGATCTCGTACATCATAACTATTCTAGCAACTCTATTTGGCTATTCGATAATTCTCTCCTGCAGCTCTTTACCCTCCTGCTCTCATAGATACTTATTGCTCTACACAAGTGTCATTCTGTCAACTCTCTTTATCATTTTTCTGTCAGGACTTTGATTTCACAAATCCCATATATGTATCTTTCTTGGCTTATTCCTTTGTTTTGCTGGAGCCTATTCTTTAATAACGTTCTCTAAGACGTGGGCGGTTTATTTTGGAAGTACTTCCACATTTGTTTTTCTTTAATTACATGTTATTGATACTATGCCTGGGCATAAAACTGTTGGCTAAAAACCACTTTTTCTCCAAGTTTTTAAATTTTCTTTTATCCAATGTTAGCAAAAAGTCAAAAGTCATTCTGATACTCTTTTCTTTGGGTATGAATGGCTCATTTTCTCTTGAAGTTTAAGAAAATTATGTTTTATTCCTGGTGTTTTGAAATGTGATGTATTGGGTTAGTCTATTTTTTATTCGTTGGGCTAGGTGCTTGGTGGGCCCATTTAATTGGGTTTGTTGTGTTCTTTTCTGATCTAGAGAGAATTTTTCTTCATTATACCTGATAATTTTCTCATTGTTTCCTTACTTCCCAGGAATTCCTTAAATTGGAGACAATGTACTTCTCATATTGGTCTTATAATTCTGCTTTCTATTTATGTTCTCTTTTTTCCTACTTACTAGAAGATTTCATACATTATTTATGTCCCAATCCTTTTTTCCTGTTTTTTTTTTCTTCCATTTCTTACCGCATTTTAAATTTTCAAGCATTGTCTTAGTCTCTGTTTCTTTTTTAGAGATTCCTGCTTTCATGGGCATATTCCTCATATATTTGTATATATTAGAGATTTTTTTTCTTACGTTTTCTTCTGCTCCATGAAAAATCCTGTTTCCTCCAGGTGTCAATTTGAGGCTTTCCTAAAATGCTGCGTGATTCTTGACTTTTTATTCTTAACATTTACAACTTAACATTTACAACTTTTTATTCTTAACATTATCCTTGGATCTCACTTTAGCCTTCAACTGGTGTCTCTGCATTTCTCTGGAGAAAAGAGTTCCAGTACCCTCCAGGGAGGATGAGTTGGGGAGAAGACCTGATGTACATCTGTTGTGCAGCCTTCCTGGCAAAGCCTCTCTCTTCAGCCCGTGCCTCACCACAGCCTGTAGCAGTTCCAGTGTCCCTAGGTAAAGTTCCAAGGAGCATGCTGACTCATTTCTTGGTGATAATGTCCTCTGCAGGCTAGGTGGAAATTTCTTCTGCTCTGATAAATTAATTACCATCTGCTTCCTTGCTTCAGTAATGTTTGTTAAAAGATTTTTCCACTGTTGCCTTCTCTCTGGCTCTCTTTGTCCTTGTGAATTAACATATTTTGGCTTTTCTTAATGCACATTAGGTGGCTTTGAAGAGGGAGGAAATACAAGTATGAGCATACTGTCATTTTTAAGTAGAAGCCCTATAAGATGTTTTATTTCCAAATATGCATTTATCATTTCACATGTCTATGATCAAGAATTCTTTCTAACACAAGAATTTAGCCTCTCTATGAGTCTTCATTCATAGAACTTTGAGAAAATGGTTCATTCCTCATACAGAGCTAACAAAGGACAGTTCATACTTTGAAAAACAGAAGAAAAAGAAAAGAAAAAAAACCAAGATTTCCAAGGTAGGGAGTCATAGCTTTTTTGTAAAACTCAGTACAATTTTTAAAATGTGTTCTTAAATATACCTTTCTTTACAGAGCCATTTATTAGCGTAAAAATATGCAAGCAAAATATACATTGTACATTTTGCACAGAGCAGACAAGCTTGGGCAAAGAATCTTGACATGTATTGTTCTATTAAGCAAATCTCTCCAGAGATCTATAGATTATAAACTGTAAATGTTACTATTCTGTGAAAACTTAGTGCCAGCAGAGAGATGATATCAAACCACCACGCATACAAAGAGAAAGCAAAAGTCCAATCTTAACATCAAACGCAATCAGCTAATAATTTAATGGACATGGTTACATGATTAAATTGTATCCATGTACAAGATATGCAAACAGAAAAAAAGAAATGGGGCCGTGTGATGAAATAGAGCCTTTCTTTTAAAATCTTGTTCAAAATATTGCTCTGTTTTTATATATAAGAAAAATGGGTATAAGAGAAACTCAGATGGGAGGACTGAAGAATATGGGATGTATTTGGGACATTTAACTCATCTCTTTGGCAGAGTTACTACCTTTCCAGACGTAATGACTTTTGTAAATTATTGAAACTTCCAGCCTTGTAGTAATGATTTGGTAATAAGTCCAAATGTATCAGGGCATGAGAGGACATCAAAACATTACACTGAGTGTTAAATGTTATCGTCTGGTCCAGAAATTATGTCAGTAAATAACATCTGTTGGAAATAATTATCTTGCATTTCAGTTGCAAAATGATGAAATATTCTGGGGAAGATTAAATACAAACTTTACATTTATTTGTTGTGAGAATTGAATAATAATCTTAAAAGTAAGAGTAGAATGCTACTAGATGTGGTATGATTAAGGGCAGACCCATCTCTGGCTTCTGGCTTGTCAGGTTTATGTGTTCATTTTATTGCACTGGTATGAAGCCTGATCTGAGAGCTCAGATAATATGTACACTATGGAACTTTGGATATTTACAATCGAAAATTCGTGGCTTCATCCATAAATACTAGTTAACATACCTGAGTTATTTATGAAAACTGCTCCTACTTTGCATTGTATACCAGAATCACTTTTCTTCCCCCTACATTTTAGCAATTTGCCCATTGGGACTTAAGGGCTTTTCTGTTTTTGAGTAAGAGCACTTACAGAAATCTCTCTCAAAAATAAACTACTCCGTCTCTGCATGCATGTGTGCACCCAAGTCAGGGCTAGAGGAAGTCAAGTTACACATTCATTTCAGGTGCAAATCTCAGTAATCAAGATAAATAATATTTTAATATAATGCTTTAAAATCAATATTGTGGCTCATGCCTGTAATCCCAGCACTTTGGGAGGCCGAGGCGGGCGGATCACGAGGTCAGGATATCGAGACCATCCTGGCTAACACAGTGAAACCCCATCTCTATTAAAAATACAAAAAATTAGCTGGGCATGGTGGCGGGTGCCTGTAGTCCCAGCTACTGGGGAGGCTGAGGCAGGAGAATGGCTTGAACCCAGGGGAGGCAGAGCTTGCAGTGAGCCAAAATTGCGCCACTGCACTCCAACCTGGGCAACAGAGCAAGACTCTGTCTAAAAAAAAAAAGAAAATCAAGATTAATGCAAAAAACACTATGTGGCATAACAACTAAAGGTAAGGTAGTCTGGAACAGAAAAGGACATTATGTAAAAACCAAGTAAATATGAATAGAGCATGGACTCTGGTTAATTAAAATAATCCACGATGGGCCAGGTGTGGCGTGGTGGCTCACACCTGTAATCCCAGCACTTTGGGAGGCCGAGGTGGGCAGATCATGAGGTAGGAGTTTGAGACCAGCCTGGTCAACAAGGTGAAACCCTGTCTCTACTAAAAATACAAAAGCAATTAGCTGGGCATGGTGGCGCATGCTTGTAGTCCCAGCTACTCAGGAGGATGAGGCCGAAGAATAGCTTGAACCCAGGAGGTGGAGGTTGCAGTGGGCCGAGATTGTGCCACTGTACTCCAACCTGTGTGACAGAGTCAGACTGTCTCAAAAAAAAAAAAAAAAAAACACGATGAAAAAAATACCAAAATTTTAAATAAAGACAGTCTGTATCCATCTTTATTTTCACTTTTGCATCAGACTCCAATATAGCTTGGCATGGGGCATTGGTATGTATTTATTTCTCAAGCTTTTTTTGTTTTGTTGTAGGTCCAAAAATAAACAAAATCGTAGCTATAATTTCCAATTTCTGCATTGTACAAAAGTTATTAAATCCTACCAATGAATACTATTATTTGTCTAAATAGTTTATAAACTGCTCAGCTACAGATCAAACTCCCTGAACACAGGAAATAGCTTATGTTTTACTGTACCCATTGTATCACCGAAAACTTCAATATTTTACATGAACTACTAAATACATATTTCGACTGATATGGGAGTAGAGTGAAAGGACTAAACCGGAAATAAGGAGCCCTAAGCTCTACTTCGGGTTCTGTTATTATTTCAGGCACGGCATTCAATATCACTGAGGCTCAGGGCTATCATTTGTTAAATTGGTTGAGTTACACAACGATCTCTAAAGCTCCACTACTTTTAAGAGTTTATAGATTTGTAAATTTTTTTAATTTACTTTTTTACTAACAGCAATTAATTAAGGAAATCATATTAAAGAAAACATGACAACATAAAAGAATGTAATAATTGGTTTTGGGCCAGGCATGGTGGCTCATGCCTGTAATCCCAGCACTTTGGGAGGCTGAGGCGGGTGGATCGCCTGAGGTCAGGGGTTCGAGACCAGCCTGGCCAACATGGTGACACCCCATCTCTCCTAAAAATACAAAAATTAGCTGGGTGTGGTGGTGCACACCTTTAATCCCAGCTGCTCAGGAGGCTGAGGCATGAGAATCGCTTGAACCCAAGAGACAGAGGTTGCAGGGAGCCAAGATTGCACCACTGCACTCCAGCCTGGATGACAGCGAGACTGTGTCTCAAAAATAAATAAATAAATAAAATAATCGCTTTTGCCACTGTTATTCATTTGATATCATAAAAAATGGGACTAAAAATACATTATCATAGAACCCATGAGTTCTTAGTGAGGAAAAAGCTGAATATTGAATTTTAGCTACAGTTGAGATGGACAAATATACTTCTGGCACCCAAAATTCATACTGTAAAACGAATTTCCTATTAAAAATGTAAAAAAAGCCCAGGCACGGTAGCTCACATCTGTAATCCCATCACTTTGGAAGGCTGAGGCTAGTGTGTCACCTGAGGTCAGGAGTTCAAGACCAGCCTGACCAGTATGGTGAAACCCCGTCTCTACTAAAAATACAAAAGTTAACCAGGCATAGTGGCGAGTGCCTGTAATCCCAGCTACACGGGAGGCTGAGACAGGAGAATCACTTGAACATGGAGGTGGAGCTTGCAGTGAGCCGAGAACTTGCCACTGCACTCTAGCCTGGGCTACAGAGCAAGACTCCATCTCAAAATAGTAAAAAACAAAAAAAGTTGTTTTGTTACCAGGCGTTCTACAAAAGCTTACTTTTTAACCCATGATTGATCTGATATAAATAATCTTTTAGAATCCAGCACATTTGTAAAAATTATTCTACGGAGAGAAATAAAGTTCTAAAGTTAGCATATATGTTTTGAAATATAACCTTTATTATATAATAATTACATTATAATTAATTTTAGGTTTTTTTAAGAGAGAATTCTATACAGCACTGAAAAATATTACAAAAATTATATTTATTTGTCCTATCAAAGCCCATACCTTGGTGTATATACCTTAGTCTCTTTTATTTAAATTTCTCTAGTAATGCCATATTTGGGCCATGAAATCCTAATTTCTGGACTTCACAATGAAACAGAATAATGACAATTACCATTCATTTCCAATAAGCAAGTTCACAACACCGAAAAAAGTTAATGTAATATTCAGTAGTATGTTGTAGGCCTTGTAGGGTATATATTATCATTCAGTCTTGTGGAAATGAAAAATATTAAAGTTGAAATTAAGTTAAAAGTTTGAGTCAAAAATTATTTTTTAATGAAGTTTACTTCCCCACAAAGATACAAAGTAAAAGCTCTAAAGGATTTTAATTAGAGAATTGTTACGAAGTTATTTATAAATAGAATAAAATGCTAAAGAAGCTTTAAATGAATTTTACATGTATGAAAACTGATAAAAGAATTTTAAAGGGGTTTTAAATGTATTTTACATTATTTCCTGCAGGTAGGATGAATGTTATTTTTGTGCTTTATTTGAATTCAAAGTAATTTATTTGTCAAATTGTCTCTTCCTCACTCCTCAAAACAGAAAGATAAATGTATCTGTACCTATTTTTAAAAATTTTGTTTCCACAAATTCTAATTGAGAAGAGGTCAATAGAAGACTAGAAATCATGAAGGAGGTAGATTAACACAGAAATTTAATCAAATTGAATGTAGAAGTTTAGGCAAAGCCAAACCATCTCAGATAATTTCTAGATATTAACACGGCTGCCTACACTGTCTCATTTACCTACATTCATGTGACCTTGTAAAGAGTGAAAAACAATCACTTAAATTCAACATCAGTGTTCTCAATATCATAAAAATGAACATCCCTCTTTGCGTGTGTTCTCACTGGCAATTCAAGATGCCTCAAAAATGAGAAACCATAGCAAGTAACTTGTAAAGTGCTTAAAATGGCAGCTAGTTTTATGATCTAGTGAGCCAAAACCCATAGCTCTGGCTCAAGTTGGTTTGCTGAATTTGTTACTTCCTTTTATGCTACAGATTTTAAAAGTTACTACCTTACCAAAAAATGGGTCATTTTCCATGACAGTCAAAAAAAAAATAATCAGACATAAGCTTTTGGATGGTCATGGCAATTTTAGTTATGCTGTGCTTTCATACAAAATTATTGTTAGGAGACATCCAAACATATACCTCAATTGTCCATTGCGGCTAGGCAGATGGTGGTAGAAGGGAGACCTGTCATTTAAATGAGGCACCATTTTCATCAATATGCTCACTGGTTATGAAGCAAAGATAAGCTACATCTGAGTCACTACTTTCTGGCCTAGGACATAAAAAATGATGCATTAATCTATGTAGCTCCAAACTAGATCCTTTTTATAATTCTGTATGTTTACATGAAAAAGCTGCATTGTGTCATTTATAATTGAGCCATGCAGAAAGATCAGACACAATCCTATTTATTTTCTTCAATTCTGAGCTCCATTTTACACAATGAATTCATAGGGAAGAGTGTAGATATGGAATTTTCATGAGGTTGTACTTAATTCAGGAAGCATGTGCTTTAAGAATTTACATATTCTGTATAATATTGTAAAAAAATGAAATTGCATTTGAGTCTATTTTTTCCCAACTCTATTTGTGCTTTGTTCCTAAAGAAAGACCACACAGAAGGCTTAGACATAATTCATATAGGATACACTGATTATTCCATTTTGAAATCATGCTGCCAAATAATGACCTCACTTCATTGACTGCAGATAATTTTCCCATTACTCCTGCCTTGGGAACCTAGACTTTAAGAAATAATTGTTTGTTCTGAAGTTGGCAGTTTTTATTTTTGGTTAAAAATTATTATGTATATGTATATATAATTAATAAATATATAAAAATAATATATGTATGTTATACATATTAGATATATACACATATATATTTATCTTATCTTACCAATAAGGACAACAAATTCTTCTTTTGAGATATTAATGCTATCAGACCATTATCAAAATCAAACAAGAGTTATTGGCCAAAAGGAGTGTGCCCTGGCCTGTACTAGACACAGCTGTAGTTCAGTTGGCCCAGCATCTAGGCCCCATCTGTAAGGCTTGGATGCTTGGTGACACTGGCCAGTCTGAAGCCTATTTAAAGAAGCCTGAGAAAGCTAGGCTGACAGATGGTGAAGCAATACAGTAATGAGGAAAATTTAGCTTATGTTGATTTCTTCTGCCTTCCAAGAGGGTGTTGCAACTACCAAGTAACACTCCATAATGGGCATCTATCACTCAGAGGCATGCAAACATTTGTGCTCATCCACAAAATATCAGTTAAGGTGTACATACATTTCACCATATGTAAACAGAACACAACATACGGCTAATATGACAATTAGCAATATGCATTGCCTACCGCAGTTACTAAGTGATTTTAATTCCATTGCTTAGCTCCTACCCCATTCCTCTCTCAAGGAGGTTTTGTTGTTTTTTTAAGTTTTGTGTTTTGGTTTTTGTGACTCAGCTTAAGTGAAACTAAAAGTATTAGAAATAATGGATTACATCCAATGCAGAATAAATATTAAGATGACCTTCTTTTAGAGTATCCCCCATTCTTACAGAGTACTCTTCTTTCAGAGTAGCCCAAAGTACTTCTTTCAGAGTACCCCCAACAGGAGGAGGGAAGGAACCAAAGCAGGCCGGTATGCTGGACCCCAGGAAGTGAGGTCAGATCACTTCAAGGAGTTGGATTTAATCCCAACTGCTAGTAAAAGATGCTGATGATTTTGACTTCGGGGAAGGTATACCCTGACTCGATTTCCATTTTAAGGCTCTCCTTCTTCCACTTGCTGGGTAGAGGATCGGTTAAAGAAGATTAGAAAGCCAATGGCAAGAAAACAGATTAGGAGACTGCTGCATCTTACTGCGAAATGAAAACTCCAGCTCAGCGCTGAAATATATCAAAACATCTGCAACATCACTGATAGGATGGGCAGACAGGACGGCACCAGCCACGGTTGCTGGCTCTCCCTGGCATGCCTCATTTCTTTATGAAGTTGCTTTTTGTGCCTTAAATCTCAGTGCCATTATGATTTATGACCACATGCAATCTTTTAAATTAAGATTTGTTTGATTGTCTGTTTCTATTAAGGTGACCATAATAGCAATTTTCCTTTTCCAAACAAATATTTTGCAGAGCGCTGCAACTCAGAGTCTGTGTATGGATCATGACAGTGATTAATTTCTGTCGCTAAATTCTTTAGTTTCTATAACTAATTTAAGATAGCTGCCACTTTTTAATAACCAAAGGATATAAATCCAGTGGGGTATTTTTTTCCTAGGTAATTGATATAACATCTTCATATTAGTGACTATAAATTATGGCTCTGTTACCCCATTCTGTCACCCAGTAAGGCTTCTCAAAGTATGCACAACCCAGGCTGTGGCTGTGCTGTGGTGCATACAATTTTTCCTAAACAACAAATCGTAGAAGCAAACACTGTCTAAACCAATAATTTAAGTATGATTTCATTCAGTTGAATGAAAAACTCACTAGGCTTGCAATGCTACTTTGTTTACCGATTTGTTTTAAAGGTTAGTGTTAAACAAGTTAAAGAATTCACTCTCTTAGGTAGAACCAATATTAAGATTGGAAAGGGGAAATACCGTTTACTTATTTACTTATTATTACTTATTTACTTATTTACTTATTATTTATTTATTTATGTATTTATTTATTTATGTATTTATTTATTTTAGACAGAGTCTCGCTCTGTCGCCCAGGCTGGAGTGCAGTGGCCGGATCTCAGCTCACTGCAAACTCCGCCTCCTGGGTTTACGCCATTCTCCTGCCTCAGCCTCCCGAGTAGCTGGGACTACAGGCGCCCGCCACCTTGCCCGGCTAGTTTTTTGTATTTTTTAGTAGAGACGGGGTTTCACCGTGTTAGCCAGGATGGTCTCGATCTCCTGACCTCGTGATCCACCCGTCTCCGCCTCCCAAAGTCCTGGGATTACAGGCGTGAGCCACCGCGCCCAGCCTACTTATTTTATTTGACCAAAATAATTAAGTTTCCAAAATATCCTTAATTAGTAAGTAGAAAAATAAAATCCCTTAAAATTTCCAAGGATTAAAAAATTCCCAACTTTGATGACTAATTTCTTCTAAGTGAGCGCAATTCCTCTCAGTGCATTTAAACATTGCTTCCCTAAACACATCCACAGACACCTATGACTCTTCAAGGGAATCAATCTATTGCTATGATACAAACACCAGCAGAAAGCTGAAGTACCAGAACTGATGCCAAATGTATAAATGACTTTTGGATTAAACCAGTGTTGGCTTATATCTGACATAATTCTGTCTCTTAACCAAATAGAGTGGGAAAGGGTTCTAACTGGCCTCAAAATGGCATCCAAACTGCTCAGAAAGAATAGAAAGAATGAGGACATCTGTGAGTATTTATACTCATAAAAACATGGCAGTCCATTCTTAGATCAAGGAATCCCAGCTGCAAATGAATGAGGGTCCCTGAAATGATGTTGTCAACCCCTCTCAGCCACTGGCAGCACAGACACCCCTATAGTAGCACCCTGAATACTTATATATAACTGTAATTGATTACATTTAACTTTATATGATTTGTAGATCAATGATGACTGCATGTTTATGCAAAGTGTCTCTGTAAAGAAATGAGACTAATTTTCTTCTTGAATAACTTGTGAAGACAGACAGAAGAGCAATCACATTGCAGCAAGAATCTATGGCAGCGTGTTTCAACGAGCAGCAGCAGTATTTCCAAGTTCAGCCAGTCAACTGTCATATGCTAACAGCTGCAGTGAATATTGCTTTATGTCGGAACAAAAATGGGTGATCACTTAAAGTAAAAAATTAATGTGGAGTTCTATGTGATAAATCTTCAACATATACACCTGACATGCTAAAATAAGCCTCTGGGAATGAAAGGATGTTGAAAGCCACAATTCTAATGCCAACAAACTTTTTTAAAAGGTTGTAGAAGATGTTTATATTGCTACATGACATGACTATCTGATCAGTCTCTGAGATTCATTCATAAAAATGGTGAAAACATTAAAGATTTAGTTCATTTAATTAAGACACAAATGGTGGCTACAGACTTATACTAAAGGAAGGAACAAATAACAGCGTGAGTGCAGGGCTGATAAGGACATGAATGTCCATTCAGTCCAGCCTTCTCTATTTACAGATAAGGAATCTAAGACCGAAATCAAATGACTCCTGAATGGTAAAATTAAAATTGACTTGTTCTGAAAGTAACTATGTTGCTAGAAAAATTTCTACAAAACTTATGCTGTGCATTTTAGGTGACAAAAGAAAACATTCAGATGGATCATTTTCTTTCATCTTCCAAAAAAAGTAGCTTAAAAATCACTTTTTAAACATTTTTAATATTTCTTGTAACATAATCTAGATGCAAAATGCTTAATGTACTTACTGGAAAACTCCAACATCCCCAGGATCCAAATCAAATTATAATTTGATTTGAACACCAAGATTTCTTTTTTGCTATCTGGTTTTGTTGAAGTAGCAAATCTTGATTTCTGTGTATGCTGCATATTGTATTAATAGCCCAAATCAGTTTTAATATATCTCAAATACTCAAGGAATCTTATATGACACAAATACATTGACTAAGATTAATGCTGGTCTTCTTTATTACAGCAACTCTTTGACTGTAAACATTGTTTTTTTTTTTTTTTTTTTTTTTTTTTTAAACCTGATGTTTAGCTTTCTGATTGTAGATCTCACTCATCAGACATGGCTACAAATGATTTTTGGTTATTTCCAAAATTCTGGCAAATGACATGCATTATCCTCCTTTGATAATACTAAAAAATGCAATATAGGCTCTAAAATGCTCTTGAGAAATGGCCTTGTTATTAGATAAGTTTATATTTTCTGTGCAAGGAATCTATTTTGAAATGAAAAGCATTCATTTTTGAGATTAAAAATGTTAGTTTTAGAAGTCAGTAACATAACATATATTTTATAATTAAACATCTTTATTATATTAGCCCCCTTTTTACAGTTTAATTATGAACTCTGAAGAAGCACTGTATTTCCTCTTACGGCTCTCCATGGTCCCTGGCAAAATGAGATGTTCTGTATACAGCCTGCATTCAGTAAGAGTTGTTACAATGATCTTGAACTCCTCTAGGTTAAGTTCTGTTCCCCAAATCTGGAACTGCATGAAATTAGTATCAGTAGTGGGAAAGTCTTGGCTTAAATACCACTGACCCAAGCAAGCCTTTTCCATAATGGAGGAAGTGAGGATAATAATGGAGGAAGTGAGGATAATATATCTGAATTGCACAGTTAGAAGATAATGGTTTGACTTTCATATATGTACAGAAAATTCATTTTAGACAAGCAGTTTTACATTTTCCCACTTTCTAGAAAAAAAGAGACACATCAATATGAGTACCATTGACAGTGGTTGCCATATATGAGTACTTTTATGCTGAAGATTGCTTTTGTACTCCTTAACCATATTCTTGAACACTAAAAATACTGCACTAAAAAAGAAATTAAAAAGTAATACCATTACAATAGCCACACATAAAATTAAATACCTAGAAATTAACTTAGCCAAAGAAGTGGAAGATCTCTATAACGAAAACTATAAAACACCGATGAAAGAAATTGAAGAGAACACCTAAAAATAAAAAATACTCCATGTTCATGAATTGGAAGAATCAATATTGTTAAAATGTCCATACTACCCAAAGCAATCTACAGATTCAATGCAATCCCTATCAAAATACTAAGGACATTCTTCAGAAATAGAAAAAAAAATTCCTAAAATTTATGTGGAACCACAAAAGACCCAGGATAGCCAAAGTTATCCTAAGCAAAAAGAACGAAACTGGAGGAATCACAGTACCTGATTTCAAATTATACTACAGAGCTATAGTAATCAAAACAGCATGGTACTGGCATATAAATAGACCCATAGACCAATGGAACAGGATAGAGAACCCAGAAACAAACCCATACACTGACAATAAACTCATTTTTGATAAAGGTGCCCAGGACATATACCAGGGCAAAGACTGTCTCTTCAATAAATGGTGCTGGGAAAACTGAATATCCATATGCAGAAGAATGAAACTAGACCCCTATCTCTTGCCATATACAAAAATCAAATCAAAATGGATTAAAGACTTAAATATAAGACCTCACACTATGAAACTAATACAAGAAATCATTGGTGAAAATCTCCAGGACACTGGTCTGGTCAAAGATTTCTTGAGGAATACTCCACAAGCACAGGCAACCAAAGCAAAAATGGACAAATGGGATCCCATCAAGTTAAAAAGCTTCTGCACAGCAAAGGATACAATCAAGAAAGTGAATAGATAACTCACAGAATGGGAGAAAATATTTTCAAACTACCCATTTGACAAGGGATTAATATCCAGAATACATAAGGAGCTCAAAAAAACTCTATAGGAAAAAATCTAATAATCTGATCCAAAAATGGGCAAAAGATTTGAGTAGACATTTCTAAAAAAAAGAAAAAAAAAAAAAAAAGACATACAAATGGCAAACAGGCACATAAAAAGTGCTCAACATCAATGAGAAATGCAAATCAAAACTACAATGAGGTATCATCTCACCCCAGTTAAAATGGCTTATATTCAAAAGACAAGCAATAATAAATGCTGGTGAGGATGTGGAGGAAAGGGAACCCTCGAACACTGTTGGTGGGAATATAAATGAGTACAGCCACTATGGAGAATAGTTTGGAGTTTCCTCAGAAACCTAAACACTGAGCTACCATATGACCCAGTAATCCCACTGCTGGGTATATACCCCAAAGAAAATAAATCAGTATATCGGAGAGATACCTATATTTTCATGTTTGTTGAAGCACTGTTTACAATACCTAATATCAGGAAGCATCCTGAGTGTCCATCAGCAGATGAGTAAAGAAAATGTGGTACATATACACAATGGAGTACTATTCAGCCATAAAAAGAAATAGATCCTGTCATTTGCAACAACATGGATGGAACTGGAGATCATGATGTTAAGTGAAATTAGCCAGGCACAAAAAGACAAATATATGTTCTCACTTATTTGTGCGATCTAGAAATTAAAACTGTTGAACTCATGGACATAGAGAGTAGAAAGATGGTTAACCAGAGGCTGGGAAGGGTGGTGAGGGGCTGGGGGGAAGGTGGGGATGGTTAAGAGGTAACAAAATAGTAGTTAGAATGAATAAGACCTATTATTTGATAGCACAACAGAGTGACTACAGTCAATCATAAATTAATTGTACATCTTAAAATGACTTAAAGAGTGTAATTGGATTGTTTGTAACTCAAAGGATAAATACTTGAGGGAATGGATACCTACTCCATTCTCCATGATATGCTTATTTTACACTGCATGCCTGTATCAAGACACCTCATGTACCCCATAAAATATATACACCTACTATGTACCCACAAATGTTAATGTTGTACTAATGAGAATGAAATGAAATAAAATGAAAATATTGTACTAATGAGAGCAAAACAGTTACAACTATGAGTAGGAGCGTGTGTGTGTGTGGAGTTTTCCCATTCAATGTACGCCTGTGACATGATAAACATTGTATTAAGTCCAACAAATTCCTCTACTCCTGGACAGGGCCTGCCTCCCATGAACTCTGCACTTCCCAGTGAATGCATGTTTAAATCATGGCTGCAGCAAAGGAAAGCAGGATTGGCTTTCTGAATGTCAGAATCAACACTGATAACAGTGTTAATATTTAAGCAAATGCATTGACTGTTATGTTTCTTTGTCAAAGTGAAATCGGTCATACTCCTTGTAAAATCATATGAAACAAGCATCACATTCCAATTCTGTTGTAGTCTGACAGTTTACTGCTCTAGGGCAGTAAGGCAAAAATAAATGCAGTCACCCACAAATTGCTTCCAATTGTATGAGAACTCCTTAAGTATACAGTAAGTAGCTCTAAAAGCAGAAATCTGGATTCCAGACAAATTCCAACATGCTTCAGATTGCTTCTAACATATTTCTTTTCGGAAATGCTTAAGTGCAGACTGCTGAAATCTCTAGTTAGCATAGCTTTCTGTGTTCATTCCTGCCTTAACTGAGCCACCATGAGGTCAGATTCCATAAGTATGCTATAGGAGGACCCTCTATGGTGTCATCCTCAGTTCCAGAATATGTAAATATAATACAATTTCAGGGAAATATGACATAATTAGAGGCTATTATTATGCAGCCCTCCATGAGCCCTAATTTGCATGTTTCCAGTAAAAGTACATAGCTCACAGTGAGTAGACACAAACTGTCAGTTTTTCAATACTATAATTATTACTTACAAGCTTTGAAAAATATCTCTATAAATTCCAGAAAAGGGTTTATAGGAGATTACTGCAAATGACGATGGAATAATTAACAGTTCTTTCTGCTTTCCAAAAATTTCCATTGTGGCAATATGTATATTGAAAATTTCGTAAGTATATAAAACATGGATAAAAATTCATATTATTAGGTTTAAACTTCAAAAGTTAGAAAAATACCTAAGGGAGACTGAGAACTAGTATCACAGTGAAAGCTGATTGCATTATTTGAGAGCTGGTGTTTCTCTGTTGTTTTTGATAAAGACAATAGTTTATTTTTAAAGGCAGAGGTGACACGAGTAAGATTTTGCACTTGTCAGAGGAACATACCAAGATTATAAATTCGGACTTCAAGAATAAGATGCTTATATCTTCCATTTTACCATAGAGATAATGAGGAATAATACTGACATATACATGTGCACAAAGATTCTCTGCTCTACAAATATATTCAATTTTATCAAAGAATTAAAAGCATTGGCTTTCTGAATGTCAGAATCAACACTGATAACAGTGTTAATATTTAAGCAAATGCTTAATATTATTAGCCAGGGATGTAATATCAGCCAGGGATGCACCTGTTTTCAAGGTTCTGATAGAATGCTACGATGAGATATAATCAATTGATATTCAATATGTAACGAGAGTTTCTATTACTAGTTATTACTACCATATTACCAGATTTTTATATAATTATTTATGTACCATCTTCTATTTATTATATACATTTGTATTTCCTGTAAGTCAGTTCAGATCTCTTCTGAAAAAAGAAGAATATTTCTACAAGTATTATCCTTCAATCCAATAAAAAGAGTAAACAAAAGTCCTAGGAAGAAGAAAGCTAGCATCTTACCAGCAGAAACTCAACTCTTTTGCACCCAGTACAAGAACAGGCCTCAATCGTGTGATTAGTGTCATCTGGTTTGATCCATTATTTTTATGGGGGTTAGTAATTTCATGTCTTTCGGGATATAAATTCCTGAAAAGTAAACATTTTCTCCAAACCCCTAGAGAGCTATGAGCCTTTGGCGTGCATTAACTATAACCATCACTGACCGAACCCTATTTTGTGGTTGCAATAATTCTTTGGGATCCCTGTTGTAAACTCTTAGTGAATCTCTGTCATCCACTCCTTCACCAAGTGTTTGCTGAGGCTTACTATGTACCAGGAACTGTTCAAGGTGCTGAGGATACAAGAAAGCAACCAAATAGAGACACTTTCATTGCTTATGTTTTACTAGGGAGACAGATGGGGGGAAATAAATAAACTATATAACGTGTTAAATGGGTGAAAGATAAATGGCAACAAAAAGAAAAAAAAAAAAAAGAGCAGGGAAAGAGGGTAGGAAGTATTGTAGAGCAAAGGAGAGTTGCAATTCCAACTCAGCAACCAAAGAAGCCCTCACGAGAAAATAACATTTAAGAAAACACCTGAAGGGTCTCAACACGAGAGCTTTCCAAGAAGAAGAAATGGCCAGTGGAAAGGCCCTGAGATGGGACAAGTCTGGTGTGTTCCAGGAGCAGAAAGGAGGTGTGTCGCTGGAACCATGATGTGGTTATCTGCCCAGCAGCAGCTGCACCCAGAACTCTGTCAGCAACGCAACTTCTCAGATCTACTTTGTCATAATCTAGGGCCGGGTGTGGAGTCCTGCCATCCATAGTGTTTTGTTTATTTGTTAGTTCGTTTTGAGATGGAGTCTTGCAATGTCACCCAGGCTGCAGTGTAGTGGCCCGATCTCAGCTCACTGCAACCTTTGCCTCCCGGGTTCAAGCTATTCTCTTGCCTCAGCCTCTGAAGTAGCTGGGACTACATGCATGCGCCACCATGCCTGGCTAATTTTTGTATGTTTAGTGGAGATGGGGTTTCACCAGGTTGGCCAAGCTGGTCTCAAACTCCTGGCCTCTAGTGATCCACCACCTTGGCCTCCCAAAGTGCTGGGATTACAGGCGTGAGCCACTGTGCCGGGTCCAGCCATCTGTGTTTGAACAGCTGCCTTCCTTCTCCCATTATCCTGAGCCTCATCAAACTGTGAGAAGCCTGGTCTAAAGCAATGTGTGCAAGGGAGAGAGGTCACAGGAGAGGAAGAGAGAGAAGCAACGGATGCTTGCCTTTTTACTCTGAGGAAGAGAAGTCAGGAGACATGTGGCACTGGAACAAAAATAGATGACTATATAACGATACAAAAAAATACATTAAATAATTAATTGAAAAAAAGAGTTACTAGGATAAACTGATAACATAATAACCCAGATTGGGAATATGGAGCCAACTAAGTGAAATACATTATTTTCAGGAAATTTTGTCCTATATTTGCATTCATCTAAAAAGATGCACATTTTCAATGACCTCACCTGTGATTTAAAGCAGATTTCATATGCTATTTATGCATGTTGATATTTTGAGTCAAGCAATGGTTTTGCTTAAGACAATACCTACCTCTCAATATGTTCAAATGTAAATTCTAACCAGGTAGAGACTGTGTTTTCTAGAAGTTCTGTAAAACACATAATTATATGTCTCCTACAGGAAAGTTCCCACATGTGCCAATAACCTTGATGTATTTTATTTTATATCATATAATAAACCAGTTTCTGGCTCATGAGGGGTGTGATATGCATTCAGCAGATAAGGAATAAGAAAGAGGAAAGAAAATAATAAATTTATCAGAAGTCTGAATGACAACAATTTGTACAGTGATGAAAATAAGCGGGTTTTATTTAAGAAAAATCTAATTTCATTGCTTTTTATGTATATATACATGTAGAACCACACACATGTGTGCACAGACACACTACTTTAGTAATAGAACAGAATCGCTATTCTATTTTTGGAGGTTACAATTTTCTTTACACTAATCTCGCCAAATGAATACCAAGATGCCCTCTTAACTCTTTTCTACCCTTTATCTTCAGAGTCAATATATCCTTTGAATGCAACTCAAGGTTCCTCTGGCTTTTTTGCCATTCACATCTGTCATACACTCTAACCCGGTCATATTCCATCAAATGGTTTGATATAAACTGCTTGAAATGATTCATATTCCTTTATTCATTCAACCTATGTTTACTGAAAACTTAAAATATGACATCATCCCCAAAAAGAGTCCTCCACGCATTTATAGAATGGGTTCTCTCCCAACAAATTATTCACTAACAGGCTGGGTGCAGCGGCTCGTGCCTGTAATCCCAGCACTTTGGGAGGCCAAGGCAGGTGGATCACAAGGTCAGGAGTTCAAGACCAGCTTTGCCAACATGGTGAAACCCCATCTCTACTAAAAATACAAAAATTAGCCAGGTGTGGTGTTGGGCACCTGTAATCCCAGCTACTTGGGAGGCTGAGGCAGGAGAATTACTTGAAACCAGGAGGTGAAGGTTGCAGTGAGCCGAGATCGCACCACTGTACTTCAGCCTGGGCAACAAGCAAGACTCTGTCTCAAAAAACAAAAAAACAAAAATATTCAGTAACAGACAACATTTCCTATCAAAAACTGGGTAGCCAAAGAAAGTTACAATATAGAAGCCAAAGAAATACATCTCAAGATGTCAGCAAGTAGAGGTTATTAGCATGAAAATATCATTAAATGTCATTAACCAAAATGCAACTTAGAGAGAAGGCCCTTAGCCTTTAAATCAACAAGAGTCAATAAATGGAGAGTACCTTAGTAGGCATTCATTTACTTAATTGTACTGCCAGATCAAATTACTGATTATCAGGGCCATTCAGGTTGGTTCAACCCATATATAGGGTTGGTTCTATCCCTGGCTGAATGCTTCAGAAGTGAAATTTATAATAATGACCCAATGGCTGTTTGTATTAACTCTGGAATTTGCTTTTTTAGGGAATTACTGTCCATCAATGCAATGAACTTCAACAATATCAGCTGTCAACTTCCCCTTCCTTTCTTTCTCTTTTTCTCTCCCTTTTCCATACCTCCCTTTTTTCTCCCCAAGTGAAACTGTGGCCACACCGTCAAACCAGAAGAGGAACCAAAGAGGTGAAGAAGAACAATTAGTCTTTCTTTATTCTTTTCCCAAGGAAGTTTTCTCCATTGGATTGGCCTTATGAATAATAATGATGATAAAAATCACTTATGTAATACTTACTACCCATGTACTGCTCTAAGTATTTATATACAATAAGTCATTCAAACATTACAACCACCATATGGGGTGGGCATTATTACTATTTCCTTGGCACAGGTGAGGAAACTAAGGCACACAGAGTTTAAGTAACTTGCCCAAGGTCAGATAACTAGTTAGAGGTAGAATCTGATTCTAATCCCAATGACCTGTGCTCCTGAACAGTGAATGTGCCACAGTCTGTCCCTTCCACCACACACATACCGAGACTGGTCTCCTTGAGTAAGTGACATCTTTTCCCCCATTACATGGTGGACTCCATTTCAAAGGCTCTTCGCAACCAGACTTGATAATTGGGATAAATCTGCAATTTTTGAACACTTCCCATGGTGACAATATAATACTCTTAAGTAATTACATATTGTATTCAACAGAGTTGGTGAGAAACTTTGGCTTGATGAGTGAGGTGTTATAAGATAAAACACTATTGCCCTCTAGATGAGAAGAACAACTTGTCTATGGTGACTAAGCCAGAAGGGGCAGAATTGTTCCCACCAACATGTAGGGAGAGATATATTTTCCAGAATCCAAGCATGATTCCTTTGATGTGTGTCTTCTCGGAAAAACAATTACTTTTGTAAACTTAATAGCTATTTGAAAATGATAGAAAATGGTATTAAAATTAATGGAAAATACTAAAGACAACCAATGCAGCAGCTACAGTAATTCAAGAAGGAATAGAACAGAGTTCCTACCTTCAAATGGCTGATAAATAAAAATAATAAAACAGGTTTATCAGCCTAGGGAAGATGGTGAAACCCCATATCTTCTAAAAAAAAAAAAAAAAAAAAAATTAGCCGGGCATGGTAGTGTGTGCCTGTGGTCCTAGCAACACGGGAAGCTGAGGTGGAAGGATTGCTTGAGCCAGGGAGGCAGAGGTTGCAGTGAACTGAGATTGTGCCACTGCACTCCAGCCTCAGTGACAGAGTGCGACCCCCTTCTCAAAAAACAAAAAGACACGTTTAAAAAAAACATGGCATGGCAAAATTACTACAAGAATGGTATAAGTCAAAATTTAGAAGAGATCATATTCAATTGAGTGAAGTGAAAAGAGAGTTTGCCCCCATCTTCACCAACCCCATTTAATTCAGCATCAATCTTGTTGCCTTCATGCCCTGAACAACATCCTGCCCCTCCATTTGCAGCGCCAGTCCCTCAGGGCCTAGACCACTCACTTCAGCCTCACAGAACTTCCAGCCATGTTTTTCACTGTTGTCCTAGCAATCCCAGCGGGAGCATTTCCCAAAAAAGATAGATAAGGTGGGGCGGAGCAAGATGGCCGAATAGGAACAGCTCCAGTCTCCAACTCCCAGCGCGAGCAACACAGAAGACCGGTGATTTCTGCATTTTCAATTGAGGTACTGGGTTCATCTCAGTACTGGTGCTGGTCAGATCGGTGCTGGTCAGCTGCTGCAGCCAGACCAGTGAGAGCTGAAGCAGGGCGAGGCATTGCCTCACCTGGGAAGCGCAAGGGGGAAGGGAATCCCTTTTCCTAGCCAGGGTAACTGAGACACACAACACCTGGAAAATCGGGTAACTCCTACCCCAATACTGCACTTTAAGCAAACAGGCACACCAGGAGATCATATCCCACACCTGGCCGGGAGGGTCCCACACCCACGGAGCCTCCCTCATTGCTAGCACAGCAGTCTGTGATCTACTGGCAAGGCAGCAGAAAGGCTGGGGGAGGGGCGCCCGCCATTGCTGAGGCTTAAGTAGGTAAACAAAGATGCTGGGAAGCTCGAACTGGGTGGAGCTCACAGCAGCTCAAGGAAACCTGCCTGTCTCTGTAGACTCCACCTCTGGGGACAGGGCACAGATAACAACAAAAGCAGCCGAAACCTCTGCAGACGCAAACGACTCTGTCTGACAGCTTTGAAGAGAGCAGTGGATCTCCCAATACGGAGGCTGAGATCTGAGAAGGGACAGACTGCCTACTCAAGTGGGTCCCTGACCCCTGAGTAGCCTAACTGGGAGACATCCCCCACTAGGGGCAGTATGACACCCCACACCTCACAGGGTGGAGTACACCCCTGAGAGGAAGCTTCCAAAGCAAGAATCAGACAGGTACACTCGCTGTTCAGAAATATTCTATCTTCTTCAGCCTCTGCTGCTGATACCCAGGCAAACAGGGTCTGGAGTGGACCTCAAGCAATCTCCAACAGACCTACAGCTGAGGGTCCTGACTGTTAGAAGGAAAACTATCAAACAGGAAGGACACCTACACCAAAACCCCATCAGTACATCACCATCATCAAAGACCAGAGGCAGATAAAACCACAAAGATGGGGAAAAAGCAGGGCAGAAAAGCTGGAAATTCAAAAAATAAGAGCGCATCTCCCCCGGCAAAGGAGCGCAGCTCATCGCCAGCAACGGATCAAAGCTTGACGGAGAATGACTTTGACGAGATGAGAGAAGAAGGCTTCAGTCCATCAAATTTCTCAGAGCTAAAGGAGGAATTACGTACCCAGCGCAAAGAAACTAAAAATCTTGAAAAAAAAGTGGAAGAATTGATGGCTAAAGTAATTAATGCAGAGAAGGTCATAAATGAAATGAAAGAGATGAAAACCATGACACGAGAAATACGTGACAAATGCACAAGCTTCAGTAACCGACTCGATCAACTGGAAGAAAGAGTATCTGCGATTGAGGATCAAATGAATGAAATGAAGCGAGAAGAGAAACCAAAAGAAAAAAGAAGAAAAAGAAATGAACAAAGCCTGCAAGAACTATGGGATTATGTAAAAAGACCAAATCTACGTCTGATTGGGGTGCCTGAAAGTGAGAGGGAAAATGGAACCAAGCTGGAAAACACTCTTCAGGATATCATCCAGGAGAACTTCCCCAACCTAGTAGGGCAGGCCAACATTCAAATCCAGGAAATACAGAGAACGCCACAAAGATACTCCTCGAGAAGAGCAACTCCAAGACACATAATTGCCAGATTCACCAAAGTTGAAATGAAGGAAAAAATCTTAAGGGCAGCCAGAGATAAAGGTCGGGTTACCCACAAAGGGAAGCCCATCAGACTAACAGCAGATCTCTCGGCAGAAACTCTCCAAGCCAGAAGAGAGTGGGGGCCAATATTCAACATTCTTAAAGAAAAGAATTTTCAACCCAGAATTTCATATCCAGCCAAACTAAGTTTCATAAGTGAAGGAGAAATAAAATCCTTTACAGATAAGCAAATGCTTAGAGATTTTGTCACCACTAGGCCTGCCTTACAAGAGACCCTGAAGGAAGCACTAAACATGGAAAGGAACAACCGGTACCAGCCATTGCAAAAACATGCCAAAATGGAAAGACCATCGAGGCTAGGAAGAAACTGCATCAACTAACGAGCAAAATAACCAGTTAATATCATAATGGCAGGATCAAGTTCACACATAACAATCTTAACCTTAAATGTAAATGGACTAAATGCTCCAATTAAAAGACACAGACTGGCAAACTGGATAAAGAGTCAAGACCCATCAGTCTGCTGTATTCAGGAGACCCATCTCACATGCAGAGACATACATAGGCTCAAAATAAAGGGATGGAGGAAGATTTACCAAGCAAATGGAGAACAAAAAAAAGCGGGGGTTGCAATACTAGTCTCTGATAAAACAGACTTTAAACCATCAAAGATCAAAAGAGACAAAGAAGGCCATTACATAATGGTAAAGGGATCAATTCAACAGGAAGAGCTAACTATCCTAAATATATATGCACCCAATACAGGAGCACCCAGATTCATCAAGCAAGTCCTTAGAGACTTACAAAGAGACTTAGACTCCCATACAATAATAATGGGAGACTTCAACACTCCACTGTCAACATTAGACAGATCAACGAGACAGAAAGTTAACAAGGATATCCAGGAATTGAACTCATCTCTGCAGCAAGCAGACCTAATAGACATCTATAGAACTCTCCACCCCAAATCAACAGAATATACATTCTTCTCAGCACCACATCGTACTTACTCCAAAATTGACCACGTAATTGGAAGTAAAGCACTCCTCAGCAAATGTACAAGAACAGGAATTATAATAAGCTGTCTCTCAGACCACAGTATAATCAAACTAGAACTCAGGACTAAGAAACTCAATCAAAACCGCTCAACTACATGGAAACTGAACAACCTGCTCCTGAATGACTACTGGGTACATAACGAAATGAAGGCAGAAATAAAGATGTTCTTTGAAACCAATGAGAACAAAGATACAACATACCAGAATCTCTGGGACACATTTAAAGCAGTGTGTAGAGGGAAATTTATAGCACTAAATGCCCACAAGAGAAAGCTGGAAAGATCTCAAATTGACACTCTAACATCACAATTAAAAGAACTAGAGAAGCAAGAGCAAACACATTCGAAAGCTAGCAGAAGGCAAGAAATAACTAAGATCAGAGCAGAACTGAAGGAGATAGAGACACAAAAAACTCTCCAAAAAATCAATGAATCCAGAAGTTGGTTTTTTGAAAAGATCAACAAAATTGACAGACCAATAGCAAGACTAATAAAGAAGAAAAGAGAGAGGAATCAAATCGACGCAATTAAAAATGATAAAGGGGATATCACCACCGACCCCACAGAAATACAAACTACCATCAGAGAATACTATAAACACCTCTACGCAAATAAACTGGAAAATCTAGAAGAAATGGATAATTTCCTGGACACTTACACTCTTCCAAGACTAAACCAGGAAGAAGTTGAATCCCTGAATAGACCAATAGCAGGCTCTGAAATTGAGGCAATAATTAATAGCCTACCAACCAAAAAAAGTCCAGGACCAGATGGATTCACAGCTGAATTCTACCAGAGGTAAAAGGAGGAGTTGGTACCATTCCTTCTGAAACTATTCCAATCAATAGAAAAAGAGGGAATCCTCCCTAACTCATTTTATGAGGCCAACATCATCCTGATACCAAAGCCTGGCAGAGACACAACAAAAAAAGAGAATTTTAGACCAATATCCCTGATGAACATCGATGCAAAAATCCTCAATAAAATACTGGCAAACCGCATTCAGCAACACATCAAAAAGCTTATCCACCATGATCAAGTGGGCTTCATCCCTGGGATGCAAGGCTGGTTCAACATTCGCAAATCAATAAACATAATCCAGCATATAAACAGAACCAAAGACAAGAACCACATGATTATCTCAATTGATGCAGAAAAGGCTTTTGACAAAATTCAACAGCCCTTCATGCTAAAAACGCTCAATAAATTCGGTATTGATGGAACGTACCTCAAAATCATAAGAGCTATTTATGACAAACCCACAGCCAATATCATACTGAATGGGCAAAAACTGGAAAAATTCCCTTTGAAAACAGGCACAAGACAGGGATGCCCTCTCTCACCACTCCTATTCAACATAGTGGTGGAAGTTCTGGCTAGGGCAATCAGGCAAGAGAAAGAAATCAAGGGTATTCAGTTAGGAAAAGAAGAAGTCAAATTGTCCCTGTTTGCAGATGACATGATTGTATATTTAGAAAACCCCATTGTCTCAGCCCAAAATCTCCTTAAGCTGATAAGCAACTTCAGCAAAGTCTCAGGATACAAAATTAATGTGCAAAAATCACAAGCATTCTTATACACCAGTAACAGACAAACAGAGAGCCAAATCAGGAATGAACTTCCATTCACAATTGCTTCAAAGAGAATAAAATACCTAGGAATCCAACTTACAAGGGATGTAAAGGACCTCTTCAAGGAGAACTACAAACCACTGCTCAGTGAAATAAAAGAGGACACAAACAAATGGAAGAACATACCATGCTCATGGATAGGAAGAATCAATATCGTGAAAATGGCCATACTGCCCAAGGTAATTTATAGATTCAATGCCATCCCCATCAAGCTACCAATGAGTTTCTTCACAGAATTGGAAAAAACTGCTTAAAAGTTCATATGGAACCAAAAAGAGCCCGCATCTCCAAGACAATCCTAAGTCAAAAGAACAAAACTGGAGGCATCACGCTACCTGACTTCAAACTATACTACAAGGCTACAGTAACCAAAACAGCATGGTACTGGTACCAAAACAGAGATATAGACCAATGGAACAGAACAGAGTCCTCAGAAATAATTCCACACATCTACAGCCATCTGATCTTTGACAAACCTGAGAGAAACAAGAAATGGGGAAAGGATTCCCTATTTAATAAATGGTGCTGGGAAAATTGGCTAGCCATAAGTAGAAAGCTGAAACTGGATCCTTTCCTTACTCCTTATACGAAAATTAATTCAAGATGGATTAGAGACTTAAATGTTAGACCTAATACCATAAAAATCCTAGAGGAAAACCTAGGTAGTACCATTCAGGACATAGGCATGGGCAAAGACTTCATGTCTAAAACACCAAAAGCAATGGCAGCAAAAGCCAAAATTGACAAATGGGATCTCATTAAACTAAAGAGCTTCTGCACAGCAAAAGAAACTACCATCAGAGTGAACAGGCAACCTACAGAATGGGAGAAAATTTTTGCAATCTACTCATCTGACAAAGGGCTAATATCCAGAACCTACAAAGAATTCAAACAAATTTACAAGAAAAAAACAAACAACCCCATCAAAAAGTGGGCAAAGGATATGAACAGACATTTCTCAAAAGAAGACATTCATACAGCCAACAGACACATGGAAAAAATGCTCATCATCACTGGCCATCAGAGAAATGCAAATCAAAACCACAATGAGATACCATCTCACACCAGTTAGAATGGCGATCATTAAAAAGTCAGGAAACAACAGGTGCTGGAGAGGATGTGGAGAAATAGGAACACTTTTACACTGTTGGTGGGATTGTAAACTAGTTCAACCATTATGGAAAACAGTATGGCGATTCCTCAAGGATCTAGAACTAGATGTACCATATGACCCAGCCATCCCATTACTGGGTATATACCCAAAGGATTATAAATTATGCTGCTATAAAGACACATGCACACGTATATTTATTGCAGCACTATTCACAATAGCAAAGACTTGGAATCAACCCAAATGTCCATCAGTGACAGATTGGATTAAGAAAATGTGGCACATATACACCATGGAATACTATGCAGCCATCAAAAAGGATGAGTTTGTGTCCTTTGTAGGGACATGGATGCAGCTGGAAACCATCATTCTTAGCAAACTATCACAAGAACAGAAAACCAAACACCGCATGTTCTCACTCATAGGTGGGAACTGAACAATGAGATCACTCGGACTCAGGAAGGGGAACATCACACACCGGGGCCTGTCATGGGGAGTGGGGGGAGAGGGATTGCATTGGGAGTTATACCTGATGTAAATGACGAGTTGATGGGTGCAGCACACCAACATGGCACAAGTATACATATGTAACAAACCTGCACGTTATGCACATGTACCCTACAACTTAAAGTATAATAATAATAAATAAATTAAAAAAAAAAAAGATAGATAAGGTAACACCTCTTTTTCCTCATATTCAAATGTTGTAAGACAATGCTCACATGTGCCACAGGGATTCTTTTCTTCCCGCAGACATCCCTGACCCATTCAACTACTTCCTAATTTCCAGACTTGATGTCATCTTCAGTGTCAGCATCCCTCTAAAACATTGGTACCCAGAGAAGAGCAGGCCTTTCTTCTGACATGATATTTAACAGGCTGTGACTGTTACTGAACATGGTCCTTATGGGTAGATTGAGGGGGTGTGTTACTTGAACCTTTGAAATTCTGATAGAGTCACATGTGTTGCAGCCCATGACCTAGTCTCAACCCCATCATAAAGAAAATGAACCTATTTTTGGATGCCTTATTTTTGGCAAATCCAGGCTGCTGTCTAGTGACCCCTGCTTTACATTCTAGATGTAAATGTACATTAGATGTAAATGTACATTAGTAAAATGTACTAGTCCTTGATTCCAGGCTACCACTATGCACACTGAGTACCAACCCATAGTTTTTGAAATCCACCTCCGCCTACTTTTGGTTCATCAGACGTCTTCTAAGATCTTCCATGATAGTTTCTTGAAGACATCGGACTGACTATGAAGACATATCTGTAAGCCTTTTCAGTATCCTTTGACCTCATTTAACTAAATTCGTGTGCTCTCTCACACTGCTTTCTCATCTTGGACTTCCACTTTAACTCTAATTATTTTGGTATTTCTAGTCTACAGATTATTCTCCTTGACTAAGTATCTGAAAGTGAAATGGAAAGTAAGTACCATAAAATCTGTAAACTTGAACCACTAAGGCCTTAGAAATAATCCAGCATGGGTGTGTGCAATCAACACACCACAGAGGAAGTCCCAGGTCAAGGAAGTCCCAGGTCACTTCACCTACACTGTTTTACTCATTCACAGCCATCCCTGAATACAGAACACCAAGGCCTCAGGGAGTCTGAGCAGCCTAGGAGACAGCTTCAAATTTTTCACTCCACTCAAAAGAGGAGGAAGGGAGGGAGGCAATCATGAAAGACACAGTTCTAAACATTTATTCTGTGCCCAGCACTGAGGATCCAGAGGAGTCACCTTCTTTGTCTGATCCCTTCGAGGGTCTCTGTCTTCAAATTACTCATCATCACAACCATCCAGTGAAATAGGGACAGAAATAGTAATTTTTACAGGCGAATTGAAGCTCAGAAAAAGAAAGTAACTTGCTGGCTGGATATGGCGTGTCATGCCTGTAATCCCAGCACTCTGGGAGGCCGAAGTGGGCAGATGACTTGAGGCCAGGAGTTTGAACCCAGCCTGGCCAACATAATGAAACCCCGTCTCTACTAAAAATACCAAAATTAGCCGGGTGTGGTGGCGCATGCCTGTAATAAGCCTGTGAGGTGGAGGCTGCGGTAAGCCTTGTTCCCATCACCATACTCCAGCCTAGGTGATAGAGGGAAATCCTGGAAAGAAAAGAAAAGAAAAGAAAAGAAAAGAAAAGAAAAGAAAAGAAAAGAAAAGAAAAGAAAAGAAAAGAAAAGAAAAGAAAAGAAAAGAAGGAAAGAGGGAAAGAGGGAAAGAGGGAAAGAAAGAAAAAGAAAGAGAAAGAGTAAGAAAGAGTAAGAAAGAGAAAGAAAGAGAAAGAAAGAGAAAGAGAGAAAGAAAGAGAGAAAGAAAGAGAGAAAGAGAGAGGAAGGAAGGAAGGAAGGAAGGAAGGAAGGAAGGAAGGAAGGAAGGAAGGAAGGAAGGAAGGAGGGAGGGAGGGAGGGAGGGAGGGAGGGAGGGAGGGAGGGAGGGAGGGAAGGAAGGAAGGAAGGAAGGAAGGAAGGAAGGAAGGAAGGAAGGAAGGAAGGAAAGAAGGAAAGAAGGAAAGAAGGAAAGAAGGAAAGAAGGAAAGAAGGAAAGAAGGAAAGAAGGAAAGAAGGAAAGAAAGAAAGAAACTTTCCCAGAGGCACACAGCTAGTACAGGAGCTTTTCACAATGCCTGGCCTACTCTCCTAAATCACTAGTGAGACACAAGGTGGGTGTAATTAACATGTAATGCACTTGGACAGTGTGCACTTTGTAAAAACACTGTTTGTGAGAATGGCACTCTCCTGGTTTACCCACTCTGCATGGACAGCAGTTCTCAGGAGCGGATTTGTCTGATGCAGACATCTATCCCCTCTGGAAGACAGACTGCTGAAGAGCAAAGATCGGGCCCATATTATCATCTGTTAACCTACCTCATCAAGTTGTTGTAAAGATTGAGACAATTCATCTAAAGCACTCTGTAAATATCAGATATCATTATCAAGAACTCTGATAATAGTTTTTCCAGTACGGATATTTTTTCTTTTTCTCCATTAAATTTATTTTACTATGGAAATTTTCAAACATATAGAAAAGTATTATAGAAAGAATGGCAGACTAAATCTTCACATACCCATCTCCCAGCTTCAATATTTCACATATTTCATCTGTAGTCACACACACACGCGCACACAGTTATTTTGATCAAATTCTAGGCATAATTTCACTTGTAAATATTTGTGTATATCTCTCTAAAATAGAGGAATTTTGTTTTTAAAAATCGCAAGAATACTATTATCACACTTAAAAATTTTAATTGTAACTGCTTGATATTATCAAATATACAATTGATGCCTCTATTTCTCTACCATCTTATAATTGTTTTTGTTACAGTTTAGTTACAGTAGGATCCAAGTAAGCCTCACACCCAGTGATTGTTGGGTCTCTTTTATTTATTTTACTTACTTATTTATTTATTGTGAGACAGAGTCTCACTCTGTTGCCCAGGCTGGAGTGCAGTGGTGCCATCTCAGCTCACAGAAACCTCCTCTTTCCAGGTTCAAGTGATTCTCCTGCCTCAGCCTCCCAAGTAGCAGGGATTACAGGCACATGCCACCACACCCAGCTAAATTTTGTATTCTTAGTAGAGATCGGGTTTCACCATGTTGGCCAAGCTGGTCTCAAACTCCTGACCTCAGGTGTTTTGCCCGCCTTGGTCTCCCAAAGTGCTGGGATTACAGGCATGAGCCACTGCACCCAGCCTGGGTCTCTTTTAATCCACAGCCTTCCCCTTTTCCTTCCTTGTTTCTCCCTTACAGATTTTTTGGTTGAAGAAACGAGGTCATTTGTTTTCATTGATATAATTTCCCACAGAATACTGTGAGCTATATAAAAATCATTTCTCTTTCAGTATAAGCAATTCTACTTTCCTCTCTTTAGCTCAAGAGTAATTTTCTGCTTGTTATCATTTGTTACACTTTTATCCTCGTATAAAAAATTTACTCGAGAAATAGTTATATTTATTTTACTTAGATAAGTATGTATTTAGTATTTACTATGTCTCAGGAACTATTCTCATTTCTTCACAAATATTAGTTCATTTAATTACCATAATAATATCTTCTTTTTATAGATGTGATGTCTGAGACTCAGAGAGGTTAAGTAACTTACCTAAGGTCACACAGCTAGTAAATAGGCAGACAGCTCTATTGAGAAATTAAGATTGAAAGAATATTAAATGTTCACTTGATCTAACCATTTTTTGCAGTCAGTGCTATACAGCTGAAAAGGCACTAGACTTGGGTTTTGAGTCTGACTATTCCACATATGGACTACTCATGTGACTAGTTATGTGACTCTGAGCAGGGTACTAAGCCTCTGTTTTCTTGATATACAGTGAGCATTTAATAAACACTAAACATGAACCCCACCCAGAGGGCCATTTCAAGGGCTAACTGTGAAATCCCTTTTTATAAATTTCACCTTATAATAAACCACACCAGTTAAGAATGCAGTCGACAGACTCTATTAAGTCCCAAATCTTTGGGCAGTTTTTCTCCAGCATTCAGTCATGAAAATTACTTATGAATTAACAAACATTTACTAAGCGGGGACTCTGAGTCACAACTAAAATGCCTATTGTGAATTAATTGCAGGATGGGTTAACTGGATTAATTAAAGAGATAACAATTGTCATCTGATAAAAATACATAAAACATTGTGTTAAAACAGTCGAGAGATGAAAGAGCAGACAATCAATATCAGTTAAAATTATGTGCATTTGCTTCAAATAAAATGATTGAACTTTAGAAGATATATTTCCTATTTAATATATTTAATACAAACAATTTATAGTATGCAAATAGTTGAGGAGTAGTTAAATAGACTGGATTAAGGTTAAACCACAACCCCAAATTCAGGTACAAACTTATTATTGATCTTATTGAGCTTGGGTGTTAGCATTCCCAGAACAATTATCTCTAATAAATTGAAGTATGTGCTCAGATTACTTTCATAAATTGATGGGCTGTCAAAATAATGGAATATATGGTGTTCTTTTAAAATCCCCTTCAAATTTATACAGTAATACAGCAACTTAAAGAACAGTCACCTTCTTCTACCTCCACATTTTAAGATTTATTTCAAATACACTTTTACATATAAAGAGAGCACCACACAGTGATAGCCTCTATGTACAACAAGTAAAATTAATCATTTATTATTTTTCTACTTGTACTTTTTCTTTAGGAAAATAATAAATAAGAAGTTAATTCCTTCCTGAAGAGGGAAAATCATTTTTAGTTGCTCATTTGTCCTTTAAAAAACCCTGCAAAGGTGATCAAGGAGAAACCTCATTATCTTGATCTTCTGGAAGCCTCTGTTACATTCCAATGTCCAACTGTCCAACTTCATTAGTTCTTAACCGGATAGAGTACTGCCCCCATCAGCCCATGGAGAAAGGCAAACACCTCCTTCAGGGTCCACCTAATGCTTTCTCAGATAAAGTCAAAGTCCAATCTAGCTCTAAAATAAGGAATGAAATGCTTTCCTGATATGATTTTTTTGTTTTCATCTGATAAAAATTTTACATATCATAGAAACTGCATGGTACATATATCCTACCAGGATAGCCCCAGGATAATTTTCTTAAAACATGCAGGTCACGTGAAGATTATTACTAGTTATTTCTGCAGTACAAGGCAAAGAATCATTTCAATTCAACAATCAAACACCCAAAGTGACCCAGAGGCCCACAACAGGCAACTTCCACTGCACACAAAGGAAAAAAAGCACTCACGCATATACACACACACACACACACACACACATACACACACACACGCTAGTGAACGTGCTCAGGGCAAAAGACCACTTAGGCCAGACAAAACCAGCCCGCAACTGTTTTATAATACTATCACAATTTTGTTATTACATTTTTGCATATATAAAACTCATATTTTTTTAAAAGGACATTCATGACACAAACAGGCCACGGTCACTGACTAAAATAATTTCTTAGGTTTTAGATATTTCAACAATATTGTCAGTCTTTGCATGTTGAATATGGGTTGCAAACTAGAGATCGTGAAACTTTTTTATTTATTTCTTATATAAACACACAGAGGGGAAACAGACATGGATGGGACCTAGTTTTGAGGTGCCTAATAAGAACACTTCTAAACCTCTTCAAAGAAATGGCAGCATTATGAGCTTTGAAAATGTGAAAGAAAAGAGCAGAGAAGGAAGGCCCCATGCACACATACCCACAGAAGAATTGTGTTTCATGGCAACGCACTACCCTCAGGTTCAGACCACACTCCACCTGTTTTTCCATATATGCAAGGTTCTTCACCACTTTCCCTTCTGTAGGGTTGTGATCAGAAGCCCTGTACTGTTCCTACCCTTGGAAATGGCGCACGGGATACCTGCCAACAACACATATGAGCTTCATCATGGACAGAAAACACACTCGTCATTCAAAACCAACATTCACAGGAAAGCACCATTTCTGTTTGCCTTTTTATGTTAATCCTCATGCAATGTATTTTGAAAACAGATACACTTCAACAGTTCAGAATACGCTAGTACTAATAAAACCAACATGTTACATGCTGAAGTAATTGCTCAATTGAGTAAAACCCTTAGACCCCCAGCAAACAAATGTGAAATTCAAGAAAATTTTGAATGATTAGTCAAAGACCCCCAGGGCAACAAAGAACCCTGGGAGAGGGTGGCTGGTCCAAGGGTTATTGTATGTCCAAGGCGTCAGGGACTTGGCACGGTCTGGAGACTCCCAGCAAAGAAAAACGTCTCCCCTGGGGAGCTCATTCTTGGGTTTCTCAAACCCCTGGTTTGAAAAGCAAGGTTTCATCTCTTTACCTCTAGTAGATCTAATATCCATATGTCTTACTGTAAAGCCAGGACTTTGACTTGCCTTTCAAGAAGTATCTGAGACACAATACCAGAGACACCATTCCACGGTGAATACTTGAATGTATACCTCAAGAAAAACGTCTCTTGTTTTTAAAATTAAACAGCACATTTAACACAGTCAATTTTGAAACCCAGCCTGTGCATTAAGGTCATGTCAGATTTCTCCTAGTAATGCCAACTGCTTTGGCAGTTAACTAGGACACAACAACACAGAGGATTGGTCAGAAGTTAAGGAAGCCTCATGTGTATGTTTAGCCTTGATACTAAAAATTCCCATACAGACAGGCAGGGTCAAACAGTACATTACGCGATTCATTTGATCTTGTTTACTTATTTATACATTCATATTTCTTTTATTTAAAAAATTCAACTAGGTGTTTAGGGAAAAAGGAGCATTTTAAGAATGGCCTAGTTTTTCTTGCTTTCATTTGTACATCTGATAATACATTCTGAAGCAAGAGTTGAATTCCAGAAAGGTGAAGGAATAGTATGGCAAGGTTAGGCCTGTGTGATCTGTGATCCAAAAATGTCAGCCCATTGTGCCACAAAGAGGGAGTGGAGGCACACGTCTTCACTGAAAGGAAGTTCTGTTTTAGCTAAAATGAAGCATCTGTTCACATTGGAATCCTATGCGTAGGTAACTTGTAGTGAAATTCAGGTTTAAGATAAAGAAAGAAATGTAGTGGGAAATCAATTCAAACACAGCTGAAAGCTCATCTGGCCTAGTGTTATCTTCAGAAAGGCACTTTTATATTTCATAGGAACGTTTTTCAAAATACTCATGTGTAGCTCTCACCTCTAGATATCTGAGCAGTAGAGAACCATCCCATTGTTTCTGATGCATATCTCGGGGTAGCTTACTTATTTTAAAGAGGCAGCATTGCATGACAAAGGAAAAGTTTAAAATGAAGCAAGTCATAATGTAATAAATCTGAATACTTTAATATAATAATGGATAATGTGAATAATTTAAAATAGTATAAATTGGTCAGGTGTGATGGCTCATGCCTGTAATCCCAGCACTTTGGGTGGCTGAGACAGGCAGATCACGAGGTCAGGAGTTGGAGAGCAGCCTGGTCAACATGGTGAAACTCCATCTCTACTAAAAATACAAAAATTGGCCAGGCATGGTGGCATGAGCCTGTAGTCTCAGCTATTTGGGAGGCTGAGACAGGAGAATTGCTTGAACCTGGGAGGCGGAGGTTGCAGTGAACTGATATTGTGCCACTGCACTCTAGCCTGGGTGACAGAGAAAGACTCCATCTCAGAAAAATAAAATAAAATAAAAAATAAAAATAAAATAAAAAAGTATACATAATTTAAAATAATGTATTTAATTAATGTGAATAACTAATATAAATAACTGCCTATTCAAAAATGACTCTGCATCTATTTGACTAGTAAATCACCAATTTTCTCTTTTTCCAGAAAAAAGAGTGACAGTACTAAAAATCTCTGCCCATTGATCTAAAAAATTGGTACTATTTTTGTTTTTGTTTTGAGACAGGGTCTCACTCTGTGACCCAGGCTGGAGTGCAGTGGTGAGATCTCTGATCATTGCAGCCTTGAACTCCTGGCTTAGGCAATCTTCCCACCTCAGCTTCCCAAGTAGCTGGGACTACAGGCGCCACTATGCCTGGCTAATTTTGTTTTTATTTTCGGTAGAAATGAAGTCTCACTATGTTACCCGGCTGATCTCAAACTCCTGGGCTCAAATGGTCCTCCTGCCTGGGCCTCCCAAGGTGCTAGGATTACAGGTGTGAGCCACTGTGCTTGGCCAAAAATTGATACTATTTATAGTGTATTAAGTCAGTTTCTATTCAAATATTCTTTGGCAAAAAATAAAACTAGGATCCAGGGCTTTAGTAGCGCAGAGCCACTCAAGTTTTGGATTCATGCATGTTTGACTAGGTTCAAGGAAAACAGAACCAGAAACACTGCCCTGCTCTGTCTGAAGGGAAACCTGCCTTGATTACTGTGATGCTTTTTCCTAAACACCATCCTAGACAGGCAGAGCTTTTAAATGGTCAGGTGATCTCCCGAGGAAACCACTGATGAAACCACCGAGGATCTCAGTTTGCCCCTCCGGGTTTTCTCACGGGCTCCAGGCTGACTTTGTAAGTCTCTTAAACCGGCAGGTGGCCCACAGGATGAGGCCTGCTCGTGGGCGGGGGTGTGTGGTGTGCTTTTCAAAATATGTCAAGGAAAAGGTTTTGAATTATTTCCCAGAAATTCAAAATCAAGAGACTTCACATATAAATATCCAGATTAATGGCTTCTCTTTAAAACTTGGAAGTTGTACCAACTGTGGGCAGTCAGCCACAGTCAGGGGTGGCCGGACAGGTCTCTGTGCTCAGTTTATGGTTTTTCATCCCAGGCATTACCTTGTTTGAGCCTTGTGAACTCTTAGTCTGTAAAACTTGCAGATAGACATCTGGGTGCATTTTTCAGGCCCCTATGTCAATTACTCCACCCTCTGCTATGAAAATATTCAAAACTACAATCACTAATTTATATAAAATATTTAGAATAACAAGCTCATAATGAAGCCAAGTATTCCAGCCTCAACATGCATTTGAAAACATTTTTCTCCTTTCTTGCTTTCAACCTTGAAACATACTTTGAAACTCTTAATTTCTCCCTTTCACACCAGGAACTTCTGCGCACAGTGCTTGCTTATCTAATTATGTGCCTGCTTAGAAATTCCAGAGACCAATTTTGAAGCGAAACAGGTAAAGAGACCAAGCTGCAGAATCCTCCCACTTAGGAGGAGTATGAATAGTTAGCCCACCACTATCCAGCCCCAGTCAGGATGACACCAACCCAACAGGCAATTACTCAAGATAAACATTGGAACTAGACATGCAGACCTGCACCTTCCTGCATCACTACCATATATTTCCCATACCTTCTCCTGCCAAAACCCCTTCACTCATCCCAAAAGGCAGAGATGGTTTCTTTGAGGCAGAAGCCCGACCATCTCCCATCTGCTGGCATTTGATCAATAAAGTTGCCTTCCTTTCCTTTCATCATGCCTTGCTTCTTGTGTTTTCGGTCTCTGAGTGGTGAGCAGCTGAACTGTAGCTGGTTACAATAATAAAATCTCAAAAGATCTTAGCTATTATTATTTTGATCATATCATAACCCCTCTCTCTTTATCCTCCTTAACATATACATTCCTTTCTGTATGTTTTTCTTTTTTCTCTTCTGGAGACTAGATTAGGAAATAACCAATGTCCTGGCTTGTTCAGAGAACGTAAGTATACACATTTATATGCACTGTAAGACTGAAATTTGAAAGGTGTGCATGTGTATGTAATATATATATATAAAACATAGGAGAGGCTGGCTGGGAGACTTGGGATGTTTAATACTCCATTCTATTCCAGCCCAGGGGCAAAAAAAGCCCTCAATCTTTGTTTCCTTTCCAAGCCTATCCTTTGTGGTACTTTAAACATGTTTTCCAGGATTACTCTTATTTTAAAACTTCAGCTCTAAGGACATGCACTGAAACAAATAACTTAAATGGATCACTATCCCAAAAGGAGGACATGCTTTTTATTTGGATGTGCCATCATACAAACATTGCCTTCAGTATTCTGGCAAAACAACACACAATGGAGGCAAAATAATGTGTCCAAAGAAATGTCAATACATCTTCTTATAGTCATCCTGCAATAGCGTGGGATTGAGATGATTAAATTCAAAGCTCCAATAAACAGCACGCAAATTACTTCTTGAAGGGAGCGGTATAATAATACCTGGAGCGTAAAAAGAGGAAATGAAGTTTAATTAAGTGTTGCCCAGTGAAATCATACTGAAAAAGCACAGTGAAGGGGGAACTGAAAACTCACCCTTCCCGAGGATGGGAGGGACATGCTGTCAAGTATAAAAGACCTTGATAAAAAAAAATACATTACTATATATGTATGTATAGTATAACACATATGTAACATATAATACACTATAATGTATATAATATACATAATATGCATGTATATAATATACATGCATTGCAAAGTTAACCCAATCATAAATCAATCTCCTCATTTTCATTTGTACTGAAATGTTGATTTATCTTTGTTTTTTAATAACACTACTATATTCATAAAGAAGTCAAAGCCCAAATAAGACTGGTCATTCTGTAGTTAATATGAATAAATATAAATACCTCCAAACACATCTTGTATTTATCTGTTAGCAATATAAAATCAAAGTTTAAGAATAGGCCCCAGATTAAAATTTGCATCTTCAAGGGATATCATGGCCCCTTGAAGAATGAAAAACTAAGTCATAGAAGAGAAATTCAGTTTTGAGACTAAATGTTAAGACACATGCTTAAAGATTCATTTTTGCACATAACATACTTAGGTTTTCCTTGGTCAAAATACAAAAATTTCAGCCTCTCTGAAATGCCCTTGTGAGCTATCATCCCCAATGCCCAAGCCCATCAGAACATGCTCTCAAGAAAGTCTACGTAAATAGTTGGCACATGAATATAGTAATCTCTTGCTTCCCTGTGCCCATCTAAGTCCATATGTTCACTCTCCTGAGTTACACTGCATTTAGTAGCTATTCAATGAATGTGGGCTGTGTAAATAATCTGTATAAGTTATATATAATTGTACAAATTATCATTATGGAAAGCAAGACTTTTCTCGATTTATGATATTTCAAACATTACATATCAAACTAAGGAGAAAGCTTTAGATAGTATTTTAAAGAAAAGAAAGGATGTAAAATGGTTATCATTTCTTGAGAACTTATTATTGTTACACTAATAATTACAGTGAACGCTTCACACATAACACATACTATGTGCCAGGCATCGTTCTTTGCACCTTACATTATCAACTCATTTAGTCTGTGCAACAACACTGAATGAGATTGATAATACTACTGTCTTTGCTTCACTGATGAGGAAACAGAGACACACAAACGTTGCATAACCTGCCTGATGTCACACTGCTAGCAGGCGGCACAGCCTAGATTTGGAGATAGCCAATCTGGCTCCAGTCTCTTAACTGTGCCAAGTATTATGGTAGGATCTTAATACGTATGATCTCATTAATCATCACAGCTACCCACCTAGACATATAATATTAGTCACATTTTACAGATGAGAAAAGAGCCTTTAAAATGATGCTCAAGGTTGCACTGCTAAGGAGCAGGTTTTGAAGCTAGGATTTGAAGCCAAACCTGTCTAAATCCAGAGCTGACACACTTTCCACTTAATTGTAGTACTCCTTGAACATATGAAAACAGATAAGGAAGTTTCAAGCTTGAAAAATACATCAACTATCTGGTTTTTCTAGAAAATACATCAAGTCTACAATGGTGACTCTGGATTTACAGATAACTGCCTGTCTTAAAATCCCAGTGAAACTTCCTCCTTGAATGGAAAAGAATAGACTGATGTAAAAAAAAAAAAAAAATGTAAAGTAGATGATACAATCTCTGAAACTTTAAAAACTTCATACTATTCCTTAAATTTTGATTAAATCAGAGATATATCAGTCAATTACATTTAGCACATTTAGTTCCTATTCAGAAATCTCACCATCTCCACCCTTGATTACAGATCCTTTCCCTCTTTCTCTTGAAGCTGAGAGGTCACAGTTACAATTCATTAGCAATACTTAAGGCTTTTAGATGAGTTCTCAGACTACTGTAGTTATATTACAGTGAGCAGTAACAGGAATCAGGCATCTCTTCACACAAAAAAAGTCATTTCCGATAACAATCAAAGCCATAATAAAAAGCCCTTTTCTAACATCCTATGCCATTATAATAGCTGTCTTTGACAACTGAATACCAAGTAATCAAAACAAATGTTAATTAGCACCCAGCATTTACCATTCATAGAGACAGGCCATCATCCATTAATTATCAGACCAATAACAGAGTATTGATCACAATTTGTCAACTTGGAAATAACTGAAATCGTAAAAGAAGAAGAGAATCTTTCCATAAACAATAGGCTTTCATTTCAGAAGCACTTAACCAGCTCTTCTATTATATATTACTCCTCTCACCAATAAATGCTTTTCATATAATTGTCTCTCTCTTGATTGTGCTGGCTTTTTAAAACAAAAATTATGTGGTTTAGTGAGAAGATATGAGGCACATATATCACTTTGGCAGCCAATATCAAGTCATGATGGAATTAAGAGTCAATACCTTGCAGAATTCATAAAATTAGCGCTTCTAGCCTAGGTGCCTTACCTTAAAACACCATTAGTTCACTTGCATTTCTCAACCATTTAAACAACATTGACTGAGTATCTATGTGTGCCTTCTAAATACGGATTTAATTATCCAGATATTTGATTTGTGTTCACATTGACTGAGTATCTATGTGTGCCTTCTAAATACGGATTTAATTATCCAGATATTTGATTTGTGTTCTAAATCTTTTTTTTTAGACAGAGTCTCACTCTGTCGCCCGGGCTAGAGTGTAGTGGCGCAATCTCGGCTCACTGCAAACTCCCCCTTCTGAGTTCACGTCATTCTCCTGGCTCAGCCTCCTGAGTAGCTGGGACTATAGGCACCCACCACCATGCCTGGCTTATTTTTTGTATTTTTAGTAGAGATGGGGTTTCACTGTGTTAGCCGTGATAGTCTGGATCTCCTGACCTCGTGATCCGCCGGCCTCAGTCTCCCAAAGTGGTGGGATTACAGGCGTGAGCCACCGCGCCCCACCTGGGTCTCTAAATCTTAACAGTCAATGCAAAGATACATAAAGCAGACATCTTCACAGAAAGAGGCAAAAACACACTGTCCGCTTTGTCTTAGATCCCTGAGTCAATGTAAAGTCAAGTTTCAATCTAAAGAAAAAACAACAGGCTTTACAGGAATCGGAAACAGAGACCTTAAAATGTGATCCTTCCTCACTAATCATTTCTTCCGAAACCTTCATAATAATTTTACAAAGAAATGCAACACATAAAAACTAAAACCACTTAAGGGACGGAATTATGACCAAATCCACTCTTACATAAATAAGCTATCATGATGCTTAACAGAGTTCTCCAATTATCCCAACATAAACATTTTATGTCATAAGGAAAAACTTATGTTATAGGGAAAAATAACAAAGTTTTAGTTGTGAATAGGAGTTAAGATAAAATGGAAAGGCCTAATTTTTCCTTATTTCAGATCCTGTCCATTTTGGACAGAGAAAACAGGGCAGCATTCATTCCAATTTTGAGGAACTGAAAATTGACTCAACTCATACTTAACATTGTGCGAGGGAATGGCGCTTTTCCAGCTGCAGGCACAGGCCAAGTGTTTTAACTGCAAAAATCTCAGCGGCTCACCTTAATACTGGCTTTAAAACAGCTTTTCTGTGATAACCATATGTGCCCATTTTCTACCTGAAGAATTTCCATAATTTTAAATCCCAGAAAAACATGAATCATAGTGGGGATTCAAATATAACATTTAGTATAGCAACTCTTGGATAAGGGAGGAGAGAATAAAGTAATTGAAATGGTTATCAAAGTTCTACCTGGAGAATTGGATGGCTAAATGGATTACCCCTTGACTTTTCACCCCTGAGACTATAGTTGGATTCAAGTCCTGACTGCAGTGACTAAAAAATCATTCTGACCACTGATGTGAGAAAGGCCTGAAGTGAAATTAGAATGGTGGCCTCAGTCCAGTTGTTTCAGTGCCGTATTTCCAAATCCCCAAACCACAGCAAACCTGTACTCCCTGCAGAAAAAGCACACAAAACCCACACTTCCAGGAAAGAACAGGGTAAAAGAACCAAAAACTGCTATTAATAAACTATAAATCAAACAAATACACTACCCAAGTAAAATCCTGCTACTAAACAAACATTACATTGGAAAAAAAAAGAAACCTGGCTATTTAATCATTGGCATCCCTTCAAACTTGATGCTGTTCAATTATTGCTTTTGTTATGACCTACTTTATGCTAATCCAGGAAAAAGGTAAATTTGCTCAGGTATGTAAACAAAAATATTTTCATTTTCAAGTGAATTCAAGTATAAAAGAAATAAAAGCTAGAAATGTCAAAATGTAGGCAGCATGATAGACCTAACTAGGAATGAAATG